>NC_142480.1:53392500-54017500 GCF_049115385.1 Moschus berezovskii
ATGAAGTATGGCTCTGCTGCTGTCTCAATTTTGGACTTCTAACCTCCAACTATGACACAACTTCGTTGTTTTAAGCCCCTGCGTTGTAGTAATTTGCTACTACAGTAATTTGCAGCCCTTGGAAACAAATATACCCTCTTCTTGCTTGCATCAGTTTCTCTTTTCCCTCTGGCTGCAGACCAGCCCCTCTGCACCTTAATCCGCCAAGCCACCAAGAGCTTGCAGATTGGATAGTCATCAATCAAGCTTCAAAAAAAAGAGTCGTTCCTTTCTACCTCTCCAGTAGATTTCTCTGGGAAAGAATATGAATTAGCCCAGCTTATTGCAAGATAAATCTGGACCAGCTGGGGCGTCCCCAGCGGTCCAGTGGTTAAGACTGCATCTTCCAATGCAGGGGGTGCGGGTTCAGTCCCTGGATGGGGAGCCAAGACCCCACACGCCTCGTGGCCCAAAAAACCACAACATGAAACAGAAGCAATATTGTAACAAATTCAACAAAGACGTCAAAAACGGTCCTCATCAACAAACTATAAAAAAAGAAATCTAGACCAATCAGCTGTGGCCGCAGAGAGTGACGTGGCACCGGGATGGTAGCTCCCAAAGTGGCCATGACGACGGGAAATGGGGTGAAGGAGAACTTCCAGGGTAAAAAGTGCTCTCTGCAGACACCCTTACGTCATTATTCCATAAATACTGGCTTCTCTGGACCGTGTTCATCTGTCCTGAGTATGTTCATGTGTATGTTGATGAAAACTGGGGTAAAACAATGGAGAAAGAACACTGAATCTTAAAAAGCCAGAAATCTAGGCTGACCGATGGAAGACTTTGGCAACATGCAATGTCAAAGAGAGAAAGGACCCCGGTGTTCCTGGAAGGACTAATGGCACAGCTTACAAAGGAAATAATTTGATGGTCCTTACCCCATGCTGTCTGCCTGGAATGGTCAGTTGATGGCCTTCAGCTCTGTGGATCTCAGGAAGTGGTCAAAGAAAACGGTGCTTGCTTCATTCTTTGTCTCTGCGGGTGTGTCTCTTCTCATTTGCAGTGTGGAAACTGAGACAGTCACAAAAAGGCAAACACTGTATGATTCTACTTACAGGAAGTAACCAGAGTAGGTAAATCCATAGAAACAGAGGGTAGAATGCTGGTTTCCAGGGGCTGGGAGGAAGGGGAAAATGGAATTTATTGTTTAGTGGGCACAGTTTCAATTTTGCGAGTTAAAAAAAGTTTTGAAGACAGATTGCCCAACAATGTGACTGCGCTACACTCTACTGAACTATACACTGAAACGTGGTTAAAATGGAAAACTTCACGTTATGTGTATTTTGCTACAGTTTAAAATATTAAGTCTCCACTGAGAGCATCATCCAGTTACTGCCCCAACTAGAGTACTGAGGAGTGGTTATGAGCATTTATTGGTTGACCAAAAGGTTCGTTTGAATTTTCAGGTTATGGAAAAACCCGAATGAAGCTTTTGGCCAACCTAATACTTTGATGTGAAATAGACCTGGGTTCCCCTCTGAGTTCCCCATAGACCTGAGCATGAACTTGGTTGGACAACATAGATGCTCAATTTTCAAAAATGTTTATTGAACCAAAACATACATTTTCTCTCTCAAGTAACTGACTCATATTGAGTGCCAGGTTCCCTACAATTCTTTGAGCCACCATCCACAAATTTACAGGAGCTTCTGATTCCCCAGTCTAAGCTGGAATTGGTAAACTGCCGTAGCCCATGAACATTTGGAAATGTGTGCTTTCTCTGCTCTGTGTGTAAGGTCCTGACAGCGCTGCAATTCTGGTTTCAGAAACAAAGAGCAATGTAGCCCCACTGCCATTAAACTTGTCAAGTTTAGTTTCCCAAAAGGTACTTTGCACATCTAACACTGACACATAACGAAGACCCTGGTTGGTTGCTTGGACTCATCTAGCCCAGCTCGGCAATGCAATCATTGACATTCTCATCAGTCTATTGGATTCACATCAGAGAGGAGCTGGAATTCACCCCTTGGGATGTTCAACATGGAAGGGTCTCAGCCACCATTTAACCTTCCCCTTGTTTTTGTTTTTATTTATTTTTGGCCATGTGGGGTTTTAATACCAACCAGGAACTGAACCCATGTCTGCTGCAGTGGGAGCAGAGTCCTCACCAGTAGACTTCCAGGGAAGTCCCCCTTCCCTCCTTATTTTTACTTATTTAGTTTAGTTTCAGCTGCATTAGAACTTCATTGTTTTGCCCAGGGTTTCTCTAGTTGAGGAGAGTGGGGGCCATTTTTCGTTGAAGTGTGTGGGCTTCTCGTTGCAGTGGCTTCTTTAGTTGCAGAGCACAGGCTCTGGAGTGAAGGCTCAGTAGTTCTGGCATGCGGGCTTAGTGCTACGAGGCATGTGGATCTTCCCGGACAAGGGATTGAGCCTGCACCCCCTGCATTGGCAAGTAGATTCTTACCCACTTCACTACCAGGGAAGTCCACCACCTCCCCCCTTGTTTTTAAAAATGAAGACGCTGACACCCAGAGACAGTTAAGGGACTTTTTAATAGAAATAAAAGGTAGAAATGGGGATCAAACTCAGACCTTTGGAGACCAAGTACAGACAAATCTCCACTACAACAGGCTGCCTCCTGAGTTTTTAAGTCATCTCTGCCTAGGAACCTAGCCAAGTTTCTTTGTACTTCTCCAGTTTTAATGTATGCACTGTCAAAGTAAGCGTGTATAAAAATGTACATTGTTAACTATGATAATTAAATCCTGGACTCCTCTGTACATTTTACTATAATAGCATATATCACAACATTTTATAATTATCTCTTTGTGGCCTGTCTCCCATTCCTCCCCCACCAGACTGTAAATTCCCTGACAACAAGGACTGTCTTGTTCTCAGGACCTAGCAGAACAGCTGACACAAGTACGATCCTGGATAGATGGTAGTTAGATCATTAACTGCGAGTGAGACGTGTGTCGTCCATAATAACAAACGTGCATTTCATCTCTTAGCCTTAGGAGAAGCAAGTTGTCTGAGAAAGCTTAGGGCATACATAGAGTCCCCAGTACATTGTCAGAAGTGTAACAGAATTCTGCACATTCCTTGTGGTTTTTTGTTTGGGAGGTTTTTGTTCTATTGCTTTGTAATAAATTTCAAGTGTCCTCTATGTGTCAAGAGATGGGATAACTGAATCAAACATTTTAGCAGGACCCAAATTTTAAGCACGTGATCTGCTCTATTTTCAGAATTAACTCAGTTGTTCACTAATCCTTTATATGTTAAGAAGCTGGGTGGCCCAGCCAATGATATACCCATCTGGGAACCAAAAGCAATTTCAGAAGAAGTCAGATCCTTCACTCATGTTTCTCAGAAACCAGAAAGGACAGCTTAACACATGGTCCAGAGAAGCCCTTATTAGAAAATCCTCTCTTTTCCTAATTCTCTCCCTCATATCCTGCAAATTTTCAGCATCACCTTCTATACATTTTTGGTGCACTTCGGGATCAAAGTGGTGAAATCATATCACCAATGCATCTCCTTTCCAGCCTCAAGCCAATAAAATGGTACTAAATTCATTTTAAAGGTACAAACACCCAATAGAAAAGAGATGGGAAAAAAATACAAAAGAAAAGATGAGAAGATGGGATACAAAGAGGCAAGAGATTCAGCAGAGTCCTGCAAGATGGTGAGCCCACTGAGACACCAGAGTAACTTCTGGGTGAGAAGAAGTCCCAGCCAAGAATATCCTCGATGCTATTACACTCTGAGAGGCTCCCAGCCTGTCACACAGACAGAGAGACTCGGGGCTCAGAAATGCTTGGTGCAAGTGAAATGTGAGACTGAAACGGAAAATTATAGAACGTGTGCCCAGGGAGCCAGTGGACTCGCCGCCTCACACACTCCCATGTGGAAGCGCTGACACCTGGAAGCAATACTTACTCCCCCCACGCAAATCATCAGCCAGCTTCTCCGTAAAGAAATGGAATGTTCCAGGGGAAAGAAACTCTGTGTTCTGGCGGTTATGCACCCCGGATAATGAACAACAGATCTCTTGATCATCTTTCTCGAGAAGCCTCACCTAGGAAATGCAACCGGCTATAATCCTTCCAAAGGGGAATTTAGCAATACCAAGGGAAATGACATATGTGTGTGTTCTCTGACCAGCAGGTCAGCTTCCACAAATCTACTCAAGCAGTAAAAAGAAGACACATGCACTAGGATATTCTGTAATAGCAACTGACTGGGCCCGAATATCATCCATAGGCATGGGTTGAATAAACACTGGTACATCAGGGGGCTTCCCTGCTGGTCCGGTGGTTAAGACTTCATCTTCCAATGCAGGGGTTTTGGGTTCGATCCCTGGTCAGGGAGCTAAAATCCCTCATGCCTGGGGGCCTAAAAAACACAACATAAAATAGAAACAGTATTGTAGCAAATTCAGTAAAGACTTTTTTAAAAAATGGTCCACATTTAAAAAAAAATCTTTATAAAAAAAGAAACAGTGGTACCTCAAAACAATGGGGAGCTTTACAACCACAAAGAGAGATGAGGAAATTGCTTATAAACTTAAGACCCCGTGGACTATAGCCCACCAGGCTCCTCTGTCCATTGGTTTCTCCAGGCAAGAATATTGGAGCAGGCTGCCATTTCCTTCTTCAGGGAATCTTCCCAATCCAGGGATCGAACCTGAATCTCTTACATCTCCTGCTTTGGCATGTTCTTTACCACTAACGCCACCTGGGAAGTCCCACAACAGTGCCGATCTGCCTTAATTATACATATATCCCCTCCCTCCAGAACCTCCCTCCCTTCCCCTCAACCCCATCCCTCCAAGTCATCACATTAGTAGGGGGGGAAAAAGCAAAGTACAGAGCAATATTTAGAGTATGTTACCTTCTGCATAAGAAAAGAAGAAATATGAATATAGAAACATATTTTTTCTTTTTTATGAATTTTAACTTTCCATTTATTGAGCTTTCACAGATGGCAAAGCCTACCTTACATAATAGTCATGATCCATCACAATAAAATAGCATTAAAAAGTTTCATGTCACAAAACAGAGCAAAGCAAAAAAAAAACAAAAAAAAAACAGGGCAAAACAAATTACAGTTCCACCAGCTGAGCAGGGACTCAGAAATGCCTCAAGCTGCTGCTTTACCAAATCCTGAGTTAGTTTAATCTAGAGATACTTTTCAGACAGAGAATGTGCTATCAAGTCAAGACAACAAAGAAGGAAACGTGAAGGCCTCTGGGAGATGGTCCACTGAGACTCTACCCGTAGGTAAGTTGGTACAGATATGAGTTTACACAATGGCTGCCTTTAACATTAGGTGCAAACGAGAGGTGAACAGACTGACCTTGATGTATAAGTGCTGGGGGAGGAAGAAGGGAGATATGACCATGTCAGCTGACCATCTTCCACGTCCTGTAGAAGCGCAGGACATTCTTGACTTCCACACCAGCTTCAGTTGCTGTCCCCAGCACCAGCTGCAGGGGGTATGAGAGATTCCTAAGGTTGTCCAAACAGATGCCCGTGAGGATGGTGATCATACTCCTGTGGTCGGGGGTCTCCAGCCAGGATGAGTCCAGCAGACCTCTGCAGAAGTCAAGCATGTTATAGAGGTCCCAGGCATTAGGGTCTGGCCTGGTCATCCTGGGTCTCGCCAACGTCACAGACACACAGGACTAGCAGAGAAGGCACTGGTTCCCTCTCTTCAGCTCCCGCTCTAGGAAGGTAACGGCTGCCAAAGCCCGCTTGTCCTCCCTTCTCAGGATATGGAATATGTCCACCATGATGTTGGGTATGATGAGGAGAAACTGACCGCTGGTGGCAAGTTGCTGGATGACTGGTAGGTGCTCACAGAGGGCCCGGGGGTCAGGGAACAAGTAAGGGGTCAAAGCTGACTGAATCTGGATATGCCTGAGAGTCTTCTCCAGCAGGACCACCTCACATTGAAGCCACAGATGCACTCAGTTCTGTTCAGTTCAGTTGCTCAGTCGTGTCCAACTCTTTGCGACCCCATGAATCACAGCACACTAGGCCTCCCTGTCCATCACCAACTCCCGGAGTTCATTCAAACTCATGTCCATTGAGTCGGTGATGCCATCCAGCCATCTCATTCTCTGTCGTCCCCTTCTCCTCCCGCCCCCAATCCCTCCCAGCATCAGAGTCTTTTCCAGTGAGTCAACTCGTCGCATCAGGTGGCCAAAGTATTGCAGTTTCAGCTTTAGCATCAGTCCTTCCAATGAACACCCAGGATTGATCTCCCTTAGAATGGACTGGTTGGATCTCCTTGCAGTCCAAGGGACTCTCAGGAGTCTTCTCCAACACCACAGTTCAAAAGCATCAATTCTTCGGCGATAGCTTTCTCCACAGTCCAACTCTCACATCCATACATGACCACGGGAAAAACCATAGCCTTGACTAGATGGACCTTGGTTGGCAAAGTAATGTCTCTGCTTTTTAATATGCTATCTAGGTTGGTCATAACTTTCCTTCCAAGGAGTAAGCGTCTTTTAATTTCATGGCAGCAATCAGCATTCGCAGTGATTTTGGAGCCCCAAAAAATAAAGTCTGACACTGTTTCTACTGTTTCCCCATCTGTTTCCCATGAAGTGATGGGACCAGATGCCATGATCTTTGTTTTATGAATGTTGAGCTTCAAGCCAACCTTTTCACTCTCCTCTTTCACTTTCATCAAGAGGCTTTTGAGTTCCTCTTCACTTTCTGCCATAAGGGTGGTGTCATCTGAATATCTGAGGTTATTGATATTTCTCCCAGCAATCTTGATTCCAGCTTGTGCTTCTTCCAGCCCAGTGTTCCTCATGATGCATATAAGTTAAATAAGCAGGGTGACAATATACAACCTTAACTTACTCCTTTTTCTATTTGGAACCAGTCTGTTGTTCCATGTCCAGTTCTAACTGTTGCTTCCTGACCTTGACATGTTTCTCAAGAGGCAGGTCAGGTGGTCTGGTATTCCCATCTCTTTCAGAATTTCCCACAGTTTATTGTGATCCACACAGTCAAAGGCTTTGGCACAGTTGCACTATGTCTTTGAAAAATATGATCCTGGAAGTTTTCTCTAGCAACTGCTGAGATGGGTTGTCTGATCCTTCAAACCCAGTGCTCACAAAGACCCCTGAATAAGAGTCATACCTCAGGAACTGTCCAGGGAGTGTCGTGGTGAAGTGGCCAAAGCTTCTGAGGAAACAGATGGACACAGCAGCTTCATCTTGGCAGCTGAGTGGAGGTGGGTCCTGCTCCAAGCCCACCCTCTCCTGGGAAGCCTGCTGCAGCCAGTGCTGGCCCAGGGCAATGTCCTCTGGGAGCCGCAGGAACTGGGTAAGGTGTGGGCCCTTGCAACTCTGCGGTAGCTCACGGAGATGGTGGGACAGGCCCAGGCCTGGCTCCTGAAGGTCTCGCACGGAGGGCAGCAGGTTCAGCAGCACGGATAGGTGGTCCCACAGGCTAAAAAGGCTCCACCGACGTGAGGTGAGGAGACTGCAGTTGGCGCGGAGCCAGCCCAGTATCACCTCGACCGTGGGTAGCAGCCCCTCTGCAGAGAGGACCTGCAGTTTCTTCTGAATGGTCTGGAGATTGCTGCAGGGTTGGCTGATGGAGGCGTTCTGCCCCCAGTTGCAGCCAGCAGGAGGCTCTGTCTTGAGACAGCTTCTCACGCCATCCTCTGTGACAGATGCTTTGCTGGAGGCAGGACTCAGAGGTGTCAGGAAACTGGCTGAAGACAGGAGCCAAGTGAAAGCCATGTTTGCCTGGGAGCTTGTGGCGTGACAGGACTGACAGGCTAGCGGAACTGGTTGTTTTAAGAGACCTCAGAGATGACTGGGAGGTTGACATGTCTTCAGCTTATCCCCGGGAGGGGAAACTCTATCTTTGGATTGGACTCCTCCCTCCTGCATTGCTTGGGGGTTCAGGGAGCCACTTTCCCCATCATCAGTTGTGTCTGAATAAGTGGTTTCACTGCTGAGTTCTGAGCTGACTCGTGAGCGTAAAGATGTGTTTGCATCTTTGTCTGTCTCATCCCAGTCACAGCAAGAATGAAAACTGGCTTCTGGGTTGTCACCTTCACTGGAAACGTGAGAGGACCTGTGGGTTTTCTGAGATTTGCTATGGCGGGGCCCAGGGGAGGGGGCTGGAGAGTCTTGTTGCCCCTCCTCTGCCTCCATCTTCTGTTGGTTTTCCTTGTCCCTGGGGACATCCACCTCTGGAGTCAGCTTCCCTTTCTGGAGCTCAGCCTGGAGGTGCGTCGTCACGTGTGGAATTAAATGGGAGAAAAGTGTCAAGGTGAAGGTGACCGCTGACCTGTGCGGCTTGGAGCCCATTGTCCTCAGGCTGTGCACACTCATGAGGCAGAGGATCATCATGTGGAAGATGAGGAGGTCAGGGAGGAACTGGTAGCCTCTTGCAGGCTTCCTCTCTCTGGAGGCCTGGCTCTGGTCGGATGGGCAGGGCCAATGGGAAAGACAGACATGGAAGTCTTCCAGAACCAGCTGGCACAGGGCCATAAGCCTGGTGGCTCTGAATTTCCTCTGAGGCCACAAGAGGCTCTGAAGGTAGAGAAAGCTAACCAGTAAGCTTTTGTTATCCCAACACCGCCTCTGGCTGGGAGAGAGCTTCTTCCCCTGGTGCCTTTTCCCGCATGATGGTAGAGTCGTTTGAGGTTCCAAGACACCCCTTTAAAAGGCACTTCCGAGTGGAGGCAGCGCTGGTAGAAGTATGTGGCTTCCACACCATAGCCCTTGCTCCCCGTGAGAGCTCCCAGCTGATTGAAGGGCATGCCCATGTGTGGTGCCACTGACAGGGCTCGGTAATAACACCTCTCTGCCAGGTCCGTGGTGTGCAGGGCCAGGAACTCATTCTGAAAGCGGAACAAATCTCCCAGGTACAGCAGGCAGCGGTGGCAGGCCATTCGCGCCCAGGCCACCTCTTCCTCTGACGCAGGACCTGCCCTTTTGCAGCCGATGAAGCGGATGACACTGGGAGGCCAGTTGATGTAGCTCCATAAGCCCAGTTGGTAGTGCTCCTGCAGGAACAGGAAAAGGTGTTCATAGAACCTGAGGCCACCCTTCAGATGTGCCCGCAGGGGGCCTTCCCACTGTTCCTTGGAGGAGTCCGTGCTTTTTCTGTTGGGCTTCAGCAGCAGCAGAGCCACGTCGGAGTACGTTTTCCTCAAGAGCAGCTCTTCTGCTTTCCTCCCATAATCCACTGGGTGCAGGAACATGAGTTTATTGCAGACTGGCTGGACCATAGCCCTGAGGGCCAGGACATGAGGCTTGAAAAGCTTTTTGTGGGCATTTCCTGTTAGAAGGAAATGGTTGAGACGCTGAGCTGCCCTGCAAACATTCTGATAGAGGAGTCTGGCCTTCAGGGCTTCTACCCAGCCGCTCTCCATAGGGCTGGACTCTTCCCACGACACTGATTTGTGTCTTCAGAACTCTGTCTTCCTTGGAGGACATTTGGATCTAGAAACTTTTTTTTTTTTTTTAAAGAAACAGCATGATAAAACCAGTTGTAGAAACCATTTACCTAAACACCTCACTTAAAAGTCAGAAATTGACAGACTCAATAAAAACAAAACCTAACTGTATTATTTGCAGGAAACACACTTGAAACATAAAGATGGAGGCAAGCTGAATGTAAAAGGATAGGTTAAGATCTATCACACAGTCACTAAGATCTATCACACAGTCACTAAGATCTATCACACAATCACTAAGATCTATCACACAATCACTAAGATCTATCACACAATCACTAAGATCTATCACACAATCACTAACATCTATCACACAATCACTAACATCTATCACACAATCACTAAGATCTATCACACAATCACTAAGCATAAGAAAGCCTGTGTGACTCTAAAAATAGTAGACAAGGGACTTCCCTGGTGGTCCAGTGGCTAAGACTCCACACTCCCAATGCAGGGGCCCAGGCTCCATCCCTGGTCAGGGAACTAGATCCCGGTGTTGTATAAGACCTGGAACAGACAGGTAAATTAGAAAAGAGCTACTAAGGTAAACTTCAAGAGAACGAACACTGCCAACGATCAAAACATGGCATTTTGTTATAATAAAAGGGCCAATTCAGCAAGAAAATATAACAGTCTCAACTGTGCATACAGCTCATAACATAGCCCCGAGATACATGAGATAATTATGAGAGAACTGGTGTTCATAACAGACCCCTGCAGCTTTAGGCCGTAAGCTTCTCATCTGTCACTTTGGCTGCCCTGATTTATCAGTGTGTCTGGGTTTTTTTTTTTAAGACTTCTGCTGTTAACAATAGCCAGCGTGCTCCATGATCCTCATGCTTTTCTTCACTTCCTACCATCCAACTCTCACGGCCACTGCATCAGCAGATGCCTTGCTTTCCACCCACATTTTACCCAAATTAACCACAGGTTAAAGGCTTAATAATCGCAATACCATTACATGCCAGGTGTTCATCACACCCTCTTGTCACTAATAACGGGATCCTCAAGGCTTCAGTTGGTTAGTAATCTGGCTCCAAACATCTGTCTGCTTTCTAGGGCCATACCTGCTATGACTATCTCTGTCTGAGCCTCCCAGACAGCCAAGCCTGAGGCCATCTGAAAGAGTTAGAGTATGTGTGCTGGGGGGATGGGGACAGTGGGAAGGAGAGTGGGCTGCAGGGAGGGGAGGGGAGGTGAAGCGAGGCAGGAGGAAGAGAGAGCCAATACAAAATTGTATTGCCAACTGGCCACTGACTATTAACATGCACAGCCCTGTGGGACCACCCGCTTCTCAGCACAGTCTGTCTAGGAGGGGAAAAAAGGGAAGAATTGATCAGTTGGCTCCATCTCCACCAGTCAAAGGTTGGCCCTAGAGTTGCCCTTGTGGGGACACCCAGCAGGGAATCACAAAGTCTCCCACCTCAGCATCAGTGGGGTAGCCCTCTGGCTCAAGACTAGAATCGCACAACATGGGAGCTGTGAAGGAAAGTGCTGTCAAGGCGTGTGATGGCAGTCAGAGCCCGTGAAAAGAGGCTTCTTGCAGCAACAGCTAGCAAAGGACATCTGAGGCAGAGAATCCAGATGGCCCATAGGAAGGGTCTGATACAGAGTATCTACAAAACCTAGAGAGTAAATTGGTGCAGCTACTATGGAAAACAGTACAAGAGATTCCTCAAAAGAATAAAAATAGAGCTACCATATGATATAGCAATCCCACCCATAGGTATATATTTGGGGAAAAAATGAAAACAGTAATTCAAAGACATGCATGTTCATAGCAGCATTGTTTACTAGTGCCAAGATATGGAAGCAATCCAAGTGCCTAACGACAGATGAATGGATAAAGATACGGATAAAGATGGTACATATATACAAAGAATACTACCCAACCACTAAAAAGAAAAAACAATGACGTTCCACCTTTACAGTAACATGGATGGACCTAGAGAACGGTAGGAGAAAAATGAAATACTGTATGATATCACTTATATGTGGGATCTAAAAAATAACACAAATGAATATATGTGAATGTAAAACAGAAAGAAACTCACAGAGATAAAAGACAAAATAGTGGTTACCCAAAGGGAGAGGGAAAGGATGAGGGACAGATTAGAAGTATGAGATCAACAGACACAAGCTATAATGTCTAAAATAGATAAGCAGCAAGGATACATCGTATAGCACAGAGGATTACAGCCACTATCTTGTAATAAATTATAGTGGAGTATAGCCTGCAAAAATACTGAATCACAATGCTATACACCTGAGACTAATATTGTAAATCAACTATACTTTTATTTTTAAAATAATAAAATGAGAAATTCTCACCATCAAAAAGGAAAAACCCTACAAGCAGCACACTTAAATGTGAAGTATCAAATACTTTCCCCTTGAAGTCAGAAAGGAAACAAGGTTGCTAAGAGCACCATTTCTTTCTACAATGTACCCTCCAGGGCAGTAACTTTAAGGATTGGACAGGAAGAAATTAAGCTGTTATTATTCACAGAGAATAAGGCATATTCTTAGAAAATTCAAAAAAAATCTATAAACGAACTATTAGAGTTAATAAGTGAATTTGCAAGAGACAATGGGAAAGGTCCATTTAAAAAATCTATTTCCACATGGGAGCAAGAAACCAATAGAAAATGAAACTTTTAAACATACCATTTACAAAAGTACCAAAAACACCAAATATTGCTCAACTATGGAGCCCACAGATGAGCAGCTCAACACTAATTACTGAAAAGCGAAAAAAGCAAGTCAAGATAAAATGAAGTAAAAACACTCAATGCCCAAATGGGCTCTGAGCTGTTCGTTTCCATTTCTGTTTCATTTCGCGCATTGCCTCCAGCCTAGCCCAGGTCCTGTCTACAGTAGTATTTCTCCCTGGGAGGCGTAACTGAAAACGTGAAAACCTGTTCTGCAAACTGAAAGATAAATATGAGTGGCAGATTGATGCCACCAGGCCGCTCTGAAGGCCTTCTGGGGAAAAGTCAAAGATACTCCCTGGATGAAATCTGACTCTCTCAGTGTACCTGCAGGCCAGAATCTGAAAGAAGAGCTAAGAAACTTTACAAACTGCGTGATGGAGCCTCTGACTCTCCTTTCCTTCCACTCAGACATGGTACTGGGAGACTCTGCTCTACACCTGTGTCAGTCAAATGCAAGAAGAGCCTTTCTCACCCACAGGAAAAGAAACCTGTCCATTGTTTGAGGAATTGGGCCGAAGTTCCCCTGGGGTTGAAAAGTGAAAATGTGTTAATCATTCAGCCGTGTCTGTCTCTTTGCAATCCCGTGGACTGTAGCCCACCAGTCTCCTCTGTCCATAGAATTCTCCAGGCAAGAATACTGAAGTGGGTAGCTGTTCCCTCCTCCAGTGGATCTCCCCAACCCAGGGATTGAACCTGGGTCCCCTGCATTGTAGACAGACTCTTTACCAGCTGAGCCACGAGGGAAGCCCCTGGGGTTGGCTGGAAGCTACTTGAATATATCACCCACTTCCCCACCCAAAGCCCTAGCACCTTGCCTCTCACCCTCCACTCATTTTGCCCACAGCACCATTTTGTTTGTTTGCCTGAGATAAGCCTTCCAAGTTTGATGTTGCAACCCTCAGTCCCACATTCTTTTGTCCCGTTCTGCCAGGACATTCCCTGGGCTTCAGGAACCTGTGCTGGCATGTTAGAGCTCCTGGATGGTTTACCCACAAGGCAGTTTGGTTTCCTTAACTAAAGTTGACAAGGTTTAAATGACCTACTGACATGTTGGAAACCAGGGGAAATGCCTGGACTTTAAAACACAAAAAGGCAGTGCAGTGGTTAAGACTCCACTCTCCCAATACAGGGGTACAGGTTTGATCCCTGGTCAGGGAACAAAGATCCCACATGCCAAGTGGTGTGGCCAAAATAATTTTTCTCTTTAAAAATATCAATATGAATATGCATTTAAATGTCCACAAAATGGAACCTAAGCAGCTAGTCAATTTCAACTCCCTTCAGCCTTTCCTGGGTTCTGTATGAATTACAGTTAGTGTGGCTCATGGATACATTTTAATGTGCTTAGGGGGAAGATGCTATCTCTAAAATTCGGAGTGCTCAGTGGCCTTCTGAAGTCTCATGTGGTGGTTTAGTCGCCAAGTCGTGTCTGACTCTTTGCAACCCCATAGACCTGCCAGGCTCCTCTGTCCATGGAATTCTCCAGGCAAGCAAGCAAGAATACTGGAGTGGGTTGCCGTTTCCTTCTCCAGGGGATCTTCCCAACCCAAGGATCGAAGCCAGGTCTCCTGCACTGCAGGGGGATTTTTTACCCACTGAGCCATCAGTGAAGCCTGGAGTCTTATATATGGGCCTCCAGAATTTCCAAGGTGGGCTTGCAGGGAACTTCACAAGTTGAAGATTAAATGAGATCATAGAAAGTAAACTACTTTGAAAGAACAAGAAGTATCTCCATAAATGCCAGTAAATGTTTTTTTAGGCTCTTTGAGGATCTCTTCTTATCCTCTGCTTTTCTGATATTAGAGAATGAGTCACGATTCCCCAGGCCTCTTCCATCCCCAACTCCTACTCCTGTTTCCTAACCCAATCCCACTCTAAATCTGCCACCCAAGCCTAGACAAACTTCAAGTAAAGAAAACTTTGCTCTGTCATTTCTTGTGTCCCAGAGAAACGTGGTTTTTCTAAGGCTCACAGCCTCACAATGTTACATCACCCATGCCTAAAGTGAAAAAAGTGTTAGTCACTCAGTCATGTCCGACTCTTTGTGACCCCATGAACATCTGCCCACCAGGCTCCTCTGATCATGGGATTCTCCAGGTAAGAATACTAGAGTGGGTTGCCGTTCCCTCCTCCAGGGGGGTCTTCCTAACTCAGGGATGGAACCCAGGACTCCTGCATTGCAGGCAGATTCTTTACCATCTGAGCCACCAGGGAAGCCCCACCCATACCTAAGGTATCAGCAATTGATTTAGGAAGATTTGGGAACCAAGATTAATAGAGGCAAATTTGGGGACAAGTGGGTCTCCTCAGTGCCCCGCACCAGGGACAGGCTTGTGGATGACAGTTTTTCAATGGATGGGAAATGGAGTCTGGCGGTGGTGGGGAGATGGTGCAGGCGGTAATGCAAGCAACATTGGGGGTGGGGAGAGGCAGATGAAGCTGTCCTGCTGCTCACATCCTGCTGTGTGGTCGTGGACTGGGCTGGGGTCCCCTGTCCCAGCCCATTGTCATCTGTCCTCCTGGAACCCTTCCCTTTACCCCTAAAATGTTCCCGACATACTTAGTTCTCATACTTAGTCCCCCAGGATTGAAGCAAAAGGGCATTTCTTTCCTTCTTCCTCCCTATCTTTTGAGTTTGAAAGCTCTTCTCAGCAAAAGCAGGATTATCTTTCATTATTGTTAGTTCATGGGCAGGGGATGATGTGTGTGTGCATATGTGTGCTCAGTTGTGTCAGGCTCTTTGTGACCCCGTGGACTGTAGCCCACCAGGCTCCTCTGTCTGTGGGATTGCCCAGGTAACAGTATGGAGTGGGTTTCCTTCTCCGAGGGATCTTCCCGACCCAGGAGTCAAACCTGTAATTTCTGCATCTCCCGCAGTGGCAGGCAGATTCTTTACCATTAGTGCCACCTGGGAAGCCCAATAATTATGATACTAATAATTTTTGTGTCGTATAGCCGAAGAATCGATGATTTTGAACTGTGGTGTTGGAGAAGACTCTTGAGAGTCCCTTATACTGCAAGGAGATCCAACCAGTCCATTCTAAAGGAGATCAATCCTGGATGTTCATTGGAGGGACTGATGCTAAAGCTGAAACTGCAATACTTTGGCCACCTCATGCGACGAGTTGACTCACTGGAAAAGACTCTGATGCTGTGAAAGGTTGGGGGCGGGAGGAGAAGGGGACGACCGAGAATGAGATGGCTGGATGGCATCACCGACTCTGTGGACATGAGTTTGAGTGAACTCCGGGAGTTGGTGATGGACAGGGAGGCCTGGCATGCTGTGATTCATGGGGTTGTGGAGAGTCGGACACGACTGAGCGACTGAACTGAACTGAACTGAGAGTTGTGTTTAAGGGATGCAAGACCACACTTTGTATCTGTGATCTCTCCAGCAGCCACTTGGACTTTAGAATCCATATTCTCAAACTCTAGTATTTACTAGAGAATGTGTGATTAATCTAAGTTTGCTCATGGTTTAAAAAAATCCCCTGGGGTGTTAGAAGACCTTGAGTCTAAAGCAATGGGGGTTCCTTGAGGAGATAGTATTTCCCCACACTTTGTGTCACCTGTGGCGTTACAGACAGATGGGCAGAATCAGGAATTTTCTCCCCTACCCACCAAATCTGCTCTTCCTCCTCTGCTCCATTTCTGAGTCTGAAATTGCTCATTGACTCGCCCTCTGAACCTCAGAGTCACTTTCAATTTCTCTTCTATCTTCATGGCGAAAGCCAATGTCAAGTTCCTCTCCTGTGATGCGCCACTTCCCGGCCAGCCCTGCTCTGAATCCTTGCCCTGTGATCCGTCCCCACAGCTGGAGCCCTACCCACACTGGGCCGTATAAAACAGTCCAAAAGTTGATGTTTTCCCAACCAAAGTTCATGTCATGAAGAGCTGGGGATAGTTCCTCACCTGACCGTCTATCACATTAAGGAAATTTTCTTTCATTAGCAATTTTTAAAAATCAGGAAGAAAGATTTACTGTATAGTAGATATTCAATATCTTTTCGCATCCTGTCATGGAAAAGAATCTGAAAAAGTACACACATACATGTATTTACATCTGTGTGTATGCATATGTATATATGCATACATACTGTAAAAGTATATATGCGGAATGTTTGTTTGTATACTGAGTCACATTGTCATATACCCAAAACTAACACAATATTGGAAATCAGCTATATCTCTGTTGGGCTTCCCAATTGGCCAAAATGCTCAGGGAATCTCTCTGGACTAGGTGGCACTAGCGGTAAAGAACCCACCTGCCAATGCAGGAGACTAAGAGATCCAGGTTTGATCCCTCTGTTGGCAAGATCCCCTGGAGGAGGGCATGGCAACCCACTCCAGTGTTCTTGCTTAGAATCCCATGGACAGAGGAGCCTGGCGGGCTACTGACCATGGGATCTCAAAGAGTCAGCACAATCGAGGTGACACAGCACAGCATACCTCAATTACATAAATAATTTTTAAAATCAGGAGTAAGTATTAAGTTTACTTTTTTTCTTCTAAAGGAGATCAATCCTGGGTGTTCACTGGAAGGACTGATGCTAAAGCTGAAACTCCAATACTTTGGCCACCTCATGCATCGAGTTGACTCACTGGAAAAGAGTCTGATGCTAGGAAGAATTGGGGGTAGGAGGAGAAGGGGACAACAGAGAATGAGATGGCTGGATGGTATCACCGACTCGATGGACATGAGTTTGAGTGAACTCCGGGAGTTGGTTTTGGACAGGGAGGCCTGGTGTGCTGTGATTCATGGAGTCGCAAAGAGTCGGACACGACTGAGCGACTGAACTGAACTGAACTTACTTTTTTTTTAGTATCTCAAATAGCATGTGGAATTCTTATTGGATCAACTGGTATGCTATATCTTATTAAAATATTTTCTATTTTTATGCCATTTTTACCCTCCTATGACAAACCCTACTTCATCATCATAGCAGATAACTGTTTTAAGTTGAATTTTGTTTGTCAGTGTTTCATTTGGAATTTTCACCGATATGATTCTCAGTAATTAGGTCATTACAACAGTAACGATTTTCAAACAGGGAGCTGTATGGCCCTTAGTTTCCACAGAGGCCCCAGGTATATCTGAGGATGAGAAGTAGGAATAGGAAGGGGAATAGACAAAGGAATAGCAACTCTTTAATTTGACATTTTTGTTGAAATGATTGTAGATTCGCACGCAGTTATAAGAGATGGTCCACAGAGATTGCCTGTGCATTTTGGCCAATTTACCTCATTCATAACATTTTCAAGCTTATAATATCAGAACCAGAATATTGTCATCCTGTAATCCAGGGTCTTGTTCAGATTTCTGAGTTTTACTTACACTGTGTGTGTGTGTGTAGGTTTATGTAAGTTCACCTGTGTGGCTTCATGTATCCACCAGCAACATCAGGCTACTCAACAGTCCCAGCACCACAAAGATCCCTCATGTCACCCTTTTCTAATCAGTCCCATACCTCCTGATACGCCTTCACTGTGCCCTTTCCTAATCCCTGGAAAACTCTATTATGTCCTCCATTTCTTTTTTTTTTACTTCACACTTCAAAAAATGTTACTTGAATGGAACCACACAGTGTGTAACATTTTGGGATTGGCTTTTCTCACTCAGTACAGTTCCTTGGCTATTCATTCAAGTCATTGTATGTAGCAACAGCTGGTTCCTTTTTCACTGCTGAGCAGTACTCCATGGTATGGATGTTCCAAAGTTCATTTAGCCATCTGTCTGCTGGAGGACATCTGAGTGGTCTCCAGTTTTTGACTATTACAAATAAAGCTGTTATGAATATTTGCATACAGGTTTTTAGGGAAATAGAAGTTCTCATTTCTCTGGCATAAATGCTCAATTGATGGGCTGTATGGTAAGTGCATATTCAACCTTATAAGCAACTGTCAAACTGTTTCCTGGCAGTGATGGTACCATTTTATATTCACTTCAGTAAATGTAAGAGTGAGCCAGTTTCTTTTGTTTCCTTGCCAGTATTTGGTGCTGTCACTACTTTTTATTTCAGTCATTCTGATTGGTAGGTAATAATAGCTCATTGTGAATTTTTTTCCCTTTGAGATGTAGTTGTATACAATAATTATTAATTTCCAGTGTTCATCATGGTTTTATTTTGTATTTCCCTGATGGTCGATGATGCTTAAGACTTTTTCACATGGTTATTTGTCATCTTACACCCTTTTCAATGAAGTGTCTATTCATGTCGTTTACCCATCTTCTAATTAGATTGTTTGTTGTCTTTTAGTGTTGAGTTTTGAGTTCTTAGTACATTCTAGAAATTGCTCCTTTGTTGAATATGCTTTGCAAGTATTTTCTCCCAGTGTGTAATGTTTCCTCTTCAGAACAAAAGTTGTTAATTGCAGTGACATCCAGTTTATCAATTTTTCCTTTTATGGATCATGTTTTTTTTGTGTGTCAAGTCTAAGAACTTCGTCTCTAGTTCTAAATTTTAAAGATTTTTGGCTATTTTTTCTTAAAGTTTATAGCTTTGTGTTTATGTCTATGATCTGTTTTGACTTAATTTTTGTGTAAGGTGTGAGATTTAGGTGAAAAGAGATTCTTTATGGGTGTTCAGTTGAATTGGCACCATCTGTTGTAAAGGCTATTTTGTCCTCCATTGAATTATTTTTGCACCTTTGTCAAAAAACGGTTGAGCATAGTTGGGTCTGTATCTGGGTTCCCTATGGCCTTGTGTACATCTCCCTGTCATTAACACACAGCCTTGAACACTGTAGCTACGCAATGTCTTGAAATCAGGTAGATTGATTTTTCCCACTTTATTCTTCCTTTTCAGAATTATTTAGGCTATCTATTTTGTTTTGTATATCTATATAAATTTTATTTTTTTAATGTTTATTTTTGACTATGCTGGGTCTTCATTGCTGTGCAGGCTTTTCTCTATGTGAGCGGGGGCTACTCTCTAGTTGAGGTTCGTGAGTTTTTCATTGGAGAGGCTTCTCTTGTTGCAGAGCACAAACTTTAGAGTGCAGGCTCAGTAGCTGGGACACATGGGGTCAGTTGTCCCATCGCACATAGGTCTTCCTGGATCAGGAACTGAACATGTCTCCTGCATTGGTAGACAAATTCTTTACTACTGAGTCACCAGGGAAGCCCTCTATATAAACTTTAGAAAAGGCTTATCTGCATTTGCAAAAAACCTTGTGAGATACTGGTAAGAGTTGTTTTAAACCTATCAGTCAATCTGGGGAGAACTGGCATCTTTATTGAGTCTTCCAATCTATAACACAGTATGTCTTCCCATTTACATAGTTCTTCTTTGATGTTTTTCATCAGCATTTTACCATTGTTAACAATCAGATCCTGTGCACGTTTGGTTCAGTGTATATATAAGTATTTCATTTTCATTAGACTGAATGGTATTGTGAGAATATCTTTATTAGCTCTCAGAGGGTTGGGGGCAGGGATTTTCTATGTAAACAGTCAGGACATCTATAGATAAAGGTAGTTTTCTTTTTTCTTTCTTAATCTGCATGCCTTTCATCTATATTTTTCTTAGATTTGTGGACTGGCTAGCACTTCCAGTACCATGCTGAGTAAGAGTGGTGAGAGCGGACACCTTTTGCCTAGTCCGAGATCTTAGAGGGAAGGCAGGCAGTCTTTCACAGCTAAGTTTAAAGTTAACTGTAGGATTTTCGTAGAGGTTCTTTATCAAGTTGTAGAATTTCCCTTCTGTCACAAACTTGCTGAAAGTTTCCATCATAAGTGGGTATTGGATTTTATCAAATGCTTTTGTGTCATGATTCTGGGTGGCACCAGCAGTAAAGAACCAGCCTGCCAATGCAGTGAGATGCAGGAGACACAGGTTTGATTCCTGGGTGGGGAAGATCCCCTGCAGAAGGAAATGGCAACCTGCTCCAGTATTCTTGCCTGGAAAACTGCATGGACAGAGAAGCCTGGTGGCTACAGTCCATGGGGTCGCAGAGTTAGACGGAACTGAGTGACTAAGCACAAATTATAATCATGTGAGTATTGTTTTTTAGCTTGTTGATATGGTGGATTTCATTGAGTGATTTTGAACACTGAACCAGTCTTGCATACCCGGAATGAATCTCACTTGGCCTTGGTATATAGTTCTTTTTATATTTTGCTAACTTCCACTTGCTAGTATTTTGTCAGACTTTTGTGTCTGAGTTCTTGAGAGATGTTGGTTTTCATTTTTGGTATTGTTTTTGGTATCAAGGTAATAGTAACTTCATAAAATAAGTTGGGAAGTGTTTCCTTCTTGTCTGTTTTCTGAAGAAATTATATAGAATTATATAAAAATTATATAGAATTATATAGAAATTATAGAATTATAATTATATAGAAATTATATGGAATTATATAGAAATTATATAGAAGAATATTAATTCTTCTTTAAATGTTTGGTAGAATTCTCCAGTGAATCTATCTGAGGATGGATATTTTTTTCCCAAGACTTTTTAAATGACTAATTCATTTACTCTAGTGGTTACAAGACTAGTCAGATTGTCTGTTTTATCTTGTTTGGATTTTGGTAGTTTGTGGGGTTCTTTTGAGGAAATGGTCCTTTTTTACTAAGTTGTCAAATTATCACTGTAAAGTTATTCAGTATAGGATAAGCTTATTACCCATGTAGTAAAAGATTTATAGTGCCCCCTCATTTTTAAAAGAGAAAAACAGAGTTTGTTACTCTATTGTATGTTACAAAAGAATTATAGATTGCGGAATGCAGTTTAAAGATGACATATGCCAACAAGCACCTTGTATTATATAGCACTGCTAATTCAAAATCTTATCTTGGAATTGTTTGGCACTAAAAATTAAAATTTGTGTTTACAGGCACACCAAGGCGTGTATCCTATAAGGATGATATCAGTGATGTTTTAAAGTTGTTATTATTCTGGAGCCTCAAACAAGCATTATAACTTCTGTGATAATTATTTAACACTTTAATTATTTAATTAAATTATTTGAATTATTTAATTATTTCTTTAACGTTTTAATGTCTATTTCTGTAACACTCTACATTGATTTTTGGAAAATCACCCCTTTTTTTCCCCTTTTAACGAAAAGGGGTAGAAAGTTTGTTACCCAATTGAATGACAAAAAATTGGCAGAATCTGTAGAGATATCCTCTATTTAATTCTTTTTACTGTTAATTTATGTCTTTTTCTGCTTCATCAGTCTTCCTACAGCCTTATCAGTTGTACTGATCTTTTCCCCAAGAACCAGAGTTTTGTTTCATTGATTTCCTCTGTTTCTCTATTTTCCATATCATTGATCTCTGCTTTTGTCTTTATTCCTTCCTTCTTGTTGTCTTGGGTTTATTTTGCTTTTCTTTTTCCAGGCTCTTGAGGTAGACGCTTGGGTTATTGACTTGACACTTTTCCTCATTTCTAACAAAAGCATTCATTGCTGGAAGCATCCCTCTCAGCCCTGCTTTTGCCTCATCCCAACATATTATGATACACTGTATTTTTTGTCTTCATTCAGCCCATATGGTTTAATAGAGTGCTTTATTCACTCTCCATGACCCACTCTTAATAAATGACGCCATGAAAAACTTCAGTTTACAGACAGTTCTCAGCTGTGTCCTGTGTAAAAAAGAAAAACACCAAGAAAGCAGAAATGCTCTCAAACTCAAGTGTGCATCTGGAAGCAATCCAAAGGTATCACACTGACCTTAGAGGAGCGTCAGAAAGAAATTCTGTGGGAAGAAGTGAATGTAGTAGTCGGTCATTCCGGCCAGATGTCAGCTTCCTGAAGACCTGCTCTGCTCCTGGGAGGAGAAAACACGAGGCATTTACTAGCTGGTGTCCATGAAATTCAATCCTCTTTTCATTATGCCAAAAAGCTTCTTATTAAGACCTCGTTTTCTCTGCTTACAATAGTTTTACAGGGAATTGGACTTCTGTGGCCTTTAATATTGAAAAGATGTCTTATTGAGATTGATTGTGTTTGTGTGTGTTCTATTCTCCACCTCCCCACTCCCCCCACCCGCCCACCCCCACCCTGAGAGGAAGGCTTCTTTTTTGATCCATGGTTTTTTCGGAACTGAGTTGTTGAATTCCTACATGTATAGAAATGTTCTAATTGTCTGATATTGATTTCTAGTTTGATTCCTTTATGGTCAGAGAACACTGTGTGATTTCATTTGATTTATCTATTTTTTTATTAAAGTGATTTTGTTTTTTAAAAAATTTATTGAGGTTTATTTTATGTCTCAGGAGATCATCTATCTTGGTGAATGTTTCTTGGGCACTTGAAAAAGAACTTATATTTTGTTGGTGGGCGGAATGTTTTATAACTATGAATTAGAGTCTGATGATTGATTATGCTGTTCAGACCTCCTGTATCTCTGATTTTAAGGCTGATTACAACTCTAGTTGTTGTTGAGTCACTAAGTCATGTCCGTCTCTTTGTGACCCCATTGCCTGTAGCCTGCCAGATTCCTCTGTCCATGGAATTCTCCAAGCATCTAGTAATTCTTTTTTAACTGTTATTTTTTTATTCATTTATTTATTTGGCTGTGGATTTTAGTTGTGGCATGTGGGATCTCTAGTTGAGTATGGGCTCTAGTTCCCGGACCAGGGATTGAACCAGGGACCCCTGCATTGAGAGCTTGGAGCCTTACCCACTGGCCCAAGAGGGAAGTCCCAAGAATGGAAATAGTTCTGTAAGCTGCTGAGAGGGAAGTGTTGAAGTCCTCAAATATAATTGTGAATTTGTCTGTCTCTCCCTCCAGGTCTATCAGTTTTTACTCCACCTATTTTAAGGGCCTGTTGGTTGGTATATATATTTTATTTTCCCAGTGGGTTGATCCTTTTTAATAACTTTTTAAGCCCCTTTTGTTGTCATTGAGCCCTTTCTGTTTCCTGTACCTCTTCAAGGTATTTTTAATAACTTATATTTTCCCAGAAAAGCTTCAACATCACTGAGGTTCTCAAAACATTTTGTTATCCCAAAGCACATTGTGCATAAATGCATACATGGTGTTTCTGTATTTACACAGTATAAACAACAATGTGCAAGTACTATATACTCATAGCATTGCTTTGGAAGATTTTATAATATACATAAATGGATTGCACCCTATGTATCCGTTTGTAGATTGCTTTTCTCACTCAACATCATGTTCTCCAGATGTATCCATATTAACACATAAAGGTACCTCATTGCCTTTAAGTGCTGTGCAGTAACCCTTTGTGTGAATACACATGAACAGTTTATCCGCTCTCACGCCTGGTTTTTCCTGCCCTGAATTTTCATTGTTATGGGCCTGAGTAGGCTCTGATGCAGGACAGTTGGCAGGACAATTAACTGGGAGTTAGTCACGCTCTTCCCTGCCTTCTGGTGTTTTCTCCTTTCCCCCCACCACCCATCTCCCTTCTCCCTGCCCTCCCACAAAACTCCAGACTCTTCCCGGGGCTCCTCTTGTTTTCTGAAATCTCTCGCCAAAGTTTTTATGTGTCAGGCCTTTATACCTTGGGAAGCTTTCTCTACCCCTGTGTTATTTTCCCCACTCAGCCAGCCCAGGACAAATGTTGTTCAGCCTCTTAAGTCCTGTCCGACTCTTCACGACCCCATGCACTGCAGCATGCTAGGCTCCTCTGTCCTCCACTGTCTCCCAGAATTTGCTCAGATTCATGTCCATTGAGTTGGTGATGCTATCTAACCAGCTCATCCTCTGCCTCCCCTTTCTCCTTTTGCCTTCAATCTTTCCCAGCATCGGGGTCCTTTCCAGTGCGTCGGCTCTTCGCATCAGGTGGCGGTGGTATTGGAATTTCAGCATCAGTCCTTTCAGTGAATATTCAGGGTTGATTTCCTTTAGGATTGACTGGTTTGGTCTCCTCACAGTCCAAGGGATTCTCAAGAGTCTTCTCCAGCACCACAGTTTGAAAGCATCAGTTCTTTGCTGCTCAGCCTTCTTTATGATCCAACTCTCACATCTGGAAGGGGCAAACACTGTCTCCAAAATTCATCTTCCCCTCCTCAGCTCTGCCACAGTCTTTCATTTGAATCTCTGTGGAATTGTCAGTTTCATTTTGCAATGTGTGCATTTTCTGCCCCCATTGGGTCTGGTTTGTGCTATTTTTAAGGACAAGTACAATGATTTATTGACCTCTGTGCCCCATCTCCCTTCAGATCTACTCAGCTCCCAGCGTTCTAGAACCTGCTGGGTGCTTGATCAACATTTTTCAAATCAGCACACCAATGAACAAAGCCTGCAGCTTTTAAACAACTTCTACAGGCCACTCCCACTCAGTTATGCAGGGATTCATTTGAGTGTGAAATAAAATCCCACAGGGCACACTGGCTGTTTTCCTGGAGAAGCTTTCCTGGAGTCAGACTCAGGAATCCTGCAGTCCAGTCCTGGCCACACCCCGCACTGCTTGTGTGCACGTTTGAGAGAGGTCCTGAGGAGTGGACGGCCCCCATCCGAATAACTGGGAGGGATCAGACCCCTAATTGGAACAGATTTTCAGGGGTGGCCAGTGAGAGGTACAGGGCTCCCACCTACCCAGCTGGGGAGTCACCAGAGACCACCTTCAGAGTTTAGTATTCCCGAATAATAATTACAATTAATTCAATACTTAGGGTAAGTCACCCAGGAACATTCCTCAGCATTTGACAAATCCCAGCTGCTAATCGTTTATGGTTTATTAGGTCCAAGACTCTGGACTAGGTGCTCCTCACAGACTTTTCTTAACTGAACCTTTTTAAGTACCCTATGTGTGCTTCCTGTCTGGCTCATTGGTAAAGAATCTGCCTACAATGCGGGAGCTGCAGGAGACCTAGGTTCGATCCCTGGGTTGGGAAGATCCCCTAGAGGAGGAAATGGCAACCCACTCCAGTATGTTGCCTGGACAATCCCACGAACAGAGAAGCCTGGTGGGCTACAGTCCATAGGGTTGCAAACAATTGGACACACCTGAAGCGACTTAGCATGGCACAGCAGGAACCCTTGCTGTAGCAGGAACTAGTAGCAGTGCTAGTAGTCCTATTCCCACTTTACTGACGGAGAGCCTGAGGCTCAGATGAGGCAGAATATCCTGCTTATGGTCACACAATAAGTAGTAGAGCCCAGGTTAGTCTGCTGTCTCCAAATGCTGTTTTTCCTTCCTTCCCTCCCTTCTTTTCTTTCTCCTTTCTTGTTAAACATGATTCTTTATCATACAAAGAAAACCTCATTCCCGGTCATATACCTAGAGTACAAATGTCCTTTATCCTTCTTCTGCCATCCCGGGGCTTCTCTGGTGGCTCAGATGGCAAAGAATCTGCCTGCAATGGTGAAGACCCAGGTTCTATCCCTGGTTTGGAAAGATCCCCTGGAGGAGGGCATGGCAACCCACTCCAGTATTCTTGCCTGGAGGAGCCCAAGGATAGAGGAGTCTGGAGGTCTATAGTCCATAGCGTCACAAAGCATTTGACATGACTGAGTGACTAACACTTTTTCTCCCACATCATGAGGAACGCTGGGCTGGAAGAAGCACAAGCTGGAATCAAGATTGCTGGGAGAAATATCAATAACCTCAGGTATGCAGATGACACTACCCTTATGGCAGAAAGTGAAGAGGAACTCAAAAGCCTCTTGATGAAAGTGAAAGAGGAGAGTGAAAAGGTTGGCTTGAAGCTCAACATTCAGAAAACAAAGATCATGGCATCTGGTCCCATCACTTCATGGGAAATAGATGGAAAAACAGTGGAAACAGTGTCAGACTTTATTTTTTGGGGCTCCAAAATCACTGCAGATGCTGATTGCTGCCATGAAATTAAAAGATGCTTGCTCCTTGGAAGGAAAGTTATGACCAACGTTGATAGTATATTAAAAAGCAGAGACATTACTTTGCCAATCAAGGTCTGTCTAGTCAAGGCTATGGTTTTTCTCGTGGTCATGTATGGATGTGAGAGTTGGACTGTGAAGAAAGCTGATTGCCGAAGAATTGATGCTTTTGAACTGTGGTGTTGGAGAAGACTCTTGAGAGTCCCTTATACTGCAAGGAGATCCAACCAGTCCATTCTAAAGGAGATCAATCCTGGATGTTCATTGGAGGGACTGATGCTAAAGCTGAAACTGCAATACTTTGGCCACCTCATGCGACGAGTTGACTCACTGGAAAAGACTCTGATGCTGAGAAAGGTTGGGGGCAGGAGGAGAAGGGGACGATGGAGAATGAGATGGCTGGATGGCATCACCGACTCTGTGGACATGAGTTTGAGTGTACTCCTGGAGTTGGTGGTGGACAGGGAGGCCTGGCGTGCTGTGATTCATGGGGTCGCGGAGAGTCGGACACGACTGAGCAACTGAACTGAACTGAACTGAATCTGGTCATAGAAACACGTGGCTCTGTTTCATTTCAAAGCCCATGACTAGTTTTTAAATAATATTTTTGGAGAGGCGATAGATGCCCACGGCTCAGAAATCAAACTCTCTAACGCTCCAGGACTGTCAGCACCTCTACCCCACACCAGCCCACCTCCGCTCCTCACCCACTGGGCTCCAGGAGCATCTTCATTTGCATCCATTCATGGACAAGTGCCCTTTCTGATTCCTCCCACTTCAGGCCCCAGAGATAGCACACTCTGCACACTGTTTTGCATCTTCAACAGTTGTTTATGAACCATTGTTCCATACTGTGTTTTGCCTCTGGTTTGCGAGAAGGAAGGGAGTGGGTTTAAGGCCCCCGCCAACATTTCTCAAAGGAGGCGTTTGTTCTGAAATGGTCTCTTATCTTCCTTCCTTCCGTTCATTCCCAGCCCCTCGGCCTGGCTTCTCCTTTGCTGGTCCCTGGATGTCTGAACCTCTTTCCTAAAGTCTCTGCATGTGCCCACTGACCAAAGGCATTCCTCCCTTTGCCCTTCCCATACCTCCAGGATGCAGTGCGTGATACAGAAGCTTGAGTGTCCCACTCTGTTAAGTAAAAGGGGCTTTTCTGGTGGTGTAGGGAGAGTGCCTGTGACAAATGGGCTTCATTTGCTGCTGTTGTTCAGTCGCTCAGTCCTGTACGACTCTTTGCGACCCCGTGAACTGCAGCCTGCCAGGCTTCCCTGTCCATCACCAACTCCCAGAGCTTGCTCAAACTCATGTCCATGAGTCAGTGATATCATCTAACCATCTCGTCCTCTGTTGCCCCTTCTCCTCCTGCCTTCAATGTTTCCCAGCATCAGGGTCTTTTCCAGTGAGTCACCTCTTTGCATCAGGTGGCCAAAATATTGGAGTTTCAGCTTCAGCATCAGTCCTTCCAATGAATATTCAAAGTTGATTTCCTTTAGGATTGACTAGTTTGATTTCCTTGCAGTTCAAGGGACTCTCAAGAGTCTTCTTCAGTACCACAGTTCAAAAGCATCAATTTTGTGGGCTTTATGGGTACTGCTGAATGGAGATTGCCAGATGGCTACAGCATCTTGGGGTGGAGGGAACAGGAAACCCAGAGTCCTTCTTCCTCATGCATTCGCACACTGCCACCAGTGAGGGCAGGACGCTGTCCCGCCTCCGGTAGCCTCTGTCCTGCCAGCCCCAGCCCTGCCCAGCTCCTTTGTACTCCCAGAGCTGAAATGATGACTCATCAGTGACCTTGATCCCTGCTGCTCCCCTAGAAGGGCCGTCACTGCCTCCCGGCCCCTCCCTTGGGAACCAAAGCTGACAAAGCCATCTCTTGCCACAGCCTTGCCCTAGGTGGGGCCCACCTGACCAGTTCCATTCTGGTGGAACTTAACCAAAAATGCAAGGCCTGATTGAATTTATCCAACACTGAAGGAAAGTTATGACCAACCTAGATAGTATATTAAAAAGCAGAGACATTACTTTGCCAACAAAGGTCCATCTAGTCAAGGCTATGGTTTTTCCCGTGGTCATATATGGATGTGAGAGTTGGACTGTGAAGAAAGCTGATCGCCGAAGAATTGATGCTTTTGAACCGTGGTGCTGGAGAAGACTCTTGAGAGTCCCTTGGACTGCAAGGAGATCCAACCAGTCCATTCTAAAGGAAATCAATCCTGGGTGTTCATTGGAAGGACTGATGCTAAAGCTGAAACTGCAATACTTTGGCCACCTCATGCGACAAGTTGACTCAATGGAAAAGAGTCTGATGCTGGGAAAGGTTGGGGGCGGGAGGAGACGGGGAAGACAGAGAATGAGATGGCTGGATGGCATCACCGACTCTGTGGTCATGAGTTTGAGTGAACTCCGGGAGTTGGTGATGGACAGGGAGGCCTGGCGTGCTGTGATTCATGGGGTCGCGGAGAGTCGGACACGACTGAGCGACTGAACTGAACTAAGATCAGAAACTACTGACTTAATGGTGGCTAATACTGCTGCTAAAGCTACATTCAATTTATTCTGAATTCATTCAGTACATATGTATGGATAGCCTACTATAAGGCAGGTACTCTTTAGGTCTAGAAATGGAGCAGTGAATACAAACCCTTGTTCTCAGGGAATTTACATCCTGGGAGAGCAGGCAGCCAGTTAGATACCCCCATGCCAAGTCAAGTGTGTGTGGGGGTACTGCCAATATTTGTGTATTTGTATGGTCAATCAGGAATACCTGTAGGTGAACAAGTTGAGTCTATTACTTGTTGCAATGAGGAAGCCCACATACCAGAACGGAGGGCATCTCGGCCCAAGGGTGTTAGGAGGAATCTAGAGTAGGATTTGGGCTTTGGCTGGATAGTTTGGGAGAGAGCCCAAAGTGGGGGCATTGATCTGGATTGTGTGCTGTCAAAAAGCAGTGATGAGTCCATGATGGTGTATCTTAGTAAACCTCATCTAAAAGGAAGGAGACCAGGTGGAGGCCAAAGCTGTAAGTCATAAAGAAACAGAGGTCACTCCTATAAACCAGGAGACGCAGATTTGAGTATTTTGTAGCTTGGATGGTGCTCATGTTTTGCAGTGTTCATATGTGAGTATGGTCTTGTTTTTGTCTTGACCCAGTGCAGTCACAGAGAGACCTGGTCTGATGGTGATGTTCTGCCCTATTATTTACCTTCAACAGGAAAACAGCACAGCCTAGCTGTGCATGCAGGGCCAGCTCCCAGGGGTCATGGCTGCTTGTCCGTCAAGCTCTCTCTCACTTATTCACTCTACCTTGTCCAACTGTTTGCAACCCCATGGACTACAGCTCACTAGGCTCCTCTGTCCAAGGGATTTCCCAGGCAAGAATACTGGAATGGGTGGCCATTCCCTTCTCCAGGGAATCTTCTCGACCCAGAGATCAATCCCAGGTCTCCTGCACTGCAGTTGGATTCTTTACCATCTGAACCACTGAGGAGCCCATGTATGCCAGTATACCTGTTTAAAAAGATAAATAAATAAAAAGCCCCATCCAGCTGTTGTGTTGAGAAAGGGCTCTAGGGAGCAGAGATGGAAGATACTTTGGGGAGCTGCTGAGATGGCTCAGGGGAAGAGAGATGATGGTGGTTTAGATAAGCCTGGCAGAAAAAAGTGGTAGGAATTGCTCAGATTGGACACAGATTTAGAGGTGGGACAAAACAGAATGGTGACAAGATTTTTCATTCAAGCAAAAGATTAAATTGTCCTTTCCTGCCTTGGGGAAGCCCCCTGAAGGTGCAAAATGTCTTTTGCAAGGTAATGCAACAGGAGCTTATGGGGGAGGGGGCGTGCCAAGTTGAGGTGTCCCTAGAATCCAAGCCCAGCCATTGAATAAGCAGATGCACCTGTAGGCCTGAAGTTCCTGGAGAAGTTTGGTGGGATGTCAGATTCAAGAGCTGCCAGTGTTTGTGTGAATATAAGGCATGGCCCTGGATGAAATCACGTAGATCTGAGCATATGTAGGGAAGAGGTTTTGTCTATCTTCACTCACTTCCCAAACACTCCAGTTATTTGGACATCTGGGAAGTGAGGAGGAATCACCAGAGGAGACTATCACCAGGCTATCATCCAGAGAGGTAGAAGACCCAAGAGTTCAGCCATCTATTCACAAATATGTATTGAATTCTGCACATCATCTCAGAATTTCTAAGACTTTAGATTTTGAACTACTGGAATACTGGACAGGTTGCATTGCCAGGTCAAGAAAAAAGGTGTGAGCCAAGACTGCTGGCTGACACCAAGAATTTGTTCCCTCTTTCTTGATAAAAGAACCACGACTCTGTTTGGAGAGGCAGTGTACCCATCTACATAAAATGTAAATGGAAGTAACATGTGGGACTTTTGCAGCCTGCTTCAGTGGAGCTAATGTGGTTGGGAGGTACACACCTGCTCTTCTACTCTTATTCCTTCCTGCTGTCTGAAAGACAGATGTGACAGTTGGTGCTCCAGCAGCCATCTTGAATCATGAGGGCTCAGAAAATGGAAACCAAGCATTAAGGATGGCAAAATGGAAGTACAGGAGCCCATAATCCTCCTAACTGTGAAGCTGCCAACAAGTCATAGATTACTTAACTTTAGATTAAGTTAAGAAAGAAACAAACTTCTATCTGTTTAAAATTCACAGTTATTTTAGGTTTTCTGTTATACTGTAGCAGAATTCAATTCTGACATGAGATTTATTCACAGTATTTCAAAACTATGTGGGCAACTTGTGTGAGGAAACAAGTTGTCTACAGAGTTTGTCATGGTCCCTGCTCTCGCAGGACTCCCTGTGCAGTCAGGTGGACTAACCGGTACACCACTGCTGCTTGGGTCATCACAGCATTGGCTGTAGGGGCTGTGATGGTGGGTGTGCTCCAGGGCCTACAGTGAGGACGGAGACAGATGGCAAAGCAAGTTCCATCTTCTCAGCTCCTTTCAAATCATATCTAAATGCAATGACTCAACACGTGTTTTTGGTCTGATTTTTGTTCCATTGCCTACATTTAATTTTAATTTATTCCAGTACCTAATTTAAGCTTGGAGTTGAGGAGGGGGAAAAAATGATAATGTGGACCAGATTTTAGATGGTTGGCACTTATAATTTCACAGAGAACCTCGATGGAATAATAAGCAATGGTTATGAACTTGCTAAGAATCAATTTGGTATGTGGAGCTTCATCCAACTGACAATTATATAAAGACGCAAGCTCTAGAAAATTGGCAGGAGGCTAAAACTACAAATGTGATCTGTGTCATTTCTTTAATGGACCAGTTATTTTGATGCCTATTTTTCCCCTTGGAAGGCACCTTAACACACACTTGGCTAACTTCTTACCTCTGGCCAAGACTGCTCTTGACTACCAGCACTTTTGTGTCTGACCTGTCTACAGATCTAGGCCCAGTGGAGACATAAATCTATTACACGTGTATGCTGTAAGTGCTAAGTTGCTCGGTCATGTCTAACTCTTCCTGACCCCATGGACTGTAGCCTACCAGGCTTCTCTGTCCACAGGATTCTCCAGGCAAAAGTACTGGAGTGGGTTGTCATTGCCTCCTCCAGGGGGTTTTCCCACCCAGGGATAGAACCCGAGTCTCTCTTGTCTCCTGTAATGGCAGCTGGATTCTTTACCACTGCACCACAGGGGAAGCCGAAATCTGTGATATACTGAGCACTTATGAGGTACCAGGCCCATTGCATGTGTGCTCTCATCTGTTTACAATAACCCTGCAAAATAGGTTCTAGAATCTTCCTTTCACCAATAAGAACCCATCACTCAGAAAGCCTGAGCACTCTGTCTCTAGTCCTCAGCAGCTCTTGAGAGTAGAGCGGGGATTCAAACCCTTTGCTCTACACCATAAGGCTTCTCTCTCACAATGCCTTGTGTCTCCCAGTGTCCTCTGACAGCTTTTGAAGCCTGGAATCTCTTCTTTTCAACTTAAATGGCTTCCTGCCCTTGGGGTCTCCTTCCCAGTGTTCACCAGTCACAATCTCACCCCTCACCCAAATCTTTTGTGCAATCTTCCCTCCACCATAAACTTCCTTGTGCTTCCCATCTGTGTGAAGTCTGCTTTCTGGGAATTCTCCCTACCCCATGCGTAGCTCTTAAAACGCATCATTTTTTGTACGTCACCAGGGCTTTTGGTATCCTTAAGTGATATACCTGAATGATCCATTTTCAGTGGGAGGGAGGAATGAAAGGACATTTTTTTGTGCACTTAATTTTGTTATAGGAGTTTGTTTCTTTTCATTTCTCAAGTAACCCTATGAGGACTTTTTAACCCGCCACTTTACAGATGAAGAAGTTGGATACACAGCAGCCTAAAGTGGTGCAAACCCAGGAAGCAAGAAGGAGAAATTATAATTCCCCCCCGCCCCCCACCCCCGCGCGAGCCTAGCTCATCGCTCAGGCATCCAGCAAATGTTTGTGGAGTGAATTAATGAACGGATGAATGAATGAATGCCTGCCGGTCAGCTTACAAAAGGAACTCGGTGAGAAAAGACACTGGGAGAAGATCTGAAGTACCCTGAAAAATATTTATTCCAAGTACAGACGGAGTTCAGTGGCTGAAAAAAGTCTCAAACACTGAGGCAAGCTCAGAATAAAAGAGAAACGTTTGTTTAACGCTTTCATGACTAAAAGTATGTCTCCGAAGAGCAGGCACAGAAGAGGCATTCGCAGTCCACAAAGCTCGCTCCTTAGGAGAGCCCGGGAACACTCTTCGGGTTTTGTTCATCAACTTCTGCCGGCCGCGGGGGCGGGTCGCCGCCTGCCCCTTTAAGAATCTGGTCGAAGTCCTTTTCCTCTGCCTGCCCCGCCCCCTCGCGGAGCCGGCGCGGCCCAGCGCCCACCCCTTTCTCCCCCGGAGGGCTTAGCTACGGGCTCGACTGTCCGTCCGTCACAGACACGCCGCCTCTGATTGGCTGCGGGTCGGGAGGCGGGGCGGGAAGGCCGGAGAAACTAGTTTGTCGGCGGCGCCGGGGCTGAACCGCAAAGCGGCGGCGCGCTCCGCGGCGTTTGGGAGCCGGGGGAGGGGAGCGGCAGCGGCGAGGGCTGAGGGGCCTCGCGCGCGCGCGGCCGGGGGGGCGGCCTCTGAGCGCGGCGGGCGGAGCAGCCCCGAGCGGTGAGTACCGGGACCGGGCTGGGGGCTAGAGTCGGTGTAACCGCGCTCGCCGCCCCGGCATTGGCACTTGTCACCACCCGCCCCGCCTCGGGGCCGGGACCTGGGGTGCCGGGCCGGGACCGGGGGCGTTGGGTCCTGCGCGCCCCGCCGTGTGAGCACCCTCCCGGGCAGAGCGAGCCTCGCGGGCCCGCCTGCCTGGGGAGTAGCGCCCCGGGGCTCGAGCCCCCGTAATCCCCTCGTGTGCCACGGGGTCTCGGGGCCGAGGTGGGGGGCTGGAGTCGGGGACAATGGTGGGGAGTGGAGGTCTGGAGAGAAGCACCTCTCCCAGCTCCGCTCCTCCGGCCTCGTGCGTGCCTGGGGACCCGGCGAGGGTATTTGCTTGAAAGCTCTGAGCGACGGAATGAATTGTTTTGCAAATAGGATGTTGCGCGCGGGAGCTGCAACTCTTTTTTTTTTTTCTCCCCCTGGGAGTGCTTGATTCATTGAGTCCGCAGACTCTCTTTTTAAAAAATTACTATCGATCCTGGAAAGAGGAGGCTGCCAGTCTTTGAGGATGTGAGCGGCCCTGGCTCTACGAGGCAGTCCCCGTGCACTTGACGCCGAGGGGCCAGATGGCTGCCTGCCTCGTGCAGAGAGAGGGCCGAGGGGCCTCCCCACGGGAAAGATCGTCCACGCGAGCCGGGCCCCGCTTGCGTCCCACCTGACAGGGCCCGTCGTCCTGTGCTGAGAGCTTGGAGCCTGCGAGGAATGGGCACCCGCCCGAAGTCCCGCCCCCCGGGGTGGCCGCCACCCTAACGGGTGCAGAGCAAACCTTTAACCCGGCTGTCCGATTCGCCCCATTCCGTCCTGGCTCCGGGACCCCGCTGCACCTGGGCACGCCCTCACTCCTTTTCCCCCTTGTGGTTGCTTGAGGGATCTTCGGGTTGGGAGTCAGTGCCCCTCAGGGGCACCGTACACTTATGCGCTGGTGTTTCAAAGCCGCCCCCGCCGAATTGATTTCCGCCTTCTTTGAGCAGAGGAATCTTTATAGAGACCTTAACAAAGGGGTTGGGGTGGGGGCCGACCCAGGACACCCGCAGGTTTAGTGCAGCGGCTCTTGTTCCTGCTGGGTTGCTTTGGGGCTGGGTCAAGACTCCCTGAGCTTTGGCCCTCCATGGTGATTCAGGGCGGAGAAGGCCAGGTGTCTGGGCCTTTTGGTTTCACTCTGGCGGCCTGCCGGAGGGAGGGAGTTGGCAATGGCCATGGGAGAGGAGGCGGGAAGCCTAGCGGCTTGTCATGGGCCAGACTCTGGTGACTGTGACTTGGGGTCAAGCCCTTTCGGACCCAGGGCGTCAATCGCCCCATTCACAGGTGGGTCTGATGCTCCTTGAGCCCGGGTGCTGTTCTGATTGCCCCAGGGTGTTGCTAAAGGCTTGCATTTGAGGACTGGGAGGATCAGGACCCAAGGCCCACCCCACCCAGGGGGCATGTTTGGTATTCTTAACATGGGGGCCTCGAATCCTCAAAACCTGCCTTTGAGGATGACAAGTCAGTCGTCTTCTTACAGGCCGGGCAGCTGTCTCCGCCTTGAGTCATTCCCTTTGTCAGGAAGTGACTCCGCGGAGCTTGTTAAAAGGAAGGTAGTTAATGGTAGAGACCTTGGTCCTGGGGCTGCAACCGGTTTTATGTTTGCAGTGCCCAGAGAGGAGCTGGGGGCGAGTTGCACACTCCCCCTCGGAGGCGGTTTCTGCAGCCTGATGCCCCTTAATAGCATCTTATACCTGCAGGCACTCCGTGTGGGAGAGGAGAGCAGGAAGAAAGACCACATTACCCACGCCTCGGACTTCCTGGGCTGCAGGGAAAGGAGGCTTGGCTCTATTTCTCACTGTGATGGGCTAGGGTTGTCAGAGGGAGTGTCCTTTAGTGGGTGGTGTGTTCATTCGTGTGTTAATTGATGAATTGGTTCATGGTTTGAAGGGGCTTGATTGGGCCCATGCCTTCCGGGAGCCCTCCTGGACCAGGATGTGCTGCCACATGGGGCTAGGAGGTGCCCACGGTACCCCCAGTAACAGAGACAGCGAGGGGATCTAAGGGGGCACAGGAGGGGAGCACGGGTGGCAAAGGCTTCCTGGAGAGAGGATGCTCTGATTGAGTAAAGATGAGAAAGGCAGGTCCTGGACTACCACCTCTTCCCACCCATTCACACTTCTCCCAGAGGCCACTTCACTGCCAGCCTCCAGGCCGGTGCAGGTTGAGGGCAGAGAGCAGGCAGGTGGGAGGCAGTGGAAAGGTTCACCTGGGACTGTGGTGGTCTGGCCCAGGAACCCCCCAGGAAGACAAGGAGGGCGCCCCCCTCCTGGATGCAGCCTCTCTGTGCAGGGAATCCTGGGAGGTCCCACCCCACGAACCCCCGAGACCAGCCCGTACCCTGAGCCCTTAGTCGCTCTGGACCGACCAGCCCTCAGTGTGGGTGTGGCCCGTGAAAGGAGGGGGCCAGCAGGTCTGGCATGAGAAAACAGGGTGACCAGACACAAATGAATTGGCTGATTGAGATGCTGGTTTTCATCTAATGTGGTAAATTTCATAATTGAATTGCCTTAGGCAGCCCAGGCTGTTGAAGCGTTTTCCCAGCCAGAAAACAGTTTTCCCAGACATCTGGAGGTGGGGGTGGCGATGGGGAGAGTGTGTGTGTCCACAGCTTTTTACACTGCCTCCCAGCAGGCCTTTACCCTTAGGATCCCCTGGCCCCTGAGCCACACTCCTCCCATCCTGATCTTCTGAAGCTGATACCTGTCACCTTCAGGCGCTCACCTTGCCAGCCCGACTCCTGGTCCCTCAGCCATTCATTAGGAGCAGGGAAGGGTCGTGTGGGGCTGGAGGTCAGAGAGGGACTTGGGGCTGGGAGGGCTCCCTGTTACGAAGTCTCTCCAGCACCAGGCTGGGGAGGGCGGAGAAGAGTATGGGCTCTTTGAACACGATTCAGGTTCACATGAGGCTTCTGTGTCTGTGGTCAGCCTTTTCCTGGGGCCCCAGCCACCTGCACCCACCCTGCCACCTCCCTTTAGTGCCGAGAGACTCTGTTCTTTCTTACTGGTAACCTTTCCTTCCCAGCCCTGTCACTACCCTTTTGGATGAAAAATGGTAGGCACGTGTGGCTCATCAACCTGGTTTTAGAAGTGCCAGCTCTGTGGTCTCAGAAACCCAGTTAAGCTGGGAAATTTCACTGCATTTTCTGCAAATACACAACGATGTCCCAAGCCGTTCCTTTCCTCACGATCGTCTCCTGCACCCCTGGGCTGGACAGAGTCTAGAAGAGGGTCTCTGGACCTCACCTTGTTTCAGTGTGACTGAGGCCAAGTCCAAGGCCACCTCTTCACCAGCCATATCACGATTCAAACCCTCACACCTGGAAGGTGTCGGAAGATAAGAGCCTTGATGGTGGGGCCTGGGGGTCCTGCCCTGCCCCTGCCTGGCTGTGTGACTTCCCATAGGTCTGCTTACCTCTCTGGGCCTCGATTTGCTCTTCTGCAAATTGGGTGGGTGCTCTTCTGTACAGTGCTTCTATTAAAGGTCCTGCTGTTAAATCTCAAAAAAGATTTTTGGTATCACGTCATTTTATAAGGCACGAGTTACTTGCATAGCTCTCCTGGGCAGGAGAGGCGAGGGGCAACCGGTAGAGTGGAGGGAGCTGAATTAGAAGGCAGGAGCCTGGCATCCTGGTTCCCAGCTCTGCCGCCGCTGACGGGTGCTGGGCCTTTGGGCACGTCACCTGCCTTCTCTGCACCCTCACTTTTTCCACCTATAGAGTGAAAGGGGGGTGGTAGGCAGCATCCCACTTTTTTTTCTGGGTGGGTGGAAACTGAGTCAGACTTTACCGCTAACTCCAGAGGGACGGGGCTGTCCCCTGCCCCTGGCCCCTTGGAGTCTGGGGCCCAGGGGTGAAGGGCAGCAGGTATGGGAGCGCTGAAGTTGCTCCCTCCACTCTGGAACAGATGGAGTGAGACCTCGCCTGGGAGGTGTTCCCCGGAAATGTCCAAGGGACACCTCCCAAAGGAAAGAGGGACAAAGAGCTCCCAGGAGCTAGTGTGGGCACAGAGGAGGACACCAGGCTCCCCGCACTTTGCCAAGGAGGTGCCTGCAAGACCAGTCTGATGGCTCCCCATGCGAGGAGGAGGGCGGCGGGGGCTGAGCAGGGCCGTGGGAGAACTGTGTCAGACGCTGCCAGAGGGAGGCCCACATTGGCTACGCTGTGGCTCCCCACCCACTTCTGTCTGCCGGGAAGGCACCTCCGACTGTCGGCCGTCCCTCAGAGTAGGATGCAAGGGATAGGGTGGAAACTGACAGCCTGTCTGGTTTTCTGCCTACTCCTTGAAGGAGAGGCCGACCACAGATCAACGTAGGCTGACCAGAATTGATCTAGTTAAGATAAGGGAGGCTCGGCCCCTTCAAACTCCAGGACGAGCTGCCTGCCAGGTTTGCAGTTGGCCAGGTCAGATTCGTCTGCTTTGTCTGGGCTGGGGTGAGGGCCAAGAGACAGAGGAGCTCTTTATCTCGAAAGCCATGGGGATTACATCCTCCATCCAGTGTTCAAGTCCTGCCGTGTCCCAGCTGGGCTTGCGAGACCCTGGGCAGCAAGTCTCTTAACGCACGAGTGAGCACCTGTGTTGTTCGTCACTTTGGAAATTGGAGAAGGCGAGAGGTACAGCTCCATTCAGGCAGTGAACATGTATTTAGCTCCTTCTGAATGGCTCACCCTGGACTAGAAACTGGGAAGGGAAAGTCAGCTTCAAAGAGGGTTGTCCTTGGAATTCCGCTCAGCCTCTGGCTTGGGAGACAGACAACTAGCCGGGTGGTTATGGCTCAGCACTAGGCTGTGAGTGATGTCACCGGAGCCACAGGACACACGAGGGAATGGACTGTCGTTGGTGTCCCGATTGTTCACATGGCCAGTGAGGTTTTTTAAATTGTGTTTATTTTCAGCTGCGCTGGGTCTTTGCTGCTGCGCACAGGCTTTCTCTAGCTACAGAGAGCGGGGCCGACTCTCTAGTTGTGGTGCTCACTTGTTGCTGTGGTAGCTTCTCTGTTGCAGGGCATGGGCTCTTGGGCCCAGTTGTTCCATGTCATGTGGGATCTTCCCCAGCCAGGGATCAAACCTGCGTCCCCTTCGTTAGCAGGCCTATTCTTAACCACGGGACCACCAGGGAAGTCCCCAGTGAGTGTTTTTTTGCAGGCTGTTTTTTGCCAGGCTCTACAGCGCAGCAGAGAATAAGGCAAGGTCTTTACCACCCTGGAGCCCCCATTCAACTGGAGGAGGCAGACAACAGATAGAGAAATAAATAGAGCCGAGGTTGGGCTGCAGGAGGTGGGTGGGGTGGGCAGGCAGCGTGAGGAAAAGGATCGAGGTGGGGCATCCGCTTAGACTAGGGAGCCTAAAGAAAGCTCCTCTAGGTTGACGACGTTGAGCCAAGATCTCCAGGACAGCAAGATGCAACCGTGGGAGGATCTGAAGAAGAGGCTGTGGACATTGTGTGCTGGAGAGGGGTTTGAGAGGAAACCCAGAGACAAGCTGCTCTTCTGATTTGTACAAAGGTCAAGAAAACATGTTCCTTTTAAGAGGTTTTATTATCTTTAATGTCAACCATACATTGATGGATTCCTTTATCAACAGACAGTATTAGAAGTGGAACCTGCTATGAAAGCAGCCTGGTCCCTGGTATCTGTCTGCAGTTGGGGGCATACCCTTCTCGTCCCCCTTTTCTTATACAGGTTTTGTCCTTACGTAATTTGGATCACACTCAGTATTCCAGTGTCTGTCACTTAGTGTGTGGGTGGATCTTGTTCCCTTTTCACAGCTGCGTAATATTCCACAGCATGGCTGAACCACTATCTTTTTTTTCTTTTAGTCTCCTAACAGGGGACTTTTGGATTGTGTCTGATTTTTTTTTTAAACCCTCCATACAAGCCATGAATTCATGTATGTCTTGATCATGTAGCTTTCTGGTCTTTAAATTTTCATTGTCAAAACTAAATGCTTTTTGCAAAGACTTACTAAGCCAGTTTACTCTCCAACTGATGGTGTCTGGGAGCCCACCTCTCCATCCATACTTGCTGTTATCTACATTTTCCCTTTTAGCTAATGTGATTGGTAAAAATGATCTTATATTCCTTAAAAAAAAAAAAGTGATCCAGTTTATTTAGGCTTCCAGTTTTTATTGTAATCCATCATTGTTTTTTCTAGAAGATCAAGGTTTAGCGAGTGCTGGCTCTGCCTCTCGCTGGTCTCCTGACCACAGCTGGGGACTCAGCCTTCACCCTGCGTGCTCATCTGTGAAATGAGGCCCTTTTAATCCCTGCCCCCTGCCAGGCTGCTCCATGTTGTGCATGGGGAAACATTCCGGAAAGTTCATTTTATGCTGAAAAGCTCTGTAGACATCATGGGTTTTACTAGTGAAAGGCGACTGCCTGGAGCCTGGAACATCTGAACGGATGTGAGTGTTTCTAAGCAGCTAGTGTGTCCAGGGGAGGGGCCGGGGTAGCTTTAGGTAGGACGTCTGCCTTGCATCCCTGAGATGGAGGAGGCCTCATCCAGCCCAGGAGGATAGAGGAAATTCTCTAGCTGGTCCAGGGAAAGGCTCAGAAAGGGGCATTGATCATCACAGACTGATCCCTCCTTTATCTTTTGTTCAGTCACTAAGTCGTGCCTGACTCTTTGTGAGACCCCATGGACTGCAGCACGCCAGCCTTCCCTGTCCTTCACTGTCTCCCTGAGCTTGCTCAGACTCATGTCCATCGAGTTGGTGATGCCGTCCAACCATCTCATCCTCTGCTGTCCCCTTCTCCTCCTGCCTTTAATCTTTCCCAGCATCAGGGTCTTTTCCAATGAGTCGGCTCTTTGCATCAGGTGGCCAAAGTATTGGAGCTTCAGCTTCACCATCAGTCCTTCCAGTGAATATTCAGGATTGATTTCCTTGAGGATGGACATGTTTGATCTCCTTGCAGTCCAAGGGACTCTCAAGAGTCTTTTCCAACACCATAGTTCGAAAGCATCAATTCCTGGCGCTCAGCCTTCTTATAGTCCAACTCTCATATCCGTACATGACTACTGGAAAAATCATAGCTTTGACTCTATGGACCTTTGTTGGCAAAGTGACATCTCTGCTTTTTAATATGCTATCTAGATTTGTCATAGCTTTTCTTCCAAGGAGGAAGCTTCTTTTAATTTTGTGGCTGCTGTCACCATCTGCAGTGATTTTGGAGCCCAAGAAAATAAAGTCTGTAACTGTTTCCAGAGGCCAAAGGCTGGGGCTCCTAGAACTTTGTGGATTGCCATGTTTATTACTTTGGGGATCCTTGTCTGTTTTCCTGTAATGGGAGGCTTTAAAATAAGCAAAAGATTGACCCAAGAGCTTTTGTACTTGATGTGGAGACAGGCAGGGAAACTGTGGGGCCTGATGAAGGAAAGATGGGACCTGGGGTCTCTGGCCCCATAGTGGGGGAGGTAGGGGGGCTGGTGGACTGGGGTCCCTGGAGAAATTCATCTCCACTGGGATTCAGGAGCCTGGGGATATACAGCCAGGCTCTCCTGTCCTTCCCCAAGTGGGCTGTGACATGATGAGCCCCTGTCTTGGGGAGCAAGCAGCATCCAGGCCTGGCTGCAGTTCCCCTGCAGCTGCCTGGGACCTCAGGCCTGGTGAAGGCGTCATCCTGACCTGGTTGGGACGGCTGCAGGGCCACAGACAGGAAGGTGAACCGGGGAGAGTGACAGCATATGAACGAGGGGACGGTGGCACTCCCAAAGGGCTCTGGTCAGAGGCGTCCTGCCCTTTTAGCTCTGCAGCCAGCGAGCAGGAGGAGAGGAGGCGGGGACCGTGGCTGCAGACGTGCTTCTGCCTTCATTTGTTGTTGTTCAGTCACCAAGTCATGCCTGTCTCTTCTGTGACCCCGTGGACTGTAGCCGGCTGGATCCTCTGTCCATGGGATTTCCCAGGCAGGAATAAGGGAGTGGGTTGCCACCTGCTCTTCCAGAGGATCTCCCCGGCCCAGGGATCAAACTTGCATCTCTTGAATTGGAAGGCAGGTTCTTTACCACTGAGCCACCAGGGGAGATCTTTTTGCAGTTACTGGGGTTGGGTTTTTCATGGAGAGAGTGAGGGGAGCATCTCATGCAGGAGGTGGCAGTCAATGAGGGCAGGGCAGGGCAGGGTTTTCTGGCTAGGTGCCCCCTCACTGCGTGCCCAGCCCAGCTCAGAGGGGCTTTGTGGAGTCAGAGTCGTATGGAGTCCCCAGGTTCAGTGTCAGGCAGCGGAATGGACTGGCCTGTCCATGTCGCAGGAAGTTGCAGCTGCTATTTTTATCGCTCCAACTAGGACTTTTTACAGGAAGGTACAATTACAATACAAGCAAAATGTCAGGGTTTGGCTGGTCAGCTGAGCCCTGGGAGGCTGCCACAGCTCGAGGCCGGGACCGCAGCACGGTCCGTGCGTGTGTAAAGTGAGACTCATTTGCACATGGACACGTACCTACCCTGGTGCTGGGTGACTTCCTCTGAACTGCCTGCAGTGCCTGCGGGTTTTCCTCCAGGCCAGAAAGAGGCCTTTGCTGGGATTTGCCCAGATTGGTGCCCCTGATTGGGGCACCTTGACATTGTGATGGGTCACACGGTGGTAAAGCCAGCCTGGACAGCTGTAAGCCATTCTGTTCCTGACTGCTGGGAAGTTGAAATCTTATCAAATGAAATTATTGAGAACCTACTGTGTGATAGCCACACTGCTGAGTGCCGTGGGTAGAGATGGGCTAGACAGATCCTGCTCTAGAGCATCACCCACGTATCAGTAAGGACACAGAAAGTGCCAATTGTCCCCGAAGTGTTTGGACAAGCACCTTTTTTTTTTAATATTTATTTGTCTGTACCAGGTCTTAATTGGGGCACACGGGATCTTCAGTCTTTGTTGTGGCCTGCAGGACGTTTAGTTGCAGCAGGAGAGATCTTAGTTGCAGCGTGTGGGATCTAGTTCCCTGACCAGGGATCAAACCCATGCCCCCTAGTTTGGGAGCTCAGAGTCTTAGCCACTGGACCAGCAGGGAAGTCCCCACCTGATGTTTTTAATGTGTATGCATTATGGCTAGAGGGCAGGCAGGGCTTATGTTAGCTTCTATTGCTGCCTAACAGATCAGCACTAACTTAGTGGTTTAGACAGTACCTATCTGTTAGCTCACAGTTCTCTGGGTCAGGAGCTTGGGCTGACTCAACTGAATTCTCCACTTAGGCTGTCACAAGTCCAAGGTCAAGTGCCAGCTGGACTGGGCTTTTATCCTGAGGCCTTGGGGTGGCGGGGGGGGTGGGGGAGGCGGGTAGATTCTGCTTCCAGGCTCATTCAGGTTGTTGGGAGAATCAAGTTCCTGGTGGTTGTAGGACTGGGGTCCCTCTCCTCCCTGGCTGTCAGTAAGTGGGCTCCTTAACTCCATGCCAAATACCCTTCCACCCCACCCCACCTCCAGGCCAGCAGCAGACCCTCAGGTCCTTCCCTGCTTCAGATCTCTGACGTCCACTTATGCAGTCAGCTGGAGAAGACTCTGCTGTAGAGGACTCATGTGATTAAGTCAGGCCCACCCAGAGCATCTCTCTATTTTAAGGACTCCTGATTAGTTAGTAACATCATCAGTTAAGTCTGCAACTCACTTTGCCATGTAGGTAACATGGTTACAGGGGTGGCGATCGAGAGCATCATCTTTGAATTTTTCTGCTAAGGGCTCATGCCAACAGGGGTTACGACAGCATCAGTATTAGTAACCTCTGTTCTCTTGAATGGAGTGAATTTTGTGTGTCTCACTGTGATCTTTTCATGGGCTGTCTCTTATTTATTTGACTGTGTTGGGTCTTAGTTGTGGTGTGTGGTCTTTCCCTGTGGCATGTAGATCTTAGATCCCCAAGCAGGGATCAAGCCCTCATCCTCTGCTTTGGAGGGCAGACTCACAACCACTGAACCACCAGGGAAGACCCTGGACTGTCTCATTTAATTTTCAGGATAGCTGTTGATATAGGAATGGTTATTTCCACCCACCCCCTCCCCATTTTCCAGGCGGAAATACTGAGGCTCAGAGAACGTAAGTACCTTGGGCCAGTCATATGGGTAGAAATAGCAGTGCTGGGATTTGAAATCAGGGCCTTAGTACCTCACCACCCCATCAAGGTGCTTGCGGCCAGCATCTCCAGTTTGAGTCCTGTGATTGGCAGAACACCCTTTAGAGCATGGATGAAGGTTGCTCTTTCCATCCAACCTTTAAAATAGTTAGGTGTGAAACATGCCAATCACACTTCAGGTTAACACAGCAGATACTGAGGGCCACTCACGTTGATATTTTTGAACCTTACTGCAGTGGATATTTGTGGTTCATCTACTTCCCTGCTCAGCAGTATCATCAAATATCTGATGTATTCCAGGCAGCAAAGAAGACACAGAATACCATCCTCAATGAGCTGGAGATAAAAATAAAGGCAGAGTACACGATACTCTGAAGAAATAAATATTGCTGGGCTAGAGAACTGTCGCAGTGCTGCTGCTTAGGCCAATAGGTGTTAGTACGTGAATTGCAGGAACTGTTGTTGTTGTTTAGTCACTAGGTCGTGTCCGACTCTTTGCAACCCCATGGACTGTAACCCACCGGGCTCCTCTGTCCATGGAATTCTCCAGGCAAGAATACTGGAGTGGGTTGCCATTTCCTTCTCCAGGCGATCTTCCTGACCCAGGGATTGAACCTGGGTCTCCCACATTAGCAGATGGAGTCTTTACTGCTGAGCTCCTGGGGAAGCCCTAATCGGAGGAGACAAGACAAAAAGTGTTCTCCTGACTCCCTGCTGTGCTCCTGGTACAGCTCAGGGCCCAGCAGCTCGCAGGCGCTCAGAAATTACTTGTAAGGTTAATTCTTTGAGTATCTGTTGGGTTGGTTAAAACATTTGTCTGGGGTTTTCTGAAGGATGGAACGGAAAAACCTGAGTGAACTTTTTGGCTGACCTAATACTATGTCCGAGGTCCTGTACACGCCAGACAGATGTCAAGTCCAGGAGGCTTACGGAGAGAGGGAGTGGGCCTTGAGCAGGAGAACGGGGGAGAAGAGAGCTTGAAAGTCCAGCGTGTGCCCCAGCGAGTGGTGGGGGGCAAGGGGCTGGGGAACAGAGTGAACAAGGCTTGGACATCAGAGCCTCCCTGAAGGCTTTTGAGCAGGTGGTCCAAAGCCAAGTGTCTGGCACCGGAGTGCCAGGAGAGGGGAGCCAGCCTACAGTGGCCAGGTCTTCCCCTTGTTTCTGGAAGAACTAGTCACACAAGGGACCCGGGAAGGAGGATTTAATGGAACTTGGTGGGGCCAAACGATATGCTAAAAATGTATCTATGAATGAGTTGCAATTTCTGGGCACCCATGTATTTGGCTATAAATACACATTACATGTGTAATTTCAAGAGACCAAGAATTATCAGCTGCGAAGCCCAAGGGCAGCAGCCCACACCCAGCCCCTGTAGTTTGCTGTCTCAGGCCCTGCCCTCTGCAAACCGCCAAGGACTGTTATTTAGGGGGAAATGAGGGGTCCTGTGGCGAAAAGACCGCATCTGGTGATAGAGGGGGGAACAGAGGGGCCTGGGTGCCCCGAGGGGAGGCTGGCGAGTGGAGATCAGAGGGTGGCCCCGGTGTGCCTGGTGCCCGCATGCCAGGGAGGGGTCTCACGAGAGCCTCCGAGCAGCTGATTACCCTGTCACTGCCCATCACTTTCCACGGCAGTTTCTTTTTTCCGAGTTCTTATTTTCAAAACGTGGTTCACGTGGAGGGTGAGGAAGTTCTGCTTCTCACAGCGTGGTGCTAGAAAGTCCCTGGGATTCTTTTGGGGTCCGCGGTGTCAAAGCTATTTTCGTAGTAACACCCAGATATTATTTGTCTTTTTCACCTATTCTCTCCAAGTGCAAAACCCCGTGAACCAATGTTTTCCAAGTAACCATTGCACAAAGCTACCAAGTCACGCATGGGTAAATGAGCCAGAGTACAAGACAGACCGGAAGATGGGAAGGTCAGAGTGTGTATGCTCACCACACGGCTCAGGTCCCACACTGCAGCTGATCTTTAAGAAACTGCTGTTCAGGCTGCCCTGGTGGCTCAGTGGTAAAGAATCCGCTTACCAATGTGGGAGATACAGGTTCGATCTCTGGTCTGGGAAGATCCCACAGGCCGCAGCGCAAGTACTGCTCGACAAGTCATAGTGTTTTGTCAAAGAGGAATATCCACAATAATCTGGAGAGGCTCTTAAAATCACCCTTTACCAACTCCCTATCCAGGTGAGGCTGTATTTTCTTGTCTTCAATGAAAATATTTTACAACGTTTAGGAGTGTGGGATTCATATATACATACTGCTTATGCTGCTGCTAAGTCGCTTTAGTCGTGGCTGATTCTGTGTGACCCCATAGATGGAAGCCCACTAGGCTCCCCCGTCCCTGGGATTCTCCAGGCAAGAACACTGGAGTGGGTTGCCATTTCCTTCTCCAATGCATGAAAGTGAAAAGTGAAAGTGAAGTCGCTCAGTCGTGTCCGACTCTTAGCGACCCCATGGATTGCAGCCTACAAGGCTCCTCCATCCATGGGATTTTCCAGGCAAGAGTACTGGAGTGGGGTGCCATTGCCTTCTCCAAGATACATACTACTATATATGAAATAAACAATAAGAAAAAAAAAAAAATGAGGATTTACTGAATAACTCTGGGAACTACATTCAGTGTCTTGTAATAATCTATGATAGAAAATAATCTAAAAATATATATATATGTAACAGTCACTTTCAACACCTGAAATTAATACCATATTGTAAATCAACTGTATTTCAGTTAAAATGCAGAAGTAGATAGAGAATCTGGCTGTTAATAAAAAATTTTTTTGAAACTAGATTTATGAAAAACAACTCATTTATGCTAACATATAGCAAGTTTATTATTATTTTTCAGTTAACTAGTATATATTTCAATTTTGTCTCAAATAATTTTGTATGTGATAATATCGCATAATATCAATAGATTGAACCACATAACAGAAGCCCCTTAGGGCCCTCAGTCACTTTGAAATTGTGAAAAGACCCTGAGACCAAACCATTTGAGAACAGCTGTACAAGGAAAAACCCCCGCAAGCTCGGGGCCGGATATGAGCCCAGCACCCAGCTCTGTTCATCTGTTTTCCACTTCAGTCCCTCAGGGATCCTGCAAGGTTGGTGTGATTATCTTCACACCCATTTTACAGATGTGGAAGCTGAGGCGCTGAATATCTGAATACCTGGCATAAGCTTTGCAGTACAGAGGTGGCTTTGCTGGCAGCGCCGGCCAGTGGGGAGGTCCCAGACCGAAGTCCCTGCTCCCCAGGCATGGAGGAAGGCAGACACCCGAGAGAGCCTGTTAATGCAGGCCGGGTCTGCATCCTCACGTTACCGTCAGATGTATCATGCGTTCTTCAGGGTGGCATGGTGCCTGGCCATCTGCGAGCACACATCCTCACCCTGCCTCCTCTCCAGAGGCCCAGGAAGGAGGGCTCAGGTCTGCCAAGTGGCAGCGAGGCACTTGAGAAATCAAGTGCTTTTCATTAAAAACAGTATTTCCTGGTCAGGCACACCCGGCCTTGGCAGCCAGGAAGTTTCTTCTTTCTCAACAGCCCCTGAGGTGCCATTTGAGCAGGGACTTTGGGTTTATTTAGTGGGTTGTTTGGTTTGTTTGTTTTTTCCCAAGTTTTAATAATCAGGAATATGCTGTAATAATTTGTATACAGGTTTTTGAGTGAACATGGTTTCATTTCTCTTGGATAAATACCGAGAAGATAGCGCTGCTAGTTACTGAACAGTGATTTGTGTACAGCAGTTTCCTGGTGGCTCAGATGACAGAGAATCTGCCTGCAGTGTGGGAGACCCGGGTTCGATCACTGGGTTGGGAACGTCCCCTGAAGAAGGGAATGGCTACCCACTCCAGTATTCTGGCCTGGAGAATTCCAGGGACAGAGGTGGGCTCCAGTCCATGGGGTTGCAGAGTTGGACCCGATTGAGCAACTAACACTTCCACTTTTCGTGAATATTGTATAGATACAAATGTATTATTAAATGGACTTAGTATAGCACAGAAACACAGTTATGATGTTTTGGAAGCTCACTTTCCAATTCTTTAAGCCTGCTAACGTCTCAAGACTAAAATTTCATATTAAAGCCTTAGTCCGTCCTTTGCTGAAAAAGGTATTAGGTTGGCCCAAAAGTTCATTAGGGTTTTTCTTTTTTTATTTTTTAATTGGAGGATAATTGCTTTACAATGTTGTGTTGGTTTCTGCCACACACCAACCCAAATCAGTCACAATTATATATATATATATCCCCTTCCTCTTGAGCCTCCCTTGCCTCTCCCATTCCACCCCTCTAGGTCATCACAGCATGCCATACTGGGCGCTTTGTGTGAGCAGGGACTCTGGAGCAAAATAGTTTTGAGTACTGAGGACGTGTGCACATTTCTTACCTTCTCTGAGCCTTGGTTTTCCTGTCTGTGTAATGGGGACAATGATGGCCTCGGAGAGGTGCCATAAGAATACAATGAAAGAAGGCTTGTACAGGGCTTGGCAGAAACACTCACTCACAGCAGGGTTTAAAAAAAAAAGTGACCCTGGGTCTGGCATAGCATCCGGCAGGTTCTTGGGGATGTGAGGTGAAGACAGTCTCCTCACCGTTCTCACCAGCAGTACCTACTGTCAGTTGGCTTTCTTGCTCAGCCTACTGAGACAGTCTGTGCATCCCCAGCAGGTGTGTGTGTACTACGGGTCTGTGTGTGTGACTAGGTAGTCGGTTTTTAACAGATGTAAGAGCCTCCTATTCACAGCACTTCTCATTTTAGCAGAGAAAGCCAGTTGCTTAGTGTCTGTGTATGTGTGTGTGTGTGTGTATGTATATATAAAATATAGTTCTGTAGTACTCCATTGTATGAATGAACCACCGTTTCTTTAACTGGGCCTCTCACCCATAAACATCGAAGCATTTGCAATCTTTTGCTTGTAGCCAAAAGGCAGCAGAGGGCAGGAGTCCTGGGTGGGTATGGAGAGGCTGGGGCAGAGGGCACGTGCTTCTGTCCTTTGAAAGATCTTGCCAAAGCGCTGTCTAGCACATGCCCCTGCCCTCCGCCCTCCTCATTGGAGGGGAGACCCAGAGCTGTGTCCTGGGCTTTGACACTTGAGGCACCTTCCCATTCTGGTTCAACACTGCCAGGCTGGACTAGAAGAAGCTTCTGGAACACTGGGAGAAAGCAGCTCATGACCAGTAAGTGGCTGGTACTTGACTATTTTTTTTTTCCCCTCTTCTGTCCTTTTCTGTATGTTCATTTTTCTCTCAGTCTGTCACTCCAGGTGGCTTGCTGAAAGTGATATCTAGGCCAGAGTGCTCTTAATTGCTCCATCTGTGGGCCGCTGCAGATCTTTCAGGGGGCTAGACAGGAAGAGAGACAGCCTCCCTCCCCGTCCCCAGCCCCCGCACCACCTCTGTTTGCCAAGGGCCCACAGTCCTGCTGGCGAAGGAGGAGCCCCAGACCGGGTGGCAGTGTTTGCACGGGGGCTGTTCTCTGCCCCTGCTTTGTTTCTCCGGTCTATCTCACTCTGGATAACTGAAAGGAAACAAGCGATTTCAACAGATGGGCAAACCTGAGCACCGAGCTCTTTGTCCCCTCTGAGAGCCGGGATGTCCATTTCATTGGCCCTGCTCCTGTTTGCAGCAACAGCTGGGCTTGCAGACCCCCAGTCTCGGGGCCAGAGATGGTCCAGGGGGGCCCCACTGAATTTGGAGGCATCTGAGCCACCCCTGTTTAAGCTGAAAGAAGCCTCTGTTGCCAGGTTGGTTTCATGAAGCAGGGTAAACAGAGCTGCTAGGACACTCTCACATCAAACGTCTGTAATAATTCTCCAAAGATTTTTATCTCAAAGTGAAAGTTGCTCAGTTGCGTCCGACTCTTTGTGACCCCATGGACTATACAGTCCATGAAATTCTCCAGGCCAGGATACAGGAGTGGGTAGCCTTTCCCTTCTCCAGGGGATCTTCCCAACCCAGGGATTGAACCCAGGTCTCCCGCATTGCGGTTGGATTCTTTACCAGCTGAGCCACCAGGGCAGCCCAAGAATACTGGAGTGGGTTGCCTATCCCTTCTCCAGGGGATCTTCCTGACTCAGGAATCCAACCGGGGTCTCCTGCATTGCAGGAGGATTCTTTACTAACTGAGCTATCAGGGAAGCCCTCAAGAGAGCAGCGTAATTCACAGTTCACTGCAAACAAAGGCAGTGGGGGAGGGAGCTTCCCTGGTTTCTCAGACGTGCCCGCAATGCAGAAAACTCGGGTTTGATCCCTGGTTTGGGAAGATCCCCTGGAGAAGGGAATGGCTACCCACTCCAGTATTCTTGCCTGGGAAATCCTGTGGACAGAGGAACCTGGTGAGCCACAGTCCATGGGGTTGCAAAAGAGCCGGACGTGACTGAGCGCCCAAGCACACCACAGCAGAAAGACGTTTGTTGGGTACAAATTCAAAACTATGGATGAATGAATTAGTCAGTCGGGGTGGTTCTATACTGCGCAGACATTAAAAATTACAGCCAGGCAGAGAGACTGCGCAGGTTCATCCCAGTGTTTGCACACAGGAGGCCCCGGTCAGTCTGTGTTCAGTGATGAATGGAGCATGCCAACTATGTGAATGGGTAAAAACAATGTAAAATAGTGTTCTGTAACTGCAACAGTGTGAAATGTTTGGGGATAAAGGTTGAAAATAAGAAGCCAAAGTGAAAATAGTTACTCTTTTCAGTATTTCTCAACCTTAATCACTTCCCTACCACAGACCTTTTTGGACCTTTTATTCCTAATTGCATTCAACCCTGCCCTTCCCCTGCATAAATTTTAATACCAGGTATACTATAAGGATATACTTAGCCTTCCCTGGTGGCTCAGATGGTAAAGAATCTGTCTGCAGTGCGGGAGAGTTTGGTCCCTGGGTCAGGAAAATCCCCTGGAGGAGGGCATGCAACCCACTCCAGTATTCTTGCCTGGAGAATCTCATGGACGGAGGAGCCTGGCGGGCTACAGTCCATGGAGTCACAAAGAATCGGACACGACTTAGCAACTAACACTGTATGTCTGTGTTCCGTATGTGTGTCTGTGCCTTGTACCTAGAACAAGTAAGAGTTTTTTCTGTCCTCCAAGAGCCAGTGGTGGCCTCCTTAGGACAGTGTTCCTGCCCACCACCTCCTGACTGCCTCACCCCCATGAGAACGTCTGTGTTGGGGCTGTGATTCCTGGGGATCTTCATCTTTTGTGTTTTGCCTTCTCTTTTGTTTTGTCTTTTCAGTAATAATGACTGGGCTCTGGGGTGTGCCTGTTGGCCTGTCTCATGTGGTTTGTGGAGCTCACACCCAGTGTCCCAGCCTGTAAAAAGCACTCAGTGCAGAGCCTGGCGCATACTCCGTGCTCATCACTGTGGTTATTAGTACTAGTACTGCTGTCATCCCCATTCGTCTCTGAGCTGCTGTTTTCTTATTTGTAAATTACAGAACTGAGAGGCCATATGGTAGGATCCCCTCTCTGATGCTCTTCTCGGTGAGTGAAGCCACGTGGCTGTGTGCACTGTCATTTGGGTCGTGTTTGACTCTGCGATCCCACGGACTGTAGCCCACCAGGCTCCTCTGTCCATGGGATTCTCCAGGCAAAAATACTGGAGTGGGTTGCTATTTCCTCCTCCAGAGCCTCTTCCCAACCTTGGAATCGAACCCATGTCTCTTAAGTCTCCTGCACTGGCAGGTAGGTTCTTTTACCACTAGCGCCACCTGGGAAGCCTAGTTTTGGCCAGTGAGATGTGGGCAGAAGTGATGTGTGTCCTTCTAAGCCAAGCACCAGTGCCACACTTGCCAGAGCTTTCTCTCTCTTCCCAGTGGCATGGTGGCTGGTGATATGGTGTCATTTGGGTTGCCAGGAGTGACAGTGATGAGAAGAGCACTCTCCGCCCCCTCACCCCCACCACCAGCTAACCCACAGAGCACGTCGCATGAGCAAGGAGTGTCTCTGCCCCCAGCGTCCCTGAGACTTAGGGGTGTTAGTTGTTGCAGCCCAGCCCAGCCCAGCCCATCTTGATTAAAACTGAGTCATCAACTTGTCAGGCTTGGCTGTGAGGATGAAATCTTCCATGTAAGATGCCCAGCACAGTGTGGGTACATGGTAGTCAGGCGCTCCATCTGGCTCCCTTCCCGACCAAATTCCCCGCTGATTCTTTGCAACAGGTATTGCTTCATCTTTCAGCAGCCTTTCACAGGCCTTGACCCCTTACCTCCTGTCCTCTGCCTCTTCTGGGAAGAAAGCCTGTTGCCTGGGAAATGCCAGGGCAGCGTGCCACCCAGACCCTTCCTCCAGGGGCGGCCCACCCACCCCGGTGGAGCTGGTGTCCATCCACACAGCATCTAACAACTCAGAATAATAGCCCTGACGACCAGAGACCGCGTCCGCCTGGGACCTGGCTATATCAATCATGAGAGCTCAGTGGCTGCGCTTCAAGTGTGCTTAACAGTCGTGTGCATCAAGTGAGAAGGCCCTCAGGAGTCTGCCCGCCCCTCTGGGTCCTCTGGGACCCCTTTCCCTTCCTGACTTCAGGTGTGGGCGGACAGGGTTACTGCCCGCCCAGGAGTGTGTGTGTGTGCGCATGTGTGCGACCCTTTTGCGGTGGCACTGCTGCTCACGACCTCAGGACTGCAGGTAGGTACCTGGCTGTCCCACAGGGTGCCTCGTCAGAGGATGTGGAAGGGTTGGGCTTCTGTCTGGGGGGGTGACCTCAGGGGCGGCCTCCGCCCTCTCTGGGGGTTGCTTTGTGACACAGGACATTCTGTACTGCCCACAGAGAAGCCCCACTTACTGCCGAGCTGTGTGAGGTACACAACCTCACCGCTTGGCTGCGCCTCGCTGTGTTCTAGAACCACCCCCACGGCCAGCCCAGAGCCCTGCAGGAGGACCAGGATGGGGTGAGGCCACGGGCTGGGGCGGGGCGAAGCAGCACCCGGCAGACACTATAACCACGCAAGACCAGGAGGCGGGCCTTACACAGTTCCCAGGACTTCCCTGCAGGTTTGAAACTTTTCACAATCCCACGCTGAAAAATGAGATCAAAATAAATAAACGCACAGTGGAAAATATCAACAGTTTTGAAACTGTTGCAGGTATGTCCGATTTTTGAATAGATGTATAGTTTCTTTTTTGGTTCTCTTTTTTCAAGGGGCCATTGAAAAGTAGAAGCATCTAGGGAAAGGTCCCCATTGACCATTCACTTGTATTAGGATGATCTGTGGCTCTGCTTCCGTTGCAGCGGTCATACTGATTTTACTTTCAATTAGCAGTGGGATCTGCCTGCTTCATGAGGTGCTTAGTTTGTTTTCCACTTGAAACTTGAACAGATGGCTGCCCCTGCACTCCAAGAGCTCCCCGAGGTGCGTGCGTCCTCAAGGCGTGGGCAGAGCAGGGACTTGGGCTGCAGCATCACAGGGCGTCCTCTCGGAAGCCCCCTCTTGGGACCCTGGCTGCAGCATGCGGCCCTGCATGGGTGTGTTATCTGATAGTGTTGGAATCCTTCGTTATCACAGTTCTAGAAGTAACCCAGACCCAGCAGACTTGAAGAAAACCTTCAGTGTTTTTCCTGACTACAAAAATACTGCATACTTGTTAAGAAAAAAAACAATCAACTTAAAAATGAACAGAGTGGACAGTGAAAAGGCCCTTTCTTCAGAAGTGAAGGTTGCGGCTGGAGCAAGGCTGGGGGGAATGTCCTCTGTGTTTATTCCATGGCAGTGGTAATGGCAGCAGTAATAAAACAGCTGATTGGGTGAGAAGGAGAGGGCCCGGCCGTCCCGATGCTCGTCTCATGTAGTTCTCCCAACAAACCTATGAGGCTGCGACTTTGCTCTCACTCTTGTGGCTGAGAAAAATAGGCCCAGAGAGGTGAACCCACTTTCCCAGGGTCACACAGGAAGGGCTGGGCTGTCTCTAGAGGCCCTGTTCCTGTGCGGGAGATCCAGCTCCAGAGTGCATCCTTTCCCTCCGCTCTCTGGGCTGGGGTCCGCTTGTTAGAGCTGGGAGGTCCGTGGCGAATTCTTCACTCTCACATCCGGCTCCAGGGCTCAGAAGTCCCTGGCCACATGTGATTGTGTCCCTGCCCGTCCCTGGCCTTGCTCTTCCCTGCAGGGCCGGTGGTTTCCGCCCAGCCTTTGCACCTGCTGCTTCCCCACCCGAAGCCTCCCTTCCCTGCCAGCACATCCTGGCTCTGCACATCACTCAGGTTTCAGCCCACGCAGCCCCTCTTCAAAGGGGCCTGAAAGAACCCACCGTCGCCTTGTTGCCTGGTGGCCCACCACCTTTTTATTTTCTTCTTAGAGCTTCGAGGACGTGAAAGTGTCCTGTTCCCTGGTTTGTTTCCTCACTGCTGATGGGTCTTGTCTGCCCCCTTCCCTACTGCCAACTCGAGAGTGCAGTCCTGCTGGGGCAGGAACCTGACTCCCTGCCTGGCACGTGGGAGTTGTTCAGAAAGTTTGTGGTGGGTGAGCGGGTGAGAACCACATTACCTGCAGCCCCTCAGCCGGGCCCTGGGCTTTTCCAGCTCCCTCTGGCCTGGAAGGATGCAGCTGACACCCTCATTCAGAAAATCGCTGACTCCTGACTGGGGGTGGAAGGCAGGGAGGGGTGAGTGATCCAGGACAGAGCTGGGCCTCCCAAAGAGTGACCTCGAATGTGCAGCTCTGGTCTCCGGTGCCTTTTTCTCTGAGAGTGGCACTGGAATCTTTGGCGAGCTTGGCGGATTTCCTTCTGAATGTTTTGCCTCTTGGCTTGTTTTCTTGTTTATTTGGGTAACTTTCCAAGGAGCCGGGAAGGGATGACCTGGACCCCTTGATAATTATTTGGTACCTTTTTTCGAGGCAGGGGGGCAATTTTAAAACATTTATTTTTATATATTTTTTATTTTATTGGAGTATAGTTGATTTATAATGTCAGTTTCAGGGGTACCGCAGGATGATTCAACTAGACATACACGTATATTCCTTGTTTTTTATTGTGTGAGGTGATGTCTCATTGTAGTTTTGATTTGCATTTGTCTAATAATAATAAGCTATGTTGAGCATCTTTCCATGGGCTTGTTGGCCATCTGTATGTCTTTTTTGGAAAAATGTCTGTTTAGATCCTCTGCTCAGTTTTTGATTGAGCTGTTTGTTTTTTGGATGCAGAGCAGCAGGAGCTGTTTGTGTATTTTGGAGATTAATTCCTTGTTGGTCACATTGTTTTCAAGTGTTTTCTCCCATTCTTTGGGTTGCCTTTCGTTTTCTTTATGGTTTCCTTTGCTGTGCAGAAGCTTTTAAGTTTAATTAGATCCCACTTGTTTATTTTTGTCCTTATTTTCATTAGGAGCTGGACCCAAAAAGATATTGCTGTGATTTATGTCAAAGAGTGTTCTGCCTATGTTATCCTCTAAGAGTTTTATAGTGTCTGGCCTTACGTTTAGGTCTTTGATCCAGTTTGAGTTTATTTTTGTGTATGGCATTAAATAATGTTCTGATTTCATTCTTTTACATGTAGCTGTCCAGTTTTCCCAGGATCACTTATTGAAGAAACTATCTGTTCTCCATTGTTATTCCTGCCTCCTTGGTCATAGATTGAGCACAGGTACAGGGGTTTATTTTTGAGTTTTCTATCCTGTTCCATTGATCTAGTCAGTTTTTGTGCCAGTACCATACTGTTTTGATGACCATAGTAGTGTAGTCTGAGGTCAGGGAGTCTGATTCCTTCAACTCTGTTCTTCTTTCCTAGGAATGCTTTGGCTGTTCAGGGTCCTTTGTGTCTCCATACAGACTTAAGAATTTTTTGTTCTAGTTCTGTGAAAAATACTCTTGGTGATTTGCTAGGGATTGTATTGAGTCTGTAGTTTGCCTTTGGTAGTATAGTCATTTTAATTATTGAGTCTTCCAGTCCTATCTCTGTTTGTGTCATCTTTGATTTCTTTCATCAGTGTCTTATGGTTTTCAGTCTACAGGTCTCTTGTCTCCTTGTGTAGGTTTATTCCTTGGTATTTTATTCTTTCTGATACAGTGGTTAATGGGATTGCTTCCTTAATTTCTCTTTTTGATCTTTTGTTGCTGGTATATAGAAAGGCAACAGATTTCTTTGTGTTAATTCTGTATCCAGACTCACTGAGGAGCTTCAGTAGTTTTCTGGTAGCGTCTTAAGAATCTTCTGTGTATAGTAGTATCATGTCATCTGCAAACAATGACAGTTTTACTTCTTTTCCAATTTGGATTCCTTTTATTTCTTTTTGTTTCTCTGATTGGTGTGGCTAGGACTTCCAAAACCACATGGAATAAAAGTGGTGAGAGTGGACATCCTTGACATGTTCCTGATCTTGGAGGGAATGCTTTCAGTTTTTCACCATCGAGAGTGATGTTAGATGTGGGTTTGTCATACATGGCCTTTATTATGTTGAGGTATATTTTCTTTGTGACCACTTTCTGCAGAGTCTTTACCATAAGTGGGTGTTGAATTTTGTCAAAACCTTTTTCTGCATCTATTGAGATGATCATATGGTTTTTATTCTTCGGTTTGTTAATGTGGTGTATAACACTGAAAAATGTGGTGACATTTGTTAATGTGGTGTATAATACTGAAGAATCCTTGTATCCCTGGATAAATCCCATTTGATTGTGGTGTATGATCCTTTTAGTGTATTGTTGGATTCAGTTTGCTAGTATTTTGTTGAATATTTTTGTGTCTGTGTTCACTGTCCATGGAATTCTCCAGGCAGGAATACTGGAGTGGGTGGCCATTCCCTTCTCCAGGGGATCTTCCCAACCCATGGATTGAACCTGTGTCGCCTGCATTGCAGGTGACGCATTACCATCTGAGTCACCAGGGAAGCCCCCCATCAGTGACATTGGCCTGTAATTTTCTTTTGGCGGCGGGGTGGGGGGTGATGTCTTTGTCTGCTTTTGGTATCAGGATGATGGTGGCTTTGTAAACTGAGCTTGGGATGTGTTCCTTCCTCTGCAGTGTTTAGAACAAGTTTCAGAAGGGTAGGTGTTAACTGTTCTCTAAACACTTGATAGAATCGCCTGTGAAACCACCTGGTCCTGGACTTTTGTTTGCTGGAAGTTTTTAAATCATGGTTTCAGTATTAGTACTTGTAATTGGCCTGTTCATATCTTCGATTTCTTCCTGGTTCAGTCTTGGAAGTTTGTGTCTTTCTAAGAATTTATGCATTTCTTCTAGGTTGACTATTTTACTGGCATATAGGTATAGTAGACTCTCATGATCTTTTGTATTTCTGTGGTGTTCATTTTAAGTTCTCCTTTTTCATTTCTCTTTTTATTGATTTGAGCCCTCTCCCTTGTTTTCTTGATGAGTCTGACTAAAATTTATCAATTTTGTTTGTATTTTCAAAGAACCAGGTTTTAGTTTTATTGATATTTTTTCTCTTTTCTTATCTATTTCATTTATTTCTGTTCTTTATCATTTCTGGGCCTTTGGGCTAAGATCAAATGTATTTCTGCCCTGATCTTTATGATTTATTTTTTTATACCTTTGGGTCTTTTTGTTCTTTCTCTGGTCACTTTGGGTATTTGGATTTTTTTTGTTCTTTCTCTAGTTGCTTTGGGTATAAGGGTAGGTTATTTGAGGTTTTTCTTGTTTCCTCAGATAAGACTGTACTACTGTAAACCTTCCTCATAGAACTGCTTCTGCTGCATCCCATAGGTTTTGGATGATCATATTGATGTTTTCATTTGTCTCAAGGTATCTTTTGATTTCCTCTTTGACTTCTGTGGTCCACTGATGGTTTAGTAACATAGCATTAAGCCTCCAGGTTTTGTGTGTTTTATAGTTTTTTGCCTTTGTAATTGATTTCTAATCTCACAGCATTGTGGTTGGAAAAGCTGCATGATGATATGATTTCTATTTTCTTCAAGTTTACTGAGGCTTGATTTGTGACCTAAGATGTGACTCTCTGTTGGAGAATGTATGACGTGCAGTTGAGAGGAGAGAGTGTTCTGCTGCTTTTTGGATGCAGTGTTCTGTAGATACCAGTTCAGTCCATCTGGTCTCACGTGTCATTTAAGGCCTATGTTTCCTTACTGGTGTTCTGTCTAGAGAAGCCCCTCAGTGTTACCGTGTTACTGTCAAGCTCTCCTTTTGTGGCTGTTAGTGTTGGCCTTATGCATTGAGGTGCTCCTGTGTTGGGTGCATAGACATGTACAGTTGTTACATCTTCTTCTTGAATTGATCTCTTCATCATTATGTAGTGACCTTCCTTGTCTCTTGTGGTGTATTTTGTCTGGAACGGGTATTGCTGCTCCAGCTTTCTTTTGATTTTCATTTGCGTGGAGTACCTTTTCCCATCCCCTCACTTTGTATTTGTCCCTAGATCTGAAGTGTGTCCCTTGTGAAAGTGAAAGTGAAGTCGCTCAGTCATGTCCGACCCTCAGCGACCCCACGGACTGCAGCCTACCGGGCTCCTCCGTCCATGGGATTTTCTAGGCAGTAGTACTGGAGTGGCTTGCCATTGCCTTCTCCGGTGTCCCTTGTAGACAGCACATATACAGGTCTTGTTTTTATGTCCATTCAGCCAGTCGATGTCTTTTGGTTAGAGCATTTAATCTATTGACGTGTGCGCTAATTATCGATATGTATGTTCTTATTGCCATTTTCGGAGAAGGCAATGGCAAACCACTCCAGTACACTTGCCTAGAAAATCCCATGGCTGGAGGAGCCTGGTAGGCTGCAGTCCGTGGGGTTGCTAAGGGTTGGACACGACTGAGCAACTTCACTTTCACTTTTCACTTTCACACATTGGAGAAGGAAATGGCAACCCACTCCAGTGTTCTTGCCTGGAGAATCCCAGGGACGGGGGAGCCTGGTGGGCTTCCGTCTATGGGGTCACACGGAATCGGACACGACTGAAGTGACTTAGCAGCAGCAGCATTGCCATTTTAATTGTTTTATTTTTGTAGGTCTTATTTCTTCTCTTCTCTTGCAGTCTTTTGATTTGATGTCTGTCTTGTTGTGATTGGCTTGCTTTTTCTTTTTTGTGTGTGTATTTACTATAGATGTTTGGTTTGTGGTTCCTGGGAGGTTTTGATATTGTGGGTTTGGTATTTATGTGCCAGTTTGTTTCAGCTGCTGGCCTCTTTTCCCAGTGCATTTCCAGTCGCCTGCATTTGCATCCTCATCCACTCACAGTTGCTGGCTCTAATAGTATATTTAATGTGTAGATGCTGAGTCTACTTTGCTTGCCTTTATGCTGGGTTTGCCTTTACTGCTGAGCTTTCCCGTTCATAGTTTTCTTGATTCTGTTGTAGCTGTGGCCTTTTCTTTTCCACGTAGAGAAGTTCCTTTAGGGTTTGTTTTAAGGCTGGTTTGGTGGTGCTGAATTCTCTTAGCTTTTGCTTGTCTGTAAGGCTTTTGATTTCGCCATCAAATCTGAATGATGAACCTTGCTGGATAGAGTATTTTTGGTTGTAGATTTTTTTTGGGTTTTTTTTCCTTTCATTGCTTTAAGTATATGTGCTGCTCCCTTCTGGCTTGCAGAGTTTCTTCTGAAAAACCAACTGTTACCTTATGGGGATTCCCTTATACGTTATTTGTTGCTTTTCTCATGGGCTTTCAGTAATTTTTCCTTGTCTTTAATTTTTTTCAATTTGATTAATGTATGTCTCATTCTTTTCCTCTTTGGGTTTATTTTGTATGAGACTCTGTGCTTCTTGGACTTGAGTGTTTCCTTTCTTGTGTTGGGGAAGTTTTCAGCTATTATGCTTTCAAATATTTTCTCAGGTGTGTTCGTTTCCTTTTGGGACCCCTAATATGCTATTGTTGGTGTGTTTAATATTGTTCCAGAGGTCTCTGAGACTGTCCTCATTTCTTTTCTTTCTTTTTTCTTTATTCTGTTACACTGCAGTGATTTCCAACACTGTCTCTCAGCTCAATTATTTGTTCTTCTGCCTCAGTTATTCTGCTATTAATTCTTTCTAATGTTTTTTTTTAAGTTAAATTTTTAATTTTCTTTTTTTTTTTTGGTACACATTCTGTTACAGGGGTACATTTTATGGTCCTTTCTTTTTGCTTTTACTCTTTAAAGATTTTTTATTTATTGTTATTGTCATACAGTTTTTAAAGGTTACTTTTCATTTATAGCTGGTCTTGGGGCTTGTTCAGGCTTCCTGGTGGGCAGGACTGGTGTCTGCCCACTGGTATGTGGAGCTGGGTCTTGTCCCTGCAGTTGGCAGAGCTGTGTCCAGTGGTGTGTTTAGGGGTGACTGAGCTCAGTGCCGCTTTAGGCGGCCTGTCTGTCGACGTGTGGGGCTGTGTTTGTACGCTGCTGTTTGGCCTGAGGTGTACCACCACTGGTGCCTGTAGGTTACTGGGTAAGGCCAGGTCTTAATGCCAAAACGGCAGCCTCTGGGAGAGCTAACACCGATCAGTATTCTCCCGGGCCTTTGCCATCAGTGTCCTTGTGTCAGGCAATCAGCCACAGCCTGCCCTTGTCTTCCCAGGATACCCTCCAGGACTCATAGGTAGGTCCAGCCCCGACTCCTATGGAGTTACTGCTTTGGGCAGGGTCTCAGTGTATGGGAGACCCTGTGCGCCCTCCCAGACTGGAGTCTCTGTTTCTCCCAGTCCTGTGGAGCTCCTGCACTCCAGCCCCACTGCCCTTCCAAGCCAAATGCTCTGAGGGCTCCTCGTCCCAATGCCAGACCCTCAGGCTGGGGAGCCGACTAGGTGCTCAGGACCTGCTGGTGGGAGAACCTCTGTGATGTAATTACTTTCCAACCTGTGGGTTGCTCACCTGGTGGCTGCAGGATCTGATGGTGTCATGAAAGCACCCCTCCTGCCATCTCGTGGCAGCTTCTTTGTCTTTAAATGTAAAATGTCTTTTTTTTTTTTGATAGGTTCCTGTCTTTTTCTGCAGGTGGTCATTCAGCAGTTTATTGTGATTTTGAGGGTTTTGTGAGAGGAGGTGAGCTCGAGTCCTTATGCTCTGCCATCTTTTCCAGTCGAGAGCTTTCCTTCAGTTTGAATGCTTGCTGTCTCTTCACCTGCTGTCCTTTACCCCCTTGACATGGGGTGTGCAGGCGCAGAGGGCCTTGTGCACCATTGGGATGGCGTGGGCACCGCTTGGCATCTGTTAGCAGGTCTCATAGTGGCAGCTTTAGTCCATGCCACTCCTGGAACAGTGGGAGCAGGGTTTGGAGCCTGCTCTTGGGTCTCCTTGGAAATTCCCTGGTAGCTCAGTTGGTAAAGAATCTGCCTGCAGTGCAGGACACCTGGGTCAGGAAGATCCCCTGGAGAAGGGAATGGCAACCCACTCCAGTATCCTTGCATGGAGAAAATCATGGACAGAGGAGCCTGGCGGGCTACAGTCCATGGGGTTGCAAGAGTTGGACACAACTTAGCGACTAAACCACTACCACCACATGGGGCTCCTGGGGGCAGCTGCTGTCTGTGTGCTCCCAGGACAGCGGGCACAGCGCTTGGCACCTGCTTGCGGGTCTTAATAGCAACTCGCTCCCACCCCCAGAGCTCCTGCAGGTGGTGTCCTGTTGCCTAGGAGCAGTCACAGGGAAGGACGTCCTTATGATGGTCTGGCCCCTCTCCCTGGGCACCCCCTTAGAAACGGCGCCTTACCTCTCTGGCGGGCCCTCGCTGCTCCGAGCACACGCTCAGTTGCCACACTCCAGCCTCTTCAGGCCATCTCCACGCAGCCAGCCCCATGCTCTTCTGACCTCTGAAACCTGAGCCAGCACCCAGCCCCACCCGCACCAGCAGATGAGTGACTCGGGCCGGGGAGCTGTGGGCAGTGGTGCGCACCTCCTGTGCAGGTTACTCTCTGCAGGGGCTCCTGCCAGCCGGATGCCATGCTCTCCGCCCCCTCGGCTCCGAAGCTCCCCCTCCGTCCAGTCTGATCCCCCCCGCCAGTGAGAGGACTCCCCAGCTTGCAGGGCCCTTTCCTCCTCCAAGCTTCCTCCCTGGGGCACAGGCCCTGTTCCGATTCCTTTCTTTGTCCTTGTGTCCTGCGTGGTTACACGGAGGTTTTCTTTCCCTTTGAGGAGTCTGTGGCCTTACGGTGGCATTCAGTAGGTGTTCTGTGTGAGTCGTTCTGCTCGCAGGTCTATTATTAGTGTTTGGTGGGAGCAGGTGAGCGCCCCGTCCTGCTCCCCTGCCATCAATCCCGTCCCTTCTGTTTGGTGCATTTTAACCGCATCCCTACAGGGAAAGCCTGTGGTCACAGGAGCGGAGCTGCTGTAGGAGGTGGATCAATACCTCTTAGCGGGGTGATAAATCGCTCGTCGGGAGCCTGGCAGTGTCGTGCAGGTAATTGATGTGCCTTGTATCCATCAAAGCCCAGGGTGACGCTTAGGTCATCAGAATAATTCTGAGATGCCTACAGCTCGAGAGTGTCTGACTTACCGGGGCCTCTGAAGACAGGGGGCCATGGAGATAGGCTTCCAAGAGCCAGGACAGACCTGACTGCAAACATACTGTTTTTTTTCCCCCCTTCTCAAAATCTTTAATTTTGAGACAAGATAGAAGTCTTACAGGTACTCACTGGAGAAGCAATACATGATCACAGTTGAAAGTGAAGACAGTCAAGTCGGAAAGCTTTTACACCTGTCAGCTAATGCTGAAGCTGAATCTCTGAGCATGGCACGCTGCAGGGCTCAGAGGAATGGTAGTTAGTGTTCCTCCCCTTCTTCCTCTCCCTCTCCCAACAGAATCCACGCCAGCCTCCTCATAGTCCTCCTCAAGGGCAGCCATGTCCTCACGGGCCCCAGAAAACGCTCCTTCCTCCATGCGCTCCCCCACGTAGCAGTGACCAGAGAGGCACGCTGGGCATCCATCAGGTCAAACGTGTGGTCCAGGCCGCAGCGACGGCCCTGGTGTTGCTCAGCAGGCACCCAGCTCACTGGACTTGGGCCACACTTTTGGCGCTCACCGCTCCCGCCGCTGGGAACCTCCCATCTCACGCTGGCTCCAGGTCCTCCAGCCCCGGCACAGGGCTGCGTGTGTCACTGGTCCCAGTCACTGGACTGGAAATCATCTCGTGAAACCCCTTCTTGGTGATGGGGTGGCCTCCCCTGGTGGTGAGAGGGGTGGCAGGACTCCCCCCACTGAGACCCCCTGGCAAGGCCAGCATCCTGTCCCCCAGTCCCAGTGAGTGCAGGACAGGCAGCCCAGGACGGGAAGGAAGGGGCAGAGGGCCTCAGGTCGGCGGTCACCAAGCCTCCACGCTCCTCCTGTGTGCAGCTCCCGTCTGGGGCGGCGCTGCGCTCCGGCCTGTGTTCAGCCTCTCAGCGGCCCTGGGGACGGATGCTGTGTCACCCCGCAGCTGAGTCAGCACCGCAGACTAGCGTCTCCAGGCCCCTCCTGGGTGTGGGGCCCGTCACCATGGCTGGGCAGGTGCTGGGACCCCAAGGATGCGCCGCTTTGGCCAGCCCTGGACCCCATGGATCCGTGTCTGAACAGCCTGGGGCGGAAAGAGGGTGGTTCCTGAGAACAGGCGCGTGTCAGGTAAGCAGGAGGGGGCGCCCTGCTGGCTCCGGGGTCTCCCACTGGGGTCCGCTGTCACAGTCGGCCTGGCAGCATCCACAGCCCTCTCGGCCTGCATCTTCTCCAGGCCAGGAGCGCGGCTGAGTGAGCACCGCAGCGGATGTTAGCACGGAGAGCCTTGTGTGCCGTGTGCATCTCGTCTTGGTCGTTCAGTTCGGCCGAGCCTCTGCTCTGTGCCAGGTCTTGTCAGTTAGCATCACACACGGTCCTTGCCTTCAGGGGCCGGACACACAGAAGGCAGATAAGCCTGTGCTTGCAAGTTGTGACAGGTGCTGTGACTGGGGGAGGTGTGGGGAGGAGATGACCTCAACAGGGTGGCCACAGTCAGGAGGAGAGAGCAAGCCACTCAGGGACAGCGGGGTGGACGGCAGAGCATTCCGGGCAGAAGAGCAGCACATGCAAAGGTCCTGAGGCCAGGGACATGTCCGGCACGGCTGGAGGGGCGGCTCGTTGGCAAATAGCAGGATGTGAGGACCCGGAGGCCACGGTGCGGACCTGGGATTTTAGGGAGACTGCTGAGAGGTCCCTGGAGAGTTTAGTGTGGTATGATCCAGGTGATGCTTTTTAAAGGATAACTCTGGTCTCTGGGTGGATTCAGACCCGAGCAGAAACAGAGGCTGGTGTGGGGGTTCTGTGAGTCGGGGGTGGTGGGGAGGGCCAGACAGGAACTCGTGTAGGAGATGGGACCACAGGGCTCATGTGAACTGGTGTGTGGGGAGGGTCAGGGGTGGGATTTGAGCACAAGGGAGCATGTTGGTGCTGTTTCGCAGGTTTGGAGGAAAACTGAGAACTTTCCCAGACATGTCACAGTGGAGGGAACAATTTGGTTTCTGGGGATCTTGTAGCTGTGAGGTGGGGAGCCCAGGGTGGGGTACACAGCCCTGGGGGCCCCCTGGCTCCTGGGCCTGACCTCCCACACTGCTGGCCCAGAGCTGAAGGGCAGCCCTGGGTACCTGTGGGCCTGGGTGGACATTGTGGTCCCCTCCCTCAGTATTCCTGTCTGTAAACTGGGGCCAGTGGGTCTCTCGCTCCCTGGAATCCTGGGGCTTTGGGGCTGTTGCTAAAAGGCTGGCTCAGGTCCCAGCATCTCCTGAGAGGACATGGGGCAGATGGGGAGGCGGCCAGCCTGGCAGGCGCCCCTGCTCCCGGCTCTGCCCTGCGGAGCCAGGCCAGCCACCGTCTGGGGGCGGGAGCCCGCTGGGTATATCTGGGCATCTCAGGATCTTGGCCTGGGAGGCAGTTGGCGTCAGCAGGCAGACATCCTCTGCCGAGCAGGACAGGAGTCAGCTCTGGGCTCTGGCCACCCACTTAGCGCTGCCCTCAGAGAGGTCACCTGACCTCAATCTGCAGGCACACGTGGCTACTCTGTCAGGGTTTGCCATGCTTTGGGGCACTTTCTCATCTTGGAGTCTTGCTCTGTCCTGCCTCTAACACCCCCACAAGGGGGTCTCCACCTGGGTTCCTCCAGGACAGTCCCGAGCACAGCACCCTAGGGTGGAGGCGGGCCCAGCCCAACCCCACGGCCCCGGGCCAGCCGCCCCAGCTTGGACCTGGGCCTGGGACGGAGGGAAGTAGGCCTCACAGGGCCAGAAAGCCCAAGAGGGCTTAGAGTGTGCATCCCCATGTCACTGCGTGGGGAGAGCAGGGCTGTCCACTCTCTGGCTGGCCCTGGGGCCAGGCCCTGTGGGCAGCAGCCTCTGAGCCCCCCGCCCCCACCCCCCGCAGGAGTAGGTACTGGTGACATCCTGGTCACACGGATGGCATTCCGCCCTGGCGCTGTCTGTAAAGTGAGTCCAGGAGGAGCTGTGCACCCACAGCATTCCAGACCACACTCCAATGGGGCTCAGAAGCAGCCTGGCTTCCTGACTGGGTGGGGCGCAGGGCAGAGGTGCTCAGGGACCTGGAGCAGGTGGGGCTGTGGGAACTGAGATCGAGCCTCACCGTCAGGGCCCCGAATTGGAGTCCTTGGAGCCAATCCCCCAGGCACCCCCAGATCAGAAGCCACGTCCCTCTAAAGGCCCCGGCACACAGGGGCATGGTGGATGGCATCACCCATTTGCACGTGTGTGTGTGCTTAGTCGTGTCTAACTCTGTGCAACCCCATGGACTGTGGCCCTCCAGGCTCCTCTGACCGTGGGATTTTCTAGGCAAGAATACTGGAGTGGGTTGCCATTTCCTCCTCCAGGGGAATCTTCCCAAGCCAGGGATTGAACTCAGGTCTCCTGCGTCTCCTGCATTGGCAGGCGGATTCTTCAGCACTGAGCCACCTGGGAAGCCCCAGTGGACGGCCACGTCTGGGAAAGTGTCCGATGACTGAGGGGCAGAAGGAGGAATGAGGATTAAGCAGTCACACGAGGTGTGGGGACCGTGCTGTGCGGTCTGGAATCGAGGGTGGGCAGTTCAGACCTGGTTGAGGGTTGCTGCTGCTGAGCTTGTGAGGCCAGGTCAGCACAGCCTGTCGTCTGTGACGCCCGGTCCCAGGGCCGGGCTCAGGGGTCAAGCTCTGTAAATAATTGCCAACAAGTGAGGGCTCTCAGGAGGTCTGAACAGGGCAGGGACTTTGTCTCTCAAAAGAGGAGACTGAGTTGCAGAGGAGAGCGGTGCCCCGGGTGGGTGCATGGGGACCGCTGTGTATGATCTGGGTGTGGGGTCCTGCATTCTCCCACTCCTGTGGACTGCACACAGACAGGCACACACCCCTGAGCCTGAGCACATCACCCAGGCCCCGTGGTCCATGGTGGCTGGATTGTGCAGCAGTGTCCCTGGCGGGCCACCGGCTCGCAGTCTGCCTGGAACTAGGGGGTCAGAGCAGCAAGGCCAGGCCCAGCCCTAGTGACTTCCCCACCTGGCCCGGGAGCTGGGGCCTTGCCCGGGCAGCTCTGATCACGTCACTGCGGCTTCCCTGGTTCTTTGCCGGGAGAGGAGTGAGCAAGGGAGACAGCCGTGCACTTGGACTCTAACTTGCAACCCACGCTGAGAGCTCAGCCTTTCTCCGTCAGGTCACTGTTGCGGTTCAGTTGCTCGGTCGTGTCCGACTCTGTGACCCCGTGGACTGCAGCACGCCAGGCTTCCCTGTCCTTCACCAACTCCTGGAGTTTGCTCAGACTCAGGTCCATCCAGTTGGTGATGCCATCCAACCATCTCATTGGTGATGCCATCCAACCGTCTCATCCTCTGTCGTCCCCTTCTCCTCCTGCCTTCAATCTTTCCCAGCATCAGGGTCTTTTCCAATGGGTCAGCTCTTCAATTCAGGTGGCCAAAGTATGAAGCTTCAGCTTCAGTCCTTCCAATGAATATTCAGGGTTGATTTCCTTTAGGATTGACTGGTTTGATCTCCGTGCAGACCAAGGGACTCTCAAGAGTCTTCGCCAACACCACAAGTTCAAAAGCATCAGTTCTTCGATGTTTAGTCTTCTTTATGGTCCAACTGTCACAGGCATACATGGCTACTAGAAAAACCATAGATTTGACTATACAGACCTTTGTTGGCAAAGTGATGTCTCTGCTTTTTAATACGCTGTAGGTTTGTCATTGTTTTTCTTCCAAAGAGCAAGCGTCTTTTAATTTCATGGCTGCTGTCACCATCCATAGTGATTTTGGAGCCCCCAAAAATAAAGTCACCAGATCATTTGCTTCAGTACAAGAGTGGCCTGGAGTGAGGAGGGGTCAGGGGGAGTTACACACTTTTGAAAATAAAAATGATAAAGGTTTTTTTGGCCTTGTTACCAGCTGGACGCACAGAGTTCTGGGGTCAGGATGCTGAATGCAGTTTGCTTTTGGCCACTTTGAGGTCTAGGGTTTTCCTGCCTGTTGGCTGAGCCTCGTTTCCACAGCACCATAGTGTGGTCTGGGGTTGTCTTTCACCAGACTTTATTAATTAAAGTGCTCTGGATTCCCCGCATTTGAGCCCATGTCTGCTTCGGGGACCAGTGCTCTGAGCCCCATGTCCCTAGCCCAGCAGAGATGGGCAGACCGGGGTACATGGGGCGCTCGCTGCAGCCCAGGAGCCCGGAGTCACCTGTCGGGACCAGGGAGGCTCCGCTGGCTGCAGGTGTTCTGGCTGCTGTGGTTGAGGCAGATCCAGATTGCTTTCGTGTCCTACGGTCGCCCAGGACTTGGTCTTGGCTTCCCACTGGGATTCAGAATGGAGCAGGTATCCAGGGGGTGAGCCACAGGCCAGCTGGCCTTATTGCAGCTGGGTCCAGAGGCCTCTAGAGAGCCCTGGATTTGCAGAGTGTGTCTACACTGAGCGCTTGGGCTGTGACAGTGGCTCATGGGAAGCTTTCCAAGGGTGAGGGCGATGAGGAGTGTGGCTGCGGCTGTGTGGAGCCCGGCTCAGGACAGGGCCCCGCTGGGAGCATAGCAGGGGCATGAGGCTCTGCCTGGGGTCTGTGGCTCCTTGGGGGCATTTTGCAAAAGCCCCCCTGCACGAATCTGAGTCTTCTTGGCCAATGGGGTGACAGCTGGGCTGGAACTGGACGGCCCATGTGGGAATCCTGGCTGCAGAAGTCAGGCAGCTGGGGTGCCTCTCTGAGCCTTGGCTTCCCTGGCTGCAGAATGGGGCCATGCAGCAGCGTCCCTGAGCTGAGGGATGTATCCAGAGCACATGCTGCTTCGCACTGCCCTGCTGTCCTCTTTCTTATTAAGATTCATTTATTTCTGGCTGCGCTGGGTCTTCGTTGCTGCATAGGCTTTTCTCTAGTTGCAGCAAGCGGGAGCTCCTCTGCAGTTGCAGTGCATGGGCTTCTCATTGCGGGGGCCTCTCGGTGCAGAGCACAGGCTCTGGGGCCCACCACCTTCAGCAGTGGCGGCAGGTGGGCTCAGTGGTTGCGGTTCGCGGGCTCCGGAGCACAGGCTCAGTAGTTGTGGCGCACGGGCTTAGTTGCTCCCCAGCATGTGAGATCTTCCCGGATCAGGGATCCAACTCACATCTCCTGCATTGGCAGGGGGATTCTTTACCGCTGAGCCACCAGGGACGCAAGCCTACCTGCTGTCGTCTTAACTGGGCTAGGGACACCGTGGCATGTTCTTGCAACCATGGGAGATGACTGTAGGTCAAGGTCACCTGGGCAGGCTCCTATCCAGAGATGAGCCTCAGGCTTTACCACCCTAGTCATCCTTTGGCGGTCAGACGGAGGGGCGGGGCTTGGTCTGGGTGTGGCAGAGCTGAGCAGGGGTGGAAGGGGCTGGCCGGCTGGGTTTAGGGGACGCTGGGGGGGCCCCGGGGCCTGGCCCCTCTCACCTGTGGCCTCGTCCCTCCCCTCCCCTCCCCCAGCAGGTCGGCTCAGCATGTCGGTCAGCGTCCACGAGACCCGCAAGTCGCGGAGCAGCACGGGCTCCATGAACATCACGCTGTTCCACAAGGCCTCGCACCCCGACTGCGTGCTGGCGCACCTCAACACGCTGCGCAAGCACCGCATGTTCACCGACGTGACGCTCTGGGCCGGCGACCGCTCCTTCCCCTGCCACCGCGCCGTGCTGGCCGCCTCCAGCCGCTACTTCGAGGCCATGTTCAGCCACGGCCTGCGGGAGAGCCACGATGACACGGTCAACTTCCAGGACAACCTGCATCCCGAGGTGCTGGAGCTGCTGCTGGACTTCGCCTACTCGTCGCGCATCGTCATCAACGAGGAGAACGCCGAGTCGCTGCTGGAGGCGGGCGACATGTTGCAGTTCCATGACGTGCGGGACGCGGCCGCCGAGTTCCTGGAGAAGAACCTGTTTCCATCCAACTGCCTAGGCATGATGCTGCTCTCGGACGCTCACCAGTGCCGCCGGCTCTACGAGTTCTCCTGGCGCATGTGCCTGGTGCACTTCGAGGCCGTGCGCCAGAGTGACGACTTCAACAGCCTCTCCAAGGACACCCTGCTGGACCTCGTCTCCAGCGATGAGCTGGAGGCAGAGGACGAGCGCGTGGTCTTCGAGGCCGTGCTGCAGTGGGTCCGGCACGATCTGGAGCAGCGCAAGGCCCACCTGCCCGAGCTCCTCCGCGGCGTGCGGCTGGCCCTGCTGCCCTCCGATTGCCTGAAGGAGGCCGTGTCTGGCGACGCCCTGCTCATGGCAGATGAGCGCACGCGGCTGCTGGTGGAGGAGGCGCTGCGCTGCAAGGCCCGGATCCTGCAGAACGATGGTGTGGTCACTAGCCCCTGTGCCCGGCCACGCCGGGCCGGCCACACGCTGCTCATCCTCGGGGGCCAGACCTTCATGTGCGACAAGATCTACCAGGTGGACCACAAGGCCAAGGAGATCATCCCGAAGGCGGACCTGCCCAGCCCCCGCAAGGAGTTCAGCGCCTCGGCCATCGGCTGCAAGGTCTACGTCACGGGGGGCCGGGGCTCCGAGAACGGGGTCTCCAAGGACGTGTGGGTGTACAACACGGTCCACGAGGAGTGGTCCAAGGCTGCGCCCATGCTGATTGCCCGCTTCGGCCACGGCTCCGCCGAGCTGGAGAACTGCCTCTACGTGGTTGGGGGCCACACGTCGCTGGCCGGCGTCTTCCCAGCCTCGCCGTCGGTCTCTCTGAAGCAGGTAGAGAAGTACGACCCCGGGGCGAACAAGTGGACCATGGTGGCCCCACTGAGGGACGGCGTCAGCAACGCCGCGGTGGTGAGCGCCAAGCTGAAGCTCTTTGTGTTCGGGGGCACCAGCATCCACCGGGACATGGTGTCCAAGGTCCAGTGCTACGACCCGTCGGAGAACCGGTGGAGCATCAAGGCTGAGTGTCCGCAGCCCTGGCGGTACACCGCGGCCGCCGTGCTGGGCAGCCAGATCTTCATCATGGGCGGAGACACGGAGTTCACGGCTGCTTCGGCCTACCGCTTCGACTGCGAGAGCAACCAGTGGACGCGGATCGGGGACATGACTGCCAAGCGCATGTCCTGCCACGCGCTAGCGTCGGGCAACAAGCTCTACGTGGTGGGGGGCTACTTTGGCACCCAGAGGTGTAAGACCCTGGACTGCTACGACCCCACCTCAGACACGTGGAATTGCGTCACCACCGTGCCCTACTCGCTCATCCCCACGGCCTTCGTCAGCACCTGGAAGCACCTGCCCGCCTGAGGCGCTATGGAGCCAGCCAGGTGAGCCCCCACTCCCCCGCCCGAACCCACTCCGGGCAAAGACTGCGTCTTCCAGGGGAGGCTGGGCCAGTCAGGAAGAAGTTGATGGGGGGCGCCTCTGGGACCCCTTTTTTCTACTCTGGAGCCAGAACCTAACTCCCCCCCACCCCAACTCTTGAGCAAAGCATATCATCCTTTTGCCGGATAGGGGCAACCATCTTAGGCTGATTCCTCTGGCCTGGCTGTAGATCAGTCATTGGGGGTCTGTGGACACATCATTGTATATGGCGTTTAGGCTGACTTTCGAAGTCTGAGGGCACAGTCTCCATGCAAAGGCACCCTCAGAGGACGGGGTCTCCAAGCACGTGTGGGTGTACAACACTGTCACACCAGCTGTGAGGTGAGGGCTCCCCAGAACCGTCTTAGATCCCGCCCTGGAAGCACTCATGAATGTGCTGAAGAAATATATCCCGAGTTATGGTTTAATTATAGGGAAAGGATGCGGATTAATAGGAGAGGGTGGAGATGCCTGGGGCAGAGCCCTGGATGGGGGTCCAGATGCGGAGCACCCTGTCCACTCCCCGTGTGTCAACAGCATCCGTGAGTGACGGCACACGCACAGTAGTGCCCACCAGGGGAGCTCACACAGCTTAGGTGTCCAGAGTTTTTATCAGGGCCCCATTGTGTGGGCATCACTGATTAATTGGCCACATGGTTACTTTCAAGTCAGCTGGTCCAGCAGGACCCAAAGCCCCCCTAGGTCACATGGATGTCACTCTAAACAAAGACCCTCCTATCGGGTATGACACAGATCACCTCCCAGAAGCTAAGAGTGGACCTCTGGGGGTTGAACTTGGGCTAATTACAGGTAGATTCTTGACTGCCTGAGCCCCCAGGGAAGCCCCTCTGCTTGGGCAAGGCCACCAATTCTGTCTTCTGCAAATGCTGAGCCCAGGCCTCAGCCCAGACCACTGGAGTCAGGGTGTCTGGGGCCCAGGGCTCAGAGCCGTGGTAGCTCCAGGTGAGTCTGGAGTGCAGTCACGGTGAGCACCCCACCGGACAGGCCCATGAGGAGCAGCAGGAGGGAAGTGGATGGGACACTCGGGGGGGGCAGTGCAGGCACCGCAGGGCCGGACATCGCTGCGGGCATCTGGTGGCGCCAGGGCGCTGGGCCTGGAGGCCGTGGGCTGGGCCCAGCCTCTCCTGGGGGGCAGCTGTGTGCTCCCCGGTGCGCGAGGAAGCCTCTCATCTCCTCCCATCCCTCCATGAGATGGAGAAGAGGCCTTCCTCTGAGCATGGGAACAGCCCCCTAGCAGGGCTGCTCTGGTTGCCCCAGGTTACCATGCTCTCTGATCTTGGTGACATCGTTCCACGAAGCCACCGCGTGAAACAGGAAGGCCACTGGAGGCCAGGAACGAGGTGACACATTCAGGCGCTCCTTGTGGGCATCGGAGGGGCAGGGGGCGAGCAGGAGGGGCTTGTCCAGGGTGCAGGACGGATGCGGTCAGGGGAAGGCCAGCCTGTCCTGGCGGGGCCCTTTCTGAGGTGGGGGGGTGCTTTCCTGCAGCCCCTCTGGGGTGATCCAACCAGCTCTGAGGTTGGATTCGGGTGTCCTGAACCAGCCTGACAGGGTCGCAGGGGCTGGGACGGGGTGTAGACTGGTGGGCATTGGAGAAGGTCGTCCATGGTCAGGTCCCAGCTCTTAGCTTGCCTCGGGTCTTCGTCCCTTGGGGCGCTGAGGTCCTGAGACCCCCGGTGGGTGGAAGGCAGAAGGCGTCGGTCCTGGGGGCTCCAGAAAGCTCAGGGGAGGGTGGGATCAGATGCCAGGTCATGCCAGGGGCGCCTTGACGCCCACCCCAGGCTGTCCTGGGTTCCAGCCTCTCCCTGCCCACAGCTGCTGCCTTGTGCTCCTGCAGATCGGAGGAGCCAGCCCTTGGCCCTGCGCTGTTCAGGTCACAAGAACCATGTAAAGGGCCGACCTGAGCTGAAAATTCATTTCCTCAATGGCCTGGCAGCTGCTGACAAGAATGCTAAAAACTCCACACAGCGGAGGCAGGCGGAGGCAGTCATACTTGGCTGGGTGGCTTCTGAATGGAATCTGATGTTTCAGCTGCTCAGTCAGATCCAGCCAGGCCTTCGAGGCCTTTAAAGGGCTCCATCCCCAGCAGGCAGGTGAGGCTGGCCCCCGCAAAGGCATCAGATCCTTACAGGGTGCGAGGCCTCGAAAAGAACGGCCTGGGTGGGAACAGGCTCTGTTCTCCTTTAAAGTTTCTCTGTTTTGTTTGTTGGATCTGCTCTCTTCCTGTCCTTTAGAAAACTCTGACCAGCCACAGACCTTGGTCCCCTGGGGAGTAGGCTTCAAAGAGAACATTGGTGTCTCCTTGTTGGAAACCTGTGGTCTGTGGGCCCTGACGTCTTGTCCCATCTCAGGTCGCCCAGGGCCAGGGGCTGTGACCTTGTCTGGTATTGACCTGTCCTCGGGGCCCTGGAGGGCAGTTCTTCCCAAATAGGAGAGGGTTGCGGAAGGGGGGATCAGCAGGACCCCATGAGCCTGCTACTTTCCCAGGACTTTCCCCTGTTTCAGGGACTGGGGAAGGGAAGCAGGCGTGGGCCCTCAGCTCTGACTCTTGCTGGCTGCTTGACCCCAGTTGCTCACCTTCCCTGAGCCTTAGCTTTGCCATCTGGGAAGTGGGAATAAAAATTGTATTCCTCACACTGGTTGAATAGAAGAGATCAAATGAGGGGCCGGGTTCAGAGTCAGCTTTCCTTTGAGGTTGTGATGAGGCGGGGTTGGTGATGGTTTCAGAATGCTTTGGGTGGCCAGGGCCTCTGGATTGGGATGTCTCTGGGCCAGCCCCCCCTTCTGGAAGGGTCCCTCCTGCACAGTCGGGATTGGCCTTTCTGCACCCCTGGCCGAGTGATGCACAGGCCTTGTCTCTTTGGCACTCCCCTGCCCGTGGCAGGGTGCTGTGGTCTCGGACGAGGACCCGGCAGGGGCGCTGGGGCGGAGGGTGATGACTGGGTGTGCCCGGCCAGCCCTTGGCTCCGGGTGGATGGTGCACTTGTGGCAGGACAGCCACCCATGCCGCTGCCAAGTGCGCAGAAGGCCCCAGCTCAGGTCCTGAGAGTGGTCCTCGGCCGGGGGTTGGGGTGGTAGGTGGACAGGGTGGGAGGGGCTCCGGGACAGCAGCGGTGGGTGAGGGAGCGGGCTCAAGCACCCTTGGCAAGGCTCATGGAGATCAGCATGAGCAGAGACTCGTGCCCCTGCTGCCCCCGCCCCCTCCATCATGGACCACCCCCCGCAACCCAGCCTGGCTGCCAGCCGGCAACCCCCAGTGCCGGGGCCAGAGAAGGGGTCTGTACCAGGAAGTTCCGAGTGCCCCCCCCCCGCACCGCGCTGCTGTTCCAGCCCCTCCTGCAGGCATTGGACTGGCCTGGGGTCCAGCCTGCAAGTGCCTCTCTGGTCCCCGAACCAGAGACTCCAGGGACCACCAGCTGGACAGCCCCACGCTCTGCAGCCCCTCCTCACCACCCCGGTGACTCCCCGGGTCATCCTGAAGTGCTCTGTTTCTCAGCCGTGAGCCCGTTCTGTCCTCTCGGAGGTGTCTGTCGGAGGTGCTGCTGGTACCGAGACCCGGGGTGGGCGGCTGGTGTCAGGCCACAGCTGGTGAGGGCCGGAGCAGGATCTGAACCCTGGCCGGGCCCCAGGCCTGCAGGTGGCTCTGGAGACCTGGGCCCGAGCATCCCCGTGTCTGTGCTCTGGCACCAGTCGCTGCCCGCTGCAGCCCACCTGAGTGCTGCCCGGCAGTGGGGTGGGGCGCTCTTTGCAGCTGACCACCGGCACGCTCTCCGGGGCCAGCCCTTGGCTCCCGGGTTGCAGTCTGATCCTCGTCTCTAGGTGACAGTGGCCAGGAGGCTCCTGGAGCTGGGTGGGCGCCCATCTCTGGGCTGCCCGCCAAGTGCAGACCATGCACGGACGCTCTTTTCTCTTGCTCTCTCCCCCTGCCCTGACCCTGCCTGCCTCTGGCCTGTGGTTTTTAGAGCATCAGGGCGGAGATGCAGGCTGCCAGGAGCTGTCTTCTCCTGGGTACTGTGGGGGACCAGGCCCAGGGGTGCGGTGGGCAGGCGCGTGCTCCAGTCCCGCTCTGGAAGAGGCTGAGCCTGTGATCCCCCTGCCCAAACTCCGCAGCATGGGCCCCGCCACCACAGGAGGGCGGATTCAGCACATCCTGTCCTGCCTTAAAGAGATGGCGGCCAAGAGGAAACCCCAGAACTCGGGGTTCAGGGCTGGGCTGAAGGGGGATGAAGCACCCCGCGTCCGTCTGTCCGTCTGCACAGTGTGGCCCCGTGCCAGCCAGGATGGCCTTGGTGGCTGCAGGCCGCCTACCAGGCCCCCCGTGGGTGACCCTCAGGACCGCGAAGAGCGGTCACGGGGCTGGTGGGGTGGCTGTGCACGGCGGTGGGGTGACCGCTGACCCCACGTCTGCTCTGCGAGGTGGACACAGGTCCTGTTGACTGGAAAAACAGTGCATAACCTAACGGTTGAGAATTACGTTTTGTTCAGCAGACAAAACTCAGGACTTAAGCCCAAACCACAGCATCTCAGCTCTGAGGGACTGCTCTGAAGAGGTCAGAGAGGGGAGCCAGGGTATATAGAAGATTGTGCAACAAAGACCAGGGAGTCCGAACATGAAAAGATAACTGTGAAAGAAAACCAGTAGCTTAGCTGGCAAAGAATCCGTCTGCAATGCAGGAGACCCTCTTTTGATTCCTGGGACAGGAAGATCCCCTGGAGAAGGGACAGGCTACCCACTCCAGTATTCTTGGGCTTCCCTGCTGGCTCAGACGGTAAAGAATCCGCCTGCAATGCGGGCGACCTGGGTTTGATCCTTGGGTTGGGAAAATCCCCTGGAGGAGGAACTAGCAACACACTCCAGTATTTTTGCCTCAAGAATCCTATGGACAGAGGAGCCTGGCGGGCTACAGCCCACAGGGTTGCAAAGAGTCGGACGTGACTAAGCACAGCACAGCATGGACATCACAAAAGTTCTTTTCTATGTATGGGAAGATGCAGGAGTCCGGGCTCTCTGAGATCATCCCTTCGGTGTGCACCTTAGCTGCTGGGGCCAGTGCACTGTGCCTTCCTTTCTTGGTCTCCCCCGGGTGCACAGTCCAGGGAGGCTGTGGCGGCTGAGGGCTGCAGCATTTTTTGTTTACTGATGTGGCAGGCAACATTTTCTTTTTAATGTAGTCCCATTTCACAGATAAGGAAACTCAGTCCTAGAGAGGCAGCTGCTGAAACTCCGGGCGGCCCAGATCGGGCTGGCCTGGGTGACCTGGGAGGGGGTGCAGGCCTGGGCAGTGCTGCTCCCCAGCTCCTCTGCCTCCTCCTCGGCAACTCAGGACAGCCTCGAGGGGCTCCCCCCGGGTCAGAGCCTCAGCAGTGGTATCCTGTCCTGAGGGGAAGTCCATGTCTGCCTTGTGTGCTGGGTGGGGGTGGGGGGCCAGGGCCCCCGAGTTTTGGGTTCACCACCTTAGAGCGTCTCGGTGTTTGGGGCCTGTGAGGAGCTCTGACTAGTGAGGCCCTTGGAGGGACTGGGGGGTCGTCACCAGCCCCACTGAGAAAAGAGCAGTCGCCCTGGCCAGTGCACCCTTCTGGGAGCTTGCTGACCCCTGGCCTTCAGCAGCTTCGGCAGAGCTGGAGTCTACCTTCCAGAGCCGAGGGAGTGAGGGCTGCATCCCATTGAGGGAGAAAGGCCCACAGGTCCCTGCGCCGCTGGAACTGTGCTCGTGATACTGTTACTGAAGCAGGTGCAGACTGAGGACTAGCTGTAAGCTCCCTGCCCTCGTAGCTCTTTCACAGCTGTCGGGCCGACAGCCGCGCAGGTGAAACACACCCAGAGCTGCAAGACCGGGGATGCGGTCGCTGGTGACCGAGGCGCTGCCTGCGGTTGTCTCCTGCCTCTCGAATGGCTGAGTGTGTGGGTTTATGGGGAGGGGGGAGCCTCCGTGTCTTTCCTTTTGGAGTCCCCGTGAGGCCTCCTCTGGCAGCTGAGTGTCATGGCTGGGGGGCGTCATCTGTGTCTCCTGGCACAAACCTGCCTCCTTGGTCTAGGGCCACCTCTGAGCCCGTGGTGCTCAGCTGGCCAGAGTAAGAGTGGCATCTGGCATGGAAATGGTGCATGGGTGGCTGTGGACCATTGGGGTGGGGAAGACCCTTGGTGAGTACCCCAGCCCTGTTCCCAGTGCTCAAGAGAGCCTGATGTTGTTTTTATTACCTATTTATGTATTTGGCTGCACGGGTCTTAGTTTCATCTTTACCCTCTGAGCCACCAGGGAAGCCCTCAGGCTCAGCGCATGGGATCTTCGTTGCGGCATGCCAACTCTTAGTTGTGGCGCGCGGGATCGAGTTCCCTGACCAGGGGTTGAACCCGGGCGCCCTGCTTTGGACGCATGGAGTCTCAGCAACTGGACCACCGGGGAAGTCCTCAGAGAACCTGTTGTTAAAGCAGAACCGCGTGGAGGTGGACAGCCCTGCATCGCTGTCCCGAGTGTTCCCTGCTCCGCACCCCCTCCAGCTCCTTCCTGGGCCTGCTGTGTCCTTTCTCCACTAGGTGGGCAGCCCAGGAACTGAGCTCCGGCCAGGGACCCCACCTTCTGGACGGACACACGGCCACAGCCACGGCCACATCCCTGCTTGGAGTCGGGCCAGATTACGCCGAGCTGTCACTGTGGGTTGGGCTTTAGAAACTGACCGTAATGGCCAGCTGGGTTTTCTTCGCTGCTCCCAGGCCGTTTTGCCCTGAACCTTTCACATGTGCTAGAGGGCTCCCTCCGTCCCTGGGAGGCAGGCATCTCTCCTCGTTTTCCACAGGAAAAGGTGAAGCCCAGAGCAGATGCCACACTGAGAGCCCAGCACTGCAGTGTGAGCCCTGCGACCACCTGACCTCGTTCCCCACTGCGTCCGTCCTGTGGGGTCCGGGTTGACAGGCTGTGCGGTGAATGTTTGTCGCGCACAGGAATGAATGTGCTGCCTGCTGCCTGCAGCTGCGCTGTTCCTCCTGCCGACGTGACTAACCGTGACGACTGTGCGCCGCCCGCCCTCCCTTCCCATTTCCCCCTCACTGGCCTACGTTCCGGTCTCAGAAGTGCAGGACTCCTACCCCAGGGTCTTTGCACAGGCTACTCCTTCTGCCTGGACTGCTCTTTGCCTCTCGAGCAAACTCCTATCCTGCAGGTCTAAGGGTGTCCTTCCCACACCCTCTGCCACAGTAAAAGTTCTTGTTTTAATCTCTAATTTTTTTTTTAACTATTATTTAAAATTTTTTCATTTTATATTGGAGTGTAGTTGATTAACAGTGTTGTGTTAGTTTCAGGTGTACCACAAAGTGACTCAGTTATATGTATCTTGTCTGTATTCTTTTTCAAGTTCTTTTCCAGAGCAGAGTTCCCTGTGCTGTACAGTGGATCCTTGTTGGTTATCTTTTAGCTTTTTTTATTACTTAAAAAAAATCTTTTTATCAAAAAAAAAAAAATCTTTTTATCAGAGGATAATTGCTTTACAGTACAGTATTGCTTTACAGTAGGTCTTGGTTGCTGCGTGGGCTCTTCTCTAGTCTTGGGGAGTTGGGGCGATTCTCTTTTACGGTGGGCGGGCTTCTCACTGCAGTGGCTTCTCTGGTGGAGCACGGGCTCCAGGGTGTGCAGGCTTGGTAGCTGTGGCTCCCGGGCTCTGGAGCACAGGCTTAGTTGCTCCGTGGAATATGGGGTCTCCCCAGACTGGGGATTGAACCCGAGTCTCCTGTATTGGCAGGCAGATTCTTTCCCACTGAGCCCCCAGGGAACCCCTCGTTATCATCTTAAAATATGGCAGTGTGTACATGTGAGTCTCAATCTATGCAAGCCCCCAGCTCTTCCCCTCTGGTAACCATATATTCATTCTCTTAAGTCTGTGAGTCTGTTTCTGTTCTGTAAATGAGTTCATTTGTATCATTTTTATCTATAAGTGATATCCTATGATATTTCTTTAACTTCACTTAGCATGAATCTCTAGATGCGCCCATGATGCTTCAAATGGCATTATTTATTTTTTTTTTAGTTCAGTTGCTCAGTTGTGTCTGACTCTTTGCAACCCCATGGACTGCTGCACTCCAGGCCTCCCTATCCATCACTAACTCCCGGGGCCCGGCTCAAACTCCTGTCCACTGAGTCGGTGCTGCCATCCAACCATCTCATCCTCTGTTGTCCCCTTCTCCTCCTGCCTTCAGTCTTTCCCAGCATCAGGGTCAATGAGACAGTTCTTCATGTCAGGTGGCCAAGTATTGGAGCTTCAGCATCAGTCCTTCCAGTGATATTCAGGACTACTTTCCTTTAGGATGGACTGGTTTGATCTCCCTGCAGTCCAAAGGACTCTCAAGAATCTTCTCCAACACCACAGTTCAAAAGCATCAGTCCTTCAGTGCTCAGCTTTCTTTATGGTCCAACTCTTACATCCTTACATCATTACTGGAAAAACCATAGCTTTGACTATATGAAACTTCGTTGGCAAAGTAATGTCTTTGCTTATTAATATACTGTCTCGGTTTGTCATAGCTTTTCTTCTAGGGAGCAAGCATCTTTTAATTTCATGGCTGCAGTCACCATCTGCAGTGATTTTGAAGCCCAAGAAAATAAAGTCTCTCACTGTTTCTAATTGTTTCCCCATCTATTTGCCATGAAATGATGGGACTGGATATCATGATCCTTCTCTTCTGAATGTTGAGCTTCAAGCCAACTTTTTCACTCTCCTCTTTCACTTTCATCAAGAGGCTCTTCAGTTCCTCTTTGCTTTCTGCCATAAGGGTGGTATCATCTGCATATCTAGGTTATTGATATTTCTCCCGGCAATCTTGATTTCAGCTTGTGCTTCACGCAACCTTGCATTTCGCATGATGTACTCTGCATATAAGTTAAATAAGCAGGGTGACAGTATACAGCCTTGACGTACTCCTTTCCCCATTTGGAGCCAGTCCATTGTTCCATGTCCAGTTCTAACTGTTGCTTCCTGACCTGCATACAGGTTTCTCAGGAGGCAGGTAAGGTGGTTTGGTATTCCCATCTCTTTAAGAATTTACAGAGTTCGTTGCGATCCACACAGTCAAAGACTTTAGCACAGTCAATGAAGCAGAAGTAGATGTTTTTCTGGAACTCTCTTGCTTTTTCGATGATCCAACAGATGTTGGCAACTTGATCTCTGGTTCCTTTGCCTTTTCTAAATCCAGTTTGAACACCTGGAAGTTCTCAGTTCATGTACTATTGAAGCCTGGCTTGGAGAATTGGGAGCATGACTTTGCTGGCATGTGAGATGAGTGCAATTGTGTAGTAGTTTGAGCATTCTTAGGCATTGCCTTTCTTTGGGATTGGAATGAAAACTGACCTTTTCCAGTCCTGTGGCCACTGCCGAGTTTTCCAAATTTGCTGGCATATTGAGAGCAGCACTTTCACAGCATCATCTTTTAGGATTTGAAATAGCTCAGCTGGAATTCCATCACCTCCACTAGCTTTGTTCATAGTGATGCTTCCTAAGGCCCACTTGACTTCACATTCCAGGATGTCTGGCACTAGGTGAGTGATCACACTATCGTGGTTATCTGGGTCGTGAAGATCTTTTTTGTACAGTTCTTCTGTGTATTCTTGCCACCTCTTAATATTCTCTGCCTCTGTTAGGGCCACACATTTCTGTCCTTTTTCGAGCCCATCTGTGCATGAAATGCTCCCTTGGCATCTCTCATTTTCTTGAAGAGATCTCTAGTCTTTCCCATTCTCTCCTTGCTATTCTTTGGAACTCTGCATTCAGATGGGTGTATCTTTCCTTTTCTCTTTTGCCTTCCACTTCTCTTCTTTTCTCAGCTATTTTTAAGGCCTCCTCAGACAACCTTTTTGCGTTTTTTTTTTTCCTTAGGGATGGTTTTGGTCACCACTTCCTGTACAGTGTTAGGAACCTCCATAGTTCTTCAGGCACTCTGTCATATCAAATCCCTTGAATCCTTTTGTCATTTCCACTGTAAAATCATAAGGGATTTGATGTAGGTCATATCTGAATGGCCTATGGGTTTTCCCTACTTTTTTTAAGTCCAAGTTTTGCAATAAGGAAAAATTGTCTCTTGTAACAGACTTAATAAAGTCTATTTTGTCCTATACGATCACTGCTACTCCAGCTTTCCTTTGGTCTCCATTTGCACGGAGCGCCTTTTTTCATCCCCTCACGTTGAGTCTGTCGGTGCCCTGGGTCTGCAGTGGGTCTCCTGTGGCAGCAGGCAGCCTCTCCTTTTGCCATTGTGTTAATTGGTTTGGATGTGTTTTTGTAGATCTTTTTTCATCCCATTTTGTTCTCTTGTGATTTGATGACTAACTTTAGTGTTGTGTTTGGATTCCTTTCTTTTTTGTGTGTTTATCTATTGTCAATTTCTGGTTTGCAGTTACCTTAAAGTTTTGGTATAGCAGCCTGTATATAAACAAGGTTGTTTTAAGTTGCTGGTTTTTTAATTTCAAATGCATCTCCAACATCCTTCATTTGTATTCTCCTCTTCTCACAGTTGATGTCATATTTGTGTGTAGGTCATTTCCTACCTTTACTGTATGTTTACCTTTATCAGTGAGTTTTCCCATTTGTAATTTTCTTGTTTCTAGTTGTAGCCTTTTCTTTTCCACCTCGAGAAGTTCCTTTATCATTAGTTGCAAAGCTGGTCTGGTGGTGCTGAATTCTCTAAGCTTTTGTTTGTCAGTGAACCTGTTGATTTTTCCATCAAATCTGAATGAGAAACTTGCTGGGTAGAGTATTCTTCGTTGTAGATTTTTCCATCAGTTTAAATGTAGTGTGAAGCTTCCCAGGTGGCTCAGTGGTAAAGAATCCTCCTGTCAATTCAGGTGGTGTGGGTTCAATCCCTGAACCCCTGGCGGGAAGATCCCTTGGAGAAGGAAATGGGAACCCACTCCAGTATTCTTGTCTGGGAAATCCTGTAGACAGAAGAGCCTGCTGGGCTACAGTCCGCAGGATTACAAAGAGACGGCTGTGTTCTCAGGATATGTCTAAGCAGCCCGCCTACTGATGGGTGGGGCTGGGTTCCCACCCTGTTGGCCTAAGACATCCCAGCACTGGAGCCCACAGCTTGTTGGGTGGGGTCAGGTCCTGGTGAGAAAATGATGCCCTCCAGGAGGCTCTGTGCACCCTCCCAGAGTGGAGTGTCTGTTTCTCCCAGTCCTGTGGAATTCCTGCAATCCAACCCTGCCGGCCTTCAAAGCCAGGTGCTCCTGAGGTGCCTCCTCCCATTCCAGACTGGGGAGCCTGACAGGGGGCTCAGAACTTCCATTCCGGTGGGACAACCTCTGTAATAATATCCAGTTTGTGAGCCGCCCTCCTCGCGGGTGTGGGATTTGACTTCATCATGACCGCACCCCTCCTGCCGTCACTTGTGGCTTCTGTGTCTTTGGACGCAGCGCGTCTTTTCTGGTAGGTTCCAGCATTTCGTTGTTGTTGATGATGCCTGCTCAGAAATTGTAATTTCGCTGTTTTCGTAAGAAGGGGTGAGCTCACATCTTTCTGCTCTGCCATTTTGTCTGCTACTGTTTTATGCACTTGCTTTCTTCCATGTTCTATTGGCTTTTTTTTTTCCTTTGAGTGGAGTTCAGTTTCACTTGCTCATAGGTTGCCGATGCAGAAGGCTCTCACCCAGGAATTTAGACCGCAGTTCCTGGTGCAGAATGGCTCTCTAATCTCTCTTTTTTTCCCCCATGTATAGCACTTCTGTGTGTGTTGGCTGTATACATCTGTTCATACAAGCCTGCACTTTCTCCCACTGGAGGATGATCCATGGAGACGGTAGCTGTATCTGCCGTCCCCTTTCTCAGGGCCTGGCACGGTGCCTGCTGGGTTGAGGGTGTGCAGAGCGTGTGTCTGGAGAAGCTGAATGGAGGTGAGCAAAGCACAGCTCAGGGAGGTGACGGGCCTGTTCTGGGCCACACTGCTGTAGACGGGAGAGCTCCGTCCCCTCCACGTGGCCTTGGAATCACGTCCAGCTCCAGGTGAGGACAGAACGCGGAGGGGATTCACCTTTTCTCTCTCGTTGCTCTGCAGATGCTGCGCATCTCTCCCCGCCCCACGGCCGTGGCCCTCGCTCTTGCACGTGGCCCTGACCTTGTCCGTGGGATGCTCCACCCGGCCCAGCTCTCTGAGCCGCCAGAAGCCGGCCCACCAGCCCTGAGAGCAGCGGCCTCGGGGGCTGCTCCGAGCTTCAGGGAAGAGCCGTCTCCTGCGTCCTGTGGGTCTGGTGGAGGCCTTGCCTGCTTTGCGGTGGTTTGCGGGGGGAGAGGACCTTCCAGGGGGCGTGGACGGACACCAGGACTCCCTCGGCCTGGAGGAGAAGACACATCTGCAGAGCCTTGAGGGCGTCCTGGACTGGGGCAGGGGGGCAGCACTGACAGCACGGTCTTGGGCTCCAGGCTTCCCTGGCGGTGTTGTAAAGTCTGCCCACACAGGACACCCCCAGCCCCTGGGAATGGGTGCATTGGGGCTGAGACCAGATTGTGCTGTGGAGAAAGTCTTATGGGAGAGAACCGTTCAGTGACAGTCACCAGGCTTTCTCAGCAAATGACCTCCAGGCCACCAGTGTTAAATAGACTCCCGAGAGTCGGGCCTCACCCCCAGCAACATCACCATCTCCTGGTCAGACCAGCCATGCCCCGGGTGCAGACATAGGTGTGCAGAGGCCCTGGGTGGCACGTGCCCATGGGGCTGCCCATCTTCTCCCCTCAGAGCCCAGCCCAAGAGGCAGCGATAACCTCATTTCCTGCCGGGAGCACACTGACCCCAGAGTGGGACCCTACCTGCCCAGACCAGGAGCAGATGTGAGCTGGGGACCACAGGGGGACTCCAGGGTGCCCACGACAGACCCCGCCAAGGGCTGGACTCAGCTTGGAGGATGACACAGCCCTGTGACATTGGCCTCTACCTTCCAACTGGTGATGGGGTCTGGCTCATGTGTCCCCTAAGCTCAAAACGTGACACTGGTCACAAGAGAACTGCCGAGCGTTTGTTCATTTTCCCACCTCCCAAGCATTGGGCGCCTCACAGGTCCAGCCGCAGCCTCGGGTTTCGGGAAAGGTCGGCTCCTGCCAGCGGCCCCCGTCACCTAGTGTTGGAGGGTGTGGGCTTGTCCCCTGCCTGCCCTGGTGCACCATGTGGCTTGGCGCTCCCAAGCAGGCTGTAGTACTCGTGGGGCCGGTTGCTTTCCAGTTGGCCGTGCTGCCTCTGGGCCTGTGGGCATCTCCTGGGGCCCTGAGGGCATCTTTAGGGCAGGATTCGCCCACAGCTGTGCACCAGCCCCAGGCCATCAGCTTCCCCTGGGGGAAAGGCAGGAGGCACGTCTCCAGGTTCCTGGGACCCCACGGCCCCCGCCCGTGTCAGAGGCCACCCCTTGCTCTCAGGGCTTCCTCTCAGCCACCCAGAAGCCAGGGCCTGGTCCCAGGAGATGGCGCAGCCCGAGCCGCTGGGGAGGCCTGGGGAAGCGGGAGCCCCGGTCCGGCACCCACACCGCCTGGGGGCCCCGGCCTGCTGGATTGCTGCACTAAGCACAGGTCTGACAGCACAGAGGACCTCACGATGGCGCTTTCCCCACACGTTGTGTTGTTTTGACCCATTTCTAACTTAATTAAAGAGTTGAGAAATCTTGTCTTCCTGGTGTGCCGAGGCCAGTCTTGGGGGACGCAAGGCGTGAGCAGGCTGATTTCCGCTGCAGCAGTCAGGACTCACGGCCTGCCATGCCGGGGGAGACCCAGAGGACACGGCCTCCTGTCCTCAGATCATTTCAGCAGCACAGGCCTTACATTGATTCTCATGTGCAGTGCTAAGTCCTCCTTCCCTGAAAAGCCCATGCATCAGTGTCAACTTAAAGGTGTAATTCCACTGCTAGCCACGGCTGTGTGCTGTGAGCGCCCAGTTAAGGCTAATTTGTGTGACAGTAACACAAGCAGCGCTAAGGGAGGCATCACTACTCGAGTGTCTGGCATCAATTACAACGCTAGTGCCCATGTTTGCCTATGCTCCTTTCACACATTTTCATAGCTCTTAAGCACTGTCAACTCAAGAAGGTGGGACAGACAGGGCTGTGACAACCACAGAGTAAAGAGGAGGCCCTATAGAACGTCCCACCGCAGGCTCTGGACACCAAACACACGCCTGATCAAGGGGACAGTGGCCAGCACATCTTGGGGAAAGATGAGGCTGGTGTCCATTCCAACAGTGGCCTTCACACCTCACACAGTCTATACAAGGATGCTCCCACATGAAAACACCCCCTCAGGACCCCAGTAAGTAACTTTTCCTTTTAAACTTATAGAGGTGAAAGTAAAATGAAAAAGCAGAGGAACTAATCCCAATTAAAAGAACGAGAAATCCTGTGAAAGAACAAATAATGAAGACCTCACCAGTCTACTAGACCCCAAGTTCAAAAGAGCAGGTAATAGAAGTGCTCAAGTCATTGAGAAAGATTATTGATAGAAATTACTTCAAAAGAAAAATGGGGAAAAGAACAAACACACGGAGACTAAACACCATGCTGCCGAAGCTGCACTGCTCAAGGGTCAAATCAAAGAGGAAATCAGAAAATACCTGAGACAAAGCACAATGGGAACGCAATCTTAGAAAATCTATGGGATGAGGCATAACAGTTCTAACAGGGAATGTCAGCGATACAGGCCTTCCTGAAGAAACTAGAGGAATCTCAAGCAACCTTAAAGAATTAGAATAAAACTAAAGTCAGCAGAAAGAAGGAAATAAAACTTTCAGAGAGAAAATAGAGATTAAAAAAGAACAATGAAAAAAAAAACTGAAACTAAGCTACTTTTAAAAAAATTTGTTTTTATTTATACAAAGCATAATGCCAAAAACTTTAACAGTTAAAATTTCACCAAATGAAAAAATAGAATACACAGTTGTAAAAAGCTACATTATTTTACAACTGCCTCAAGCTGCAAAAAGAAAATCCAATGCCATACCTAAGTTATCCCTCTCTCAAAATAATGCCATTTATGTTATAAACCATGAGCACCCCATCAAAAGATGGGAACTGCTTTTGTTAATTCATATATATATATATATATATATATGACTGTATCACTTTGCTATACACCTGAAACTTTTTAAAAAATAAAATTGACAAACCTCTAGTCAGGCTCACCAGGAAAAAGCTGCTGCTGCTGCTGCTGCTAAGTCGCTTCAGTCGTGTCCGACTCTGTGCGACCCCATAGACGGCAGCCCACCAGGCTCTGCCATCCCTGGGATTCTCCAGGCAAGAGTACTGGAGTGGGTTGCCATTTCCTTCTTCAATGCATGAAAGTGCCAGGAAAAAGAGAAAACCCAAATAATCAAAATAGAAACGGAAGAAGAGAAATAACTTCCAGTACCACAGAAACACAAAAACATCATGCTAGAATACTAGGAACGGTGGTGGTGGTGTAGTCGCTAAGTCATGTCCGACTCTTGTGACCTCATGGACTGCAGTTTGCCAGGCTCCTCTGTCCAGGAGATTTCCCAGGAAAGAATACTGGAGTGGGTTGCCATTTCCTTCTCCAGGGGATTTTACCAACCCAGGAATCAAACCCGGGTCTCCTGCGTTGCAGGCAGATTCTTTACTGACTGAGCTATGAGGGAATCCAGTGAGCAGTTCAGTCGCTCAGTCGTGTCCGACTCTGCGACCCCATGAATCAACAGCACACCAGGCCTCCCTGTCCATCTCCAACTCCCGGAGTTCACTCAAACTAATGTCCATCGAGTTGGTGATGCCATCCAGCTATCTCATTCTCTGTTGTCCCCTTCTCCTCCCGCCCCCAATGCCTCCCAGAATCAGAGTCTTTTCCAGTGAGTCAACTCGTCGCATGAGGTGGCCAAAGTATTGCAATTTCAGCTTTAGCATCAGTCCTTCCAATGAACACCCAGGATTGATCTCCTTTAGAATGGACTGGTTGGATCTCCTTGCAGTCCAAGGGACTCTCAAGAGTCTTCTCCAGCACCACAGTTCAAAAGCATCAATTCTTCGGTGATCAGCTTTCTTCACAGTCCAACTCTCACATCCATACATGACCACAGGAAAAACCATAGCCTTGACTAGATGGACTTTGGTTGCAAAGTAATCTCTCTGCTTTTTAATATGCTATCTAGGTTGGTCATAACTTTCCTTTCAAGGAGCAGGCGTCTTTTAATTTCATGGCTGCAGTCAGCATCTGCAGTGATTTTGGGAGCCCAAAAAAAATAAAGTCTGACACTGTTTCCACTGTTTCCCCATCTATTTCCCATGAAGTGATGGGACCAGATGCCATGATCTTTGTTTTCTGAATGTTGAGCTTCAAGCCAACTTTTTCACTCTCCTCTTTCACTTTCACCAAGAGGCTTTTGAGTTCCTCTTTACTTTCTGCCATAAGGGTGGTGTCATCTGCATATCTGAGGTTATTGATATTTCTCCTGGCAATCTTGATTCCAGCTTGTGCTTCTTCCAGCCCAGCGTTCCTCATGATGGTACTCTGCATATAAGTTAAATAAGCAGGGTGACAATATACAACCTTGACGTACTCCTTTACCTATTTGGAACCAGTCTGTTGTTCCATGTCCAGTTCTAACTGTTGCTTCCTGACCTGCATACAGGTTTCTTAAGAGGCAGGTCAGGTGGTCTGATATTCCCAACTTTCAGAATTTTCCACAGTTTATTGTGATCCACACAGTCAAAGGCTTTGGCATAGTCAATGAAGCAGGAATAGATGTTTTTCTCGAACTCTCTTGCTTTCTCCATGATCCAGCAGATGTTGGCAATTTGATCTCTGGTGCCTCTGCCTTTTCTAAAACCTGCTTGAACATCTGGGAGTTCATGGTTCACATATTGCTGAAGCCGGGCTTGGAAATTCTGAGCATGACTTTACTAGCGTGTGAGATGAGTGCAGTTGTGCGGTAGTTTGAGCATTCTTTGGCATTCCCTTTCTTTGGGATTGGAATGAAGACTGACCTTTTCCAGTCCTGTGGCCACTGATGAGTTTTCCAAATTTGCTGGCATATTGAGTGCAGCACTTTCACAGCATCATCTTTCAGGATTTGAAATAGCTCAACTGGAATTCCATCACCTCCACTAGCTTTGTTCGTAGTGATGCTCTCTAAGGCCCACTTGACTTCACATTCCAAGATGTCTGGCTCCAGGTGAGTGATTACACCATCGTGATTATCTTGGTCGTGAAGATCTTTTTTGTACAGTTCTTCTGTGTATTCTTGCCACCTCTTCTTAATATCTTTTGCTTCTGTTAGGTCCATACCATTCCTGTCCTTTATCGAGCCCATCTTTGCATGAAATGTTCCCTTGATATCTCTAATTTTCTTGAAGAGATCTCTTGTTTTTCCTATTCTGTTGTTTTCCTCTATTTCTTTGCATTGATCTCCTTGCTATTCTTCGGAACTCTGCATTCAGATGCTTTTATATCTTTGAGCAGTTAGGTGGCAACAAATTGGACAACACAGAAGAAACAGGCGCATTTATAGAGACCTACAGCTGCCAGAACTGAGTCAAGAAGAAGCATCGTTTTAACAAACCAGTCACTAGAATTGAAACAGAATCTGTAAAAACTCCCTGCAAACTGAAATCCAGGAGTGGACAGCTTCACTGGGGAATTCTACCAAACAAGAAGTTATCCTGATTTATCCTGATCCTTCTGAAACCCTCCCGAAAGACTGACGAGGAGGGAACAATCCCAGAGTCACTTTATGACACCACCATCACCCTGATACCAAAACTAAACAAAGCCACTACAAAAAAAACCAATTCACAGGTGAATATCTTTGATGAATATTGATGCAAAAATCCTCAACAAAATATCAGCAAACCTTGACAACCGCCAGTCTAATGAGAAGGATGTATCGGGATCACAGCCGCAGAGACTCACTGGGATCCCCCGGCACGTGGCCTGCTCCATATCTTTCTGGTGTGCATTTCTTGGCCTGGGATTGGGGCTGGGGACCAGGAGAGAGGAACTCGGTTACGTTTTATTGAATGTTCCTGGGCCAGGTACAACTGCCAGGTGAGGGTGGACTGGGTGGGTTCCTCTCCAGCACGTCTCCTAGGCTGTGCCAGACTGGTTCCAGACACTGGAATTAACTTTGAATTTCACTGCAGGCATCCTGCTGGGGTCACTCTTAGCCCAAGCACTCAGAAATTTTCACCAACAGAAAGATGTCCTTCCTACAGCAGCTTCTGTCATTTGGATACCCTTTGTGCGGGGAGAAAGTACTTTTTATCCTCCACTATTGCTGCAATGAAAAAAAATCAATACATAAGACTAATAAAAATATGGGAATATTTTTAAAAATCAGCACACTGAGGGACTTTGCTAGTGGTTATGACTCCTCGCTCCCAATACAGGGGACAAAGGTTCAATTCCAGGTTGGGGGACTAAGATCCCACCCACATGCTAGATGGTATGGTCCTTAAAAAAAAAAATTAGCAAACAGAATTCAGCAGTACATAAGAAGGATTATACACCATGGTCCAGTGGAATTCATTCCAGGTCTCAACATACACAAATTAATAAATGTGATATATCTCATTAACAGACAAAAACTCATCTCAATAAAGAAAAGGCATTTGATAAAATTTAATATCCATTCGTGATAAAAACTCACCAAAGTGGGTATTGAGGGAATATATCTCAACATCATAAAAGCAATTTATAACATCCCCACAGCTGGTACGACAGTCGGTGATGAAAAGATAAAAACTAAATGAATTGAGCAAGACAAGGATGCCCACTCTCACAACTTCTATTCAATACAGTATTGAAAGTCCTAGCTGTGGTGAATGAAACAAGAAATAACAGATATTCAAATTGGAAAGGAAGAGGTCAAACTCCCCACAAACCTAAGGCCTAGAATAGAGAACACAGAAATAAACCCATATACCTATGGTCAATCTACAAGAAAAGCCAAAATGTACAGTGCAGAAAAGTCTCTTCAGCGGTGGTAAGAAAACTGAACAGCTACATACACTAACAAATGAAATTAGAACACTTCATATACAAAAAGTGGTTTAAAGACCAAAATAAAAGACATGACATCATAAGACTCCCAAGAAAACATGGGCAAAACATTGTCATAAATTGTAGCAATATTTTCTTAGATCAGTCTCCCAAGACAAAAGAAATAAAAAATAAATTATACCTAATTAAATTTTGCACAGCAAAGGAAACCATCAACAAAATGAAAAGGGAACCTATGGAATGGGAGACAATATTTGCAAACAACGCAGATGATAAGAGGTTAATATCCAAAATATACAATCAGCTCATATAACTCGATATGAAAAGAACTACCCAGTCAAAAATAGGGGCAGAAAACCTAAATAGACATCTCTGCAAAGAAGACAATACTAATTGCTAATAGGTAGATAAGAAGATGCTCAACATCAGTATTAGAGAAATACAAATCAAAACCACAATGAGGTATCACCTCACATGGGTCAAAATGACCATGATCAAAAAGTCTATAAATGAATGCTGGAGAGGGTGTGGAGAAAAGGGTACCCTCCTCCACTGCTGGTGGGAATTGGTACAGTCACCACAGAGAACAGTACAGAGGGTCCTTTCAAAATTAAAAACAGAGCTGCCATATCATCCAGCAGTCTCACCCTGGGCATATATCCAGAAAAGGTGAGATCTAATCTAAAAACATACATGCACCCGAGTGTTCATAGAAAAGCTATTTACGATAGTCAAGAAATGGAAACCACCGAGGTATGCATCAGCAGATGACTGGTTTAAGAAGGTGTGGTATATATAAACAAATGTTAATTGGCTGTAAAAGACAATGAAATACTGCCATTTTTAGCAACATGGATGGACCCAGAAATTATCACACTAAGTGAAGTAAAAGACACTTCTTTGTGGAATCTAAAAGATAATACAAAGAAATCTACATACAAAACAGACTCAGTAGAAAACAAACGTAGTCATCCAAGGGGAAAGGGAGGGGTGGGGAGGGATCAATTAGGAGCATGGGATTAACAGATACAAGCTACTATACATAAAATAGATAAGCAACAAAGATTTACCATATAGCACGGGGAACTATATTCAATATTTTGTAATAACCTGTGATGGAAGGTTATCTGAAAAGAAATATACACACACACATAGTTGAGTCACTTTTCTGTATACCTGAAACCAACACAATATTATAACTCAACTATACTTCAATTAAAAAAATAAAATTGTGGGCACAGGCCAGACACACCACTGGGTGGTGTGGGTGACCTGACCTCATGGTGCACCCTGATGGCAGGGTGAGGGCACCTCTGCTCTAAACCTCAGGGTGTCCAGGCCCCCACAGCCAAAACTGGGCTTTAACACTGTGAAGTAATGCTTCAGATGCTGAAGTTGGGGTATTACAGCACGTTTCTCATAAAATTGATCATCACCTGAATGAATGAGTGGATCTCAAAAGTACAGTGCTGGTAGAAGAGCCAGGAGCAGAGCTGCCCTGCGTGGCCACCTGAGTCACCCCTAGGAGGACACTCTGGCTCCATCACACTGTTCACTCCTGCTGCAGTGCTGAGAACAGCCAAGGCAAGCACCATCTCCTCCCAGGCCTGAGATCTGGACACTTGGGATCGGGCTTGGGTCAGGCTGCTGTAGAAAAAGCCCAGACAGGAAGTAGAGGTGTGTTTCTCATGCAGCTGTGCTGTGAGTGTAAAGAAGCCAAGACCAGAGTGGCTGCACAGGGTTGGGCCCAAGCTCCTCCTGTTTTGTGGATCTGCTGGCTTGCATTTAGGCTTCTATCTCCTGGCCCAATATGGCCACCTAGGCCCTGCCATCTCATCTGCATTCCAGGCACTGGGAGGGGAAGATTATGATATGACCAGCAAGCCTCTTTAAGGTCACATAATTTCTGCACACTCCCAAGGAAGGCTGGGAAGTATCAGTAAACCTGTATTACTGAACAAAGGGGAGGGAGGCTATCAAGGGACAATACCATCTCCGTCTACGTGCCTGGTGTGGAGTGGAACCTGCCTATGTGGACCTGCTTCCTCTTCTCTGAGCAGGACGGTGAGTCCAGCTATCAGCCCCTGACAGAGTCTGGCCCTGCATGTGCTGGCATCTGTCAGCTGCAACTCCGCTGCCCCCTGACCAGTGCTAGACATCATCACCTCCTTTAATACCCACAGTGACCCGCTTGGAGGTGGGCATACTAATCCCCTTTCTGCTGGTGAGGAAATAGACCAAGAGGGTAAGGCTGCTCATCACAGGCTCACACTAGTGGGAGGCACCAGGCTGCAGTGGGCAGAAGGTGGCCTTCGGAGCTAAGCCCACTGCTTTGGGTCCCAGCACTCTTTCCTGTGTGCAGGCTCGGATAAACCATTTGATTCTCTGATAGAGGCTTACCGATGGCGGGGTTAACAGAAGGGATTGAGGTCAAGCTCTGTAAAGCACCAAACACCAGGGAGCCCTGGATACAATAGGAATGGCCACCACCATCGCAGTGGGTGGGATATGCACCCAGTCCGTGCCCCACAGGCCTGACTCCAGGCTCCTTGGCTTCCCAGGGGCCAGACCGACTCTGGGATGCAAGCAGGAGCCCTCCCATCCGTGATGGGATAAGGGGTCCTGGGGACTTCAGTCCCAAGAGGACCGACAGAGCCTTCAAGGGCTGTGGCTTCCGACGCAGGAAAGAGGACAGGACTAATTGGCCATAGGCAATTTTGCCATAAAAAATAATGAAAATTTAAAAGTCTGGTCAAAGCTATGGTTTTCCCAGTAGTCAGGTACCGATGTGAGAGTTGGACCACAAAGAAGGCTGAGTGCTGAAGAATTGATGCTTTTGAACTGTGGTGCTGGAGAAGACTCTTGAGAGTCCCATGAACTGCAAGGAGATCAAACCAGTCACTCCTAAAGGAGATCAACCCTGAATATCCATTGGAAGGACTGATGCTGAAACTCCAATACTTCGGCCACCTGATGAGAAGAGCTGACTCATTAGAAAAGACCCTGATGCTGGGAAAGATTGAGGGCGGGAGGAGAAGGGGACGACAGAGGATGAGATGGTTGGATGGCATCACCGACTCGATGGACATGAGTGTGAGTGAACTCTGGGGGATAATGAAGGACAGGGAGGCCTGGCGTGCTGCAGTCCATGGGGTCGCAAAGAGTCGGACAGGACTGAGCGACTGAACTGATATTGCCATAATGGGGCTTCCCAGGTGGTGTGTTGGTAAAGAATCTGCTGCCAATGCAGGAGACGTGGATTCAATCCCTGGGTCGGGAAGATCCCCTGGAGGAGGAAAGGGCCACCCACTCCAGTATTCCTGCCTGGGAAATCCCATGAACATTCCATGGGGGTCGCAAAGACTGAGCGACTGAGCACACACGCAATACAGACGTGACGGAACTTTGTGCAGGCGTGAAGTAAGAAAGTGGAGCCATACTGCCTGCTATACGAGGCAATGATAACACAGCAGTTTGCAAATCCTTCTGTGATTTGAAGGCGCAGAGTTGAAGCTACATTTCCAGTAGAACTTTGGAACATATCAGTGGACATGTGACAAGATGCTAGAAACAGTCGTGAAAGAAGTTTTCACAACACAACACAGAGCTCGCCTATGAATATGCTCTTAGCGCTTGGAAAACAGATATTTAATACCTTTCTTAATGGAGGAGGAAATTTTAATGAAAAAAGTGTGATGTCAGCAAAACAAATAAGTCAAAAAAATGTATAAAATACTATGACTTGGAAGATAAGTGCTTAGGTACAACTCACAAAATAGGTTATTTCTGCACTATTGCCATGAATCTACACATATTTCAAGTATATTCAAATATTTTGTGTGTCACAACAAAGTGTCTTTAACTTTGTTATTCATTTCTCATGTTTTACTATGTCCTTTTTAATGTCACTCTTATTTTTCATTATTTTATCTTCTTGGATCAAGTTGCCTTATGGCCAATTAGTTATGCAGTGGAAATATTTGGAGCAAACATGCTTAGGGCAAAAGAAGCAGACATGCATCCTAGAACACCTGAGCCTGTAAGTTACAGTGAGGAAAGAAGGACCTTAAAAAAAAAAAAAAAAATTGAAGTGTAGTTGATTTACAATACTGTGTTAGTTCCAGATGTACAGCAAAGTGATTCAGTTAAACATTCATGTGTTTGATCTGTGTGTATATACACGTGTGTGTGCTGAGTCGTTCTAGCCGTGTCCGACTCTTTGTAACCCTATGGACTGGAGCCTCCTCCGTCCAAGGGATTTTCCAGGCAAGAATACTGAGTGGGTATTGTATTCATCAAGAATACTGAAGAGCCCTCCAGGGGAATCTTCCCACCCCAGGAATCAAACCAGTGTCTCCTGTGGCTCCGGCACTGCAGGAGGATTCTTTACCGCTGAGCCATCTGGGAAACCTAGGTATATATTGTTGTTGTTCAGTCACCCAGTCGTGGCTGACTATTTGTGACCCCGTGGGCTGCAGCACGCCAGGCCTCTCTGTCGCTCACCATCTCCCGAAGTTTGCCCAAGTTCATGTCCATTGTATTGGTGATGCCGTCCAGCCATCTCAATCTCTGATCCCCTCTTCTCAGATATATACGAGACCTCAAATTTATTTATATTTCCTTTTCCATTATAGAACGAGCTGGAGGGTCCCATGGGACAGGAGCCTGTGGCCCAGGCTCACTGTGGCGTGTCCCGCAGGGCCCTCAGCCGGGGCCCCAGGCCCCCCTGGCAACCCTCTCGCCCCCGGTGTCCGGTACAGGAATGGCAGGGCCCGCCTGGCCTTGGGGTCCACTCCAGGGCCCGGATAGGCAGGAGCTGGGGTCTCTCTCCTCCCCGCCAGCTCGTGTGACCCTGCTCCAGGGGCCCTGGCCAGACCTCAGGTGATGTGCCCAAGTGCTGGCCATCCCATCCAGGGGTCCCAGGGCAGCACTCACTCGCTGAGGCTTCTCCCGACCCTCGGTGCTCCCAGGAGGCCACGGCTGCAAGAGCCGCTCCTGGGCTCACTTCCAGCCTAATGCACCCTGACTGCAGGAGGCTGGCCCTGGACCCTGGGTGGGAGATGTGCCAGCTGTGCCTGCTGAGCACCCTGAGTACAGCGTGTGAATCCATAACAGGTCCACAAAGCCAGGATCCCGTTTCCCCAATCCTGGGAAGGACGCGAGGGCCAGCCAGAGCCACGAGGCCCTCCCCAGGGCCAGGGCCGAGCCTACAGGTGGGATGGTGCTGGGTCCATGCGGCCGGTCTTCCTGTGCCCACTCACCTGGCCGCCAGGTACGTGCCCACGCCAGGGCCTCCTGGCCACTTCGTAAGAAGTGACTGTGAAGGGTCTCAGTGGAGAAGTTCGCACCACATGCTCTTCATCCTCCTGGATGCACGTGCGTCTGACGCCAGCCTTGGGAGTAACCCTCCAGCACCGGCGGCCCGCTGCTCCAGACACAAGGACCCTGTGGCTCTCACACTCGGGCCCTGGAGCAGACCCTTCAGGCCCCTGTGCTTCAACTGCGTGCATGCCGAGGCGCTTCAGCTGTGTCCGACTCTCTGTGGCCCTATGGACCTTAGCCCGTCAGACTCCTCTGTCCACGAGATTCTCCAGGCAAGAACACTGGAGTGGGTAGCCGATCCCTTCTCGAGCAGATCTTCCTGACCCAGGAATCAACACGAGGTCTCCTGCATTGGAGGCGATTCTCTACCAACTGAGCTGTGGAGTAAGCCCCACACAGGTGAGCCGTTGTTCACTCTTCCTGTGAGCTTCCTGTTGGTCGGCACCTTTCCCTGAGTGGAGACCCCACCCCGGCTTGTTCCCGTGCACGTATCCTGTGCACCTCGTCTGTGGTTTCAAGGTTAGGGGTTATCAGTCGGATCACCACAAGTATTTTTGTGAATGTCAGTCTCTCCTGTTGATGCTTGGGGCCATATTATACCCAGAGGCCAGAGTGCCATGCAGTTTTCACGGGAAAGATGCAGGCGTGGAGGTGAAAGGGAAGGGTCTGCACCAGAAGAGCGTCTAGCTTCAAAGCCAAGCACATCGGACTGATCTCTGGCATCGCCCCCAGCAGCCTGGCCTTGGGCAAAAGACTCTCTGAGACTCGTTTTTCTTGTTTGTAAAATAAAGAATCCTTTTACCTACCTGGAAGGATTGGTGGTGGTGGGAGTGGTGCTGATTTAGTTGCTAAATTGTGTGCAACTTTTTGTAGCCCACTGGGCTCTTCTGTCCATGGGATTCTCCAGGCAAGAATACTAGTGCAAGCTGCCATTTCCTCCTCCAGGGGATCATCCTGACTCAGGGATTGAACCATATCTCCTGCATTGCAGGCGATTCTTTACTGCTGAGCCACCAGCGAAGCCTGGAAGGATTGTTAAGGGGCTTTGTATAAGAACATGCGTATTTTTTCTTTCCTTAAAAATCGAGTTGGGTTTGGAGAGATCTGGGGGTTGCAGGGGGGTCCTCCAGCTTCAGGCTCTGCAGGGGCTTCAATACCTTTGGGATGCAGACCTCGAGTCCTCATGCATCAGGAAGCTTGCTTGTCATCTGGAGCTCAGGTGTCTGCCCTGTCTAGTTTAGGGCATTTTTTTCTAGGTGGGCTGCAGAGGCCAGGCAGGGGCCTTCAGAAGGCTGAGCGGAGCAGAACAACTGTGGTCAGGACCTGGGTGGTACCAGGGAGCATCGGCACTGAGCGGGTGGGGTGGGGTGGGATTTCCTGGGGAGCATTTGGAATTTGGTTTAGAGAGCATGGGCGTTTGTGCCTGTGTCCAGGGTGACCACAAAGCCCCCTGGAGACCAGCACAGTCGCTCGCTCCTCCCGAGGCCCCTCTGCTGACCCCTGGCCTTCCAGGCCCTACGAGCCGAGGGAGCCTGGCTCTGGGGCTGCAGCTGACGTGGGCACAACAGCTGCAGGTCAGAGCCATGGGGTCACAGCAGAGGAGGGGGCTCTCGGGCCTCCGGCCACATGAGGGCCACCGGAGGACCCCAGTACCTCTCCAGTTCCGCATCTGTCAGGAGGATCGGTCGCCACTTCATGGGGTTGATTATACACAATCCTGTCTGAACGCGGCCGGGGCGGTCCCCCCAGGCAGGCGCTCAGTCACTGGCTTGTTGAGCTGAATTGGGTAAGAAGGGAGTTGCACTGGCCTTTCTGCAACAAAGAGGAAAGGCCTTGCTCTAGGACCCCGTTAGAAGCTTCCGGACACCCCGGTACTGCACAACCAACTAATTCATCTAATGTAGGGGGCACCACCCCACACCGAGCACTGGCTCCAGGTGGGGGCCTGTTTCCCTCCCGGGGTCCTGCCCTCCCTGTGGGTGACAGGCCCACTCACGTGCTCACATCATACCTCTGCCCCCGCCCCAGCAAGACCCCCATGATTGCAAAGCTGTTTGCAGGGAGACCTGTGCCTGTGTCACCTGTGACGCCCAGGGTGGTCCCGCCCGAGCAGCACCCTCCGGGGTGGGGAACCAGGAGGAAAACGGGTAGCTCTCTCGTCCCCAAGATCCATCCAAAGGCCAGCTCGGAGGGGAAAGCAGGCTTTGAGACCGGGTGGCTTCTCTTCCCTACGGGGGCTCATTTCAGCTTCGCAATATCTCTGAGACAAGCCTACCCGCGTCCGCAGAGGGGACGCACTGGTGCTGTGGGTCTCATCTCCCATGAGGGTCTTGTCTCGTCCCCTCTCCAGCCCCAGTTCTAAGGGAGAGACATGAGAGTTTGACACAAGTGAAGAAGCGATACCCCAGAGGCCGGGCTGCTGAGTTCAGCCGGGGTCCGGCTCCCCCGGTTCCCCAGGCTGTGCGCTGACGCTCCGGCGGGCCACGGCGTCCCTGGCCCCGGCCCCCTGGGGAGGCCGAGCTGTGCTTCAGCCTCGCAGATGGTGTGTGCCGCCCCCACAGCTGAGCCCCCAGGGTGGTATAGGGGTGCGCTGGGAGTCAGGCCAGCAGGGGCCAGGCTGCAGCCCCCCTTGTCTGTGGATACCCTTATCCAGAAGTCTCCTTTACTCCTCAGGAAAAGAAAGACCTCCTTCCACCAGAGACGTTTCCAACAGAGGCATTTTGGGGGATGTGTTAGGAAAAGTATTATCAGAAAGGAGAAAGCACTCCAGAATTCTGGGGGTGCGGGAAGGGTCAGAGGAAACTCCATCAGAAATCCACGTTTGCCCCTGAACCCTGGCTGCAGGAAGCCCAGAGCCGCCTGGGAGCCTCAGAGCGGAGGCCACCGTCTCCCTCGTCTTGGTAAAGATGCTTCCTCCCGCCACGGCCCGGGTTTTCACTTCAGTAAACAACGGTTCCTGCAGTCATAGGACCTCGGCTCCTGCCTGGAAAGCGAGCAGAGTCTTAAGGAGCCCATTCTGGCTCCTGATGCAGAGACTTTCCTCCTCCGGAGGCTGACTGCCTCCAGGAGGGGCTCAAGCTGCAACTAAAGGCTCTGCCTGCGGCAGCTGAGACCTGGCACAGCCAAATAAATAAACGTGTGTTGGTCGCTCAGTTGTGTCTGATTCTGCGAGCCCATGGACTGCAGCCCGCCAGGCTCCTCTCTCCGTGGCATTCTCCAGGCAAGAATACTGGAGTGGGTTGCCATTTCCTTCTCCAGGGGATCTCCCCGACCCAGGGACTGAATCCGGATCTCCGGCATTGCAATCAGATTCTCTGCCGTCTGAACCACCAGGGAAGCCCCAAATAAATAAATAGATCAGTTAAAAAAATCAAATTTCTTCCGGGGGAAATAAATTTCAAATTGGCCAGTCTGCCAGTAAGGACTAGCTTTGTTATTAGGTTATGTGGCAGAAGTCTCCTGTGAAGCAGACAGCTTAAATCTTCAGCCCTGAATCTATTCAAAGCACATAAATACTGTGACAACTTCTAAACTTTGTAACTTTGAACTAAACTTTGTAACTAAACTTGTGACATCATTTTAGAGATCAACTTAAAAACACAAGAAGTGCATGTTGTTCTGCAATCATTTCCAGAAGGACATGTGACCCTCAAAGTCTGCTGATCACTGCCTGAGCTGCCCGTCCTCTGCTGGCACGGGGCGTGGGTGAATTTCTCTCTGCCTTCTGGGCCCCCTGGGGTAGAAGAGCCCCTGAAGCCAGAGAGGCTCATAAGGATCATTTTGGATTCCCCTGATTGGAATAAATTTACTGCATTATTGGACTTCCCTAGTGGTATAGCGGGTAAAAGTCCGCCTGCCAATGCAGGGGACGTGGGTTCGATCCCTGGCCCGGGAGGATCCCACATGCCTCGGAGCAACCAAAGCCTGTTTGCCACAACTATGGCGCCTGTGTTCTAGAGCCCATGAGCTACAAACACTGAGCCCACGCGCCGCAACTACTGAAGCCCATGAGCCCTAGAGCCTGTGCTCGGTGACAAGAGAAGCCACCAAAATGAGACGCCCACACACCACAGCTAGAGAGTAGCCCCCCTCACAGCAAGAATCTCATGGACTGGGGAGCCCGGCAGGCTACAGCCCCAAGAGTCAGACACGGCTGAACGACTAAGCGTGTATGCGTGCGCCACGACTAGAGAAAGCCCGGACGTAGCAGTGAAGACCCAGCGCAATCAAAAAAAAAAAAGATAAATAAATAAGAAAAAAGTTTACTGCATTATTGAACATAAAAGGCTATGTGGCCATCAAATATTTCCTAAGCTTCAATGATGTGGAAAGACGATCATGACACATTACCAAGTGGAAAAAGAGCAGGGTTATCTCATTTTGTAAAATAAACTGTGTTCATTGAAAAGACATTGGAAGCATATATCATACTGTGAGGTGTGCTTATTTCTAGATGCTCACTGTAGGTGATTTTTAGAAATAGTTTTATGGGGTGTAATAGATATGCCATAAACTGCACATATTTAAACTGTACAATTTTATACCATTTGAGATATGGATATACCCATGAAATCATCACAGGCATCAACGGTCGTGCTACATCCATCACCACAAAAGTCCTACACCAAGGGTGTAACTCAGGGGCTGTTAGTGTGTGCACAGAGCTACGTGACCAGGATCAGAGTCTATTTTAGAAGATTTTCATTCATCCCAAAAGAAACCCTATCCCCATGAGCAGTCACTCTCCTTCCCCGCCAACTGCCACGGTCCTAGGCAACTGTGGATCTCCCTGCATTTGCCTATATTCTGGATGTTTTGTATAAACAGTATGTAGTCCTCTGCGACTGGCTGCTCTGACTTTGCACGATGTTTTCAAGGTTCATCCTCGTTGCAAGTATCAGTACACTATGGTTAGCCACTTGAGAAACTGTCAGAACATTTTCAAACGCGGCTGCATCAGTTTATATTCCCAGGAGCAGCACACGAGGGCTCTCATTTCTCTACAGCCTCCTGCACTCTTGTTATCTGGTTTCTTTTTAAAAAAAACTATTATAGCCTTCCTAGTGAGTGTGAATTGATATTTCATGTTTTGTAGTTTTGATCTGCATTTCTCTGATAACTAACGATGTTGAACATCTTTGCATGAGCTTATTGGCCATGTATCTTCTTTGGAGAAGTGTCTGTTCAGCGGCTTTGCCCATTTTGAAATTTAGTCATTTGTCCTTCTATTATTCAGTTGAAAGTGTTCTTAATATATTCGATAAAATTCACGTGTCAGATCAACAGTTTAAAATATTGTCACCCATTCTCTGTGCTGCCTTTTCACTTTCTTGATGGCAGCTTTTGAGGCATGGAAGTTTTTAAATTTGATGAAGCCCATATTATTATTATTTTGACATTTGTGGTTTTAGCCTCATATCTAAGAAGGCTTTGCCTAACTTCAAGTCATGAAGATTTGACCCTGTTTTTTTGTTAGCTCTTACAGCTGTGTTAGTCTCTCAGTTGTGTCCAATTCTTTGTGACCCCATGGACTGTAGCCCACCAGGTTCCTCTGTCCATGGGATTCTCCAGGTATGAATACTGGAGTTGGCTGCCCTTTCCTTCTCCAAGGGATCTTCCTGACCCATGGAGAACCCATTACAGGCAGGCTCTTTACCATCTGAGCCACCAGGGACCAGGTTAGTTATTATGTGTGGTGTGTGTGAGGGGGTTGTGTCTAATTTCATTTTTTTTTTTTTTTGGCATGTAGGTATCCAGCTGTCCCAGTATGATTTATTGAAAAGACCGCTCTTTCTACATTGAATAGTCCTGACACCCTTGTCAAAAATCAATTGATCACTGGGATTCCCTGGAGATCCAGTGGCTAAGAATTCACCAATGCAGGGGACACAGATTTGACCCCTGGTCGGGGAAGATTCCACATGCCACGGGGCAGCTAAGACCATGTGACACGACACTGAGCCCACACATTCTAGAGACTGTGCTCGGCAACAACAGAAGTCACGCGCCACAACCAGGGCACAGCCCCTACCCCACCGCAACCAGAGAAAGCCCGTGCCCGGCAACGAAGACCCAGCACAGCCAAAACAGATAAATAAAAAAATTTTAAAAACCCATTGACCATAAATGTGACAGCACAGTTTTGGACTCCCAATTCTATTCTACTGGCTTAAGGATAGATCTCCATGTCTGTCCTCGAGCCAGTAACACCCTATTTTGATAACCGTAGCTCTGGAGTGAGTCTTGAAATTGGGACGTGTGTGTTTTCTAACTTGGCTCTTCTTTTTCAAGATTGTTGTAGCTGTTCTGGATCGCTGGAATACCCATATGTCAGCTTGTCAATTCTGCAGGGAATCCCAGGCTGCTGGGCTTTTGACAAGGACTGTGTGAACACATAGCTTAATTTGGGGAATACTGGCCTATTAACAACGTTAAGTCTCCTGATCCATGAACACAGATGTGTTTCCACTTACTCAGGGCTTCTTTTATTTCCTTCAAAAATATGCTGTTGCCTTTGGAGTATCAGTTTTTCACTTCCTTTTGTTAAATTTATGGGACATAGTTATACTGACTTTTAACATCCTTGTCTGGTAATTCTAACATCTGTGTCAGTTCTGTGTCAGGTTACATGATTTTTATCCTCACTATGAATTAAATTTTTTCTTACATGTGTGGTAATTGTTCTGGATGCCAGACACTGTGAGTGTTACTGTTGTGTGCTGGATGTTTTCCTGGATGTTCCTGAACTTTGTTCTGGGACATGGTTCAGTTATTTGGGAACAGCTTGATCCTCATGCATGTGTGTGCACTCAGTCACGTCTGACTCTTTGCGATCCCATGGACTGTAGCCCACCAGGCTCCTCTGTCTATGGGATTCTCCAGAAAAGAGTACTGGAGTGGGTTGCCATTTCCTCCTCCAGATCTTCCTGACCCAGGGATCGAACCTGCATCTTCTGCATTGGCAGGCAGATTCTTTACCACTGCGCCAGATGGGCCCAGGCCTTGCTTTTCAAGACTTGTTAGGTAGAACTGGAGCAGTGCTTCATCTAGGGCTAATGAGTCCCTGTTTCCTAAGAAAGATCCTTCTGTGTGTCCTCTGCCCTATGCCCTGTGAACCCTATGCCCTGTGAGTGGTTTTCCCAGGCCAGCTGGTGGGAACAGGCACTACACCTGGTCCAGTGTGAGCACAGGCACTTTTACCTCTAATCCTCTGTGCTGCGCTCATTCGCCTCGTCGTGTCCGACTCTGTGTGACCCCATGGACTGTAGTCTGCCAGGCTCCTCTGTCTGTGGCATTCTCTAGGCAAGAATACTGGAGTGGACTTCCATGCCCTCTTCTAAAGGATCTTCCCGACCCAGGGATTGAACCCGTTTCTCTTGTGTCTCCTGCATTGGCAGGTGGGTTCTTTACTGTTAGTGCCTCCGGGCTCATTTATTTGGCTGCACTGGGGCTCAGTGCTGGGATCCATCATCGCGCCCTCTGCTTCCTATGGCAGCGTGCGGGCTTCTCTCTAGTTGCGGCACATGAGCTCTGTAGTTGCAGTGTAGGCTTAGTTGCCCCAAGGCATGTGGGATCTTAGTTCCCCAAACATTGATCGAACCTGTGGCCCCTGCATTGGAAGGCACATTCTTTACCCCTGGACCACCAGAAGTCCCCTGTCCTGACAGATCCATCTCATGACTCTCAGATCCACCCCCTCAACTTAGGGAATCTTCCAGATTCCACCCATGTCTTCAAACTTGGCTGCAGCTGGAAACTCAGGGCAGTTGCAAGGCTGAAGGTAGGCTCAGACAGGACCTTGGTCTCTCGGGGGTACCTGTACTTTGTTGTTTGATTTCCAGTGTCCTTTAAACCGTCATTCCACATATTTCATCTGGAGTTTTAGTTGTTTTTAGGTAGGTGAGTAAATCTGGTCAATATTACTCCATCTTCGTTGGAGGCAGAACTTCCTACCATAACTTTTGTTTATTTATTCTACTTATTAATAGTTTCCACATTGTCTCTAATAAACATGTGCTTACTTTGAAATAGGGGGAAAAGCAGTGCTCTAAACCAGCCCTGCATGTTATTTATAAGAGTGAAAAGTTGGAAACACCTAAATTCCCAACAGTGACATGTCTATAAAGTGGGATATTAGGTACCCAACGTTCATATGAAAACGTGAAATGAAGTAAGTAGGCTGTAAGTGTCCATACAGAACATGACTTTAACTCTGATAAATAAAAATGTGTACAAAGACTGTTGGCGGGAATGTAAACTGGTGTAGTCACTATGGAGAACAGTGTGGAGGAGCTTAAAAATAAAAACAGAGCTACCATGTGATCCAGCCATCCCATTCCTGGGCATACAGTTAGAAAAGATGAAAACTCTAATTTAAAATGATACATGTGGGACTTCCCTGGTGGTCCAGTGGCTATGACTCTGTGCTCCCAATGCAGGGGCCTGGGTTTGATCCCTGATCAGGAAATAAGATCCCTGCAACTAAACTGATCCTTGCAACATGCCTGTGACTAAAGATTCTCATGCCACAGTGAAAAAGATCTGGGATGCTGCAACTAAAAAAGCCCCCAAACAAAAGGATACGTGCACCCGAATGTTCACACAGCACAACTTACAACAGCCAAGACACAGAAACAACTAGTGCCCATCAGCAGACGACTGCTTTACGAAGATGCAGTACGTGTACACAGTGGGCTCCTACTCAGTCATAAGGAAATAGCGCCGTTTGTAGCAACATGGATGGACCGAGGGAATGCTATGCTTAGTGAAATAAGACAAATGAGAATGACAAATACTACACACCACATCACTTATCTGTGGAATTTAAAACATACAAATGAATCTGTATACAAGGCAGATTCACAGACATAGAAAAGCTTATCATTACTAAATGGGATTGGCGGCAGGGAAGGAATTAGGAGTATGGCATTAACAGAGACAAAGTACTATACATAAAACAGACAAGTAATGAGCTTCCCAGATGGCTCAACTGATAAAGAATCTGACAGCAATGCAGGCAACCCAGGTTCAATCCCTGGGTCGGGAAGATCCCCTGGAGGAGGAAATGGCAACCCACTCCAGTATTCTTGCCTGGAGGGCTGCAGTGCATGGGGTCACAAAGGTTTGGACGTGACTGAGAGACTAACACACACATAGTAAATAAAATAGATAGCAATTGAGGATTTACTGCATAGTACAGGGCCAGTATCTTATAATAATCTGTAATGGAATATCATTTGCCAAAACAAACAAACCCCAAATCACTATGATGTACACCTGATTTACACATAAATTAACTATACTTCAATATTTTCAGTATTATAAATTAACTATACTTCAATTAAAAAAAATGAGAACAAAGAAAACATGATGAAATATTAGTGGATAGTTTTTTTCTGGCTGATGGGATTGTAGGTGTTTAAAAATATTTAAAAAATAAATCTCAATACTCCCCACATGTTTTAGAGAATATGAATTGTAATATCAAACAATGAACTGCCCCCAAGTATTAAGACAGCATCCATGCAGAGGAGTGGCCCCTATCAGGTTGGGACAGAGGGTAGGTGGAGAGGCTGTGGGTAAAGCTCTTGAGGGGCAGGTGGGGCTGGAGAAGCGGCCCTGTGGTCTAGAATCCTTGGGGGAGAGTCAGCTGGAGGTGGGCACCAGAAGCTGGGACCTGCAGGCGGCACTTGACTCAGCCCCAGGTGGGCCGGGTGCCCTGTCTTCTCCGCCCCCCACTCTCACTACTTCTGGAGGCCCGGTCGGCCCCCTGGGGCTGTGCTCCCCAGGGCAGCACTTCTACCTCCTGCTCCCTCCTGTTCACCCCGCTGTTTGCGTGCTGTTCTCAGCTGCTCCATTGTGCCGGACTCTGTGCGACCCCACGGACTGTAGCCCACCAGGCTCCTCTGTCCACGGGATTCTTCAGATAAGAATGCTGGGGTGGGTTGCCATTTCCTCCTCTAAATGGGTCTTCCCGGCCCGGGGATCAAACCTGAGTCTCCTGCATTGCAGGCAGATTCTTTACTGCGGAGCTACCAGGGAAGCCCTTGGCAGCCTCTGGCGGGAGTCAAAGGCCCAAGGGGAGAGCTGTCACCCTTCGGGCCTGGAGTACCGACTGCTCAAAGCTTAGACTGCCAGCAGAGATAGAGCCAGCTCCATCCATCTCAGGGGCTCTTGGAGACACCCAGGGAGGGAGCCTTGTCTGCAGAACAGAGCCAATCTCTGGGATCAAACTTGGGGATCAACGAGCCTCTCAACCTCAGCCACATGAAGGAACCAACCAGAACTGCTCAAATGTCGGGATGCTCAGACCCCCATCTCTAAGGTTCTGGGTGGGGCGGTTCCCCACCCACCCGCCGATGAGTCCAATGGGCACAAGGCTGAGAGCCTAGCTCTAGTCCAACCACCTGCTTTGTGGATGTGACACATTCAGGGCCACCCAGCCCTCCAGTGACAAGGTCAGTGCACACAACAGCGGGAGGACGAATCTATGGCGCAGTGATTTTGCGCTGCTCTGTCATCTCAGCAGCCTGGCGGGGTTGTAGGGGTCCCACCTTGCAGATGGAGAGACTGAAGCCTGTCTCTTCAGCCCAGGGCCGGGCAGCAGCTCCCACGATTTGTCAACAGGCTCGTCAATAGCCAGAATGTTCGCGGAGAATTACCTGCAGAACGAGAGCGGGATTCCATGGAGAAGTTCTGTCTGTAGACTGGAGAGGACCTCACTGTTCTGAAGGGTGGGATATAGGAACTTCTTTCTTCACCTCCCTTTCCCCACCGTTACCTCTCCTCAGTGGGGGAGCCTGGGGGTGCACCCAGGGCCTCTTGAACTATCCCCAGGGATATCATGAACCCTGCAAATTCCCCAGCTTCCTCACTGGAGACTCTGTCATTAAACCTGGGTTAGGCCCAGGGAGATGCATTTTCAACAAGCAGACAGACAGTTCAAACGCAGGGATCTAAAGACTGGTTTGAAGTGCTTGGGCTTAAGGGAGAACCTTGTATCTGCACATTGACAGGATGGCCCTGACGCTGGCTCTGGCTGGGCTGGTCTAATCCACAAGCCTTGGTGTGATCATCCCCACACGGGGGACCCGGACTCCACTCAGGCATTGAGGGTATGAGACCTGTGGGTCTCCAGCCAGTGAGTGCCCCTCGCTCTTGGGCCTTTCACAGGGAGTTCATCCAAAGCAAAAACGAGACACTGGCAAAGTTTCTTTGACTCAGAAGAACCTGAAACACTATAGAAGCCCTGGCGTCACAGTAAATACTTCCAAGTTGGCCCACATGTCTGCACATCCCAAGATCCACGCCTTTATCTTGTCTCTTCCTGCCAAGTAAAAAGAAAGAACATGCATTTTTTTTTTTTTTTTACAATAACAGGATCGGGGGGGGAGGCAGGTGCCTTCATTCCTGTTTCACAAACAAACGGCACTCAGAGAGGTTAGGCATGTTGGCCCAGGACACACAGGAGTCGGGCACCGGGGTATGAACTCGAGGGCATCTATTTCCAGACCTGGCTTCTTACACTCGCTCAGCCCAAGCCAGGGGGAGGGGACGCTAGCCTAAGGCCGGGGATTCTAGGTGCCAAACGGTTCTTTTGGCAGGTGGGTTCTGGATGCTAAGGGACAGGCAGGAAGGAAGGGCGGGGCCAGGAAGGCTTCCTCTAAGAAGTGACAGTTCACCTGAGCCAAGTGACGGAAGGTGGGGCGGGTATTCCAAACCAGAAGCCCAGAGACAAGGAGCCCTGAGCCATGCCCGGTGCAGGGCACTGGGGCCAGGTGGTGGGAAGGTGGTCTCTGCCTCAGGGTGCTCACCTCCAGATGTGGAGACAGGGGTGGGGGATGGGATTCCGGCGTGGTAGCTGCTGGGACAGGCTCCTCCTGCAGCCACGGGTGACAGGCTCGGGGCTCAGGCACCAGGGGCTGGGGACCAGCATCCAGCCTCTCGTGGAACTGTCACAGCAAGTCTGAGTCACACCCTGGCTGCTGCCGCATGGAAGAGGGAATGGGGGCAGACAGGATCAATAACTTGTCCCAGGTTATTCAGCCATCAGATGGCGAGACTGGATGTTGGGCCCGTACTCAGCAGTCTGCGCCCGTTCCCCCATTCACCCTGTGGCCCCCAGACTCAGTCCACGTCTTCTCAATGGCGTGGGACCCCAGCCTGGGCCCGTCCCCAGCTCCTCGCAGCTGCCAGGCTCCTGCGGGTGGATAGAGCATTGTTTCAGGTGACTGGGGCCCCACCACTCTGGACGCAGGGATGGGGCCAGGATGGGAACCCGGTTGTCCAGGCAACCGCCCTGCTCCAACGCTGAAGCCATGGGGGTGGGGTGGGAAATTCAAGGCCCTGGAGGGGATGTGCTGATGGAGGCAGACAGAAGCAGGCCGGTTCTCAGCGGGTCTGCAGAACCAGCCTGCAGCTCCCTCGTGCCCCCGAGTCTGGCCACTCAAGGCCCTTCCCTTTCTTGGGTCCCTCTCCCTTCACCACCTCCTACCTCCATCCTGAGGGTCCAGAGACGCTTTCCCAGGAAGAAGGGAGGTCTCTCAAGGTTGCAGGGAGGGAGAAGCAGCCCAAGCCTGAGTGGGACCGTTTGCAGCCTTGTGAGGAAGTGATGACGAGAGTCCAGAGGGACCTGGGGACGGCCCGGGTTAACCGGGACACTGAAGGACTTGGGAGGCCGGTGGGGCTCACAGCCTCCAAGCCTGGGGCTCACTGGGTTCCACCCCTGTCCACTGGGACTCCTATCAGGGCCCCCCAGGAGGACGACAAGGTCCACCTGGATCGTTCCGCCTCTGGGCCACCTAGTGGCTGTGACCTGGGGCCCCTGAAGGAATGGGGTTGGGGTGGGGGGAAGGTGTGTAAATTCTCCAGGCAAGAATACTGGAGTGAGTAGCCCTTCCCTTCTCCAGGGGAATTTGCCAAATCCAGGGATCCAACCCACTTCTGCATTGCAGGCAGATTCTTCACGGAGCCACCAGGGAAGCCCGAGGAAGAAGGAATCTCCAAAGAAGCCTGGAATGGGAGGGATGGCTGGGGAGGCAAGGGGACTCACTGGGAAGGCAGTTGTGGCCCCAGGTCGAGCCAGGAATGTGGTGACAGAGGGAGCTTTCGGATTTTTAATTAAAGTTTTTGGCTGTGCTGGGCCTCTGCAGCTGCAGAGGCTTTCTCTGGCTGTGGTGAGTGGAGGTGCAGTGTGCACGCACTTCTCACTGCGATGGTTTTCTTACAAACAGGCTTCAGTACCTGTGGCAGGTGGGCTCGGCAGTTGCAGTCCCCGGGCTCTAGAGCGCAGGCTGTGGTTGGGGCGCGTGGGCTTACTGGCTGCTCCGTGGCAGGTGGGCTCTTCCCAGACCAAGGACAGAACGAACCCGTGTCTCCTGCGTTGGCAGGCGGATTCTTGACCACTGAGCCACCAGGGAAGCTACTCTGATCCTCTTTTTGACCTTGGATCTGTTTCTATTTCCGGTTCCAAGGAAGTCACAAAACTGGGGCCCTGTTGCTCCCTGCCCAGCAGGCCCTTCTCTGGCCTGCTGGCTTCGTCCATGACTCTGGTCTGTGTCCTGTGGCATCAGTTAGCATGCTTGCTTCCTGGATGCATGGCGGGGTTTCCCTTTGAGTGGGGTGTGGGGGTGGGGGGTCCTTGGGCAGAAGTAGCCCCTTCTCCTTCAGGAGCAGGAGGGCAATCTGCGCCTGGCTGGCTGGAAGGCTGTGTGCCTCTGCTCTCCTGGAACAAAGGATGGTACCTCCTCCCCTCTCCTGCCTCCCAGGCGACGGGAGCCTGTCCTTGGCTCAGACCCAAGCCAGGAGCTGGCGGGGGCTGGGCAGCAGAGGAGTGTGGGGCCGTGGGAACCACTCTCCCGCCTCCCTGGGGGCGTCCAGATGCCGCAGCTGCCCTGACAGCCGAGGGCGGGCAGCAGAGAGAAGGGACCACTGTTCCCTGGCTTCTGGGGCGGCAGCTATTGCCAGGGCTACAAGACTCTTTAGAAATCCGGGCGAGTCCAAGTTCGAACGGGAGAAGGCACTTGGCAACCCAGCAGGACTTTCTTCTTTTTGGTTGTCGCTGTGTGGGGAGGGACGGGGAGCTTGGGAGCACAGAGCTGTGATCCAGGCTGATTCTGTTTTCTGCATCACACCGGGTGACCAGCTGCACCCAGGGGCCTCTCGCGGGGACAGCAGGGCAGGCTGGGCTCTGGGACGTGCCAGCGATGCAGGAAGAACAGCAACAGGCGCCTGCAGGCGGGTTAGGGTTAGGAACAGCAGCTCCTACTGTGCATTCCAGCAATTTTTGAGGATCAGACCCAGTAAATCCCTTTGGAGCTACATGCAAACGAGATTCTTCTCCCTGAATGCGTTTTTTTGGCAACTGCCTTGTTAGGGGGGTGGGACGGGTTGGAAAAAAGTCAAGCAGAGAGAGGTAAACTGACATTCATCGTTTTTACATAGTAGGATCTATAGCAGCACGATCTGTAACAAGGACGTTCTCACTGCACTTATCTGACGGGAAACGGTTCTGACTTTTGGCACCTCCAGGCTAGGATCTGGCCGTGGGAGACTTGAGTTCCCCAGGAACCATTTTGTGCTCCGGGGTGGTCCTTCCCAAAGGTACAGAAATAAGGCTTCATTGAGTCGAAGGCTCCCTCCCCTCACAGCTGGGGAGGGAGGCGGGCCCTTCACCTGAACGGAGTACCCTGGGACTCACTCCAAGAGGCCCACCTGGACAGGAATAAATCAGAGTCACCATTGAGACTTAAAGGACATTTATTATTATTATTAATTTTTTTTGGAAAGTGGAGGGGGGCTTTACAAGGGTCTGAAGCCGATAACTAAAAAGGAAGATAAATAAAATACAAAGCCAGTACGTTGTGGCAAAATTCCAGGAAACACACTGAAAAAAAATCTTTACAGTTTAAAACTGCTTTTACTTTATACATAATTACAAATTAATATACAGCATCTGGGTTTTAACCCCTTTTTATTTAATAGGATTCAGCACAGAAATGTCCATTTAGCATCTGAAAACGACGAAATGACAGCAGAGGTATCAGGTGTCTGGGAACCGGCCTCCTGCATGTCCTGGGGTGTCCTGCGCGTCAGCTGGGGTGACACGCCGGGAACCTCAGACGGAAGGGAGGCTGCGGTGGCCCGTCAGAGCCCCGGCGCGATCTGGGCGCGGGAGGATGCGGTGCGCAGAGCCCCGGTGTCTGGAGCAGGCGAACCGCCTTCTGCGGCAGGAGACACGTCAGCCAGCCGGGTCTGCCTGTCTTTAAACCTCCGCAAGATGGAGAACGCAAGGCTGGCTAAGCTTCTGACAAATTAAATTCAATTGGTACATGAAAAGAAGCCTTTTTTTTTTTCCTTTTTTTCCCTCTTATGGCAGCACTGAAAGACTTCTCGTCTTAAAACCTGGCCAGCAGGCAGGAGATTTCAAAGCGCCAGTTAACTAGGAATGTTACACTACACTGAACGAAAGAAAATGAGGAAGCCAACCAAAACGAACCGCTGGCCTTCTTCCTTGTCTGAGGGTCGATCGGAACAGCAGCGCCAGGCGGGGCTGTGACCTGGGGCCGCCGGTGACCGTGTCACAGGGCCCCGCTGCGGGACGGTGGGCACCAGGCCTCGGCCACCGCGACACGGAGGGTTCTTTCCGGGCGTCTGCAGTCCAAGCGTGTCCAGAGCCCTCAGCAGTGGCTGGGGTCCCCTCCGAACCACCCTCTTTTGGCTGCTGAAGTCCACTTTCCAGCCTGTTTCTCCCAACTTCCCCCCCAACCAGCCCCTAGGCATGGCCGTCCGCAGGGCTCACAGGGCCCCCCATCAACACTGCATCAACAACCACAGCTCCAAGCTGACAACAGATCCTCAGGAGCAAGAACTGGCTACGGAAAAAAGAACCCTGGGGTCCGAGGGATGAATTATGGAGCACTTCTGTGAACCACAGCTTCCGGGTTGGAGGTCTGGCCCTAAGGCTAACGGTGCTACCTTTTAGCTAAGGTGGGCCCTGTTTTTAAACCCGACACACTAACACCCCACCTCCAAATAAAGGGATGACAAACCCCAAGGGTCTCACAGTGCGTGCTCCCTGCTGCTGACACCAGGGGCTTGGGAAGACAACGAGTAACAGAATGTCCGCAAAGAACAACTTTTAGTGGCATTATTACCCTGAGACGTGAGAGGATAAAAGGCAAGGTTCGTACCTTTCCAATAAAACCCAAAACCTCGTTAAGGAGCTCCTCCCCGCAGGCAGCTCTGTGGCGGTAGAGGGGGGAGTGTTGGCAGAGGCTGAATGACGGCAACTGGCCTGTTGTTAACCCTCTCCATTGTCAAAGAAAACAGTCAACAGCTGATTGTCACGGACGTGAAGCCAACCGAGGGGAGCATTTAAAGTGCACACGCCGCCCGTCGCCCGACTAGGACAGCCACCACGGAGACGACGGGAGTCCTGCGAGCAGGCGCAGCCTCCTTCCTGATGACTCACTCGATTCTGGGGGCCTGGGGACCCTGGGTGGTGTCCATCTGCTCCCCCGAATCTAAACGCAAGGGAGGTCAGGGCCCTGATTCCCTAAGCTGAGAAGCTTGCCTTCCCAGCTCCAGGACGCTGCAGAGAGCCAAGTCTGAGTTGCCCTGAGAGGCGGCCCCTTCTCACAGGAAAGAAACCTCAGCAACCAGGTCAGGCCTCGAGGTCGGAGGTGGCCTCGAGGTCAGAAGCAAAAGCAGGAGCAGCAACAATCCTAGGTGGCTCCCCAAATCCCACAACAGACGGGGAGAGGCGACCAAGGCACAGAGAAGCATGGGTCTGGGTCGGGGGAAGACGCCGTCGGATTCAGATTCGAAACCTGTCCAACCACAACCCGACCAGGTGGGGTGCAGGCTAATCGTTTCAGAAAACTACCATCAAACAGCCGAGGCAACCGCAACTTCACAACTCAGGTGGGAAAGAAGGACACTTTGAAACTGAAATCCAGCTGTGTGGTGACTGACAGAAACTCTGTCGCAGCACCTGTGGTAGAGAGCCTGTGAGGGCATGGCCGCCAGCTCCAAGCCCTGGCTTTGCGCCCAGAGCAGGGGGGCTGGGCCTACACGGACGCCGGGAGGAGGATGCAGGTCCCCGTCCACCGGCCCCTTCTTCCAGCAGAGCCGCTCCCTGCAGGATGGGGATCCACAGCGGAGACCCTGAACCAGTGACCAGGACAGAGCGCCGAGCCCCCCGTGGGTCTAAGCAAGGCCACAGCAGGCCAGCCACCCTCAGAGCTGTAGGGACTGGCAGCGGAGGCAACCTAGCCTTCTGATGTTCAGGGTCTTTGGTTTGGGGCTTGGCGGGGGCGCATATAGAGGTTCAGTAGAAAACCAGCTGGTTCTCAAAGCATTTCTGGAGGGTAAGAAATCGCTGTGATAAAACGAGGCACATGAAGCCCATGGGTGGCGAGTTTTTTAACTCTCAAGCAAGGAAGATCTTTCTTGGTCAAAGAATGAGGTTGGGGTGGGAGGAGGGAAGGAAAGGGACTTCACCCCCCACCCTTAATTTTCCTTTGGGCCTTCAAGGCACTTTGACAGACCTGGAGGAGTGAGGATGCAGCGCAGGCTGCTTGACCCGAGACAGTCAAAACCGTTGGGCTGGTGTGTTCACCCCTAACACACACACACACGCGCACACACACAGACACACGCACCTGGCACACAAATAAATAAAACAAATCTAAAGCTAAAACTTTTAAACCAGACTTCTTTCAAATAAACTGAAAGATAGATATCTCCATCTGCAAGGCCAGCTTGCAATTCATCAACAAGCACCAAGGTACAGATCTGTTTTTAAAAAGCTTAAGTTCAAAGACCCATGCTCCTGAGGAGCGAAAGGCAGGAATCAAAGGCCACATGGAAAGCACAGAATTTTCCAGGGTCTTCTGCCACCACGAGGCGGATAACAAGCATGGCAGGTGCGGGGGCCTCACGGGGAAACGCTCTGCACCTGCCGGCTGGTGACGAGTTTCCAGGAACACAGATGAAAACACGGAAGACAAGAGAGAGAAGGAAAAAGAACAGGCAGGCAGCACTGTGGCACCTTCAAGGGACAGAGTACAGTAACCGTCAGAACTTCAGACTGCAGAACTTGGAGAAATAAAACTGTGCCAGGCTTCCCGACAGAAGGAGACCCTTCTAGGCCACACCTTCTGGGCCAGCTCTTCTCCTGGTCTGAACTGGAGGAAGCCACTTCATATGCCTAACGCACCCGCCTGAACCTGCTTTCCGGCCAGTTGTCTAGGATAGGGTGGTCACCCCATCCCGGAGGAAGAGGCAGGCAGCCCCAGGGCAGGCGGAGGCGCGCCGGGGGGCCACCCTCTCTGCTGGCGGGGGCGCAGGTACCAGCAGCTTCCCTGGGGAGCCACTGAGGCCCCAGGGGGACGGCCAGGGGGTCGCGGTCACGTGCGAATGGCCAGTGACAACCGGAAAGTGTCACTCTGCGGGGGTGATGGGGAGGTGGCCCCTCTACTTCTGTGCCCAGAATCCATGGGCAAACATCTTGGAAAGCCAATACAGGATTTCTTTTAGATCTAATGACACTATTTTTTTTTCTTTTTCCCCAAAGTGACCGAAACACCAAAATCAAGGTGTTTCAGGATCATTTGCTTTTTAAAGACATCAAGCCTTCTTTCACTGGTTTTCACAACTGTTTGCTGTCCCTTCTGAATGAGAAACACACGCAGAAGTGGGGGGTGAAGTGTGCATGGGTGGGTTTGCCGGGAGACAGCCTGGGGGGACCAACGGCTGAGACTCGGAGCACAACCCCCTGAGTGGTGGGGGGGCAGCGCCCTCATGCGGAGCTGAGCCCGCCAGGCGTCTGGTGCAGACCATGCACGGTCCCGTCGTATTCCACCTGTCTCTACAGATGGGTACCGTACGCGTTCAGATGAAGCGCAAACTACCTGCTGTTTGATTTTTGGTTCTGTTCCCCCAAATTGAAAGGCAGCCAGAGCTTCAGACCACATTCGGAAACACCCTCTCGGCCTTGAGGCATTCCTGACACGTCCACAACCATCGCCTGGACTTCCGGGGCCACTATCCTCGTTGTAATGTGACCTCAGCAGGGCTGGTCAGTGGTTGGGTCGCAATCCTGGGCCTCCTTCCCCACCCTGACCCCCAGGAACGTTTGTCCCTCGGGCCCAGGCCCTGGGGCAGTGTGGGAGGGCCGCTGGGTGCAGGCGTCGGTAGGGGGAGTGCGCACAGGATGGCGGGGGTGGACGGTCACCATGCAGGGCAGCTACGGGACCGGTCAGCAGAAAATCTCTTCCCCCTCCGCGGGTACCTCTGACGCAGGGCCGTCTGGAGAAGGAAGCCAAGAGGGAGAAAGGAATTCAGACAAAAATGTTCTTTTCATTGGTAAATTCTGTCCTCTCTTCCCTAAACACACGTCCCCCGGGCTGCAAACAGACGCTGGGCAGATGGGCCATGACTTCTGCTGTGGCACCCCCTCCGCTGATACAGTGAGTGAGGTCCTCAGTGATGTCCTCTATAGATCCCTGAACTCTACAGAAGCCAAGCCTGGAAAGGGGGATTTCTCTACACCCTCCCGCACAGAAGGGAGAGGCCAACCCTGACGAGAAGGACTCAACCTTGCGTCGTGTGGTCTGATCGTGTGCCCTGCACTGGCAGGCACGTCAGCTATTCCTGAGCTGCAGGGTTCCTGGGTGTCTGGGCTCAGAAACACCTGCTTCATATCTCCTGCAGGATTAAAGCTGCCCTCGGAAAATGCTCACCAAGCACCTATTAGTATATTATTTTTCTTTTTCCTCCTGGGTCTTTTAGAAGACAGAATCAGTTTTATTGCTCTTTGAAATGCTATGTAAAGCCTTAAAAACTTTAAAAGCAGCCCATAAGCAATTTACATTTAAATTTATTTATATAGAAAGGGAAAGTACTTGCATGTGAATATATAGAATCTTTACAAGAAAATCATTCTCCTTTACAGTAGAAATTTCTTTATATAAGTATCTCAACTTGTGTCTTTAAATAAAAAAGCTAAGTGACTGGTTAAGAATCTTCTGAGATTGCAACAAATTCAGCTTTCCAGGGAAGCAGCTTATTACTGGACCAGGCCGAAAGGCAGGGGGAACTGTAACTGGCTCACCAGTTTCCGCTCCTCATCTGGACAGTCAAGTGTGAGACAGGAGCCTGTGCTCTGTACTCTGCACACATGCCCCACAGAGTGGGTTCCTAAAGCTCCCTAAATTTCAGTTCTAAGTTCCAACGGTCCTCTGTGGGCAGAAGAGGTGGGTTTGGTGAGACATATGGGGGTCAGCTCCTACACGCCTGAAAGGCAGGCCCCTCTTTTTAACCCCTCCTGTGCTGCTAGGGCCCCCAGGGGCGGCGGGGCCAGTGTGTGACTTACCCCCAGGCTGGGAGCGGCTTCCTTTGCTCTTCTTCTTCTTCTCCTTCTTCTCCTTTGGCTTAGCTAGCCCGAACAGGCGGGTGGACGTGGACACTGGGGTCTGGCTCTGGGCCTCTGGTGCTTTGCTTGTCTGGCTGGCGGAACCCAGCATGTGAAAAGGCCCCTTTTCTTTGTGTGTCCGAGAGATGCTGTTCCTTTTGGGGGACACCGAGAGTTCTGAGTCCAATGACCCTGATTTGGCCACTGAAGGTGCAGGTGGCGAGGGGGTCTCCTCGGGGTTTGGAGAGAAGGATGGGATCCGCAGCAGCTTGGTGTTTCGAGAGGAAACCTGTGCATGGTTGAGAGAAGGGCTGTGACGTGGGGACGGCAGCGTCCTCAGTGACTGCTCAGTGAGCACTGCACGAGGTCACTGGGGACGCTGGCGCATCAGACCCTGTACACTCACTGCCTTGGGCTCTGGAGAACTTGAAATGAATACCCCGAACTTCGCAGTTCCGCTCCCCGCCCCCCATCCCCCGTAGCATCTACGAAAGTGGCAGATGACCACCTTTGATACCTCGACTACTTCTGTTATTAGCTCTGTAAAGAATGAGGAGCGCTTCGGATGGGGCAGCTCACGATTCCCATCCCCTGGAGAGGCAGGAAGAGCTGCTTATCCGATGACTGATTCACATTCAGTGCTAAGAGATTAGAGAGGTCTGTTCAGGTTAGAGGGCAGGTGGAGACATGCTTACACCAAGATCCTGGTCAAAGGTCAAACTGAAGATTAAAGAGACAGGCTCTGAGTTCTCTGGTCCTTGAAGCCTTCCCTAGGGAACCCATCCTTGCATAACATGAAGCACGGCCCGGCCCCTGGCTGCCCCACACACACCTGGAAACCTCTGCACGAAGCCTAACTGCTGCCTCTAGAAGACGTCAGGGTCCTTTTCCTTCACTGTTAAAAGTCAATTGAGCAGACGAATGGCAAAGTGGGTATCAGGATACCCAGGAGGCTCTGGCTTCCTGTTCTAGAACAGCCAGGGACTACCACTGAAACAAACTCGGGAGTCAGTGTGTTCCCCACATATGGAAGGCAGTAGCGGCTGCAGGAAAGGCTTCATCCACAGTGGCAAGACGTATCGGGAATGAAGCAGAGCCCAGATGTCTGAGCGTCCCTGAGCAGGAATATCCTCTTTCCATAAGACAGCTGCCTCCCCTTTGGCTGGGATGGGCCCATCCCTGTAGCTGATGCCCAATGACCCCACCACGTGAGTTCTCTCACTAACCTGGGCATCAGAGCTCTTACTGCTCTGTGAGCTCAGGCACCGTGTGTCTGGTGCCTGCAGTGAGTTGTCTCTGTTCAGCTACAAGGTCCTTTAGGTTCTGATTTCTCACGTGGCACAGAGCAGAGGGGTTGCTCCCCAAATTCTGGATGGCTGACTGCCACCCTCAGAGACTGAGGCTACTCCAGCCTAAACAGGCCAGGCTCAGGGCAAGGGCCACACACCCCCCTTCACTGGCCTGGCCAAACTACAACCTTTCATGCACTTCTCAACCCCTTACACACAAAAAGGAGAAAAAGACTCACTTCCTCACCGGCCCCTCTGCTGATGCATAAACAGATTCTATAAAATCAGCCTTTATATACTACATATCCTCCCTGCCTACTTTCCTCCGCGCTGGGCACACAGAGAGTAATTTTTTAAATTGGAGGATAGCTGTTTTACCATGCAGTTAGTTTCTGCTGTACAACAAGGCCAATCAGCCATTTGCATACACACATCCACGCCCTGTCGGGCCTCCCTCTGTCCCCCCGCACCCCGCCCTCGACGTCACAAGGACTCCGAGGGTCCTCGCTGGGTACCTGGCTGAGCCGCTCCGAGTCCCGCCGGAGCTGCTCCTGCTCGCGCTCGAGCAGCCGCTGGGCGGCGCGCAGGCGCTCCAGGTCGCCCTGGTAGGCGCCCTTGCGCTGCTGCAGCTCGTCGCGCTCGCGCTCCAGCTCCTGGCGGCCGCGCCGCAGCTCGTCCTCACGCTGCGCCAGGCGCGCCTCGCGCTCCTGCAGCGCCCTCTCGCGGGCCTCCCACTCGCGCTCGCGCCGCCGCTTCTCCTCCTGGTGCTGCGCCTGCTGCCGCTGCAGGTTGGCCAGGTCCTGGCGTTGCTTCTCCAGGCTGCGCTGCTTCTCCTGCTCGACGAGGGAGCCGGGCCGCGGTGCTGCCCGCGTGGGCGCCCGCTCGCTCAGCAGCAGCTTCTGGTCCTCGATGTAGCTGTCCTGCTGCAGCACCACGCCCTGCGGGGAGACGCACGAGGGCGCGATGCGCACGAGGGAGCACGATGCCCACAAGAGGGGGCCGTGTGCCGAGCCCGCCTGGAGCATGGCTGGCTTCCACACCCAGACTCCAGCCCGCCCCTGCTTTCCAAGCTGCGCGGGGAAAAGTACTCTAGGATAACCCTGGGCGGCAACCAAGTGGGAAGGTCAATGGGGCCAGGACTTCGACTTTGCAGTCAGCAGCCTTGTCTGGCGTGGCGTGTGCCTTTGGAGGTGAGAGGAGGTATGAACTGGATTGGTTAGATCTTTAAGAAAGGAAGGGACCCGAATTTGAGGATACTGTGTGTGAATGTGTGCTCAGTCGTGTCCCACTCTCGGCAACTCCATGGACTGGAGCCTACCAGGCTCCTCTGTCCATGGGATTCTCCAGGCAGGAATACTGGAGTGGGGAGCCATTTCCTTCTCCAGCGGATCTTCCCGACTCAGGGATTCACCCTGGTCTCTTGTCTGCTGCACTGACAGGCGGGTTCTTTACCACTGGTGCAGAAAGTCGGACACCTACAAAGGCCGTCCAGACTGGAAGCATCTCCTCTGTGAAGGTCTGCACCCCCTGCGCTTTGCGGCACGGCTGTTAACTGTGCTCTGGGTACCTGCCATCCACCATCTGCTCAGCAACTCTAGTCTTAGAAAATCAGTGAGACTCTGTAGTGTAGTGTAAGTTGCTCAGTCATGTCCAACTCTCTGTGACCCCACGGACTAAGCCCACCAGGCTCCTCTGTCCATGGAGTACTCCAGGCAAGAATACTGGAGTGGGTTGCCATTCCCTCCGCCAGGGGATGTGAACCACTGCATTTTGGAACCTTTCTCGTCATGAGAGCCAGTCTCCTGTCTGAGGGCTGTATTTACCCATAAGAAATGTACAAACCTCAAAGATCCAGGCCAGCCACACCCTGGCTGGTCTCCCTCTCAACTAGGAAGGGAAGGGACGAAGGAGCAAAGGCACGCACCTGCAGAGTGCTGAGGAGCTCGTGGAGATGGACGACACTCTGGATGACCTGCTGCAAAAGGAATCAACAGCCGTCACCTCAGAGCCCAGCACGCTGTACGTCACAGGAACCCAGCCTACCCCACAGCAAGGGGCGTGCGACTCAGTCAAGCTTTTTCAAACCGAGAGCCCCACACAGAGTAAGCCAGCGCCCAGGCAGCCGAGAGAAACAGAACGAGATCAAACGAGTGGAACTGCGGGGGGAAGTTACGCACAGTGAAAAGTATTATAACGCTCCAAGTATTTAAAATGACTGGTACAAAAATGGCACACATCCCAATTTAAACCAACAGAAAGCTCAGAAGCAAACCACAGCATTTAGTGTAGGAGATAAGAAGCATTTCTACTCAATAGAGAAGGAAAAAATATTCAATTATTTTGAGGAAATTGGATAAATCTTTGGAAGAACTTAAGTTGGGATCCAGCCTCACAGAAAAAAAAATTCAGTAAGCTATAAGAAAATATGAGAATGTTTTTTCATCTTGAAACGAGGAAGGCTTTTCAAAGACAGCAACAAGAAAGAACACACACACATACGGAATTTCAACTTTTACTATGTAAAACTGTATAATAAAAATCTGGCAAAGAAGACAGTGAACAGAATGAGGCAAAAACAAACAAAATCTTTGATTTAAAGAAGGCTCTCAGATCAATAAGCAAAGAGAAAACATTCTAGTAGAAAAACAGGCAAAAACATAAACCTGCAATTTGCAAAAGAAGAAACACAAATAGTTGAATATGTAACATATTAAAAATGATTCAACCTTATTTGAAGTCAGAAAAATGCAAAAATAAAGAAGTAACTACTTGAAATTATCAAGCCAACAAATGTCAATTAAAAAAGAATTCCCAGTGTTGGTGAAAGCACGATGAGAACGGATGAATCATCTTGGACTGACAGGGCTGAATGCAGTATAACCTTTTGAGGGAGAGGATGGCATGCTGAGGAAATAATCACAGCCTTGCCAAAAAAAAAAAAAAAAAGTATGAGGATGCTCCTGGCAGCATCATTTACAAAGCAAGAAAGCAGAGAAAGAATTGACCATTGGAAAGATTAAATTATGGCAACTACCATCATAATATACAGCTGTTAAATAGCATGTTTTGTATAAACGTCTCAGGAAAATGCTTCTCGAGTGTTAAGAGAAAAAAAAGCAGGATATGAAGTTCCAGGGAGTATTGAAACAAACTGTGCAAAACTATTTTTATGCAATTCACACTCACATAAACTTAGACACATAAATACATGTCCTGTGAAAGAAAAGGCTGAAAATAGAGAACACCACACATTTAATGATAGTAGCTATTTCTCAGCGGTAGGATATTTACTTATTGCTTTCCTGTTTTACATTATTGGATGTTTTACCAGTCTTCTACCATGAACATGTATTCCTTTTACCTTATTTGAAAACACAAAAACTTAATTATCAGGCTTAGCTCTTCAGAAAATACCTTCTGCCCCTCATTTAAGTCTATTCTTAATTAACAGAGAGAAGGAGAAGTCCCAGCCGGCCAGCGGACTCTGGCTGAGCACCTGTAGTGTGAAGTCCGCGCTGGAATGCCTGGAAGCCACTGTCTCCTATGATCTCTTACCCAACTCTTCTCACTCAGTGTGCGGTGGGGCACGGGGAGTTGGCAAGTGGAAAAAACAACTAAAGGGCTGCTTTTTAAGCAGCACAGGAGTGGGGCAGTCTGTGTGAAAGCAGGTTTACTTCACTCACTGAAGGGGTTTCTTCAGGGTGTGCAGACACACAGCCTTCTGTGTTTCGGGGAAAAGGAAAGACTCCCTGCTCATGAAATTCGGAAACGGAGCTCCTCGGGGACTTTGAGGTGCCCCATGAAAAGCAGGGAGAAGCGCAGAGTGCGCCCTGAGAGGTACACCCTCGCCATCCCTGTCCCGGGTCCAGCCCCAGCCTGCTGACAAGGCCACATGTGCAAAGGCAACTAAGCTTGGAGCCTTCAGGAGGATTTCCTCAGAGGAACCCGGGGAGACGGGGAGACGGTGAAAGACCTGGGTTACCCTGCAGGGTCGGTGAAAGGCAGGGAACCTGATCTCCAGCCAGGGGACGCCTGGGCTACTTTTTAGAGTGACATATGGAGTCAGAAGCAGTGCTCAGAGAAGAAAACTCAACGAGTCACAGGATGAGAAGAAAACTCAACCGGAGTCACTGCCGAGTCACTCACAAGTTCCTCTGCCACACTTCACACTGAAGCTGTTGGTGCTTAAAGTGACAGCCAAGCTGGTGACAAATTCTGCTCAGCATGCGTGGATGGAGAGAAGCCACAGTGGGAGCTTCGTGGGCCACGTTCAAAGAATGCAAGGGGCTTCTCAAGGACAGAGGAGCAGAGGCTGGTTTAGGAGGCAGCGATTTTTTGGCAAAAAACCGACAGGACGATGCCCTGGGGCCGACGACAGCACAGTTTGCTCAGCATGGCAAGCAGAAAAGAATACGCTCAAACCAGCAACTACAACAAAATCATACTCCTTCAAAGAGCTCGTAGTGTTCTTACCTCACTGTTTCTTTTAAGCATAAATACCAGGTTAGCATTTCCACCCTATAAAATAACAATAAAAAAAAAGTGCATGTAAAAAAAATGAAGATTGAGGCCAAAATTACATTCAGCGTGTGTCTAAGTTATGCTGTGACGTCCCATGTTCGTTCTTTTCTACATTAGGGCAGTGAAGAGGTGAGGCTGAACTGTTGCAGAAGCCTTGCAATGAGTTCAGGTGGGGGCGGTGTGGGTTTAAACAAGGTTCTCAGTGGAACCGGTCGAGCCAGCAGAGCTGTGTGCCGGAACGTGACGTCCAGAACCAGAGAGGCCTGACGGCCAAGAACACAGGGCTCAGAACAGTGCTGTTTGCTTACAAACGCGCTTTCCTCTCAAGAGGAAGTAAGAAATTAAAAGGGCAAACTGGTCGTCTAAAACACAATCACTGTGGACTAATTTCAAGATGATGCGCTTAGAGGAAGGGCCCAGGAGGATGCAGGGTGGGAGTGTCTCTTGGGAAGAAATACCTTTTTTAGACCGCTGTCCGACTCGGTCCTCCTGAGGTCCTGGCCATCGTCTCCCTCCTCCTTCTCACCTCCTACACAAACAAACAAATATTTTTTTCAAGTTGCAAAACAGATTAGTCAAGAAAATACTATATATACAGCTTAGGTACAAAATACTCCCGAGTCCTAGTAACACGAGCAGAAGGGCAGTCACATGATTATTAACCAGTTTTACTGATACAGAAGAACTAGGAGCAGAAAGGAAAAAACCAGTCTTATTGCCCCTTTGGCTATAGCTTAGCTGAGATCCCAGGAAAACCTCTTATTACTCAACGCAGATGGAGATCCCTGAGTTCCAGGAGCTGGATACTTAGGATCTCACTAAAACCTTTCCTGTCTAAGCGGGACAGAGGCGATGGAGCCACAAGAGTACAGATGGTTTTTTGTTGTGATGGTGAAGGACTGCCCAGAAGAGCACATGAGCTCAAAACCACTGACCTGGGGGCTTCCCTGCCAAGAATGCACCTGCCAGTGCAACAGACTCGGGTTCCATCCCTGATCCGGGAAGATCCCACATGCTGCGGGGAAACTGAGCCCGTGAGCCGCAACTACTGAGCCCGTGTGCCCGAGAGCTGGTGCTCCACAGAAACCACAGTGAGAAACCCACACACCAAAACCAGACAGCAGGCCCGGCTCACCGCAACTAGAGAAAAGCCCATGCAGCGACAAAGACCCAGCACAGCCCAAACTAAATAAACACAATTATATTAAAAAGCACCACCACCACCACCCCACTGACCTTTTGAAGCATTCATCTGATGGCTGTCAAACCCTCCAAAGGTCTCCGCTCTCCGGGGCAGGGACACGGGGCCGACCACGCCCTCCTGCTCCACAGGGCTGCTGACGACCTGCCCAAGCGAGCCTCTTAGGCTGCCGCTCACCAGACTCTGCAGGATCTCCACTGGAAGAGAGGAGACACACAACACTGACATCTCCTCTTGCGATGTGAGGAAGAAAGTCTCCTGATTAACACACTATATGCACCAGGAAGATGATCAGAAAATCCCCAAGTTGACCATGAGACTTCCTTTGCTCAGAGAAAGCTCTCAGCTAAGGGTAGGTGCTGTAGTTGGATTCTGTTGGAAATGCAGAGATTAAACCTCCAGCCTTATTCATGTGACATCTAGGAAATGTAGAAAGGGTACAGGGAAGGCTGGAGAAGGAAATGGCAACCCACTTCAGTATCCTTGCTTGAAAAGCCGCATGAACAGAGGAGCCTGGCAGGTTATGGTCCAAAAGTCACAGAGAGGAGGACACGACTGAGTGAACACAGTACGAGAGGCACAGCAACGTCCTGGAAGGAGCGCAGCTCCTGCAGCCAGACCCGAAGGAGCCAGAGAGAGATCTCCAGGAAGCGAGGTGTGCCAGTCTGAGCACAGCAGCGGGGAGTGGCAGGCCTTCTGCCCCTCCTGTAGTGAGGTCAGGGGGACAGGGAAGTCTGAGCTTTGGGATCATCAAACCCGACCAGCCACGGTTCTCTTCCAGAGCAGCAGTGTCCCACAGAAAGGAGAAAGAGCCAAACGTGGCATAGAAATTGAGCAGGAGAGATGCAGCAGAGATGAAGGAAGAAGAAGGTCCATGTGGAAAAAGGGAGGAGAAAAGAGGCCAGGAATCTCCTAAGAAGAGTCACTGTCATCTTCTAAAAACACTGCAGGAAAACCACAGAAGAGTCCAGTGAAGTGAAAAAACCTATCTGAGCCTAACGTTTCAGTTCAATTCAGTCACTCACTCAGTCCTGTCCGACTCTTTGCAACCCCATGGACTGCAGCACACCAGGCTTCCCTGTCCATCACCAACTCAAGTCCATTGAGTTTGATGTCATCCAATCTCTCATCCTCTGTTGTCTCCTTCTCCCACTTCAATCTTTCCCAGCATCAGGGTCTTTTCAGATGAGTCAGTTCTTCGTATCAGGTGGCCAAAGCATTGGAGTTTCAGCTTCAGCATCAGTCCTTCCAATGAATATTCAGGACTAATTCCCTTTAGGATGGACTGGTCTGATCTCCCTGCAGTCCAGGGGACTCTCAAGAGTTTTCTCCAACACCATAGTTCAAAAGCATCAATTCTTCGGCACTCAGTTTTCTTTATGGTCCAGCTCTCACATCCATACATGACCACTGGAAAAACCACAGCTTTGACTAGACAGACCTTTGTTGGCAAAATAATGTGTCTACTTTTAAATATGCTGTCTAGGTTTGTCATAGTTTTTCTTCCAAGGCGTAAGCGTCTTTTAATTTCATGGCTGCAGTCACCATCTGCAGTGATTTTGGAGCCCCCCAAAATAAAGTCTGTCACTGTTTCCATTGTTTCCCCATCTATTTGCTATGAAGTGATGGGACTGGATGCTGTGATCTTAGTTTTCTGAATGCTGAGTTTTGAGCCAGCTCTTTCACTCCTCTTTCACTTTCATCAAGAGGCTTTTGAGTTCCTCTTCACTTTCTGCCGTAAGGGTGGTGTCATCTGCATATCTGAGGTTGTTGATATTTCTCCCGGCAATCTTGATTCCAGCTTGTGCTTCTTCCAGCCCAGCGTTTCTCATGATGTACTCTGCATATAAGTTAAATAAGCAGGGTGACAATATACAGCCTTGATGTACTCCTTTCCCAATTTGGAACCAGTCCATTGTTCTACATCCGGTTCTAACTGTTGCTTCTTGACCTGCAAACAGATTTCTCTGGAGGCAGGTCAGGTGGTCTGGTACTCCCATCTCTAAGAATTTTCCACAGTTTGTTGTGATCCACACAATCCAAGGCTTTGGTGTGGTCAATAAAGCAGAAATATATGTTTTTCTGAACTCTCTTGCTTTTTCTATGATCCAACAGATGTTGGCAGTTTGATCTCTGGTTCCTCTGCCTTTTCTAAAACCACCTTGAACATCTGGAAGTTTATGGTTCACATACTGTTGAAGCCTGACCTGGAGAATTTTGAGCATGACTTTGCTACTGTGTGAGATGAGTGCAGTTGTGCGGTAGTTTGAACATCCTTTGGCATTGCCTTTCTTTGGGATTGGAATTTTTACATGAAAATGAGTGACAGAAAAATATCAAAGTCAAATCCCACACAAAGTTAAGAAAAGAGAGAGAAAAAGAAAAAGGGGTACAGCTTCCCTACACATAATAAAAGCACATCAGAATGACGCGTCCATAAAGTAAGTGAGCTATCAAGGTAAAAAAAAAAAAAGACTCAAGATATGGAAGAACCCAGTCAGAATGAAGGGAGGAGGCAAAACCCAAATAATTGTAAACAGAAGGAAAAAAATACCCCTTTCTGAAAACTAGACTAGACTCTGAGCAAGTAAACCCAACAGAAAATGACTTAAGAAAGCAGAAGGCGAGAGGACCTATTTCCATGTTAAAAAGATGAAGATACAAAAAAGCACTTTGGGAAAGCAGGAAGGGCTGAAGGCAGGCAAAGGTGACCCAGTAATATGGACAGTGGGAGTTCCTGAGGAAGAAAATCAATGCAGGTGCGCAGGAAACACACCAAGAGCTACAAGATCACATCTCTGAAATCTGAAAGGTTTGCGACTATAAACCAAAACAGAACACTGTAAACCTGAGAACATCATTCCAGAATCACCATCACCGAGGCATATTCTAGTAAAACGACTTGAATTTAGGAAAAAAAATCCTTTGGGCATCAAGGCAAAGAGCATGTGACTTATATATGGGGGAAATCAAATTATGACTGGACTCTGAAATGTTTTCTGTCAGAGAAAAATGAATAACACATTTGAGAATTAGGGTACTTGAAGAAACTGGGAACCAAGGATTTTATATCCAGTGGAACAGACTTTCCAGTATAAAGGCACAAGTTATCACTGGTATACAAGGACTCGGGGAATATTATCCTCATGAATCTTTCGGAGGAACTAAAGAGTAAGCTTCAGACATCCAACATGACTGGAGGGGCGCTGATGAGAACTGGCGGTGATTCCTGCAGAATGAAGACCGCAGGTCGAAGAAGGGGAGGGTGCCACAGACAGCGGCTGGAAGGCGACCGTGTGGACAAAGTGCCACTGATCAAAGGGGGGCGGGCGGGCGGGCACAGCACTTAAGAGCCCTATTTAGTGATAGCAGTATTAGTGCCTACGTGTCAGGGTGAATACGGGATGCTTTATTTCTATCATGTATCCTTAAGAATGAGGATTCACAATATGGAAGACAAGAGATACAGGTGTAACACAGAAGAGATGAAGTTAAAACAGGGCTTCCCAGGTGGCTCATGGGCAAAGAATCCACCGGCCAATGCAGGAGACACAGGTTTGATCCCTGGGCTGGGAAGATCCCGCGAGGGAGGAAACAGCAACCCACTCTAGTATTCTTGCCAGGATAATCCCATAGACGGGGGGGCCTGGAGGGGGATCCCAAGGAGTCAGATGCAACTGAGTAGCTGCGTCTGTAGTTCACAAGATGAACTAAATATATTATTGGTGTAATTCACTGCCATCCCCCCCTACATACACATTTCCACCCAAGAGGCCCACTGAAAAGGCCCAACCTACTAACAGCAAAAACCCGAGCAGTGACAACCACCCCCAGCACCTAGACAGTGGTCTTGAGACATCATTTCCCACTAGAAGAAACCACAGCTTCTCAGAGAAAGGCTAGTGCCAGAAATGTGCAGAAAACAAGCTGAGCCTGGAGCATCTTAACAGAGCAAACAGCAGAGCGGCTTTCAAAGACGCTGGGGTCCTGTCCAAAGGGTTCAGAGGCAACACGAGAAGGTGCATGTTGGCAGAGAGGGAGCCCCTTTTAAACTTTTCCAATAAGGGTAAGAAGTGCAATGGCTCGAAGCCCATCAGATATATTTAAATCAGTTAGTCTATAATGATATTTTAAAAGTACTGGTCACTTTCAGAGAATGACCATAAGTCAGGTCACTATCCTGAAAACGGGTAAATAACAGGGGGAAAAGAGATTCATCCTTTTATCGTGCTTCTCCTATACGTTACAAAAAATAATAAAGACAGACAGTTTGTGTCTCCAGATGAAACACTACAGAACACAGCTTGCCAAAGGGGTTTCACCTCTGAGCAACTGAGCCCCCAAACCCAGCTGAGCACCTTCTGAAGGAAACAGAGGCAGAAGAACAGAACCGCTGCATGAATAAAGTCCAAAAGGGAGAAACCTGTAGGCCAAAAAGCTCACGGATAAACTGTGTGGAAAAGAAAGGAATAGTGGGGCGGGTGGAGGACTGAAATGAAGACGCTTAAAAATGAGTATCAAAAGCCACAGACACAACTAAATCAGTGTCTATAAACATGCCTAAAACCACTTGTATGGTTTTACATGGCCATATAAAACCATAAAGAAACCTAAGTAATTACTCTAAAAGTCATAATACCTATGGCTTGTAGGAGGGAAGAAGAGAGCTGTGACGGAGATAGGAGATGCAGACAGGTTTTCAGGGAACTGGCCACATGTTTATTTCTGGACCTGGGAAATAGTTACAAGGATGGTAATAATTTACCAAAGCAAAACACGTTTGGGTTGTTTTCTGTATTTTGTGCTTCGTTTTACAACAAAAAAAAGTACTCACTGGTAGATAATGCTAGTGTGTAAACCACTGTGGGGGTGTGTGTGATGCTGAATGTAAATTACCTTCATTTATTGCACTTTTCATTAAAGGCCCTCCTTTGAGAGCCTCTTCTGTGTTGGAGCGGAAGAGGGTTCTACAGCTGTGTGTTGGGGAGCAGTCCTCTGGCAAGGGCGTGCTGCACTCAGTCATGTCCCGGAAAATCATCTCCTTCTCTTCCAGCAGGAGCAGGATCTGCTGGTCCTTCTGCTGAAGTTGCTCTGTGGGAATTTGGAGAAGGGGCCTGGTCATCTGACAGGTCAGAGAGAGGCGATGACTGAGATGTGCACGCCACCTCGTGGCAACGCCCGGGACAGCAAGGAACACAGCTTCCCCCACGCCCCCTTCCTGTTTCATCCTGAGGGCAGTATCGGAGTTTTTATCCGTCGTGTCTACTTGGAAAACTATCCTGGGTCTTTTGAGGCAAACCTGAGGATTTCCCATGTAACAAGTGTGCGCTGTGTCCCACTCTCCCATCGCCCTGCTCATTTCTCAGCCCCTGCACTCCCCTCTGGCTCTGCCTGTCACTGCGTCTGCTCTCTCCAAGGGGACCTTTCACGCCTGCATCCAATCAAGCCTTCCATCTCCTCTTCTCCAGCGACAGGTAAACCTGTTCCCCGCCCCGGGCCCTGACACTGCTAGGCTGGCTCACTTCTTCCCACTCTTTCTCTGGCAGAAAGGTTACAGACCTGCGCTTGGTCCCCCCGCTCCGCCTGGACTGCTTTCCACACCTTCCACACCTCCTTCTCAGGGAGGGATCGCATTTACTCCCACGGCTTCAGCTGCTTCCCAAGGGCTGATAACTCAGCGTCAGTCGCTCAGTCGTGGCCGACTCTTTGAGACTCCATGGACTGTAGCCCGCCAGGCTCCTCTGTCTACCGGATTCTACAAGAGTGGGCTGCATTCCCTTCTCCAGGGGATCTTCCCGACTCAAACCTGAGTCTTCCACATTGCACGCACATTCTCTACTGTCTGATTCACCAGGGAAGCCCATTAACTCACACAAGACACCCAAGTCCTGCTCACTTTTCGGGTACCAGACTGCTGAGTCTCACTGTCAAGTGGCACCTCCACTTAGACGCCTAGTTCTCTGCTGGTCAGAAGCCTCTGTTCTCTGCTTCTGCCCCCACCCCATCCACCTCCTCCCTGGAGCCCTGGCCTCTTCCTCGGTCAACAGCACCTTCACCCGCCGGTTACCCAGGCTGGAAAGCTGGGGGAGCTTTCTCTCCACACTCTGTCCCACCTCCCCCAGCGGCTCCTCATTTCTCACTCGCCTCTACCCCGCCTCCAGCCCACTTCTCACCCAACTTATCCGCAGAGTCCCCCAGCTGGTGTTCCCACTCCCAGTGGGCTCTCCCAGCGCCTGCAGGCAATTCTCCCAACTGGCATCAATACCGATTTAAAAAACTTGTTTACATTTTGCTAAAAAACTGTTATCATTCCCTGCTTGAACTTCAACATGTGGTGGCTTCCAGGCTTAGTCTCCCATCACTCAGCCCTGACCCCAGACACACCAGACCTTCATTCCTGTTTCACTGTCCACCTGTCAGTTTCTCTGTGAGACCGACTACAGGCAGGATTCCCGGGTCCCACACTCTCTACATGCCTGTGGTCCACAGGGCCTGTCATCTACGAAGGTCTCCCTCACGGCAGGGACTCCAGCTCAGGAATCGCTGCGTCCCAGCACCGAGCACTGCGCCTGGCCAGGTGCCTCAGGCATGTGAAGAGAAGGCTGTTCCCTTCACGCTCACGAGCACGGCAGAAAACCAACATGATACTGTAAAGCAATCATCCTTCAATTAAAAAGCAGGCGGTTCTCATCTCTGCCATCCTACTCATAGGAAGAGATAACAACTAGACTGACTCCAGTCTAAATCTGTCCATCTTTTTTTTCCCTCTCACTGTTGAAAGAGAATGAACTGAACTCCTGGGGAGCCTACATGTACTTGACTCTTGGCCTTACTTCTTTCTGGAGCACAATTCATGCTTCTTTCCGAACACTCAGGAGCACCAAAGGGGAAGACACGAGCCGCTCAGCAGTCAGTGCTGAACCCGGCTCTGCAGGGAGCCGGTGTGAGGCCCTGGGCCGCTCTGAGTTGTGGGCCCAGCTTTCTCACCTGCTTAGAGTACAGCCTTGCAGGGGTGGAGACGAGACCGCACGAGACAGCGGGCCTCAACAGACAGCGGTCAAACGCCACCCGGAAGCACACTCTGCCCTGAACCGCTTAGTGACACACTTGGAACCCAGGGCACCGTGTGGGGGCGACCAATGAACGGATCACCTGGGAAATTCCTTCCCTCAAGCACCTCTCCTTCCTGTTTTAATCTTAGGTGTGCCTGTGAATCCCAGCAACTTCTTCTGTTACAAAGTACCGAGACTGTCACCAGGGCCCACGGACACTGACCCTGAGGCGAGAGAGCCAACACCCCCATGGTCTAGCGTCAGACGCGTTCCCACGGGCCACGCTCACTATACAGGGTGCTCCTGCAGGACCTGTGTCAGCTCAGACCTGGTTTCTCTTTTGTGACGAGCTATCCCCCCTCCCAGGTTCGCGCCTGTCTGGCCGGCTCTGGGATCAATTGAAAATCTGCAAAGGTTCTTCTGTGTGACAGCACCCCATTCTCCCCGCAGCCCACTGCCCCGACAGGCCCTTGGGCCACTTCCACCAGCTTCACCTTTTAACTCCCGGGCCTTGGTGTCCAACATCTTCTTTTCTTCTTCATTCTCACTAGGAATTCCTTCATCTTCATCTCGGTTCCTGACACAACCACAAGAGAACACCACGTTTATTCAGAGGTCCGTTATCCCGACGGCGGCCCGTCCATCAAGCGATCCCGAGGGCGGGGTGGGACTCACAGGGTGTTGATTGTGTCCTGGATGATCTGAATCCAGCTGTTGCGCTCCTCCTTGGAGCTGGCATGGACTTCCACCATCTCTGGGTCCTTCATCCCCATACTGATGAGGAACAAGCCCTTCTCCTCGTGCGCTACTTCCCTCACAATCAGCTTCTTCAGAGAGATCACCGTGGATTTCTGGTCCTGGAAAGCGGGGAGAGCACAGCTAGAAGACGTGGAGGCAACAACCCAACTCTTAAGACAGCTTCCGTCTCAGGACGGACTAGATGCCCTTGAAGAGCCTGTGGCTTATACAAGGCGGTATATACACGCCACTGCTGCTCTCTCAATGCATCTCACCCTCCGCTTCCCTCGTTGTGTCCACAAGTCTGTTTTCTAGATCTGCGTCTCTATTCCTGCCCTTAGACAGGTTCATCAGTAAGTACCATTTTTCTAGATTTCAGATATATGGGTTAATACATGATATCTTGTTTTTCTCTCAAAAAAAAAAAAAAAAAGCATATGGCTTAACAAACAATGGCAGATTTAGGAGAAAAACCAAAGAGCTCGTTATTTCACTTGTATTTTATCCAACAGAAAATGATTTCCAAAAAGGAAACAAAAACTTAAGGCTATCAAGGTTCACGTCCTTTCTGGTTTTCGTCATAGACTCTAGCTGGCAAGGTTATAAGGGGGAACGATTTGTAAGACATAATACATGAGAAATACTATAACGACAGGTTTCTTTTTGGATCAAATGCCGAAGGCTCTCAGAAGGATTCTGAGGGAACAGAAAAATAACTGGAGGGGAGGGAGGTGGGCAGAAAACGGCAAGGGTATGTGAGAAGTGACCCAGAGGACTCTGCCCCGGGTCGGTTTTGAGAGGGTGACAGAGCAGTAACACTGAGTGACACTCACCGCCTACCCTCACGGTTGGGAACACTGTTAATTACAAACAGCAGAGATGAGCAATTCAGCTTACCAGTGACGCAAAGACGTACTTCTGGTCTTTTTCTTGAAGGAAGACCAAGATGTCAGTCAGCAGGACTGCTTGAACCTCTGCAGAGCAGCGAGAGGAAAGAGAGCCATGATCACTGAGCAGGGAAGAACCCCCACGGCACGTGATCAGACGATAACCCAGCAGCTCACCCACACGGCGCTTTACCACACTCCTCCCAGGCAAGGGTCTGGCACTTCTGCAGGGTTCACATATGGCCACTAGATTTTTTAGAGGCATTTTGAAATGGGATTGATCACCAAAACCCTGTGCTGGGAAGGTCTGAGCACTCAGTGCTGGAAAGACGGATCCCACAAGGCAAGGTTTTTGAGAATAAAATAAAAGTTGGGAAGCAGGACTGCAGCAATACATTCCACAAAATACTCCTGGGTCACAGTGTTTCTCAGCTTCTGATCACGGTAAGGGGAAAGGCATGGGACAGCAGACAGGAGGCTGCCAGGAGGTGATGCAGAGGGCTGTCTCAGTCTCGTCACGAAAGGCAGGCTTCTTCCACAGGCCTTGGAGGACAAGGGGCCCGCCCAACACCCAAGCCGTCTCAGGCACACCAAGCACCGCGCTCTGCTCGGCCCAACACAGCACCGGCAACCTCAACCTCTCCATATCTGCTCTTCTCAACTGAGATGCAACAAGAGGCAAAGTAACATCTCTAACCAGATATGCTTGCTGGGGCGGGGGATGGAGGTGGCACGGATCGTTAGGGCGTTTGGGAAGGACGTGTACATGCTGCTGTATTTAAAATGGATAACCAACAATAATCTGCTGCCTAGCACAGGGAACTCTGCTCAACATGATGTGCCAGTCTGGATAGGAGGGGGTTTGGGAGAGAATGGACGCACGCATATGTATGGCTGAGTCTCTTTGCTGTCCACCTGAAACTACAACCACATTGTTAACTGGCTATATCCCGATACAAGCTGTTTTCTGGTATTCAAAATAAATAAATAACATCTCTAGTTGGATCCAGAAATCAAAAAAATGCCACAAACAGTTGCTCTAATTCTCGAGGAGTATGCAGTGACATTTCCCAGTGCTCCCTTAAGGACAAAGTGGGACATCCCTGGAGGCGAGTCGTCTACTGAGACCTCACGGGCTGGCTCCTCTCGGTAGCACCTTCAGCCAGGAAAGGGGCTGGGGTGCCTATGACTCCCTGGAGAAAACAACAGGCTGACTTCTGCAGCCCCCTCCTGGGTGGTCAGGCCCCTCCCGGCCTTTTCCACCACTTCTGCCAAGACGGGGGTGCCCCCCTGTGTAATTCACGGCAAAGCTACAAGGAACAGAGGCAAGCAGGCCCAAGTCCTGGGGAGGTCTAGTTTTCAGCGCAAACCACAGTAATTTTCCATGCACTACCATTAGTTTTGACAACTTAGTTTTTTTTTTAAAGTTTACTTTTAAATAGTTCAGGTGTCTGCCAAAAAAAAAAAAAAATGTCCTAACACATAAGTTTTCAACTTTAGTTTTGATTCTGAAGTTTATGTGACCAGTGTTAGATGAGAGGAAAACAATCCCATCCCCTTTCAAGGGTTACTCGACACAGGACTGGCTGTTCTTGGCACAAGTTCACTGGGGGGATGAAAATGACTAGAAACCAACTCCTCTTGCCGCTGGAGACGTTCTGGGCCAGGAAGCCTATCATTCTGCTATTGCTTGGACCACGACTTTGTTCCAACAGCTGGAATCAATTATTTTTTATTTCGGGAACGAATGAATCAACTGCTGTGTAGAGAAGGAACAGGGCACTGGCTCCAGGCAGGGGCCGCTCTAGGAAGCCTTCTCTCACAAGAGGACTGGCACTTCACGACCAGGTGGCGGTGGAGACAGCCTCACCGTGGTGGGGAGGCCAGAGCCCCCGGCTGTGGTCTCCGGGCATCAGGGCCGAAGGAGGGAGCCCCGGGACCATGCAGTTCATCGTGGAGCAGGAAGATGCAGAGCTGACTGGGGGCCGGAAGGGGTGCTTCTTCTCTCTGAAGTGACCCTGCCTGGAGGACTCTCCCCCAGGCCCCTGCATCAGGGACTGTCCTCGGCTTGGTCGGCGGTCCCCCTGGGCTCCGGCTGTCCTCCGGCTACCCCAGCAGTGCACAGCCCACACTAGAATCCGCCCCTGTCCTGCTCAAACCCTCTGCTGTGAGGCCCTCCCACCCCCGGGATCACAGTCAGCCCCTCGCCTGGAGCACGTGTCCACCCCCGCCGGCCCCGAGTTCATGCTTCAGCCGTACTTCCTGGCTCGCTCCGATGCCTGCCCGCCCACCCCTCCCAGGGCTCCGAGCTCTCACGCACCCTCCTCTCCATCCTTCAAGACGTGACTTGAAGGTCCCTTCTCCTAGTCCCCAGTTCGTGCCTCTGTTCCAGCAGCCGTCACACTGCAGGGCAAGAGCCTCTTTAAACGTCTCTGCAGTCCGAGCCCAACTTCTAAGCAGGGTGTCCTGCGTCATCCGCCTTCATGCCTCGCTCTGAGCAGGCGGAGACCCAAGCTGGCTAAGGATGCTCCGGCCTTGTCGGCAGCCTACGGCATCACCGACTCCGTGGCCAGTTCACTCCCCTGAGTTTTTTGCCAGTGGGGCGGCTTTGTGTGCTCAGCTCACTGAGGCCAGGGAGGCAGGCTGGGGGTACCGGTGAGGTTAGACTTACCAGACAGACCCAGAGGATACAGGCTTGATGAAAATTATTAGAGAGACCAAAGAACCCAACAGACAAGATGCAGAGATGAATGAACAGACCTCCTAACTTCCTTAACTTGATGGGGTTGATCATTCAAAACAAAAAACTAAACTAAGATCAAACAGGAAATGAGTGTCTTTCATGATCTCTTTTTCTTAGAGAAAAATAAAAGTTATGAACAACAAAGTTTAATAAGTTGAGTTGTGAGTTAAATGTTTCTCTAAGGTCTCAGGAACTGAGAATTCCTCCAATGTTTCTTCAGAACAATCGACACTGTATTTCTAATCTCAGAGAGCCTATGAATGGGGCAGCTGGTGGTGCTTCCCTCCTGGCAGTGGTTTTGCCAGAGACCCTGATCCCAAATTTGCTGCCTGTCTCTCATGGGGGATTACATCTGCTTTAGGACCTCACATCTGAGTATGAAGCTGACTCTTTGCTCTTTAAAAATCTTCTCATGCCCCTGATCGCACCAGATCCTTGTTGCCTTCCTGTACTCGGCGTGGTTTGTGAGCCATCTCAGTCCAGGCCTTTCTGATACAAGACTAGGACTGAATGACGGCTGCTCCTGCGGAACGCCCGGACAAGGGTGCCCGGAAGCGGGCTGGGGACACCTGCATCCTGCCTGCTCGCCCCTGGAGCGCGCGGAGCCTCAGACGTGAGTGGGCCTCACCTTTCAACCTCCCGGCGGCGCTCTTCAGAAACACGCCCCCGTCCCGCACCAGCTTCTTCCGCTTCAGGTCCTCCTTGGCGAACATCTGGCCGCTCTTCATCCTCATGATCGACTTGCTGTCGGTCTTTGTGTAGATCTCGTTCAGACGCACCTTCTTCTCGTAACTGGCCACCTTGCTGTCCACGGCGCCGATCACGTCCTTCACCAGGCCCAGGGACTGCGTCAGGTCCTGCTGCTCCACCTCGTTGTCTGAGGAGGAGAGGGGAGCTCGGTCCCTACCAGGCAGGAGACAGCACCCTGCCTCCGTGCCCCATGGCACTGTCCGTGCTCTGTGGGCAGAGCGAGGCCGACACGCTGAACACTTGCTCAGTCAGAGTTTAAATAAGGTTAGACGCTTCAGTGAGACAGATGGCATGCACTCACGAGCTGCGTTCCCTCTCTGTACACACACGTGCTCTGTGTGCGTACTCAGTCCTGTCCAACTCTGCGACCCCATGGACTGCAGCCCGCCAGGCTCCTCTGTCCATGGGATTCTCCAGGCAAGGACACTGGAGTGGGTTGCCATGCCCTTCTCCAGGGGATCTTCCTCGTCCAGGGATCGAACCCAGGTCTCCCGCATTGCAGGTGGAGTCCTTACCGTCTGAGTCACCAGGGAAGCCCCATCTATACATATACAGATGCATAAATACTTATTTGGCTGCACCAGCTCTTAGTTGCAGTACATGGGACCTTTAGTTGATGCATGTGGTATCTAGCTCTCTGACCAGGGATCAAACTTGGGCCCCCTACACTGGGAGGGAGGAGTCTTAGCCACTGGACCACCAGGGAAGTCCCACAAGCTACCTTCTAAAGTGGAAGGAATCCAACATCTTTAGGGAGAGGGGCCTCCAGTTTTTAATCTATGTCTTTGTTTTACCTAATCCTCAATGTAACTGTGGCGGAGCAGGACCAGCAGAGAGGAAAACTAGCAGGGACTGACTAACGGAGAAGCAGCAGCGATCCCTGCGCTTGCAGGTGAGGTGGGAGTGTCCTCTCCCAGCAAGAGACAAGTGACAAGCTCTCAGGCCACTGAACTCTTGGCTGGGATCACCCAGTGGTTCCTTCCCTTCTCGCTCTCATTCACTCTAAGTCTAGTGACGTGACATTTCAGGTTTGTACTCAAGAAAACCATTTTTAAGAGAAAACACAGGCTTCTCTTTTAGTCCTCCTTGATGTGCAAGAGTCCTTCTATGGGGCCTCTGCGGGACAGACAGGGAACACGCCACTGGCAAGTAAGATTGATTCAAGAGAGAGACTCACCTTTGGTACACTGCAGTATCCTCTGGAACAAAACCGGGTATTTGGTGATCCGCTGGGTTACAAGCAATATGCACTCGGGGATTCCCAGCCTCCGGACGACCGAACTGCTCATCTTCTTCTGCAAGGGAGGAGACCGAATGTCAGGAACGACCCAGAGGGGAAGGCTCGGGCTAAACCTCACAGGGACACCAGGCTCTGGGCATCGGTGGGGATTCCACGTTTCACGTCACTACCTTCACGAACGCCTGAAAGCGCTTGTCTTTGGTGTGGAGGTCTTTGAAGTAGTTCACGGACTGGTTGTGCTGCCCACAAAACTTGCCGTACGTCTTCTTCAGGCGTTCGGCATTCTCCCCCGAGAACTGTGGAGGAAAGCAAGCAGAGCTTATGCCAACACTCAGGGTGCTAAACTCGAGTTACCACCATGTGCCAAGGGTCCGCTCTACTTGCAGAACCCAGGAGGGCTTCCTCACTGTGCTTAGGCTCGGTGGCTCAGTCAGGTCTGACTCTGTGCGACCCCATGGACTGCAGCCTGCCAGGCTCCTCTGTCCTTGGGATTTTCCAGGCAAGAACACTGGAGTGGGGTGCCATGCCCTCCTCCAGGGGATCTTCCTCATAACTTCCCCCAGAAGAATGAAATGGTGCACGAGGTTTGGAAGACAGGCAGTTCCTCAAGAAGTTAAACACAGAGTTACCATATGACCCAGCAGTTCCGCTCCTGGCCATAAAAACATGTCCACACAAGAACATGCACATCAATGTCCACAGCAGCGTTGTTCACGACAGCCCCCAACCAAGGGGAGCTAACCCTCGTGTCCATCAAAGGATAAAGGGATAAACGTCCAATCACTAAGGACAACATACTGTTTTATTCCATTTACATACAACGTCCAGAACAGGCAAATCCAGAGAGAAAGTACGTCAGTGGTTGCCTAGGGCGGGGGACGTTGGGGAAGCGGGGGTGGGTGCTGATGATAAAAACTTTCTACGATGGGCCCTGGTGACGGCTGCTCAAATCCGTGGATATACTAACCACCACTGAACGGCACACGTTACACACGTGGATCACATGGCTTAGGAATTATAGTTCAATAAAGCTGATATGGATATTTAAAAAATAATAAACACAGAAGTATCCATGTACTGTGCAAAATGTGTTCTAACTCCCATTTGTCATAAAAATAGCAATAAAATGAAGGGACTCACTAGAAGTCTTTCATGAGGAAGCAGTCTTAAGAACATCACCTTGGTTAAGTCAGAAAGCCGTCAGAAACAGCCATGAAACAGCCATGGTTACCTAGGGCTGTTTACCCTGCTTAGCTCAGGCCGGCAGTCCCAACAGTTCCGCGTGGCCCTTCTATCATTACCACGAGTGCTACCTCATCTGAAGCTATGCTCACTGCAGGGCAGCCGCTGAGTTTCTATAAGTGGTCCTGACAACACATGCTTAGTCCATTCCTGCTGGACTAGGCCTCTGGAGTCAGCAAGGCATGATCCTCACCCCAAAGCTTCACGGGAGCCTTTCCATTCCCCCTAACCAACAGAGAAGCTGAAAGCAGAGATGTTTTAAGTGCTCACAAAGCAAACGCCCCCCAAAAGCAAGGAAACCTGACTTTTATTGCATACCTAGCAAGTATGCTGGGTACTTTATATACACATGGCTTTTAAAATAGCATTAGAAGAGAAAACCTACTGTCCTCAATTGCAAAAAAGGAAAACTGAGGGCTGGAGACATGGAATCACCCGCTCAAGCTCACCGAGATCACAGGCAGTTCAGGGAAGAGAACACATGGCTACCAGTCCTCTGGTGTGCGTGTGTGTGTCTCTCTGTATGTGTCTGTGTGCATGCGTGTGTATGTGTGTGTGTGTCTCTCTGTCTTTATGTGTGTTTGTGTGTGTGTATGAGAGAGAAGTGCCCGGGGCCCTGCTGTGTGTCCATGCGTGCGTGTGTGTCTGTCTGTGTGTGGGAAGTGCCCGGGGCCCTGCTCCTGCTCACCTGCTGCACAAGCACGTCCCCGATCCTCTTGATGAGAAAGTTTTTCTCGCTTTTATCCACCAGGGAGTCCTTCTTCCGCTCGAGGATCCTCTGGAAGAACTGGCTGTGGATGCTGATGAGCTCGTCCAAGCAGGGGAAGAGCTTCTCCACCATCTGCTGCTCGAACAGCAGGTCGGCCATCATGCCCCGGCTGTAGACGTCGCTCATGATCTTGAGGGTGCGGAGGTGGTGGAATTCCGTCTGCATGAGCTCTGGGGGGCGACAGGGCTGGACCATCAGGCATGTCCCCTCGCCGATTCCCCTGCTCCTGAGAGCACGGGCCTGTCTAAAGGCTGCTTATGGCCCAACTTAAACTTTAAGGCTGGGTTGAGAGTCGCCTTTTCCCTGAAGAGTTTTCATCCTGTTCCTGTTTTCCCGGGACCTCACACTACTTTCTGACAGGCATACTGGACTCCATCCCTCTCAAATGGTGGTTTTCAAAGTTATCTTCACTGGGATTCAGGACCTTCCATAACTGACTATGCTCCCATTTCCCAGAAAGGACTTGTATTTAGTCTAGTTTCCGCTGCAGCTGAGGAATTGAACTGTGCTGTCACAGGGGATCTCTTAAAGAACACTGCATAAATAAGTACTCATATTCAATAAAATTCAACAAGATCATTTTACAGAGAGAGGGAATAGGACAGAAAAAAGATCATGTCTCTATACCTCAAAGCTTTTAAAGAAAATCTTGGAGATGGCTATAATACATACTTGAAAACTGACGTGCCATAGTACAATAAACCACCCACCAGACAACGAGAATCAGACCTCAGCAGAGCACACGGGGCCTCTCACCGTAAATCACTTCTTGCCGCTTGACGACATCTTTCTTGTGCTGTTTCAGAAACTTGCTGTCCACAATCTGACTCCAAGACTCTGCTTCCAGCTGTTTGGACTCAGTCTCAAAATCTCCCATTAGCTGTCCTTCATTCATGTCTGTACCTACTCCTCAAAAAAAGAAAAAGAAAAAAATCGGTGTCAGAGTCCTCCATCAGTGACCTCTGAAAAACCTCTGCTGGACACTCCTGGGGGTGATAACTTCAGGAGACTGTGCACTCTGCACTTAGACAGGGATATTCACAGTATATACATTCTATTAGAAAGGGGCATTTTCTGTTCAAGAGTGACATACACTATATTCAAGACTATGGTTAAGGGTGAAAAAGTAACCCAAATCAAAGGTGATTAAGACATGATTCCGACATGAAGCAAGAGCTAGAAGGGTCCTGGTGACTCTCCTTGTTTTAGAGAGTAGGTTTACAACTGTGAACTGAACATGTACGCCAAGTCTAGGGGAAGAAAGCAGTGTCTGCGGCAGAGGCTGACCACATTAAACTCAATGACGTCCTCCAGTGGACGAGTACCCACCAACTGGACAAGCAGGTTCACCAGCTCACTATAAAGCATCTGATGCTGCCCAGGCAGTTCAGAGAAGCATCACAGGAGCCAGGAGAGCAGGCGCCATTGCTCCATCAGTGCCTGTGTTCCAGCTAACGGCACAGCCTCTGCAGACGCCCACCACAGGCTGCGGCCTCCGCTTACCCTCATCAGTAAGGGACTCCGTGGACTCGTTGACCTTGCTGATTTTATTCAGTGAGTCTGTTGAGTGGGACAGGAACTTCCAGGTGTTCGATATGTTCTCATCGTTGCCAACTCTAGGGACAGAAGGAGACACATACTGTCAGGTGTATTCTGAGAAGCCATGGTTTGTGAAGCTCTGAAAAGCTATAAAATGACAATGTAGAAGGCAAATTACTCATGTCAGGTACCTGGCAACGTGCAACATGAACTGTGAAGGAGGTCAGAGGCTTTTAAATACCACTGCAACCATGAACTTTTTGAACCTTGCAGTTTTATTTTTTAAACCATAAGTAACAAGAAGAATGCTCTTCTTTCAAACTGTGTACACATTATATATTAAATTTCTCTGTTTGAAACTCGTGTCTAACCACAACACCTTTTCCTCGTGTTCCCTAAACACCTACAGAGCCAGGACTTATGCTAAACCATATTCTTTGGAATTTCTCGATCCCAGCTAGCACATCAAGCACCCAGTATACATTTGTGGTATGGCACAGAGGTAAGCCACAGTCACTTAAAACGAAATTTTATTTAAAGGCCAACTTTTAAAAGTCATAATATAAACCATTTGAGATGAACTTAAACAACTCTGAAAAGAAGATAATCACGCCACCAAGACAGAATGATATAAAAATACCTGGAATTTTTTTTTTCTTTTTTTCTTAAGGAGGAAGAAATGTTATCCAGCACAGAGGTTAGGAAACACAGACAAAAGGAGATTTGCATCCTTCAGCTGGGAATTTTCCTCCAGCCTGGGTGAGGAGAGCCGCTAGGGACACTTTGAGCCCTACATTTGAGGTGACTTCTTTATTTGGTGGGAAGGCAGGCACCTGAGCCCAAACAGCCAGCCACATCACAATCAGCCCTGTACTAACCACACACAGCCGGGGCTTCCAGAGCCAGGGGCCATGGCAGCTTCTGCAGGGATCACAGAGGAGCTCAGGGCAGAGGAGGGGCTGGGAGCCTACTGCCTTCCTCGGCCCATTACTCACTCATGACTGAAGAGGCAAGATGCAAGGATGGAAAATAGAATTAAAAAAAAAAAAAGATAAAACAAAACTACCCTGTCCTCCCAGGTTTATCTGACCAATAGGAAAGTATGACATCTGAAAACGTAAGTGGTTGCAGCCCAACATTCAGCATTAAATCACTTTTTTTCCCCCCTATTTCCACCTCTTATTTTGATCTAGAAATCCTCCTCTTAAAAGGCAGGTTCTTTACAGGCAGGACTGATCATGGACGAAGCCTTACCTGCAGTGGTGTGCGATGGGGGTCCTTGCTACGGAACGGCTGTGTCCAATGTAACCCTCACCCTGCTCGTCTCTGCTACTCAGCTATGCACCAACTGTTAGGTTACACGTTCTTTCCCAAGAGCATCTTTTTATCAACTGGTATAAATTATGACGCTCTCATTGCCTAGATGTCAACCGTGCTGTCTCCACACACCCACTTACCCAGCGATGTTCTGAATGGAGACGCTTTTGGAAAGCACGACGCTCTGCTGGGACCGTCTGTTAGCAAACACGGGGGCGACAGTGGTTTCATCGGCCAGGAGGACGGCAGACCGAGGGCGCTCCTTGGGCTGGGAGGCTGCACAGGAGAGGACACCCCCAAGTGTCAGTGACTCGGGCCCTCCAGCATGGACCCGCCTCACAAGTATCAAATAGGAGCAGACTGCTTTAAAAGAGATCCACCCTGGGAGTGTTAACTGGAGACAAAAACTCTACGGAGGTCAATGTGGCAACAGTTACTGAAACTGTAAATGCCTATACTTATTGATCCAGTGGTTTCCTTCAGGACATGTTCATTCCACAAGATTTACTTGTTCACTTGCAATGACATATGACCAGAAGTATTCGGTGCAAAGTTCAGTAAAAGTAAAATGAGTTACCAAAATAAGGTCAGTTAATAAATCACGGTATATCCTACTGGTGGATACTATGAAGCTTTAAAATAAAAACGAGGACATCCTGCATGAAATGACACAAAACTGCACGATAATATATTAAAGGGGGAAAAGAAAATCGAAGTGCAGAATAAAATGCACCACAGACCATTTCTATGTTTTAAAAACAATAAATAATCCAAACTGGTATCTGCTTTTAAGAAAGAAACTTGGAGAAGACAAACATAAGAAATGGAGCCACCTGTGGAGTGTGATGGAAATGAGGCAATAAGGGTAAAGAATCATGGGACAGCACCATGCGTTTAAAAACTTAAACTAATTCAAAGAGAGAAGGAGACTGAAAGAATCTTAAGGACACAAGCAGCCTCAGAGATGACCTAGGCCACTGTTTTTCGTGTCAGGAGCTTTTTAGTTATGCAAATTCCCAGCCCTGTCTGTCCTGTGTGGGTGGAACCTAGGATAAGATGTTTTTTCCCAGTTTCCCAAGAGTTTCTTCTGTACAATGTCTGAGAACACAGATTTTGACCAATTCCTCTAATTTACAGAGGAGGAAAATGCAACCTGTGTTCGATGTCACCCAGCTAATCTGTCCTCATAACTGAGTATTTCTCGTGCTGTTCAGTCGCTCAGTCGTGTCCAACTCTTTGCTACCCCATGGGCTGCAGCACACCAGGCCTCCCTGTCCCTCACATCTCCCGGAGCTTGCCCAAGTTCATGGCCATTGCACACGCCCAAAGAGGACACTGGAGCTCTGATTTCGGGTCAGGCAGTCACACTGACATCTGGGCAACAGATGATTTTTCCGTGGTAACACAGCTCCTGTCCCAGACGCAAGCAGCATGATCTGTCCAGCCCTAGCAGCATCAGGAACTGAAGGAAATGACCAGGGCAGCTGTCACAGCTTCACAGCACTACAGGATGTGCTTGACTTAATAAAAGGGATAAAGCCATTCAGACTCTATCCAGAAGAAGGTGATGTAATCATCAGTAACCTGCTGCACTGCCGCATGACCAGACCCTTCTTGCAGGAAATATGCAGAGCACCAGGAGATGGGGGGCCTTGCCCAACAGGGAAGAAGGGCAAGAGGCAGAGAGGCAAACAGGCTCTAGTGTGAGGGACTGGAGTATACCTCAGGGTCTCAGAGGGAAGTTTGTGAGCAGATAAAATACGATGGAGGAGCAGTTCCCTGGTGGCTCAGTGGTAAAGAATCTGCCTGCCAACTGCAGGAGACCGGGGTTTGAGCCCTGGTCCGGGAAGCTCCCACATGCTGCAGGATAGCTAAGCCTGAGCACTGCAGCTACTAAGCTCTTGTGCTCGAGAGCCCGAGTTCCACAACAAGAAGCCCGTGCAACGGGAGAGCAGCCCCTGCTTCCCACAGATACAGAAAAGCCTGCATGGCCAAGAGACCCAGCACGGCCGAAGATAAATAAATAAAATTATTAAAAACAAACAAACAAACAAAAAAAAACACATCAGAGGCAGGGAGAAACATGAGTCCTTGAATGGGGACGTCCCTGAAGGGAGGCCGTGGACAGGCAGACGGGAAAGGAGGCTGTTCTGGGGCGTGGAGCGTCTGGAGGGAGAGATGCTCAAGCAGCGTTAATGCGAAACGGAGACGGCAAGGGAGGAGGCGGGCCGGGGCGGACATGCAGACCGGGGAGACGGCGGAGCAGCAGAGCCAAGGCAGGCCACGCAGAGCCCTCACGACTACCACTGAAGGGCAGCACGGGCATGGGGGTAGCTGAGGGAGAGCTCTGAGACTGCTGGGAACCGATCCCTCCCCGCTCGGGCAGGCTGCTCACTGGCTCCGAGCCCCGGCACCTGCGCCCACGAAGGCCACGGCAGCAGGATCGTTCCCACTGAGGGAAGCCCACCACCAAGGGCTTCACGGGCATCACCTCACTTAAACCCGGTGACCGCCTGATGATCCCACTGCATCCTTCCACGGAGGAGGAATACCAGGTACGGGGGGGTAGGGGGAAGCTGTAAATGTTTGTCTGAGGCTACGCAGCTGCTCACACAATATCAACTCTGCTTTTCAATATGCTGTCTAGGTTGGTTGTAACTTTCCTTCCAAGGCGGAAGCGTCTTTTAATTTCATGGCTGCAATCAGCATCTGCAGTGATTTTGGAGCCCAAAAAAATAAAGTCTGATACTGTTTCCACTGTTTCCCTATCTATTTCCCATGAAGTGATGGGACCAGATGCCATGATCTTAGTTTTCTGAATGTTGAGCTTCAAGCCAACTTTTTCACTCGACTGGACTGAACTGGGAGAAGGCAATGGCACCCCACTCCAGTACTCTTGCCTGGGGGATCCCATGGATGGGGGAGCCGGGTGGGCTGCAGTCCATGGGGTCGCTAGGAGTTGGACACAACAGAGCGACTTTCACTCTTCGCTTTCATGCATTGGAGAAGGAAATAGCAACCCACTCCAGTGTTCTTGCCTGGAGAATCCCAGGGATGGCGGAGGCTGGTGGCTGCCATCTATGGGGTCGCACAGAGTCGGACACGACTGAAGCGACTTAGCAGCAGCAGCAGGACTGAACTGAACACATTATTAACTAGAGGATTTCTGCAGAAACTAACGCATGTGGCCGCCAATTTGTGAGGTAGGTGGATACCGATAAAGTCTCTGGTCAATAGTGTTCAGGTAACGAAAGATGCATTAATACACCTCTGGTCAGTAATTTGTTAAGTGGGGTGCTAGGACTCAAACCCATATAATCCGAGTCCACCACCTGGACTCTTACTGCTACGTTACCTTGGTGGGCAAAAGGGGAATAAGAATACACGTGGGGGCTGGAGGTAATATAATAGGCAGCTTTGGGGAAGACCTTTTATATCTGATTTGAAAGAAAGCAGATTTCTGAAAGAAGAGATAAATGTCAAGAGAGCCAGAAAAAAAATTTAGTAGAGTAGGCTGGTAAAAGGTGTTGGGATGGGTTGGATCATTGTTAAAGTGGGTGACAGTCTAGCATAACTTTCATCTAGGAATTTACGTGCAAAGATGGATAATAGCCAGAATTCCATCTGACAGGACTCCACACCCTCCACACCCTCGCCGGCAGCACAGCCTGAGTGGCCGTCCCGAGCCGTCTGGAAGCGCTCACAACAGTCGGGCCTGGGGCAGCGGTTCTCACACTGTGGACATCACCTCACCTGGAGCGTCTGCTAAAACAGAGCACTGGGCTCCACCCATGGACTCTCTGATGTCGTAGGCCTGGGTAGGGCCCAAAACTGGCACTTATAATTGATCCAGGAACTAGGCCTTGAAAAACACAGCCTGGGGGCGAGTCTCAACCAGGTTCTGTGAGCTTATTAACGTGGTATTCATTACTGCGTTATTTATGGCAGTGGGTGGAGACAACTCAAGTCTTTGGGGGAACTGGTAATTAAAATGTGGCGCATGTTCCTGAAAGAATACCACGCAGCAATTTGAGATGATAGCTTTCACATAATATCACACGCAGATCTCAAAACCATATCAGGGGAAAAGCCTAAATCGTACTGTCTAATTTAAATTCAACACACTAAACAGTAAGAGATATTTTCAGAGGTACACACACGTCTGAAGATACGACAGATTAGAGAGGTCTGCATTAAACAGACCACAGTGTGCGCTGATGAGGGGAAAAGGGAGAGAGAGAGAATGGAGAATGAAAGGGGAAAACATGCAGCGAAACCTAAGTGGAGCTTTGCCCAGACTGGAGAAGACAGGTTGATGTGACGGAGTGTGAGGAACTCAATCTGTGCACCCCTTGAAGACCCTGAAAAAACGAAAACAAAACACCCCCAAACTATATAATTTCACAGTCTGTGAAGGAGTTTAATAAGCAAGATGTCATTTGATGTTGAGAGCACTGAAAGCAAGTTTCACTGTTTACTCATGGAAAAGGAGCTTCAAAAAAACATGGGGGTCACTCGCTTAAATAAACAAGGCTCAAGTGCTGCCTTGTAAGCTCTCTCACACACACACAATTCCAAGACCTTCCAGAGGGTCTGATGGTAGACTGCCAAGCTTTCGGTCAATAAAACTGCAGGCTTCTCTAAGTTACTGCAAAATAGGTGTTCAAAACGTGATTAAGAATAACAAAGGGACACAACAGAGTATGTGTAAGTCCTGAACTAGAGGGGCCAAGAGGAGCCACGAGGGGCGGGCAGACTACTCACACTTGCTTCTCATGATGACTGTGGGCAGCGAGGATGTGTCGTGTGCTTGCAGGTTCCCTTTGGGCTGCTGTAAGAAAAAGAAATTTTGATAAATTTCACAAGTTTTTATGGATTTTACAACCTATCTTCTATCAAGTCTCAAGAGGCCTGGAACATAAAGCCAGCTGCTCCCGTTCCTGCCAACGGTCCTCAGGGTCCTACTCTCAGACACGGCCACCCGCGCTGGCTGTCGCCTGCGACTCCGCGAGAGCCATCTCCTCTGCCTGGAATGCTCCTCTCCCTTCACAGGCCAGGCAGTCTCCAGTTTCAAGGTCAGACCTCGGGGGCAGAGCCACCGTGAGCTTCCGTCTTCTCCTCCCGTGAGGCAGCGACTGGCACCCCTCAGAATGCTGTGCTTATAGTTCTCTCCTTATTTATGGTCATTGTCTGCACGTCCATCGTCCCCACAACGCTGGTTCCCCACGAGCAGCATCTGTGCCCTTTTCATTTCCATCTCTCCAGTGACCAGCATTTATTTATAAGGCGTTAAATAATTATTAGAGAAAGTGCTAATTTTAAGACTTTTTTTGTGGCATGGAACAGAGACACCATGTGAGAATACTCCAGGGTGGAAGCAACTAGTCTGAGATAAACCATTAGTGGAAAAGGGTCTGTTTAGAATGGGATTCCCCCTCTTTGATGACACTCTTTTACACGGGATAGACCATGTCCCCATCGCCGTCTTTCTCTGGCACAGTTATGATGATGACATTCTTACCAGAGATCACAAATTCAAAGGCCCATGGGGTCAGGCAGGTGACAAGGATGGAGGCAAGTTGGAGGGGGCAGGAGGCAGCAGCCTGGGCCTGTGCATCTTGTCTGGAGAAGGTGGTAGCCACTCGGCCCAGTAGGCTGTCACCTCCATTTGCCTCTCCAACATCTAAGGACCTACAGCCCAGATTCTATTCTACGGGCTTAGGAGCTGCCAATGGATCAAACACTTCTGACTTCACACTGCCTGGCAAGTGTGACGCTTACATACAGTCTAGTTGGGGGAAGGTACAGATCACAGAAAGTAAATGTAACAGACAAATAGACCTTAAGAAGGTGGTATTTTGCATTAGTCACTCAGTTGCGTCTGACTCTTGACGACCCCATGGACTGTAGCCTGGCAGGTTCCTCTGTCCATGGAGTTCTCCAGGCAAGCATACTGGAGTGGGTTGCCATTCCCTTCTCCAGGGGATCCTCCTGACGCAGGGATTGAACCCAGGTCTCTTGCACTGCAGGCCAATTCTTTACCGTCTGAGCCATCAGAGAAGCCCCAAGGTGATAAATACTGTGGAAAAAAAGAAAAGTTCAGCCCTTGGACAAAATTTACGTCCATGGGCTGCGTAAGGTCCAGGGTACAGAAGCCTGTTGTCTTTACACTAGTTCAGTGTTTCTCAAAGTGTGGTCCCCGGACCAGCAGCAACAGCATCTTCTGGGACATTATTAGAAAGGTAAATTCCTCGGCCCCACCCACCCAGAATCGGAAATTCTGGGAGTGGGTCACTGGCACAGTGTCATTTTATAACAAGCCCCCGAGGTGACTCTCAAGTCTGAGGCCACTTCACTAGATAAACGTGTTTGGTTACTGGAAGCAAACAGCACGCTGAACACACATGTAGATGGTGCTGGAAAGCACTCTTCTGACAAGAACAAAGACAGCTGAGTGACTGAAACACTGAGAAACCACCCGGGCCACCTAAACGCCCGTCTGCCCCCAGTCTCGTACTCTACAAGGGCCTCTGACGCGCACTGGGTGTTATTATGTGACGTGCATACTCAGAGCCTGGACCACCATCCATTCCCTTCTCATGTGATCTACGTGAGCCTGTGGAGAAAAGGATGCTGGGCAGCCTGGATCAGAACCCTGCCCTCCCCACCATCAGCACGTCAGAGTCCCTGATTTCCACCTGCTGCCCTCGTGGTCCCCAAGGAGAAAGGCAGGAGCGTGAAGAGCAGAGCAGGTCTGCAGACATGGTTAAGAAGAAAGTCACTATACTGGTGACACAGATTACAATCACAGAGAAACGTGTGTTCAATGTGGACAAGTTCTGAAAGCATTTCATCTTCCGAAAGCCACAAATTCCCGAGTGTGTCAAGAAGAGATGAAACGTTCTGGGTTACTGCAGTCTCAAAGGAGGTACTAAATGATAAAAAGACAAATAGAAACTCTAACCCCAAGTCTCCCAACTCAGAGGATCTCATTGGTTCAGGCAGAAATGTCTTACCTTCATCTTGACCTTTGCACAGGAGATCAGACTTTCTCTGCAGCCTTTGTGGACAAAGGCGCCACAATCTGAAAAGAGAGCAGAACGCTGGGTGACATTAAACACAGCGACTAGAGGCGCACACTGATTTTCACAGCCATGGCGGCCTATGGACAGCTGGTGAAGCCGCTCACATCAGGGTGTGACTACCCGGGATTACAGACTGCATCCCTCTTCTGGGAAGCAGGCGTGTGACATCATGAGGAGGAGGAGAAACAAGCAGGTGCCATCTCTGATTAACAAAAAGGAGAAACCCGGCATTTCTCGGGCAGGAAGCTGAGAGGCTACCAAAACTAAAAGTGAAAGTGTCTGCTGTCGACATGTGAATCTGTGTCACAAATAATACGTAAGTGACACGGAACTATACGTACATACTTGGAGGAGGAAATGGCAACCCACTCCAGGATTCTTGCCTGGGAAATCCCATGGACAGAGGAGCCTGGTGGGCTACAGTCCATGGCGTTGCAAAGAGTCGGTCACGACTGAGCATGCATGCACACACACACACAGAGACATTAACATAAACATGTAAGAACACCCACAAATGATATGTAAATGCACCCCCGTCACAGGGGCTTTGAAATCTGTATGACTGCGTCAAAGGAGTGTGAATCTGAAAATCCACCTGTTTGTGTCCTTTTGACTTAGACTCCTATCCACCCTGAGTTTTTGGCAATACCCCGGGTCTAGAGCTGGAGGAGAAAGGTCATCAGAACCACCTCTCAGCAGCTCCAGGAGCCCTGACTCAAGAGAAAGTGGGAGACTTCCTGAAAGATGAAGCTGAGACTTTCTGAAAGATGAAGCAGCGCCCATGATCTGCTGAGGACGTGATTTTCATCTCAACTCCTAGACCCACAAGGGCTGCTGACAGAAAAAACCCAGCCCTCAGGGCCTCAAGAGGGCCAGCATCAGCTTGTACAGCTGCTATGAAGTCATTAACTGAGCTGGGCCAGGAGGCTGGAGGGGAAGAAAAGCAAGTAATAGATCTGTCTGTGGGGATCCCACGGCGAGATCCTCCCCAGGGAAAGGCTCCCTGAGCAAATCAACAGACACCACCCTTCGGCAACACTTCCCATTCTGACTCAGGAAGGACCGCAGGTCCTTGAATGGTCACCCTTGAGTCAAGGGCAGGATGCTCTCCTGACTTATATGCCCGGATTCTGAGGATGAGTGTGGAAAAGGCCAGAATCCTAGACCCCAGGGCCTTCTCCATTCCTTCCTCAACATCTGCTGGGTTCATAGGCCTCTTTCCTAATACCACCAGTCACAGTACATTGGATGATCCTATGATTTTCTCCTCCACTGAGTAAAGAACCCGCCTGCAATGCAGGAGACCCAGGTTCAATCTCTGGGTCAGGAAGATCTCCTGGAGAAGGGAATGGAAACCCACTCCAGTATTCTTGCTTGGAGACACCCACGGACAGAAGAGCCTGGAGGGCTACAGTCCCTGGGGTCACAAAGAGTCTGACACTACTGAGCGACTAACATTTTCTCCCCCACTGAGTGTTCCTTCAGGGCAGGGTCTCTCTATCTACTGCTGAAACTTTAATTAAGTCTCCCTAGCACAGTGCCTGCCTCATGCTGCCTATTCCAATGTCTGTTTTAGACTTTATGCTTATTTTATACAAAAGCCAAATGCCCTGTCACAGCCTTGATTCCAGTAGGTCAAATACTCACTTTGAACACTAAAAGGAGTGCTAGAGGCACAGCCATCACACTGTGTTTCGGGTCCTGGCTCCCTGAGTTAGTTACTATGACTCTAGGCCGGTTCCTCCTCCACAGGTCTCAGTTTCCTCAGCTCTCCAAAGTGAAAGGGCCCCATTTGCCCCTCCAGTTCCCTTCCTCTGAGGTTCTGTCAGGCTCCTTATGTTGCATCTCTTGAAAGAGATGATTTTTCAAAGTAAATTACTTCAAATTGTTCTATAAGGCTCATACTGCAGAAGAGTTTTCAGCTTCTTAGTCATCTGGATCGTCACTAGGACACACCCATCCTTCAGGGCCTGGCTGGGGCAAGTTCACACTGGAAGACTCACTGTGGACAGATACGACCCCCATGAAAGAGGCCACTAGGAGCAACTCTACTTTGGTCAACAGGACGGCCCAGGGCAGGAACTAGTTTGGAAGTCGGATGGGGTGAAGCTTTATTCTGGGCCTTTCACTCTCAGGCCTACCGAGCCTTCTGTCGAGTAACCTCTTCGAGCTTCACCCCATGAGAAATCGACTCTCCAGTCATTTTTCTGATGCTCTTCAACTAGAAGAGGCACTCAAGTTCATTTCCCAATTTCAGCATGAGGGGAGACACTCCTGGGAAAGGTTTATTCAGGGAATCAACGAGAGGAAGCAACCTGGAGGGTTCTCAGTCTCAGAACTCTATTCTTGCTTCCACTGTCTTCTCCAGGATGACACTGCAAGGGGGCCGCATAGATGCTGTGCTCCTGGCAGTTTCCACTGTGTGTGATTATGGGCACTTCCACGTTAAGTCATGAAGCTGCTCCAGAGGTTAGCAGTTATGAAAGGGTTATACATCCCTGAATATCAATGCCAGGGTTTCTCAGCAACATCCCTTTCTGGGCACAAGGAGGCCTTTGCAGAGAGAGCCCCCTGGGGAGTGACTCATTCTAATCAGCTAAAAGGAAACCTTTTGAGGATACTTTTCTCAAGAACTGGAAATCACTGGCCCTTGTTAAATTGTCTCTTCTATTTGGAAATAAGGATACGTTTTGACTAAGAAATCATCATACTGTTCCCAGAAAAGAGAAGAATCGCAAACAAATCCAAATAACTCCTGAGACTCCAATGCCTTTGCACCCTTCTATACATCATGCAATGAAACTCACATTCCAGATCTAGACTCTGGTGAACTTTCATTAAAGGCTTGAAGACCCATGAGCCAGTGAATGGCCTTCCAGAAAGGGTCAAAGAGGAAACAGGTGGGCTGGACCAAATTTGTCTTTACTGACTCATATTCAAAACTTTTTCCCACTTACTTCTCAGAAAGTGATTCTTCTAATGGTCCCCTAACGTCTTTAGGATAAGTGAAAGTGTTAGTTGCTCAGGCGTATCCAACTCTTGGCAACCCCATGGACTGTAGCCCACCAGGCACCTCTGTCCATGGAGTTCTCCAGGTAAGAACACTGGAGTAGGTGGCCATTCTCTTCTCCAGGGATCATCTTGACTCAGAGATCGAACCTAGGTCTCCTGCATTGCAGGCAGATACCTTACCGTCTGAGCCACACTCCTCACTTAGCTTGATCAAGCCCATCGTGTGTGAGTGTACACTTCTAGCCCCTTGCTGTGTCCGGTCACACCTCTGAGCTCTGAGCAAACTCTTTCCTGCAACTGTGTCCCTTGCTCCCTCTTCCTTCCCAGACTGGGTTGGCAGGACTCAGCTCTCTGAAGTCTTCTGTGACTCTCCCAGGGAAGCAGACGCCCAGTGATCTCTGAGCTTCGGGAATCCCACACCTGCCTCCATCACGTGCTGCACCATGGCGGTCTCCCCTCGCTGCTCCACAGAGGCCTGAGACCCTGGTACAGCCCTGCTGACCCAGCGCGTCCTCGTGCACAGGCTTCTCAGCGCCCCTTCCTTCCTTTTTCCTTTGTCTTTCACATTCATTGTCTTTAACCCCACTCTTCCTTGCTCTCTCAGTCTTGCCCAAGTGTCTGAAGAGAACCTCTTCATAACATTTTACTTACACAAAATAATACTTTGAAACATGAGTGAAAAAAATATGAGGAAAACTAATGAATTCATATCACAGCCAAAGAAACCACAGATTTCGAAATGGAATTAAAACGGAGTGCCACATCTAACAACCCTATCTTAAAAATGTTTAAAACTCATCATAAAACAGTAAGATGAAGAACCAAACAGAAAAATGGTATAAAGATTATGAACAGGCAATTCACAAAACCCACAGTTTCATCACCCTATAGAGAATTAAATAGTGGGAATGGTGCAATTACTTTTAAATAGATTTTAGAAATATTCAAGTTCTCAGACCAGTGTTTGAGATTTCAAGGACAACTCCAATTGACGTACCATAAAAGCAGAAGTAGTATTTTTAAAATGTACTTCTGGTAAACAACTTTTCACACAATCCACTGTTCGAGTTAACTGAGACACACGTCCCCAAAGCCACAACCCAGCTGAAGTTTCAACATACTTTACAACATGGCCACAAGTCTGAGACATAAACAGTCTGCATGCATGTCTGCTTAACACACTTGAGTACCTACTTGAAAACCACTCAACTTGTTACCCAGCTGTCCCAGACTCAGTTCACGGTAATGGTTTTAGCGGTGTATGTGGGCGATTTAGAAACTTTGGCCCAACTGACATCAGCTGAAGTCTTGAGGTTAAAACCTCTGTTTTGGAAAACAGACAATTACCAAGAACATATGAATTGAAGACAATCTAATACCACTTTCAAGCTCCCTGTCACAAACTCTATACCATGTTGTTAGGGAGATGAAAGAATTATTTGGCCTTTTATTTATTTTTCAAAAAACATTTCCTAAGAGCAGTAAGCAATATGCTTTCATTCTTCAAAGTTCTTCAAAAAGGCCTTAGCACTGTGGTTTACGGGAACAGAGCCGACCCCTAATTAGACTCCTCTGAACTTAAAAGCAAACAGCCCAGCCTTCAGCTTCTTTCCTGGCTACACGGAGGCATCAAACAAAAGAATATGAAGGAAAACCCACAGGGCTGTGACCTCACATCTATTTGTTGCTTCACCTTTTCAAAACTCTGCCACCAGAGCTTTGGTGAACTGTTATATACCATATACCCATTCACCTTCAGCAGAGAAGTCCAACAACCCACTAGAGAGACTGGCCTAAGAAAATCTGCTTTAAAGAAGAGTTAAGAGGAGAAGCCAGGACAAACTGAAATGAAATGAGAGAATGGCATGAATACTTCAGGCCTGCCTGTTAAAGGAAGGATTCACCTTCCTGAGTTGTGTCACGTTCTGAAGAAAGGGCTCGTCCAACGCTTTTCCAGGGAGGGCTGTGCTGAAGAGCTTTGACTACCCTTCCTCCTCGAGACCGGTCTGAGTAGCAGAATCCAGGTGCGGGAGAATTCTCAGATCCTTCTAAAGGTTAGGGGTCAGAAAGACTTTTCTAACTTTAAGGAGAGAAAGGTCCAACTTCACGCTATCACGTCAACACTCACCAACAAAACAACAACAGCAGAAAAACATTTAAATATTGATAAATTTAGAAATACATGCTCAAAAAGCATTTCTGCAACTTCTGGTTTAAATTTTCTGGGGACTGTGAGACACGGCCTGGTCTGAACTGATACAGCGTAGATACAAATGACTTGTAAGACATTCTCGGTAGATGGTGTGATAACCACAGTGCTGGCTGTACAGAACAAGACCAAAGCCACAAAAGAGAGCAGCTGGAGGGCTCCCCTAACAGCAGTTTTTGTAAGAATGCTGGCAAACAAACCAACAAAAAGCAAAACCCAAAGTGCTGTGCTTGGATGAGAACTGGTTTTACTGCTGAGGCTCTTCCACTGTCCTTTCCCCTAAACACACTTCTTTTCTTTAACCGGTTATATGTATTTCACCATCTAAGCAATGACCTCTAAATGTGAGAAAACTGCTTGTCTACAGAGCTGCCTTTCAGGACAAAATCTCAAGGTGAACCAGACCATCACAAGCAGTCTGAACTCTTTATTTTTCCTACTTGGGTTGAGGCTGGTCCACTTCTTTCCTTTCTTCTAATCAAGAGAAGAAACCTACCACAAAAGTATTCAGAAGCTGCTAACACAACAGAAAATAATTCCACAGTGATCTCAGTTATCATCTTGCATGTGTTTAAAGCAAACAAAACAGAACCGCTGGCAAGATCTGAAAACCCGAATGTAGCGGATTCCTTGCGCTGAAGGACTCCACCAGGCATTCCAGGGACCAAATTATTTGTGGTGGCTAGAAAGAACAGCTGACTTATTCAAGGGAAGCTCTACGTAACTGCAAGGGGGAAGAAGTGGAAAGATGCTCTCCTCCTTTCTCTACTCAAGTTACCAAAATCCTAAAATAAGAGTAGAGTTTTGGCGGGGTTAAACAAACTTGCCAAGTTTCTCCTAAATTACTTATTCCCTACAAAGGGGTAACTCTGCTTTCACCATGTGTTTGTTTTCCAGGAGTAAACTGCAGAGGAACCAACTTAAGGGAGGCTTTGCTCCTGCCCCTCGGCTATTTCTAGCGCCTGTGATCTTGACCATTTCCACCTAAGTCCACCAAAGGAACTCAGCTTTCACCATCACTGTGACTTCAGACTGGTCCAGGTGTTTTCCAGTGAGGTCAAGAGATGCTGACTTGTTTTAAAAGTTCCAGCCTGCTGAATCTCTCAATATTTGCATGCAGAAAGATGTATTAAAGTGACTAGAGATGTTTGAAAGACAGGCAAAGACCAACATCAGCCATCGTCACACCGACCACGATGGGCCAGGTGGCTGATCTTTCTAAACCGCGAGTCAAGACTGACTGAGCAGCCACTTGGGGTCTGAGGCTCCAGGGTCAGCAAACAGGATTATGTGAAACCAGGGAAAGGGCTGCTGTCAGCACAAGGGTTTCCTAGGAGGCGAAGGAACTGGAGGGATGCTGCCGTTTCCTGAGATTCCTGGGAAGATCCTGGACATGAGAGGGGATGGAGGGAAGCAAAAAACGATTCTGCGTCCTCAAATTACTCATAGTTTCCACTTCCTGCCAAGATCACAAGTGGTGCTTCACACCCACAAACCTGCATTGCAGGCCCTGTTCTTCAGGAAGCTATAGAGAATCAGCCCATTACCTCTGTTCCTTGGGGATGACTACATGTTGTTTCCTTTGCTTTCAAGCCTTGATTTTTCCTCCTCTTTTTATAAGGGGCAGGCAGCACCCTGTCACGCACAGATCTTAAGGCCACCACTGAACGTTGAGCTTCTTACAACACTAACTCTGGAGCGGACTGCAAAGCTATAGTTGAGACCGGGAGCCCCTACGTTTCTGAAGTGGGGTGATATGCAAACTGAAAATGTTATTTTTGCACCTAGGCATACACTAGGGTAACCAGGCCCTATCAAACAGTTCCTTTTTGCCGTCTGATTCTTTTAGTTTAAACCTAAAAGCATTAACTCTTCTTCCTTGTTGTGCTGAGCAGACCTAAGATAACTTGTGACATCTATAGTCAGATCAAGTGACTTCTTTAAGTCAGAGAACTGCTGGCGGAGGACATGAGGACAATACTTCCTCCTCCTGACAGGTTCTCCAAACAGAAGACTCTTGTAATGACACATTGGACTCCATGAAGTAGTCTGCTTCCAGAAGAAACAGACAACTGGGGTGACTCAACATTAAAATTAAATATTAAGACCAAAAAACCTCCATCCTACTATTATAAACACTATTAACGTAGAACTAGTAGTCAATCCACTATTTTATTGATCTTCCATATTTAAAAAGACTTAATAAAATATTGCTATATTGTGTGCTATCAAATATGTAAAATATTTAGCACAGATATTTGAACTATAATCTCAACATTTACCTTTGCAATGAAAGACAACAGTGAAGCTGTTCTGATGGATCAAAATATGAGCAATCAGGTGGATACTTGCTACTCACGTAACCCTCAGCATCTAATTTATGTCTGTATTTATTTTTTTGTGGCTCAGACGGTGAAGAATCTGCCTGTGAGGCAGGAGGGCCTGAGTTTGATCCCTGGGTCGGAAAGAGCCCCTGGAGAAGAGAATGGCAACTCATTCCAGTATTCTTGCCTGGGAAATCCAACAGACAGAGGAGTCTGGCGGGCTATAGTCCATTTGGTTGCAAAGAGCTGGACACACCTGTGTGATTTTCACTTTTCATGCATACTACAGAGTATAGTATCTTCATTTTCACAGATGGGTAGGTACAAATATTAGTGCTTTTTTAAAAAAATGGTTTGCCTTGCAATCATATTACATTCTTCAATTAATTCAAGATGGAAGGAAAAAGTCAAACAAAGAAGGCAGACTGACAGCTAAAGTTAATATGTTGATGTTAAAATTTGGTGACACTTTCGAGAGTGTATTTTTAAGTGGGCTGTAAATTGCTTTTAAAAATATATAAATCCCACAATCTGTGGAACTTCCAAAACACCAGTTTTCCACAAAAACCATTCTGAAAACCACCGTCCTATTGAGCTATTTAATTACTACACAGACCGGTGGCTGAGAACTTCAGTCTACCAGCCTCGAATCTCTTGAGTCGGGTTGCTCCCCATCAGCAGCAGCCCCCACAGGTGATTCTTCGTGGGTGGCTCAGCGCCCCTGGGCCACAGACAATTTCCCAGAGGCAACACAGGTCCCCTCTCCAGGGGCAGTCCTGCAGACACTACTACAGACAGTACAAGCACTTCTACAGTCTGAGGCGCCCGGGCTCTACTTCATCATGGAGTGAGTCCAGGAAAAGAGCATTTCTACTTAACAGGGAAAGGTATGGAGGGAACAAAAATGGGTTTAGGATGCCTGATTACAAGAGGCGTATTCTCCTCCATCAGAGTGGATATTCTGTTCTTTGACAAAGCAGTCACGTGCCAGGTGCAGGTTCAATTCAGGGTCACTGTACTCTAACACGGACTAACAATAATTCAACTCTTCTCACCGGAAAATAATGCGTATGCAAAAATCAATGACAGTAATAAGATGCTTCATATACTGACAACATCAGACAACTTTTTCCAGCCTGCAATTAAATTGAAAAGTTATCTGGAGCTACTCGTGGAAGTATATAGTGAGTCATCCACTCACTGTAACCATAAACCTATGGTTCTCTATGAAAGTCAAAGAGGTGGTTGCTCAGTCGTGTCTGATGCTTGGAGACCCCACAGAGTGTAGCCCGCCAGGCTCCTGTTTATGGAATTCTCTAGGCAAGAATACTGGAGTGGGTTGCCATTCCCTTCTCCAGGGGATCTTCCCGACCCAAGGATCGAATCCGGGCCTCCTGCACTGCAGGAAGATTCTTCACTTTCTGAGTCACCAGAGAATAGCACAAAGAAAAGGATACTTTGGGTCTTCAAACAAGATTTTCCTTCTCTTTTGTCCCTCTACTTTCTGATAGAATTTCACATCACAACTCAGAACTGAGAGCTGGTGGGGTCCCCTTACTGTCCATGCTGGTGCTACCATGACAGTGACAGAGAGACTCTCTCTGATCTTTTGTCCAACTAACTGTTTAAAGCCATTACGTTCTCCAGTCAACACCAACATAGTCTGCGCTTTCTTCAGAGACCAGATGACAAGCAGAAAAACCTTTGAAACTACCAGTGAGATGACATTTACATTTTTTTTTTTTAACTCAGAGAGCCAATATTCAAGTACAGTCTTAAAAAATTCAAACAACGCAGAAATAGAAAACAAAAACTTAGTCCCCTTCAATCTCTCCTCTAACCTCTGTTTCAAATTGTTAACAGCTTAGTGTATATCCTTTTAGACATTCTCATACAGCTACATAAACAATTACTATTTACTTATCTGTTTTCTATAATTTGGGATCATACACACAGTTCCATTTATGCCTCTCAAGTTTCCAAAATGTCATGGAGATCTGTTGGCACCTGCAGATCTATTCCATTGGCTGAGAAACTACAGCTGGGGGCTGAAGTCAGCCCACACCTGTTTTGTAAAAGCGGGTTTATCAGAACATAGTCACGTTCACATTCACGTCTTGTCTATGGCTGCTTTTGTGCTACAAGAGGAGAGTAGGGTGATCACCACAGATGCCTAACAGCCTCCGAAGTCTAGTATCCTAACTATCAGTTTCTTCACAGAAAAACATTTTTTTAAAATTAATTATTTGGCTGTGCAGGATCTTAGTTGCAGCACGTGGGATCTAGTTCCCCAACTAGGGATTGAACCCAGGTCCCCTGCATTAGGAGCTGAGAATCTCAGAGCCACTGGACAACCAGGGAAGTCCTCATAGAAAAACTTTGCTGATGACTTTTGAGCTATTCCATTTTTACCATTAGCCTAATATTCCACCTAATGAATATATTATATTTTACTGTTAGATATTTAGCTCCTTTGAAGTTTTCCACAATATGAATAACGCGCCAATGAGTAAGTACCTAGGATTATACCTTGGGAGCTCTTACTCTAAGCCACTGTGTAATAAGCAACTTGAGAAAGGTGTTTCCAATTACATATTCCAACCACTAAAAAGGATCATGCGATGCTAAATATGGAAACATTAGCACCAATCAGATTATAATAAGTTAATGCTTGGCACTTTTAAATTTACAGTGTTACATGTCAAATAAACTCATGGAAAAAAAAAAGAGTAAGAGAAAGGTGCTAGGCACACAGGTTGCTCAAAGAATATTTCCTGACAAATAGCTTTTGAATGAATTACACAGTGCCTTGCATATTGCAGGCAACTGATCTTTGCTGAATAAATTCATTTAAGATAAGGAACTCAAATGCATACTTATTGGTACTGTTAGTCACTCAGTCATGTCTGACTCTTTTGAAACCCCATGGATTGGAGCCCACTAGACTCCTCTGTCCATGGAATTCTGCAGGCAAGAATACTGGAGTGGGGAGCTATTCCTTTCTCCAGGGGATATTCCTGACCCAGGGATCAAAGCCAAGAGTCCTATGTCACCTGCATTGGCAGACAGATTCTTTACTGTCTGTGCCACCAGACTTATTCACAGTTAAAAGTAAAAACAGAAATTCAGTCTGAAGTCACCAAGATCTCCTAGAATATTCACTCAGCTCTTCCCCACTACTGAAGCAGATGACAGAATGGAAGTCATTGTTCCTTTATGTATATAAAATCTAAATCATAGCAACCTACCAGTGATGCAGAACACTAAATTATGTGAAAAATCTCCAGGAAGATTTTCCAAGAGCTACTTGCAGTTACTTTTTTATTTTTTATTATTAGCTTTATTTTTACTATTAGTTTTATTCAGTTATTTTCAAATCCACCCACTGGTTGTGCAGTATTCTAAGAAGCAGACAGCATCCCCGTCAGACACATGGTCTCTGGGCACACAGTGGCGGCTGGAATTGAGACCCCTGAACATAGTCAAGAGCTTTAAACTAAAGACGGTAACAGCCCTGCCAAAAGGCCTGGAAAAACCCATGCACACCTGCCTGCCCTCCCCTGGACCTGGAGTGAGAATTTTGTGTTACCTATGAATCCAGGGTCCGGATTTACACCATTTGTATCTCCTAGAACCTTGAGTTAGGGAGCTGTCTCTAGAGGTTTAGTGGAATTCCAATCCAGCAATGATGAAACCCTGTGGGATCCCCGCTGAAACAGAAGCTGGACTGAGGCACCACAGGGTCACTGTGACAGAATAGGGACTCCAGAGATTCCCAGGGGAGGGGAAAAGTCTTATGAAGCAGAACTTATGACAAAAAAAAAAAAAACCCAGCTACCATGTAAGGAAGGTAAACCGTGATGAAGAAGCATTGGTAAACGCAGGCAGAAGATGCTGACAGTTATTAAACGGTTGAAATGAATCAAGTCCCTAATGGAAGAACAGGATGTACACTGCTTGGGGATTTTCTTTTCTGCGTGCTCAGTTATGTACTAGTTTTCTAAAACACTTATTTTGTTGAAAAGACATTTTTAAGAACTATGTTTCATAGCAGAAAGCGGGTGTTTGGCCTGCTGTACTGTTGGGAGTTGCTGGAATATGAATTTCATGCAGCCAACCAAGAAATGTGGTCTTTCTCTGTTTTTCTCTGAGGCCAACGCTCCTGTCATGGAGAACAGGCACTTCACAGGGGAGACAATTCTTTGCAGCGGAGGATGAAATTTCCACAGTTCTCGCTGGTACAGATTTAAAAGAGAAACAGAGTGTTTAACACACAGACTGACACATGGGTGGCTCACTCTGCCACACTGTTAGGCAGCCTCATGGTATGTGTGATCCTGGAGGATTCTGGAGGGAATAAGAGGTGCCGGGATGGTAGGTCAGGGGTGTGAACAGCAGCGTCCTCCTTGTGTTTACTTCAAGCACTTTGCGATGAATGCAAATTTACCTGTGCTCAATAATATCACTTATAAATTATATGTAGTTTCCACTAAAATAAAAGACAAACTCCTGTAGAAACTGTACATCTGAGAATATTGAAAGAACTAGTAACTGATCAGCAAACAAGAAAATGGCAACACTGACTTCTCATTCCTAGAATGAGCTCTTTGGAAGTATAAGACACGTATGTAATCTTTTTATATTACACACACACACACACACACACACACACGTAGCAGACTCTTCTGCTCATGGAATTTTCCAGGCAAGAAAACCAGAGTGGGGTGCCATTTCCTACTCTAGGGGATCTTCCCGACCCAGGGATTGAACCCACATCTCTTGCGTCTCCTGTATTAGCAGGTGAATTCTTTACTACTAGTGCCACCTGGGAAGTCACGTGTAGTAGGCTAAGAACGTTTTAATGGTAGATAGGCATACCAAAAAGGCCCTGGTGACCACTGCCCCAGACAACCAAGTCACTCCAGTACTGAGAAACCGTGTCTAGCAGCTAAAAAGTTATCCTGGCGACAAGGGACCAGTGTACTAAGAATGAGTCCTTTCAGAGCCTGAGCTCAAGACTAACATGCTGGGGACATCCTAGACACGGACAGCCTTTTGTCCCCTCGAGGTCGCATAGAACGTGTGACAGTGCTGGAGTCCTCTATTTCCTGGTTAAGTCACACATGATGGAGGGCATAAATGTGTGTGATATCTGCCCACGAGGATGAATACAGACATGAGAGCTCCCCAGAGGCTTTCTTTAAGGAAAAACAGGACAGTTGAACAAAGAGGGCTGCAGAAAACATTTGGAGTAAAATATATCCATAAAAGGCATTTTACCAACATGTGTGTGTTAACACCAGTTGTCTAAAAAGTCACAACAGCTGCAGCATGGATAACACGGACTCTGTGCCAGGTGTCACTCCACTCTGCCTCTAAAATTTAAGGAAGCAAGCGACTGGAAATTATTATTGTAACTGTTGACTCTGCTCAGATACAGTTTTAAAAAATTTTCAAATTTCAGTAAGTTAACTATCTTGAGTTAACAAGTCACTCGCGATATTTCACACAAATGACTGAAATCAAGACCAGGTCATGACATCATGGTCTGGGCAGTGCTTCTTGAGGACTGGGTTAGTCACCGTTCAGTCCAAACTGGTTACAGATGTAACGTGACGCCCATCACCTCCGCCTTCTGGATGACTGGCCCTTCACATCAGCCACGTCTGACCATAAGTGGCCTCCTTGATTTTCCCCGGTATGCGCGATGAGCACTACTCCTCTCTGTCTGCAACCGTATTTTGAGACGTAATGCCTCACAGCAAGGGTCTGCAAGTTGCAGCCTGTTTCCATATGGCCCGTGAACTGCAAATGGTTAGCGCTAGAGTAAAAAGTGAGCTGAAGTGACTGACAAGGGACGGCTGGGCGGCTTCGGGGTTTGAGGCTATTAGACGGTTTTCATGCTGACATGGACTTCCAGAATAATGCAGTGGCTTAGGGACAACAGGAGAGGATATTTGAAATCGGGCTCTTTGAAAAACATTAAGGGCTCTGTATTCTCTTATCTGGAATGTGTGTCTTCAATGCTGTTTAAAGGAAGACAGAAAAAGGGCTACTTCTCCACATCAAAGTGGAACAGATAAGGGGTGGGAAGGACAGGAAACTAGAAACGACCGTTTCCGAGCCTGGAGCACTTTATTGCACAGGAACACACGCATCTCTTACTTGCACACGTGCAGGCGTCTTTGCTGGTGAAGGGCTTCGTGCACTGGCTGCAGACGATGGGACCCACGATCGAGATGGAACAGAAAGCGTGCCCGTTCACGGTTTTCTTGTCCTTCTCCTTCTCTTTAGAGTCTTTCTCCTTCTCCTTAATTTTATCTTTCTCTTTTTCCTTTTCCTGCCAAAGGAAACAATCAACATTACATTGCTAGCTGAACACTGGAAGGCCTTCCCTTCTGGAAGGCTACTGGGCTATCTGTGGTCAACAGTGGCTGGTGAATGTTTTGAATCAAAGTTAGGAATGCTGTCCTGGACATAAAAAAATTTTTTTATTAAGTTGTGTGCATTCGAATTGCATTATAAAAACCTTAGGAGGATTGGGCAGGTTGAACAGTTTTGTTCCTGGCTTGAAAAGTGAAAGTGTTACTTGCTCAGTTGTGTCTGACTCTTTGCAACCCCATGGACTGTAGTTTGCTAGGCTCCTCTGTCCATGGGATTCTCCAGGCATGAATACTGGAGTGGGCTACCACTGCCTTCTCCAGGGAAAGATCTTCCAACCCAGGGATCGAACCCAGATCTCCTGCACTGCAGGTGGATTCTTTACCATCTGAGCTACCAGGGAAGCTATGCCAATAGACATGTTCATTGCCTAGGGACCAGCATGGGCACTGGAAGAGGAGGAGCCTGCGGTGGCCCTGGGGCCTCCTGAGACAGCCACGCTTGAGCCCATGGGGGAAGCCAGTGCCGAGCCCAGGTGCAGGGCGGGGAGCAGAAGAAAGGATGTGATGGTTCTGGGACCAGCCTGAGGCAGAGGTGACTGGGTAGCGTGAAAAATGACTCAAGGTTCCCCACAACTGCTTCCCACCCATCACATACCCTCAAGAGAGGGCACATATCTGATAACTGCCTCCCCTACTCTAGCTGGAAAAATGAACTATCCCCCACATAGACATTTGCTGTTCTTACTAATTAGAGTTTCAAGGTTCAGCTTTGGCCCAGTTTTCAAACTGGAGGAGGAAGGGTTTAAACCCTAAAAATGCAAAGAGATACTAATGAGTGCTAGATCCTTCATAAAATATCCAAAGCAGTCAGAGGCATTTCAGATACACACTACCCTTAGGAGATGAGGACTGGGTGGTCTAACCATACACTCTTCATAAAAAGTCCTTCCCAGACACGGTTAGACAGACACTTGGCTGGTTAATCAACAGCAAATGAGTAATTTTCTTTCAAACTAACTGGACCCTGAATTGCAATTTACAGAAGTAGGAGGAATGCATTTAGTAGTGGTCATCATCACCAACTTTAGGGTAAACATTTTCCAGGGCATATAACAACACTATTGCTGTCATCTAAAACAATTCCTGAAAAAAGAGATACCCCAAAGTCAGTGATCATGACAACTACCAAAGGCCTTAGATTTTCAATCGATGCTTTCTATCTACATTATTTCATCGGATTCAATAACTCTGAAGTGAGAAGGGTGGGCATTATGCTTCCCATTTCCTAGCTGAAAAGATAAATAACAAAGATAATAGTAGGCAAGAGTTGGAACAATCACTACGTGGCAAGTAGTGAAGAAAGCAACTGACATGAAATTTCTCATTAACAACCCAATGGCGTATAAGGACCAGCTATGATTTCCATGAAACACTCGAGGAGCCGAAGCTGAGACATGGCTCATGTACTGGAGGTCACACACCAGTAACTGCCCAAGCTGGAGCTAACTTCCAGATCTGCCAACTGTAAAGCTCAGCTCTTGGTCACTGCACTCTACTGCCAACGACTAGAGATGTATGGACTCACAGAATGTCACACAGCAAATGACCTGCAGTTAAAATAAAAACCCCAGGTCTTCTGACTCTGTATTCAGAACCCATCTGCTATACTGAAATGGTGAACATTTGCTAAGTCTGTGATTCACATGAAGTCCTTTGTTAATAGCAGGCATATAATAAAAATCTAAGAATCAAACTGCTACACTTTAGAACTATAAAAAATAACAGGAGAGGAAGGGAGGAAAAACAAACTACTTCATTTTAAAAAACAGGAAACTGTTCTGAGTGAAAATTCCTTAACTGCTAACGTATCTAAAACTCTAATAAAAATCAGTATGAAGAAACTGAGTTTTTCTAATAACTTTTCTTTGAACTAAATTTTGCTAAAGGCTTCTCATATACAAAATGTTAAACTGAAGAGCACCTGACCTTTTTGTTCAAGAAAGCTAAAAAAGTTGCTGTGAGAGTTAAGAAAATCTGTGGCCAACTAGCTTACTCTCCCAAGCCTTGCTATGCTCTTCAAATCTGAACAGATAATCTCCCCATCCTTTGCGAGAATCCCAACCAGCTCCTCCAAGGATAAAAACAAAACAAAACAACAAACTCCACTCTCTCTCTCTGTGTTGATCGGAAGCTAGTGCTGTAAAGAAGTCAGGCGCTTACCTCCCCATGCCTTGGTCCTATGAATCTCACTGTTATGAGGGGTGCTTCATGAAACCGACCCCATTTTGCCGACATGATTCGACCCCCATGCCAGGAAATATGCTCTCACGGGAGGAGGGGCTCATGCCGGCAGGGCAGGGCCTGGCAGTTCCGAGCTGCCATTAGAGCAACCAGGAGAGAAACTGTAAGAGGAAGCTGGGGACTGGTTGAGAAAAGGAAGGAGGGAGGGCCGAGGCTGCGGGTTTCCTTAAGACAAGCTTAACTATTTGCATGCTGCCGGCGCAGCCCGCCACCCAGGCACAGAGGACCCAGGGCACGACACGGGGCAGACTGCCCTGCACACGCTGTGTGCGGACAGTGCTTAAGTGGTAAGACAGGAGCTCTGGCAAAACTGAGGCAGATTTTTTTTCAATGCTGGAAGTTAAGGAACACATCTATTTAAACAGATGTCCTCCTTTGAAAAACCATACATTTCTAAAGAAAAGTTGTTTGGTGAAGTCGCCTGTGGAAAGGCACTGATTGGCTGTTTTCTGAAGTTTGATTTTTCCAGGTTTAACTCTTGCCAAAATGCCTTAAACCTGTGTTCTGGGGAAATGGAAACTAATAATATTTAATGGGAATAATGCAAGAGACAACTACACTAGGATACTATGAGGGGAAATGATATTTTGATTCTTCTAAACCTACCATTTTAGACAAGTAATTACGATTAAAAAAAAAGAACTCTGGAAAACTGTGAAGCATGCTATGATTAAGCGACTGAAGAAACGAGAGATGATGACATCTAACATTGCTTTAAGTCTTGGCAAAAACTACTTTACCCTAGTTGGCACCTTTGAAAGGCTAAGATGTTTAGTTCTCTTTACTTCACGTGAACTGGGAGGTGAAGTTGAATGTCTTGTCATGAAACCGGGGAGTAGATTAACATCTGTTCAGGAACCTAATCCTTGCATCCAAAAAGGCCTACTTCAAATCAGATTAACAATTTGTCTCAAACATCTCTGACCATCTCCTACTCGTCTGCAGAGAGGAAAGCTTAGAAAAAAAAATCGATGTGACAGGATGGTTTAGAGAGGGTCACATCCCACTCCCTCTGTAATGAGGACATTATATACACACACACACATATATATTATGTGTGTGTGTCTGTTATGTTATCAGTCTGCAGCAAGCAGACTCACTTAGCAGGAAACCGTACTACCTCTTAAAGATACTAAAACACAAAAGCAGAAACTGCCTGCCAGTCTTCCTGTTTTATTTCCTGTTTAGGTTCTCCCTCTTTCACACACATACACGACTCAACATATTTATCTGTTAACTCATGCCAGTTATTGAGAATTCTTGAAAGGACCTATAAAGGATCAGTACTCTATTTCCCCCAAATTTCCCATACTCACATGGCTAGAGATATGAAAATATATATATACAGCGTGTATTATGTTATACATATAGTATATTAGATATAGAGTGCTTACACTAAAAATCTAGTGCTAACATCTAAGTAGCATTTCAATTTTTTAAGCATTATGGAGAAGTAACATTATTCAAAGGGTAAGAAAACCAGTAAAGCCAGCATCATGACACCAAGAAAATATTCATTATTTTTACGTTATCCTTTTAGAGAATCAAACATTTCTGAATGGAAAAGCCCTCCTGTGGGTACGATGGCAAAAACACACAAGGTATTTAATGCAACTTAATGGCAACCCACTCTAGTGTTCTTGCCTGGAGAATCTCAGGGGACGGCGGAGCCTGGTGGGCTTCTGTCTATGGGGTCGCACAGAGTCGGACACGACTGAAGCGACTTAGCAGCAGCAGCAACATAAAATGTGGGGCTTCCCTGGTGGCTCAGTGGTAAAGATTCCCCTGCAATGCAGGAGACGTGGGTTTGATCCCTGGGTTGGGAAGATCCCCTAGAGAAAGAAATGGCAACCCATTCCATTATTTTTGCCTGGGAAATTCCACGGACAGCGGAGACTGGTGGATTATATTCCATGGGGTCGCAAGAAGAGGTGGACACAACTTACTGACTAAACAACAATATCATCATAAAATGCATTACTTCACCAATTCTCCTGTTTCTTACTATCTTCTGGTACATGAACAAAAGCTGAGCTATCCTTTGTGAGGATGAAACAATCTTATTTGAAGTGAGCTGGTAACAACGATCAAAAGTGACTCTTAAGCTTCTTAATACACTGATAATGTGGCTGAAGGGGTGCCTACACCCTGGGTAATGTGAAATGGATTGCAATCCAGGGTTACAGATTTGTAACTTTTGGAGAATTTCCATCGCTAGAGATAGCACAAGCTGCCAGAGACCAAACCTTGGGGCCAAGAGCCTGAAAGGGGAAGCAGTCTCGTTGCAAAAGAGTGCATTACTCTGACAAAGAGGAGACGGGAGGTGACAGGCCACCTGAAGACGGCCTGCTGCTGCTGCCAGGCTGTACTTGCACACAAACTACCTTCTTTTGGCCTGCCCTTTCTCTTCAGCCCTCTCCTAGCAAACTCCAGACTCCAGTCCTTTGAGGTTGTTAAAGAAATTAAAGGAAAGAGACATCGTGCAGCTCACTCTTGCTCTTACTTGGTCGAAGTCAGATCACAAGATATGACCTTGTCTGTGACCTGAAGCATACTTCTCTGTGCCACAGTCGCTAAGATAAGGAGACTGGTGCGAGCTGTTTTTAAAGGTCAGGTCCCAGTTTCTGTGTTCAGTCTAATGTCATTTCGTTCATGTCTGCTTGTACTGCCTCGCCAAAGCCATCAGTGATGTACTCACTACTCTGCCCCTAAGCTGGTGTCATGAGGCAGATGGATGGAAAAGGGGGAATTCTCCACTTTACCCTGGTCTTTTGGTTAAAAGTTTGTTTGGATAAAAGATTTCATGGTTTAAAACCAAAATAAAAGGCAAGAGAAACACTTGAAATCATCCGAACAGATAGTAAAAATCGTCCAGGTAAAGACTGTGTGCTTTGGTTCCTCCACCTGCTCGTCAGCACCTAGGAGAATGCTGACTCCATGCAAACACACTTGGCTAATTAACAGTGCTCTTTCAAGGAGGCCTTCTTCTGTTGATGCCAACCAGTGGCCAGGCCAGCCGACAAGACAGACACGGCTCTATTTTGAGCCCTGCTGGAGGAGGAAATGGCAACCCACTTCAGTGTTCTTGCCTGGAGAATCCCAGGGACAGTGGAGCCTGGTCGGCTGCCGTCTATGGGGTCGCACAGAGTCGGACACGACTGAAGCGACTTAGCAGCAGCAGCAGCAGCCACACAAAGAATAGTAAGTGTTCTGCCCTCTTTAACCTTAACTGTTTTGAATTATAAAACAAGGTTAAGCATGAGGTTAATGCTTAAATATGAGACTATTCTAGAAACGGTTTGCTAGACTCTTCGTGCATCTTCCAGTTTGCCTACTTTCTGTCCATTCTGCACTTGGGCAGGTGAAATGAGGAGAAAACAGAATTGTGGTGGCAGGTTTTCTGGAAAAATCTGAGTGATGACCAAACCTAGTATTTGCTGAAAGAAGAGAGATCTCGTTTATAAAAGTTAGTAATTATGTACCTGTGTGTATGCATATAACACACAGATATATGGTGATTCCTGTGCAAGAAATCCTTAATTGAGCCCCAATTTTCTTCCTCCTTATTTTGTTGGAGGTTAGAAGGGTGAATGGAGACACTGTAGGGCAGTGAGAGGCAGAAAGTCTCCCCACTGATCTGAGACAGAATCTTCCAGCTGAGCGATGGGAATTAGTATAAGAAAGTTGACTCTTTTTTCTTTCTAAAAATACATTTAAACAGTATTAGAAGAGTATTTATCTCTATGTGGAATTATTACAGGTACTTTTTATTTCTGATGTTTTCCCCAGATGAGGTGCCTTACTCTTAATAAAGGGAGATCTACCTTACAGTGTGTGGAAAGGATTAAATCAGATAATACATGGGAAGCGCTCGGCATACAGCAAAACCTCAACTGGTAGTGTTATCCCTTATTGCTGTTTTCCTCGCTGTTAGTTTTCTTCAGATATTAGCCTCCTGCGGCCAGCATCTCTCAACTCAATTCCACAGGACCCCATCATGTAATTAGTTTCTGGGTGTGTGCTGTGCCTGGAGCCTACTGAGGGCTGGCTGAGGGGGTCACACAGAAATGCCCACAGTTCTTACCTTGCTCTTTTTACTGCTGGACATTTTGTTCTTGATGTAGCTGAATGTACGGCTGACTTTGGTTCCACTCTTTATTTCAAAATCTTTCTTGGGGCTTTGTGGCAGGAAATTAAAGTTCTCTTCTGTTATACTAAATAGAAAACAGAAGAGATTTTTAAAAGATTACAGAAGTTAGTTTTTTAAAATTACTTTAAAAATTTTTTAAAACATCAATACCGTATATTAACGCATATATATGGAATTTAGAAAAATGGTAACCTAAACCCTGTATAAGAGACTGCAAAAGAGACATAGGCATTTAGAACAGTCTTTGGGACTCTGTGGGAGAGGGTGAAGGTGGAATGATTGGAGAGAATGGAATTGTAGCATGTATATTATCATAAGTGACCAGTCCAGGTTCGACGCATAAATTTTCCTCTGTTCATTTCTTTGCATTTGTGCTTTTTTAATAAAATTCTTTTTTAGAAATAAAAAAAAATAAAATAAAAAAAAAATAAAAAAAATAAAATTACAACACTCTACATATAATTCTTTATAACCATCATGATCAGGTATTATTTTGGCTACAAGTCACAGTCAACTTATATGTTCACGAGCAAATGGGAGGAGTGGGAGGGGGCCAGAGGCTGCTGAAAGGTTTTATATAATAATACCAACCCAACGACAGAGCACACCACAATGCTCATGTCCTACTGGAAAACCCTGGCTAAATTTTCTTATGTCAGTTATTAGTGTTTCACTAATGGGTTTTCAGGGATCTGATGCTAATTGTTGATTAGAATTAATGATCAATTAGTTATTAATTACTTTATCTGAAATTGCTTAACCTAAAACAGCACCCAATGTATAAACTTCTTTGTATTAAACAGGTGTCTAAACAGAAACCCACAGACGGCAACCAAGGAGTTCTTATGACTGAATGCATATACAAGTTCCCTCATGGCAGAGATCACACCTTTGATTTAGGTTTCTGGCACACTGGACAGTCAATTTGTGAATTCAGTTACACACGATTTAAGGAGGGAATATGCTGAATGGCAGGGAGATGACACAGTGCAGAGAGATCTACGCAGGAGTTTCACAGACCTACCTGTGTCCTCAGCCCACCCATGATGGGCATCTCCAGACCCCGGGAAATTCACAAAGGTCGAGTTCCTCAAAGAAAGCTGGGCCCTTGCACACATTATCATTTGCGTACACATACAACTACACAGAACCGTTATATAAACATCACCTATTATACAGAAATCCATTCAAACTGCTGTCCCAGGGTCCCAGAACAGCTATGCTAGGAGTTTTCCATCGGAAAAGTAGTGTTTGCCTCGAGGGCCTCTGTGAGACCAGAGACAAGCAGGACCACATGGGTTCTGTTCAGTAGCTCAAGTCTATTTATACTTAAAATACTGCTTGAGATATAAAGCAGGCTGTTACTAAGACAAAGGGGAAATGAAAATCACTGCTCCAGAAACAACAAAGAGTAAGCAGAATATGGTAAGTGCACACAAGAGGACTCGTATTGAGAGAGTTCTGGATTCCTAGGTCACAACTGACGCCTTTATGAAAAGGAAGGCAACTTATAAGACACTGCAGGGCAACAATCAGAACCCCAATTATGCTTAAAATAGAATATTTAATCTCATAAGCTTGAATAATAAACAATGAGTCAAAATAGCAATCTTGTGCCTGCTGTTAAAAACCAAGTCACTTCCCTGGACAGAGAAGTGTAGTGTCTGAACCTACACAGAAGAAAACAGCTTTAAAGCTTACAAGGGCTAAGTAGGCAGCAATACTGCATGAATACCAATACACACACTGTGAAACAAAATGTTCTTAGACTTAGAAATTAAAAATCCCCATAAGCAAAGAGTGCAAAGTTCATAAAGTTAATACAAGTGTATCTTTACGTGAATAAGTGCAACCAATAATCCTTATCTATAGGATGCAACAAAGAATAAAGGTAGAAAACTATCCAGGGCGTCAATTAAAAAACCGACATTCCAAATTTATCGATCAAGGAAGTAAAATTCCAGTAAGTTCAATTAACTTATTTTGCGTAAATGTGTTAAGACGTTTCAGATTTCCTTCATTTCATCTTGAGAAAAGGAGTAGCAAAATAAATGCATACAGTACCTCCCAGTCAGATTAGAGCTGGTGCCGTGGAAGGGCCGTGAACCTGCGAAACAAGAATGGCAGGAAACAAATTAGAACAAAAGCATTTCACCCACAGAACAGACAACATGCTGAATGTTTTCATGACTGACACAGATAAAGTAAAACAGCCTCTGAAAGCCAGTGTGCGGTGCTTCTCCTTCTGAGGGTTTAGAAGAAGGAAAAATTTTAAATGAAACCCTCAAATCAGAACTGGAAATTGGCAGCAACTGGGAGTGAATTTCTCACGGGGAAAATTTTTTTCAATCCAGGATTCAAGTAACCAAACAAACCCCAAAATGAAACAACAAAAATGCTCAAATGTATGTCTAATTCCTGTTCTTACGAAGGCTCATCAGAGTCCATAGTCCATCCTTCTGAGCCACTGTCAGAGGAGGAATATACAACAGGAAATGACATGTCATTTTCTATACGCTGCTAATCCTGCGTCCATATATATCTATACTAAAAGTCTAGCTAATATATGCCTGACATTTTCCTGAGCATTCCGAGAAATGGATTAGAGCATTAGAAAAGCAATAGGAAAGAGCATTAGACCGAACTTATAAGGTCTAGGGTTTGCCACTAATTTGGGGTGAGATCTCCGGACTTCATTTCTTCATCTCTGAAATAAGGAAGATAAAACAGATGCTAAGGGTCTTTCTAGGTTGAACTGATCAGATGAATAGGGCAGATATATTATTCCTCCTTCCATAACCATCAGACCATAAACTGAAATGAGTCATTACATCAATAGCTAAATCAGACAGGGCATTAAATAGAACAAATACAGAAGTAATGATACCATTATTTTACCTGTGATAGGTTAATGACAAGTGGTTTCCAAGTTTTAGGAGATCAGGTATAGAAACACCTTCTGTGTGTGATTCCAGGTAGACAAAGGTTGCTCTGTGTAACTACTGTTATAATGTGGACAAAACACACCTTTCTCCTTGAGGTTACTAAAACTTCAATTTGACAGAGATTTGAAAAATGTTCCACTACCAGATTATCAACATTTGAAACTCTGAAGAACTCCCTAATTGTTCCAGATTTTGAATAGAAATGCAAAGGTGAAGTCATTACTAACATGTAGCCAACAGGTGTAAATAATGCATTAGAAACTTAAAAATGAATTCAAAAGCTTCAAAAGATCGCTTTTACAGTTTTTCCTTTTACTTGTTTGGGGTTCTCCTGTTTCACTTATGATGCATAATAACAACAGCCAGAAGACAGGAAGAGGAAGACCTGGGATCTATCTTCCAGTTCTGCATGATCTGGCCTGGGATCTATCTTCCAGTTCTGCATGATCTGGTGAAAACACCAGCATTTAAACCTCGGAATGCCTTCATCTACCTAAACAAAAACCAAAGTGTAGTTTAGATTGGGGGCTTTAAAAGTTTTACACCTAAGGAGCCCTGAATGATATAAGCACCATCAAGTTCTCTCAGGCTGCCAGGATTCTGTTGTAATCAATTACCTAGTAAGTTACCACCTTAGTAATATGAACAAGGTAAAAATAAAATTCATAAAGAAAAATACCAACCAGCAGAGAGGCCGGCCAATAATAAGCTCCCAGAAGGTTTTTGTCAAATAAACTAAGAATTCAACAAATGCGTGATACAAATACTGTGAGAATCTGTAACTCCTATAAGGATTTCCAACTTTTTTGCTGCTAAAAGATATTTCAACTCATTTTAATTCATTTACTATGACCACTAAGGTATGGTTCTGAAAACAGTGACTAATTCACCAATGTGTCTAAAATAAATGCTTCTGACATTCCAGAAGTGTCAAGTTTTCAGAGCATCTAAAAACATGATATAACCAAGGTTACTTCCATGACATAATTACAGACGGAAACAAAGAAATCTGTCATTGAATTTAGCCTATTAAGTACTATTGCAAGTAAGTAGCATGTTTCAACAAGACTTTTTTTAAGGCATGTAACAACCTGCAGACCTAATACAGTAACATTCCAGGACTGGAACTGTTAGACATAGTATTTTTAAAAGCGTGTTCCGTGGAACACTTGTCTCATGAGACGTCATACATTGTCTTGCACATACTGTGGTTTACCTGATTAATACATTTTTGAATCACAGTATATTGAATACTACCTTCAAAACTCACAAGATACACATAAGCTTTTGAAATCTGCTTAGTTTCCTAAATTTATATGTTCGAGAACCAACCCTTCCCACGCCCCGTCTCTCATCCCCCTACCATAATTTTCACTGTATTTTTGGGTTTAAGGAACACATTTTGAGGAATGCTGGATATTTGATTCAAGGGTTTCTTTGAGCTTCTCTACTTCATGATGACATTATGTTGATTAACTGAGTAACCAGTGCTGATTAACTGAATAACTGGTCATAACTCTATATTGGTGGTAGAAGAAATACTATTGGAACCTTAGTTTTATTTGCCATGCTAACCTATTTCCAAGCATATTACAAATACTCAACAGCCTTGAGAATTTGTAAAAACTCAAAAATTGTAGATGGAGTTTCACAACTTCCCTCCTATGACAACTGGTATGGAGTGAAAATCTTATGTGCCTATACCAAAGGCATTTTACTTGTGAAAAAGTATTGAACATATAAGATCTTCATTTGTGCCTAAGCCACTTTCCTTTAAGAACAATGCAAAAATGTCACCTTGAACTTGATATTGCTAAATATTAAATTTTAATATTTAAGTATTAAATAAATACTGCTCAAACTTAGGATCAGCAAATGGTGCTGAATTAGGATGCTTAATCATATTTATATTATAATTGCCTGAGACTAATATGATTTATATGAAATGAAAACAATTCATTATTTAGCTTTATATAGCAAGTAGTTTCTCCATTAAAAACAGCAGTCCTGGAATTGTCTAGAAATTTTGTACAACTGAAAAGAGTAATTTTCATGGGGGTTGGGATTCATTTCCTCTCCGAGTTTACTAAATCTAATACTAAACTAGGTTATTATTAAGTAATGATATAATAATCTGAAACCTACAGTGTAGGAAAAGGATTGAAAAATAAAAGTTCCAAAGGAACTTCTTCCACCCGATTAATTCACGTGGTTTAACCTCAAGGAAAAGATATTCTTAAAGAAATGGTCTGGGGTAGTTCCCTGGTGGCTTAGAGGTTAGGATTCAAGCTTTCACTGCCACGGCCCGGGTTCAGTACCCAGCTGGAGAACTGAGATCCCACAAGCCATGCAGCACAGCCCCCCCGCCCTGCCAACAAACAAATTGAAAAACTGACAAAGATCGGGGTGGGGAGGGGGTGGAGAAAGAAGAAGGAAGTCTGACAGTGACTTTTAAATGTCACAGATGGACATCGAGGTATCTGTCCCATGAGACAAAAAAGGGGAAACAATGAGAGTGAAATTTACATGACCGATGGAACATTTCGAGACGTTAGTGCGCAGTGTTACAAAAGGCACAAGGTGGGATGGGAGCCCCTTATGCCTTTGCAGGTATCTCTGTTCTGAGACGATGTCTTGGGCCCTGGAACTGGGTCCCTGCATCAGTCAACACTGCTGGTGTACAAGACAAAACTTCATTCTTTTATCCAAATTCATTTTCAAAGCAGAGCATGAAGGCGAATGATTCAGCAGTGGTGACATGCAAGAGGATAAAAGCCCCCAATCTCTTAGTACCAAGCCTACAGCATTTTTAGCACTGGTCAGGCCCTGGAGAGAAGCCACTGGACCCCAAAGTTGCTTACTTACTATGCAACTCCTCCTCCTCATCACTGGAGTAAGAAGAGCCAAGAGAAAAGAGAGTTTTAGACTTAAGGAGGAGAGGTGAGATGCTGACGGAGAGCGAGATCCGCCGTGCTGGCCGCACCTGCTGCTGGGCTGAGGAACAGGTTAACAGAAGACATTAGCGCCTGCGGATCACACCAGAACAAAGACCCACGGTGCCAAGAACCATGTCAGTGGCCAGAACGCTGCCACGGGAGGCTGTCTGGGCCTCTAGGCACCATCTAGTCACATCTCCACCTTTCTTTCTCAATATGCAGAATGGTAATGCAGCTGAAGAAAATGCATCCAACAAAGACACATACTTGTTAGGCTATGAAAACAGGAAGTGCGCTCCTTTTCACAGCCATCATTTACAGCTGGAGTTTTTTTCCCCCTTCAAGGTAAGGAGACACCTTGCATGGTGGTGTTCCTTGGGATTCTTCATCGGTTCTCTTCCCGCCCACCCCAAACCTCCTCATTCGCTGTTGCCTCTTCAAATACAATCTGCAAATGATACAGTGATGACTCACGACTTTCTATTTTCAAGTCTGGTCTGTCCTTTGAATTCAAGCCTCATTCACCTCACTGCCTACCTGTGGGCAGACATCCCACAGCAGCTCAAACTCAACAAGCACATACATCAACTCAGACCCTCCTCCTCGTTTGTTCTTTCCTTTGGTGAATGGTACCTAACATCTAACTCATCATACAGGACAGAAACCTGGACACCACCCTTGAATCCTTTTATCGCCTCTCACTCAGCCCTTTTAATTCTGTCTTCTAGAATTCTGTGAACATCAACTTTTTCTCTACTGCCACTGGTTTGTGCCTGCTTCTGGCCAGCATCTGCTCTCATCAGAACTCTGCGACAGCCTTCTACTCACCTACCAGCCTCTCCTTCCCAACACGGTCTTCAGTGAGGTCTCTGCAGTGTCAGAATCAATCAGTCGATTTAACAAAAATCACTCCACTGCCCTCAGACAAGCAGCCCAGAGTCCTCAGTCTAGCTTTCCACCTGCTAACAAACCCAGTGATTTCCTCCTGGTCTTCACTTTGGTATCACTTCTCACCAGGGCTTCCCTGGTGGCTCAGACGGTAAAGAATCTGCCTGCGTTGCGGGAGACCTGGGTTCGATCCCGGGGTTGGGAAGATCCCCTGGAGGAGAGCATGGCAACCCACTCCAGTATTCTTGCCTGGAGAATCCCCATGGACAGAGGAGCCTGCTGAGCAACAGTCCAAAGGGTCGCAAAGAGTCGGAAACGACTGCAACGACTCAGCACGGTACCCAGTTAGGCTTCTCTGCCCCCTCGAGTCGGGGCTAAGAACCCAGTGTTTCCTTAAACTGCCCCATGTACCATCATCTGCTGCACTCAGCTGTCCCCATGTCCTTGAGCTGAAGTGTGGGGAGAAAAGGAATCGCATCTGGAAGGTCATGCCTCTCCTTCCACTGTCTCACCTGGTGCCAAGCAAAGGACAGGTTCTTAACTATTGAATAAATTAACAAATGAATAAATGAATTTCCTTTTGTCAGGCTTTCTGTAAGGTCATCATCCTAAATAAAATGAAACAAAAAGCCCTGTACCTGCCCAGCACAACAGACACTCCACACCCCAGGTAAATGCCGAGTGATGGCAAACCACAGGGTGCAGCCACAGCTCCTAATAGCGTGCAAAGAACGCCTGCCACAAATTCATGTGCACTGGCTTTTTCAGCAGTGACAGTCCAGTGCAAAAGTAAGATACCAGTTTAATGTGTGTTCTACGGTATTCCCAAATGTGAAGCATATATAAGAAATGAAAGTAACTTCTCTTAATTACCCAAATCTCAGAGTATCCCCTTCTTCTGTCACATGATCATGGATCATAATGAAAAACCTACTTGTAAGAATAAGGAATATCTTCGACATGTATGGACAGAATATGTTCTGCTAACACAGGGATTCAGTTTTAAAATGCACTCAAATTTAATGACCATGAATATATTCCAGCCTCATAATTTAATCAAAAGGCCAATATCAAAAGTCAACCTGGGGATTTCCATGGTGGTCCAGTGGTTAAGAGTCCGCCTTGCAATGCAGGGACTGGGTTTGACCCCTGGTCCGGGAACTAAGATCCCATATGCTGAGGAGCTTATAAGCCTACACGCTACAACAAAAGATCCCGCTTGCTGCCTGAGACCTGACGCAGTCATAAACACATATTTTTTAAAAAGTTAATTTGCTAGACCAAATTTCTGTTCTGATGAATTTGTCAAATATTGTCTTCTCCAAATAGAATTACCCTAAGAAAGTAAATGTATTCCAATAAAGTCTCCTCCCACTGTCCAGTTAGGCACAGAAAGCAGAGATAAAATAGCCTCATTGGCACCACTGCCCAGCTGCCCAGAGGCGCATTCTGATCTTTGGTCATGTGGGTCACTTCATGTTGAAGATCTGGTACATTTTATACATCAAATGCCACAGTTTGGTTCTTAAGACCCACTCAGCTTTTGTGGTCATTTACAAGCAAGCGCTACCATCAAAACACGCCCTACCATCAAAGCATTCCCAGGAACTTGGCCAATTCACCCACCCTGAGTGAAGGTCTGAGAACGATCCCAAGGACAAGTGCCACCTGGGGACACTGTTCTCTATGATAACAAGCCATGTGAAATGAAGGGCAAAATGAAGCCTCCATAAGAAGCCCAGGAGGTTTCATGGTCCAATGGATTTCATTCTCCTTTGATATTACCACCGCTGACATGCTTAGCAGTGCATGAGTCTGTGCATGCTAAGTCACTTCAGTTGTGCCTGACTTTCCGGCCCAATGGACTGTATGTAGCCCGCTAGGCTCCTCTTGTCCATGGGATTCTCAAGAATACTGGAGAGTGTTGCCATGCCCTTCTCCAAGGGATCCTCCCAACCCAGGGATCGAACCCCAATCAATCCCACAGTTTATTGTCTGTAAGCATCTTCTGGGTGCAAGTAGTAACAAGCTTAAAAATACAGACTTGTGAAGGGATTGTCTGTAATAACTGGCTTATTCTGTGTACGCAAACATAAAGTTTATTCTTAAGTTCTAATGACAAACCATCAGTCTCCTGGCAAGCTGGGAGTCTACATTCAACCCTAGGCTGCGAACACATTTCCTGGAGCGGCTTCTCTGAGGGCAGTGTCCCGCCAGTTTGGGAATAATGCCGAGTCTGTCTGTTTTTCTCATCTGGCCAGTGACCCAATGACAGTCGCGGCAACAGTTTAGTGGACGTTTGCAGAAAAGCTCAAATGGTAACAGCTGGGAAAGGCTGTGGGAAAAGTTGCTAACTTCCTTCAAGGGAGAATCTAGAATGCAAGTAAAAGCTGGGAAGTAGTGAGAGAATGCCGAGTTTAGGAAGTATTAATATATTGAACTGAGACAAGCAGGTTTGTAAGACACAGCCAGTTAAAGACAAACCAAAGACCATATTCCAGTTTCTTCGCCACCACTTAGACCCTGGTCAGAGAAAAACGAACCCCTACACTGCTGGATGATGAACACACTCATTCCATAGTGACAACAAACGCTTCCCACAAGCCAGGAAACATGCTTGTGCAAATTTAAAATAAATACACATTTAAGCCCTACCCCATTATTAGCCCTGCTGAACAGTTCAAGGACTCCAGGTCACACAGCCACTAAGTGTGCTCACCACAAAGCCTTAGTTAAAATACCTGAAGCGTTCCACACACTTTGGGCTTTAAAACCACGGGGTAGGTTTTGACTCTGATACTTTCAACCGGGAAGACCATGACCAAAGGTGAATCGTGCAGGCTCTTTCAGATCTGCATGCGTGGCAGAAACCAAGGCCATCCAGTCACCCTGAGGCTCAGAAGCACAGCATGCAAGACGGAAGTTTTATTAGCCTTCTGTCTAACAGTCAGAATTTTTATATCTGCCAAAAAGAATTATGTTTCCATAGCAGAATAAAAAAAAAAAGTCGGGAAATTAATTCAATTGTACCTCTGGAGGGACTTAAGAGAAATACTGTCATTAAGAGTGGGAAGCCCTCCCATGATAGCCTGTGCTCACTTAGGGACATAGTTAGGGCCGGTTCATCATTCAAAGCTACATGAAATGTACATTAGAAATCAGAACTAGTGGCCTCCACTGTGATGAAAGGTCTGAACTTTCTCGCTCCAAGCTCTATGCCTGACAGCCACCAGCCACGGAGCTTGGAGCTCTGTCCCCCTCCGGGAGGGACAGCCACCGGCCACGGAGCTTGGTCCTCCCCCGGGGAGGGACGGCCACCGGCCACAGAGCTCGGTACCCCCCGGGGAGCTCAGCTGCCTGGCCCCCACAACACGGTGAGCCAGACAGAGTTCCTGGCACTCAAGCACTGTGCTTCCTGGGGGAGGCTGACCCATTCAGAGTGTCTGGCTAGTAACTGAAAGCACAGTCAAAAATCATCTTGCTTTTCGGAGGAAAAATAAGAAGAGTTTGTGCATCACTGAACACTGGCCACCTTCTGTTGGTTCTGGGTAGCTGCTGCTATAGAGACGCAGGCCCTCCCCCCAAGGCCCCGGGAGGAGGGACGCGGGGCTGAATGGACTCACTGACTGGCGGGTTATCCAGTTCTAGTACTCCGGGTTCAAAGCCACTATAAACTGTTCTAATAATGTCCCTTCTATACGAGCAGAACCACTTGCCCAAAGCCAAGTCAAAAGCAAACCAAACCAAGATCCAAACAAGAACAGGAACAACTACTTCAGTCACAGTTCTGTGAGTCTGTACCTATTATCTTGGAGAGTAAGTCACTATTAGGCACCTTTATTCCAACAGGCCAGGTTGATACTTGAACTACTAATCATATTAAAATGAGAATGAAATTAATACAATCATCCATTTATGCCTAACACCACTGTGGACATTCAAAAGACGAGGCCTCTAGTAAGTCATGAATTGATCCAAACATCCCACTAACACAGGGCAGCTACTTCTGTCCTCACTCTTTTAAGATGGGTTCTCTATCAGGAGACAGTGAAGAAACAACAGAAACACCAGGAGGATTTTACACCCTTTACTTCAGCTTCCTGAATACATGATCTCTCAGCAAAGAATATACAATACTCTCTCTGATGAGAATTTTAATCTTCATATATCAAGATCCCATACTGCAATTACTCATGAAAAAAAAATCTATTTTGAAAATTTAAAAAAAAGTGGGGCTTCCCAAAGACACCTGTCTGTGGCAAACATCTGGACCCAATTCAAGTACATTTTTGAGCATCTCTGATTTGCAAATGGCCTGTGGATGCCAGACATCTCTATGTGACTTGTTCATAGCTCATCGATCTTGAATCTGTATACTGTTTCAGTAATCATTTCTGGCTGTAATCCTTTTGGCATTTGCTTAACTAAAAACGTATCTCAGTCTCTCTCTGTCCTTCACCAGCTTGACATTTATGAAGCGCTCAGGGAACTAGTATTGGATAATGTTTGGGCATCTGTACTACGGTAATACAAGACAGTGTCTGTGACATAAGAGCATTCATGTGTAACTTACTTTCTTGTGTTTCAGAAAAATCGTTAAGGAAAGTGATAAAGCCAGGGAAGGGAGCAAGATGGACAAAACAAGTGTTAAAATAACACTTTGGAGGCTCCAGGTAAAGACTGTGGTGAGTGTTAGTGCTGTTTTTTGCAACTATTTTAAAAACCAGAAATTATTTCAAAATAGAGTTTTAAAAAATAATGTTTGTCAGGTTTAGGCCCAAGAATACAATGAATTTAATGTGTTAAGGAGATTTTTATGTAGTAAAAGGAGGAAGGTCTCCAAACTGAATTCTGTGTCACCTTTTCTGTAAATGATCAGTCACTCATTCAGGGGAACAGTCAGGCAAATGCTGTAAGGCAATGTCACAGGGTCTTAAAGCGAAAAAAATAAATGAAAGGAAAAATGTTCTGAATATATTTAATGAAAAAAGTAGCATACTCACTGTCCAACCCAGGATGGCTGATTGTCATTAATGAGACGGATTTTGTCAGCGGAGAAGAAATGGCTGATGTACAGTAATTAAATCCCTGTTGTTTAGATCTGTGACATGTCTGTGAAGGAAATAAAAGTACAACAGTTCTCAGTTCATGCTCTTACATTTCTAGGTTAGGACAAAACTTGACATTCCAACTCAGCAGAAGGAAATAAGGCAGTACACAGAGGAAAAGACCACAAGCTTTGTAGATCACAAAACAGCTGCTCAACTTCAGAGAAGCAATCGAGCTTTTTTGAGCCTCAGTGCTCTTATCTGTAAAATGGGAACAATTAGAGTATCTACCGCTTATGGTCATTTTGTATCCCTCCTAAGAGGGACACCTAAGATGTCTCAAACTTCGTAAGCGCTTAATACAAGTCTACTGAAAGCACAGTCAGATAAAAATAACTTCACTGGAAATATCAGACTATGTATAGCGCTTGCCCTTTGAAAATTAAAATATCATGTACACATAAAGCAGGATACCAGCAATATCATTCTGATGTTAAAGAGTTAGAAACAGAGATACAAATAGAAAAGTTTTTAAGAACACAAGCAAAGTAGGCTCTGCATCTGGATAGAAACCTAAATCGTTTTCACTTCCCCTTCTGAGATTAAACTGCTTACATGCGAAAATGTGGGTGACTGCAACTCCCTAAGTAAATTCACAGCTACTTCAGGGCTGTGTAATCGGACCCAGTGCAGATCCTGCAACAAAACCCGTTTCCGGTGATGGTGGGACTCCTCTTGTTTTGCTTGGAGAGAGGCCATTCTAATTGCTAACTAACTTTAATTAACATAAATCCCTTCCCTTCCTAGCAGTCTGAAATCTGTATGTGCTGAAAGGGAAGCAATGGAAATCCATTACTAGGGTGAACTTGACTCAGTTAAACCAAAGACTTCTCATTATTTAGAGCTTGTTCCACGGGTAACCATGGAGTCTGAGGCAAACAGTTGCTATGTTCCGAATACAACTGTGAGGTCTGAAAAATGACGTCAGTTGAAAGGCAGAGACCTTCAGCAGGAAGCTGGCTGCTGGCGACTTGTGCACATCAGGGATACAAGCCGCTCAAATATCCACTCAGGTTGCACACGAGATGGAAGACTGGTGAGCAGAGCCCCGGGCAGGCTGAGCACACCAGGTGCTACAGGGTGGACACTTCACCTCGAGAGACTCAGAAAGGCCGCTGACGTGGACACAACTCACTGAGAGAGAGGGCCGCCACTCAGGCTCCTAGGCACGGCAGTTCAGGAGAAGCTTATCACAGAACCATGATTAAGAAAACGGAAATGTCCTCATTTCCTCATCAAATGTCATCTACTTCAAAGTAACAGGGAGACTAAAAGCCTGCCATTCTGAGTTTAATACTCTTCAGCTAAGAGCCAGTTATGGGGCCTTAGGCAAGTCACTTAAATGGGCTTGACTTGCTCACACACAAAGGCTTAAAGCAGAATTTGAGGGGATTTACTGGCTCTAAGTAAACTCATGTTTTGGTATTTTACCTTGTCCTACAAGTGATTTCCAAAGGACTCTCTACACATAAAATGTGACATGTTTTTCAGACGTCCTTGTCAGAGATGCTCTCTGTAGTCACTAAATTTATTGTTCCCTATTTTTCCCTCTTTTCCTGTTACCGTTGGGCTGAATAAATAGACACCATCTACTTCAATAACTATATTCTCCATATTCTTGTTATTTTTCTTAACTTCCAAGAAGCCATAAAGAGGGGACAAAAGGAGGAAAAATTCCTTTAGGCCTTCAATTTCATTTCCCTTAGACCTAAATTCCCTTAGACTTTCACATGACCATAAGTGATACATTCATCACTAAGGTAATCGCTTAGTGCTAGATTTAAAATATTTGGTCACAAAATTGCTACACTGCAGGATGTAATAAAAAAAAAACTAGATTTCTACACAAAACCTTAGTCACTGATTCTAAGAACAGGTTGTTTTAATTTTTGTTTGTTTAGTTTGAAACGATGACTTGTACACTTCTACCTAAAATGAAAGTCACCTACTCAGAGACTGGCGTTTAACTTTTTTGTTTAATTAGAAAAAATTTCACTTGGAAGTGTATCCCAGAATACTATCAGAAGTTCATCCAGGTGTTAGTTTTAAAATTAATACCTTCTTAATTTTAAAAGTTTGCTTTGCTGAAATATTTAAATCTATGCAGATTAATGGTTTCTTCAATTAGCATTGGGCTTCCCTGATAGCTCAGTTGGTAAAGAATCTGCCTGCAATGCAGGAGACCCCGGTTCAATTCCTCGGTCGGGAAGATGTGCTGGAGAAGGGATAGGCTACCCACTCAAGTATTCTTGGGCTTCCCTTGTGGCTCAGCTGGTAAAGAATCCACCTGCAATGCAGGAGACCTGGGTTTGATCCCTGGGTTGGGAAGATCCCCTGGAGAAGGGAAAGGCTACCCACTCCAGTATTCTGACCTGGAGAATTCTATGGACTGTATAGTCCATGGGATCGCAAAGAGTTGGACATGACTGAGCGACTTTCACTTTCAAGTAGCATTAAGTGCTAAAAATTGCTGTTTGCAACACTGAGTATATGCCTAACTACAGCTACTAACCTATGTGAACACAAGTCTTGCCTTCTTTGTTCCTAATATGAGGATGCATTTAGGGAAACGAAACCTATCTTTTCCCCAAAAATTAGCAACATACACCTCTTTCAGTCTTACCTGCTGATTAAACATTCTATGCTCCCTCTGGCCTGATTCAAGATCCTCTTCTGAAAGCGACACCAGAGAGTCACCCCTTTCCTGGCCACTGAAAGGGTGCCTGAGTTCTTTGGTGTTTGAAGAGTTTCCTTCTAGAGATGAGGATGGCTTGTTTCCAATACCAGCTCCTCCTGTCAAGCCTTCTAGACTGAAACTGAACACAAGACACAAGAGTTAATTCATTCTGAGACTCAGGAAGGAGGATACAAAGCCCCTGCATTTGTGTCTCCCTTGCTTGTAACTTTCTGTCACCCAGCAAAACTGTCTGCAAGGGCCTGGCCAAATAAGTGCCCCCTACCCTTCCCCCTAGATCTTGGTTGGATGAGAAATATATTGCACCTGGTTTGTTTGTTTGTTTAAAAAAATCTCATTCAATTTACTCAAATGTTGAACTACTTCAAGTCATTTTCTCAGACATTTTTCAATATACCATATGGATAAACCGTATTATCTATAGATCTTTTATTTATGTGATTTCTTTTTTTACCCTTGATCTGATGTGATCAATTTTTGCCAGACTCTGAAGCCTGCCAATGCCAAAGAATTAAATGGCACAGAGAAAATATGAACATTAATTGACTTTCTGGAGGAAAATAGGGAAGAGCCAGACTTGCCCTTGTGGCCGTCAAGTGGACCTTTGTAACTTCACATTCGACTACAATCCAGGTAACATTTGTAACTTCACGTTCCACGACAGTCTAGGTGACCTTTATAACTTCACAGGCATGCGTCCAGCCCAGAAACCCCGCATTACATAGGCGCGTTACCATCTGTGCACACCTGCCCTGACAAGCACCGCTCTGGCAGGTTTCCTGAGAATTGTTAGTTGCAGACAGGCACGTGGGACACCATAAAGGGCAAAGGTTGAAAAGTTACTGTGTCTGAGAGAGGTTTAATATCTTCTTCCTCGATACTGACAAGGTGCGGGAAAAAGAGCAAACTTAAGGTTTGGTATGGAAAATGGGATCCCTGGAATAAAGACTGTGGTTCCCAGAGTGAAAAGTATTTTTGTGAGGAGGCGGCTATGGAGAAAGGTTGGCCAGCTTTCACCGTTGGGGATGCTAGCCAGAATAAATCACGTGTGTTACCAATGGATCTCAGAATGCAGGGGGAGAGCAACATGCCCTCAGTTACAAGCATGTGGAGTTGTATTTGAAGGCATAATGAAGCTCTTTCGTTATTTCTGTTAACTGCTCCAAAAGAAGTTCATGTATGCCGGTCTAGAAGGGTTTGTATTTGCCCTTTTTCCTATGAATCACTTATTATGAACTGAAGCCATATGCGTCGATAAACTAAACAATGGATTTTATTCTGATTTCAATATGATGATAGAAATCATGACTAACTCCAAGTAAATGTCTCTGTAAAACTCATTTTCAATAGCAAGGGTAAGAAGACTGAAGAAGAAATTTAGTTTTCTGTTATGAATTATTTCTAAAGCCTGAGAAAGCCAGATCCTATGGTTACCACAACATTTAATCCTGAAAGTGATTAAATCTGGCTGCTTAGTTGAGAGAAGAATATGTAATGATGAGCCATCTGTGAGCTTTAGAATCTAGAGAGATGACCGGATTTGGAAGCGTAGTTAAGAAATGAGTGCATCTTATTAGCTGCCTTCTTTCTGTTATTGTTTTCCTCAGGATGTGCTAATTCCTAGGAGCTGGGAATTAGGATGGATGAAAACAAAGAGAGAAGTGGTCTACCACAGCATGGATACAAGTCTGTGCAGAAAACACCCGAATCTATAGCCACTTGAGACAAGCAGAATGCATCAGAGAACACCATCCAGCTCTGAGGCTGCACCCCTTGAACTGGACAGGACACCCACAGCAGAAGCCACAGAACACCGTGCTCACAAACAAAGCAGGCCGCCATATGCAGTCTAGCCACACACAGCCAGGTCAAAGCCAAAAGCTCAAGTGCTGTGTTTTATGATTCCCCCTTTGGTGGCTGGACACATAACAATACCATACCTTCTGTAATTAAAATCAGCACTCAGGGCAGCAGAGTATTGCACACCAGAGGGACACCAGCTCATACTGGGGATGACATCAAAGACAGAAACAGAAATGGAAGAGGAAACAGGGATGGGATTATTGGGTTTAAAAAGAAGGGACACAGTTAGAGACAGATGGATTTTCTGATCATCAAAAAATTAGGAATGTAACATTGATTTAGAATTTAGAAAATGGCTGGAACAAAAAACACAGTTCTTCTACTGATGTCCATCTACATAATGTGCTAGAAATGACTACGTGAACTCTTTACAGGTTAACAAGTTCGGTGTTGGAAACCCCAGAATTCCTTCTAGCAAATCCTGAACAAAGTACCCACACTCCCTGTGGCTTCCTGGCTGGGCATGCTCACAGCAGTGTTTCAAACCCAATACTGGGGACACTCTCTCTATATACCACCCACCACTCTTCCACCCATTTAGGCTTGGATGCTAAAGATAAAGCATATAACAACAACAAAAAAAAAATCCACTTGATCATCTCCTGACCACAGCATCTCTAATCCTTCATTAAAAGGAATGATGACAAACTGCACTGGAGTAGGCTCAGTCAGGTTGGTTTTTTTCCATGTGTTTCCATTAAGGATGAATCTAAGCCAGAAAATTCATGTATCTTTCATAATGATACCCAACATCAACATCCACCTTCAAACCCTATTCACCAGGCTTGGATGCTAAAAAACATATAACAGTGGTCCTATTTCCCTGTATTTTAATGATAATGAAGGGATGTCTTTCCCTGAAAGGGAATTTCAAAGGGTCCCATAATTTTAGGTATATATCTATTTTCCCACAAGATTAAAAAAGCAAATAAACTCCATCTATTTCCTTAACTATCTCAGCACTTATATTTATTCTCATGCAGTAGGAACAGAAAATCTGGGGTTGGAAATGATAAGTGAACATAAGCAGACAAAAAATAACCAACTCAGAGTATCAGGTACTCTGTAAAAGAAGCTGCATCCACAGGTCAGTATTTTTGATTAATAAAAGCTATTATTTAAAAAAAGTACACTGCTACTATTTCGGCCTTAAAGTTCTAAGTGACATGCTTTTGTTTTCAGAAGGGAGATAACAATAAAACTAATCTGTGAACCTTCAATGGGAAGACCTGCAGACACCAAAAAAACCAACTAACAAACAAAAAGAAAGCTAAAAAAAAACCCACAAACAAACAAAAAACCCAAAAAACAAAAACCACCTTGTCTTGAATACATACAGCTGATAACTCTGTGCTGACAAGTGGAAGGTTTTGATAGACAAAAAAAAAAAAAAAAAACAAGGAAAATGATGGAAGAATAAATATGAGCTAACCCTATGGATCTTCTAAAAGTAAATCTTTAAAATAATACCATTAAAAATAAGTTAAAAGGTAAAACATTTTAAATCAGATTATATTAATAGTGCAAAGCTCACAAGTACAAAAGCAGAGAATGGAAGTGCACAGTTGAGACATGTCTCTACAAGTCTGCTAAGCAAGACCAGACTGACTCAGGGAAGCAAGCCCTGAAACAGTTTACAAACACACATGAGATTCATAAGTCTGTTCTTTGGAAAGTATTAACTTAATTTTATACTGCTAAGCTGTTAGTAAAAAGGTATATTATGTCTACATGGCCAACTTACTAAAAACAGAATGCAGAAAAAATTAGAAAGTGAATATACATGCCAATTTATCATTCATTAAAAATTAAATAATGTCTTTCTATGGATTTTAAACATCCCTTTACTCTCAGAAAATGACAATGATGGGAGAGACTGGGATGAAACTTAGGATAAAGAGGATGAACAACAGGGAGACAGAAGGAGCGTCAGAAAAGCCCAAGGATCTGGGGAGGAAGCTGCAGATAGTCCTAGGGTCGCAGAAACTCCTTTCACAACAGTAAGAGTATTTTTCAGAGCATCCTAATTTCCTCAATTCCTCAGCTGGGGGAGTAACATTTCATGGTTCTTTAGCTTTGAGATTTAGATAGTTCCAGATTTAAAAAAAAGTATCCTGATGCCCTACCTTTTAATACTTGCTGAAATGTTTCTATTTTAGCAGCTAAGGCTTAACACAAAATTTGAAATTATAACTCCTGTTCTTCATACAAACATACGACAAAGGGTGAAACCATCACTGCGGTGGCTGTGACGGCTGTGTCTGCATGATAACCTAGGCTGCATCCAGCAATGGCTCATCTTCCAGGGTTACCCAGGGCATGCTTTTAATAACTCCATATTGAAGGGTTTAAAGAAGAGTCAAATAAATCTCTAAAGGTTTTAGATACTTCTACTGAAAAAGGCCTTTAATAACTTGTTCTCCTGGAGACAAACGTAACCAGGCTTATGATTATCTGAGATTCATGACAACACTGTGCTTGAGCTCAACTGTGTACCTAAAATCTGAAATTAAAGGAAACACCCACTTAAAAAGACCAGTGGGGCAACAAAGATCATTATCCACCCACTTCCTAAAGACAGCCTCAGCTAATAATTTAAAATATCTCTTTACAAGTATCTCCTAATATGAGACACTAACCAGAATCAAACCATCGCTTTCAGATTTCTAAATTTTTTTCCAAAAATTGGAAAAGTCATGAATGACTCCTGTAAAGGAAATGTACTGATAAAACAAAAACTCAGCATTTGAAAAAATTAAAGCAAATCAGTACTTCTCTACTAAAAATGACTTTTCAGCTGATAAATCACTACAATTCTTAGCTTCAAAATTTTATGTGACCAAAAATCAGTGTGGGATTGAAGACTGAGAGGAGCCCTGACAAATGAGGACCATATCAACAGTGGACGGCAGACCCCCACATGGCCGAGGAAGCAAGGCTTTCATCACGTAACTGAAGAATGCGCTGAAAATAGTTTAGGGCCTGGTACATGAGCACACTTCTATTTTTGGTTCTTCCTCTCCCCCTTTTCTTGGGAAAGAAAGGAAAAGTACTCCCCAGGGTCCATTACCTATGCACAACAGACACTTCTTAGACTCCTCCTTAGATAAAGTTGGGGAGACCCTATTATCAAAGTGATCTGAACACCAAAAAAAAAAAACAAGATGGAAAAAATATTTAACTTTTTTTTAAAATAAAAGTAGAACAGGAAAAAACTTCAAACTCGAGAAACCATGCCATACAGGGGGGACATTAGCAATGAATAAGTACCTGTATTTTATTTGTCTGAAGCAGACAGGACTTATTTAAAATTAGACTGTTTAATCGTGGATGAAGCAGAATGAGATGCTTGTTAGTAAAATAAGCTCAGAGGCAAACAGTTAGTCCATCAAGTTAGTGAACTCTGTACCTTCTCCTATGAATGGGAGGTCTCCTGACAACATCCCCAAGAACTCGCATTGAACTGAAAATGAACGGTGGGAGAGGTCAGTGTTCAGGTGAAACACAATGGATACAAACGCATGAAACATACAAACATCACAGGAGGGAGACACTCACCAAAGAGAAATGGTTTGGGAGTAAGGGAATGAAAGAACGTGGAACAGGGAAAACATCATCACCAAAAAGGCCTGATACCCTGTGAGAAGGGCTACTTTAACTCCTTGGAGCATGGAGGGAACAATCAGGTGACCAGGAATGAGGTTTATTAAATTATAAAAGCAAAATGACTCTTTTAAAAGGCCATCCAAGAATAACTTTAACAGGGTTTCCTCAAAGACTTTAAAATTCAGGTAATTCTCTACGCAGGCAATGCTGTAAGAATTAGTTAAACTGATGAAAATGACCCCTAACTCCCATTCCACTATCTCCAGAGGTACTAGGACAGTGGTACCAGGCAACTCTGAATGATAACTGCAAATAGGAGAGTCATGATATTATACAGGCTGAAAATACAAGCAATTTAGGTGATACGGTTCTAACTGTAGCTCTATCCTAAAATCACCGTGTAATCTTGGGCAAATCTTTTAATCTGAGCTTCAATTTCCTCACTGGAGCGACATGATGCATACCGTCACATCTAGCTAGGAAATTAAAGTCATGGCAAAGGCATCCATCGTGGTTTACAAAGGAAAACAGATTCCATATAAAAGGCATCCTCCTTTCTCAATGCTGCTGTCATCTAGCACACATGTATCCCGTCAAGCAGATTCTGTTCCCTCAGGAAGGGAATTCTGCCTGTAGGGATCATTTCCCCATCCTTATTTTCCCATATGAATGCTTAAAAAAAAGAAAGAGAGAAATTACAGTTTGAACAAAGTTGGGAAGGAAAGCATTACAAACTGCTTTTTACATAAGCTAGGATTTCAACTACATAAAAACTGCCCATTAGATAGAGCAACTGCTTATGTTATTTTTAAGGTTTGCATCCTGAACTGTATCCCAGAAAAATGGAGTTGTAGAAAGACTGCTTGACCAGGAGACTGGAAACCTGGATTCCACTGACACTGGGTAAATAGTTTAAACTACCTACGTAGTCTCACCTGCAAAAATGGGGACAATCCCACCTGACTCATGAAGAGGATGGGAAAATTACACGAGAAAATGTGTTACTAAAGGAATCTGAAAAGGGTGGCAAATCAGCTACTATGAAGGTAGGTCTTCATTCACTTTGGGGCCTCTAGAACCTAGGAATGCCTGCTGTGCTTAATACATGTTGGCTGAATAAAAAAATACATGAGTGAATGAATGTAATCAGATTACATGTACTTACAGCTATGAAATCTGAGCCAAAATATTAGGAGGTCAAGGAATTTTTAAAAAACAAACAAGCCAGTAACCGCTTCAGGTGAACTGTTTATATCAGTTGTTTTACAACAGCTGTCAGCCTCCTCCCTGGCTGTTTGTCCTCATCTAGAAAGTAGCCTTGGAGTAGGCATCCTGGCACCTGTTCTTTAAAGTTAAAACTTAAATCCATCTAGGCAGCCAATGGTTAGAAACCAAATCCACATTTTCATATGGCCTGCTTGGCAAACTGAAAGTATGACACTGAGTGACACAAGAGACCCCTAAACTGAATGAACGTGGAAAATGTAACAATTTAATAATAATTATGATCTCTTTAACAGTTCCGTGTTGGTAATTTAGACTTTATCAAAACTTTCTACACTAGAAACAGATGGCAAATCCTATGAAGCACTGTGAAAACACTTGTGCTGAGACTGCAGGATTTCAAGTTTATTTCTTAATTCAAAATTGACATGAAATTATTCCCTTCAAATTTTCTAACCTCTCAATTTTATCAACAAATCTGGCCTAAACAAACGTTACACCAGTGTTTAACTCACTATGTGACTTACGTATTTCACTGTAATCTTTACTCTTACAAATACTCTGAAAGGCAGGTGTTTTACAGATGAGAGAATTAAAGCTCAGAAGGGTCAAGTAACTTGCCCAAGGTTATCCACGTAGTAAGTTTCAGAGCCGGAGTTGGCACACAGATTTCCCTGATTCCCATAGGAAAGTCTATATTCTTTCTTCTATACCATGGTGTCTCCTGAAAACTTTCACTAACGGTAACACCAAACCAAAAGCAAGCAGACACGGAGACGAGAAGAACGGCCTGCCGCCTCACCTCCGGTGGTTCATCTCTGCGTCGCTGGCTGCGTTCTTCCCGGGGCCCCAGCTGTGCCTCCGGAAAGGGGACAGAGAGCGCATGGAGCTCCGCAGCACAGAGCAGCTCGCGGGCACCTCGGTGATGCTGTCCATCTCCTCCTCCTCCATCTCACCTGAGCCAGCGGGCTCGCTCTCGCTCTCTCGACCCTCAGCTCCCACCCCATGGCTGTAGAAGCCGTTGAGACACTGCGGGTCTCTGGACCTGTTCAAATTGGAAATGTGGGGGAGGGACACATCACTGCCGTGAGACGAGTGTCGGTCCAGGGACGCCGTGTCATCGGTGGAGGAACTGGATCCAGTGATATCGCAGGCCAACTGTTCCTCCTCGGGCTGCAGTGGAGAGAAAGCACGTATGGTCGGAAACAGCAGGACCAAGAGGCCTCGCTACTCTCCACCGAGTCGGTGCCTTTACAGGGGGCAGGGCAGGCAACATCACAGCTGGCTTCAAACAGCTTTCTTTCTTAAAACACAATCACAGACGGATTCAAACAGCTCCAGTACGGTCCAGGTTCATACTCTTTTTACCCTTTTACTAGAGGTGCAAAATGGGAAATATATTGTCTTCCCTTTCTTGCAGAGGAAAAGATCTAATTCCTGTTAGTTATTTCCAGTCAATACTATCAACTGAAATGAAAGGAACCTATGTCTCTGAGGTTTCTGATGTATGAAAACTCTAAATTCATACCATGTAAATTTGTTTTTTACAAGCCTTAACTAAAAACAAGGTAGTGTGCTTGGCTACGACAGTGATATACTGAAGTTTCTATTCAAAAAGCAAGTCTATTTTCAGTGGTGTTTTCAGAAATGCAGAACAGCTTATGATCCCACCTCAGGTCTGCCACAAATGTCCAAATTCTGGGCCAAAAATACCTAAACGCAAGAAATGTATCCCCCTTTTTTCCTTCAACTGACTACTGGCTGAGTTCTATCAAGCCAAACTGTACCTAAAATAATCAGTCCTCTGCAGTCTTCGATAAAGTGATGGTGTTCTTTCCCTGGCCAACTCTAGAGCCTACCAGGAATTGTGTCATTCTGATCCAACACAATGACAACCTCTACCTGCTGAAAAGCACCAAAACACACCATGTGACGGGTGAGGGAAAGGTGAGCATTGTGGCTCAAAACACAGGAGATAAGTCAAGTGTCTACAAGGTGCATGCTCACCCTCTCAGCTACACAGGAGGGCACCGTGCTGTCTTCGTATCTTTCTTGTGCGTTCTTATGCGATAGGGAGCAGGAAACAGAAAAAGACATTGTGATTCCCCCCCCAACCCACTTCTTCACAGTATTTCCCTAATTTGGCAATCTATTTAGTTTTCATTAGGAGTAAAGAAACTTACAGTTCTTCAAAGAGATTTTAAAAATTATAAAAACTCATGAGCCCTTTTAGTATTGAAACAGAAAATAACTCCTATACTATAGAGGCTGACTCTTTCAAGTCTTAACAAAACACTGAAAGCACTCTACCTTCTCAAATCAATCTTTATACCCTTGGGGCTGAATCTCACCAGCTCATATGAGGTTTTTCTTTCTTCTCTCTAGCATCCAGCTTCCCAGCTTAACTGCTCTTCAAACAATCAGTGAGGGATGAGACTGAGGGAGATGCTAGGGGCTGGAGAGTTAGAACTCTGAGGCCCAGACTGTCTCCTGGGCTCCCCCAAGTACAGCAGAGACAAGATCTGAACACAAGCTGATTTCAACTTTTAAAAACGCCCTGTTGTATTATTATCTTCATCACTTAAAAAACAAAAACAAAAAGACCCTGTAAGAAATAAGATCTCAACGTCTGTATCAGAATTCCTCAGTGTTCCTTTTACTGGGCCACACTGGGTCATATATTTTTATTTTACTATAAAATAAAACTATACTGAGTAGATTCTAAAATAGGGTAAGTTTTGGTTTAAAATAAAATTGTCGGTGACTCCTTTCAAGTTAGTGAGGAGTCATCTGGGCATCCTACAGTTTCTATTCCTGGGGCCACTCTCCATTGAGAGGAAGAATATAAACGGTTGTGAACAGCAACTTCAGAAGACACTTTTAGGATGTCTTAGCTTTTTCACTGGACTGGGTTGAAGAGTGTCCTCAAATTCACATCATTCTCAGAATGTGACCTTATTTGGTTGGGTCTTTGCAAATGTTGTTCGTTAAGATGAGGTCATACTTCACATGAGAATACTTCCTGAATCCCAAAGGAGTAGTATCCTTGTAAGAAGAGAAAGCAGGGGCAGGGCTGAGCTGACACACTGACCCAAGCACACTTAGGTTTTGCTTTGCAAAGAGTCAGACATGACTGAGCGACTGAACTGAACTGAAGGCCAAATAGATTAGGGAAAATGAAATTACAAAATAATTACATAAAGTTAATGTAAATTACAAAATAATTACATAAGTTAATGTAAACATCTAAAATAAATGATGTTTATAAAAAGCTTGAGAGAATCTATTTCTTAAACATATGTGCAGTATAACTATTACGTAAGTTTGAATGGTAATTATGTACTACATACTCATCACTGTGAGGCTTTTACTAAGAGATTTAGATGTATGATTTCTTTTAATACTCACAAATGTTTGATTTAGTAGCTATTCTTATTTGCATCTGATGAGAAACCTGAAGCTTAGTGAGGTTACATAATAAACTCAAGTTTCTGAGGGACAGACTCTTTTTTTCTTTGTCTATTTCCTTTCTTCTCCAAGCTCTCCAGATGATTCTAGCTTCAGCTAGGATTCATATACCTAAAATATATGATTTTTATTTGTCAACTATAACTCAATAAAGTTGGGAGCAAAATCACTGAATGGTACCCTCAAGACCATGTACTTCATTTTATGTAAATATTATAAAAAAATTCTTATAAACAAATACTGAGTTCTAAGTATTGAGAAGTATAGTGTATTGATTTCTATAACTTTGAAGTGTATTAAAGAAATCAGATGATCTAATGGAAAGAATGAGGGACAGATGCATAATTATGTAACGAAGCAAATAATAAAAGGTTAATTGTAGAATCTAGGTGGTGGGTACTCACTGCAGAATTCTTCCTACTTTTCTGTTTCAAAATTTTAAAAGTAGAGTATTGGGGGGAAAAAAAAATGCCTGATTGGCTTTCTTAACCAGAGGTACACCATGCAGGTATGATACAGATATGCATATGGAGAGGTGCAAACACTATACACACTCATATATATAGAATATATAGAAATGTAGAAATAGCTATGCACTTTGTATCTTATTACTACACCTAAAGGAATCACCCTTAACACTACCAAAATACTAGTCCTTTAATTTTCATTCATTTATTCAAATACTTATAAATTATTATCTGTTATAGCACACTCAAGTACTTGGCCATGTGCCTTGAAAATAAAAGCATATATTTTAAATGCCTAGTATGTGCCAATCACTTAATCCATTTATGCGCTATACTGATGGCAAGCAGCAGCCCCACTTCACAGTTTTGAAATTATAATCATTTCAACACTTGTGCCTGAAGAGTTTACAGGTTTTCTAATCTGGATGTTGTAAATATATTTAGTTTTATCTGAAAGTTTAAAAAATATAAGGTAAATTTTTGGCTTGATGATTAAGTACTTGAGAGCAATTGACAGCATATGAAATAAAGGATTTTCCTTTAAGAGCTAGCATGTTGGTGAAGTCACTGCTTTTTGTTAATCAATTGTGGGCAGTATCTTATGATTTCGGAAAAAAAAGAAAACAAGGTGTAAGGGCTTTATCTTTGGGAAAAAGAGGCAGCAATTATTAGTATAATTCTGTGGACTTCAATTATCCTTTTGGGTAACAGTGGCCCAGATCATGTATTTTACAACCACATTTTCTTTCTTAGCTAAGGCCAGAAAGAACCCTAGCATTTCTTTTCACTTTAAAAGCAAAAATTAAATTTTTATGCTACTGCTCTATGGAAAAGCCTCAGGAACCAGCAAATATCCATCAGAAAAAAACATGAAGCTCGCAACACTCACCAAGGAGTCATATTTGCCAGGAGGCCGGCATGCCAAGTGGAAACATGAGGTTAAGGTGGAAAGTTCTGACAAACACTGTGAGCTGATGTTAAAGAGCCCTCTGTAAGGCTAAAGTCACACAAGTGGCTGCAGGAAGTGACCTGACACACCACTCATGGTTCACAGAAAAAGATGGTGCAATGCCTTGCCTACAGATTAGTCTTTAGAGAAGGGAGCGTGGGAGGGCTGGAGCCTGCAAAGAAACTCCGGGAGGGTCTGATGCTTCACAGCAAATGCTGTGTGGATGACCACAGGGGAAGGCCTTTAAGGAAGCAGCTGATGGCCCGTCTGCCACCACTGCCATGCTTCTGTATAAAGCACTGGTTACTAAAACAGGTGCTTGGAGACTGAGAGCAAAATCAACGAGTGGATTTCAGAGTTGGGCCTAGCAACACATCTCAGTTTTGTCACTGACTAGTGAGTAATGTTGAGTCAACCTCTTTACCAACCAGAGCCTGTTTCCTCAGGGGTATAATGAGGATAAAACCACCCACCTTGCAGGGCCGCTGGGAGCATGAAATGAGATCACCTATGTAAAAAAATTCTGCTCAGCGCCTCACATAAAGTAAGCACCTTGGAAACATTAGCCTGTCTGTCTCCTTTCCCGCTCACGTGTAAACCCTTGGTTTTGTGAATGTCAGAGAAAACGTAGTTGCAAAACCTTTCCTGGTCACCAACCGCAGTGGCAGGGTGGAGACACTAAGAGGAGGGACCCTCCGAACCTCAGCCGCGGCCACCGGACATTCTCGTGTGAGCGTGAAGCGGGGAGAGCATCTCCGCTGTTTCTAGGCTTCCTGAGGAACCCCAGCACAGAATGCTGGCCAAAGTTTAGTCAGGGATATGCTTCAACTTTTAAAATGCCATCTGTGCTGTCCTCCTGGAGAAAACTCCTAAAATCGAGCGCTGGCCATTTTTTATGAACAAAACCTAAATGGTTTTGGCAGATTGGAATAATTAAGTAACATATAGTCAATTCTAATTCTCCTCAGATAGGAAAATCATTCAACTTAGAGACGGCAACATTCAGGGCAAGCTGGCATGCACCTAGGAGGTTCAAGCAAGTGTGTTTCTTCGTGGAGGAAACTTTACAACTGGTGAAAAAGTTTTTTACTGAGAAAACTGTCACACGTATGTAAATGTTGAACAAATCCTCACATGTCCAGGGCCCAGTGTGAGTGACTACCAATGACTCCATTTTAAGGCCGGCATTAGGAGATGATGGCCAATGCCGTCTGAGACAGGCACCTAGAGAGCAGCACTCCCCTTGGGGAGAAGCGGACACTTAGGAGTCCGTACACTGCAAACCCCAAAATCACACTGGAAACCACCTAAATTCTGTTGGTTAAGAAAAGAGAGATCGTATTGATGTTCTTCTCTGTAAATAACTTCAGAGAAGGACATCTCTGCCAAGTTAGTGGACTTTTCTACTTTACTTTTCCCCCTTCTACGAGGAATGACAATAGGAATGCTGAAGTCCCTGAAGTCCCCGAGTCTTTCCAAGGCCCCCTGGAAGGGAAGGAACACAAGGAAAAGCAAAGAGGCCAAGGGTGAGGGGAAGCCCAGCGGACACGAGAGCCGCTGAGCAGAAGGCAGGGAAAGCGCAGGTATGCTCAGAGAGGCTTAAAAGCATTCCGGACCAGAGTCCCAGAAGGCCTCTGGCGTAGCTTTAGACCCAGCACCATCAGCCTCCCTTGGGACCTGATGAGCCACTGACCCAAGCTCCCGCCGCTTCTCTCACAAGCTCCCGCACCCTCACAGGGGCGTCGGCACAGCCGCTGTGTGTCTGACCCTCCCCAGCTCTCTGTTAAGACAACCCCCTGCAGCAGGTTAGCAATACCGTGCGCTGACCCGGCTATGGGAAAGGCCTCTATTCCTGGGAGACAAAACTGACCCTGCTGCAACTAGACACAAACCTAAGTTAAGAGAGCATGTTTTGGAGCCTCAGATACTATGAAAACGTGAAGTGACTCGTGTGGATGGGTTTGGCTTTCTACCAGGGAGAAAGCTGGATTCCTGAGCAGAGGTCTAGAAAGTTCCAATTAAGCAGGCAATGAGGAGAACTGACCTCACCAAGCTCAGCCATGAGTTTCAGGCCTAAACACATTAAGCAGCCAGGACTCTGTAGTGAGCTTAATACATGACGTCTTACAGTCTGTCCTGTGGTCCTTCCTGCCCCCTGAGAAGTTGTCACTGTCATCTGACTTCTAATTCACTTGAAAGGAACGTCCATTTCTTTAGGTCTCAATGTGAGCTTCACAACCTGCATGGAACCAGCCATGATTCTATAGAAAAGAAAGTAGTCAAAGCCTCTTTCTAAGGCCCGGCCACCTGGAGCTTCATTCTCCAAAAGGGAGCCTTTACAAGTCACTGAGATCATGTAAGAGATGAAGGCTAGCTGGAGTCGCACACTGAGGCCGACGGTACCTTGGAGAAGACAATGCTGTCCACATCTTCACCGGGCGAGTGAAAAAGGTCAGAATCGCTCCCAGATTCTCTTTTAAGGACACCTGGTTTTGAGGAACACTCTCGGCCCAGTCCAACATCCAGGAAGCTGTCACATTCTGTAAAAGAAAATCATTCAACCACTGCTTTAAAAAAAAAAAATCGGTTTCTTTTCATTCCAGCCATCAGCCTTTTAAATCAATAAACTACCCAATCTCCTTCCCTTCCTATATTTTTCTCAAAAAAATTAATTTATTTAATTGGAGGCTAATTACAATATTGTAGTGGTTTTGGCATACATTGACATGAATTAGCCATGGGTTTACAGGTGTTTTCCATCCTGAACCCCCCTCCCACCTCCCTCTCTATCCCATCCCTCAGGGTCATCCCAGTGCACCAACCCTGAGCACCCTGCCTCATGCACCGAACCTGGACTGGCGATCTATTTCACATATGATAATATACATGTTTCAGTTAAGAAGCTGTAAAGGACTCAAATTTAGTAGCTTTCAATTCTCTGTTGATAACCTGAGTCTGACATATAAATCAAGGGCACAAAAATGGAAAAATAAAACAGTGATGTAGAACTGTAATGACACCTATGCATTTAAACATACATCTTTTCCTCTTGGTAGTTAAGAGAATTTATTTCTTTTGCTACCAAAATCTGAAGTTCTTCGTTAGGGAACTATGTGATAGGGTTTGTGGGCAATTTCTGTTTTGAGACTTAAGTTCTTTCTGGAAACTTGTTACTTTATCAAAATACTAAGATGAAAGACAAACAGGAAGCATAACTAATAAGCATACCAGTGTATTAAACGTACAGATTTTATTATGCAATAACTGAAATATAACTGTTTGTCCTAGATAGATCTGATATTGAATGAATAATGTGATGAAGAAAAATACATAATCTAGAATCTGTTTTCAGTTCAACAACTAGGATATGAACTCTGGGGAATCACACAGAGGGGGACCTTAACAGAAATATTGTACTGGTACCTCAAAGAATTCTACAGGCTTGGTATATCTAAATTAGCTCAGTATTTAACTCATTCTCTCCCTTTGTAACCAAAAGGGACACGTGGTCTGGTAACAACAGAAATTAAGACATTGGTACATAGTGATACCAAGAAAGATATCAACCTCCTTCAGAAGGTTTGAAAGGTGAAGCGATTCCATTCTAGTTGGCATGATGCATGACTTGGAAAACACATGGAAGTTTATCAAATCTTCGGGTGCTACTAAGTGATAAGGGACAGAGTAGACAACCTGCTGCCCAGCAGTTCAAGAGAACTCTACCTGGAGGTTTTGCTTGAAAGGAAATTCAAGAGGAGTTGACAACATGAGGTGAGGGCAAAACAGAAGACACTAACGGCTTCAGGCCCTATTCACAAAGCACAAGCGCAACAGACAGTGCACCCCAGTCCAACATGGGCACGGTCTCGGGTGCCACCAGCGCTGCACCTCCACGGCGGTGTCTGTTCCTAAACAAATCAAACCGCAACACTGAGAAACCTGGCAATGAGGTCACGAGGGTAGAAATACCCGAGATACATTCAGGCTGCAGAGGAGCTTGAAGAAAATGTGTCTGAGGACGGCTGAAGGCTTGCCCAGTGAAACCAGAGCTTCACTATAACTAGGCTTCCGGGCCACAGGCTCACAGACTCCTGAAGTCATCAGGGTCATTCACTAGAAAGGCTGGAGCAATGAACGCGTGCCTGTGGCAAGAGGTCTCGAAAAAATTGTCTACACAGAAGAGGGAGTGGAGGCTGGACGAGATGATGCTAGTGTCCCTTTTAATTCTTAGAGTCTATGCTTAGACAGTGTGCTTTGTCAGTGGCACAGCGGTAAAGAATTTGCCTGCCAATGCAGGAGATGCAGCTTCAATCCCTGGGTCGGGAAGATGCCCTGGAGAATAGAGTGGCAACCCACTCCAGTATTCTTGCCTGGAGAAGTCCATGGACAGAGGAAGCTGTCAGGCTACAGCCCGTGGAGTTGCAAAGAGGCAGATACAACTGAGCATGCATGCACATCACACACATGCTTAGACGGTAACTGTGTGTACACGTCTGTGTTCAGAGACGAGAACAGAAAGGTTTTATCTACATTAACCAATAAATGATCATTAATAAATTATTAGCCCTGGATTCATGTTGATGTTTGACAGAAAACAACAAAATTCTGTAAAGCAATTATCCTTCAATTAAAAAATAAATTTATTAAAAGAAATTATCAGCCCTGGATTAACCAGGAATCTAAGACAAGGTCAAAAAGGCACTGCACTGATACAGGTCATGAATTACTTGTCAACAAAATTACCTTTTCTCTTAGTGAAGCATTTGACTGGGGACTGGGGATTATCCAAATAAAGAGCTGTTTCATGTTTGTGTGTGAGAGGGTAGGGGGCAGTTTACAATCTTGGGGTAGAAATGAATATAGTAAGGGGCAATTTCAACATAGAAGTATTAATACATAAATCATGCCACAGGAATTGAGGCTGGCTTACAGATCTGAAAATGTTTCTGTTTAAAGTAAAAAAGTAGTCCATTTCAATAGTCCAAACTGTTTCTGTGTGTGTTAGTTCAACAGGAATAGCCCTGCTTTTAAAAGCCTGGAAATCACAGGTATTCTAGAGTTTTGGGTGTTTTTCCCCCTCACAGATAGAGTATGTACTAACTTAGGTGGAGTCGGTGGCTGTGATTTTTCTACTTGCTCCCTCCACCCCCCACCATCCCGGCTTTCCCCACTTGGAAAAATAAAAAACTCCACTCTGTGGCTGAGGGGAAAACAGAGGGGGAGGGGGCTGCCCAAGAGCAGAAAGGGCTGTCACAGCAACTACGCTGAGCTGCTCGCTGTCCAGCTGGCAGGCAAACAGACCACGTCCAAGTTCCAGACTGGAAAACGCAGCGGTTCAAGACATTCTAACGGAAAGGATCCAAACTCAGTCCTGGGAGGACACCTCACCCAGGGAACGAAACCGAGTCTGGGATGGGATACCACGCTGGCTGTCGAGCTGGGGCGGAGGGAAGAGCATGAAAACAAGGAAAAAGGGAGAGGAGAGGACCCGAAGGCGTTATGACACCCCCACAGATGGGAGTGCGGGGACCCTCATCTCACATATGCTGGCAGGTTTTCAAAATGAATGGAATCTTTCTTCCTAATCCACAAGGTGGAGCATAAGGAAGGTATACACAGGAACAACCTTCACTGGGTTTAGATAAGAGCGACTACTAAGAGACCCCAGGCAAGAAGTCATGACCTCTAAGACTCAGTCTCCTCACCAATGAAATAGGATAGTGTGTCCCTCCCTAAAATAGCTGTAGTGATGGTGAGAAGGAATTTACACACTTAGTAACGGAAGTCTGCGCCTCGGCACACAGCAGGCATAATATGATACACATACCGAATGGGGTTAACACTACATTAACCTATAACGTGTGATCTGACACGTGTCAGGTAAGGACAGGACACTTTGCAGTGGGTCAGTCCTATTTTGTGACCCATTTATAAATCTGTCTCTTACTTTTGCGTTCTGAGCCACCAGCTTTTTAAAAGCAAGCAAAATGTAATGTGCACTTTCAAAGTGCTTATCGAGTCACTTGGGCTTAAATTTTACATATGCAAACAAATTACAGTTGGGGAAGGGTAGGAAAACTTATCAGCAGCCCAATCACTGGGCTTTGCTGAACCATGTTAACCGTAATCAATGTGCCTTTATTTCTGCTTAAACAAGTGTGCATTTATCCTGGACTGAAACTGCAATACTTTGGCCACCTCATGCGACGAGTTGACTCACTGGAAAAGACTCTGAGGCTGGGAAAGGTTGGGGGCGGGAGGAGAAGGGGACGACGGAGAATGAGATGGCTGGATGGCATCACCGACTCTGTGGACATGAGTTTGAGTGTACTCCAGGAGTTGGTGATGGACAGGGAGGCCTGGCGTGCTGTAATTCATGGGGTCGTGGAGAGTCGGACACGACTGAGCGACTGAACTGAACTGAACTGAAGATTATACAAGTGAAAAAAAGTGCAAGTGTTAGTCGCTCAGTCATGTCCCACTGTTTGAAACCCCATGGACTCTAGCCCACCAGGCTCCTCTGTCCATGGAATTCTCCAGGCAAGAATACTGGAGTGGGTTGCCATTTCCTCCTCCAGGGGATCTTCCTGACCCAGGGATCGAATGCAGGTGCCCCACACTGTGGGCAGATTCTTTACCGTCTGAGACTCTAGGGAAGCCTGAGGAGTATACAAAGTGATGTTAAATTTAAAGGTTATTACCTTACTTAGTCTAACACTATTGTTCTCTTGAGCTGCATTTAAAAGCGAAAGAAACCTGCATGATTCAACGTATCCAGAATTCACAAGAAACTAGGCCTACAATCATAATCTCAGGCCTCAAGTTCAGCAGCATAATTCAGGATTTTGTTAAACTGAGGTTTAAAAAGATTCCAAAGAATCAAAGTCTTTCGGGGGGCTGGGGTATGGAGAAAGTCAATGATATTTAAGACTATGTCCTGGGGAAAATGCTCAGGGTTTCAAATTCACCTCTTTAAAAGAGTAAAAATAAACTGTGGCATGTGGAAAACCTTCCTGTGAATATTCTGTGAGGCAACCTCTGCAGGGCAGACAACTTCACGGCTTGAGTGGTTGAGAGTAATTACACTTCTAGAAAAAAGCCCCTAACAGCTAAGGAACTAAAACAGAGTGAGCAGTATTCTTTCAAGTAGAAGATTCTAGGGGATCAGACGGAGAATGGGTCAGTTACATCTGTGAACAGGGTCAACCTTACAATAACTGGAGACCCTAAACACAACAACCGCATAATAATATTCTTTAACTTCTGTATGAGAGAAAAATAGAAAAGAAAAAAAAAAAAACTCTTCTCATATTTGTTTCCAACACTTTCTTTGGAGCAAAGTCAGAGGGTTGAGAATCAGCAGGAAACTTCTCTTTAGGAAGAGGATTTGAACCATCTTGTTCTTAAATTTCCTCCTACTGCCATACATCCACAGCTAAACTGTTTCTAAAAAGACCAGCAAATAAGAACTCGGTAATTTTTAAAGCAAGTCAGGAAAAACTGAAAAGCTTAACAGAGGTTTTGTTGGGTAAAGCAGACTCAAGAGCCCAAAATGCAAATTACCAGCTGCAAGAACAGGCATAGGGTACATGAGTTACTCACCAGTCATTTGGACTCTTCCCTTAAGGAAAGCCAGTAGGCTTCAGGGATGGAAGACAATAGAGCACAGACATTAGGAACAAACCTTGCATCACAGTGAATTAGTGGCACAACTTGGGTAAGAAGTCAGGACTCCTAACAACCACAAAACACGTACTGCGTCATTAACCACCAAGGTCTTCAGGGCCTTTTACCCTCATCTAATGTCACTAATACCTCGTGGGTACTTAAGGAAAGCCTCAACTGCTGACAGTATTTCCAAAGATTACGATTCTCACTCTAGACTACACAGCAGAGGAATCAAAGGCTCTTTTAGAGATCTGATGCTCAGACTACACCTCAGCCTAATTAAATTGGGTAGGACCCAGACACAAGTATATTTTTAAAGCTCCCCAGGTAATTTCAATGCACAGCCAAAATCAAGAGACCTGGGATTAGTCCTTAATAACCTATATTTATAGTTTTACCATATTAAGAAACCATTATCACATGTACATATATGCACAGCACACATGCCTTCACAGATGAATTAATCAACCAAAAAGCCACCTGTGGAAACTTACTACTAAAATGAAATTTAGGTAATTACACATTCATTTTCAGCTGTGAGATAGATAAAAGGCCTAGAAACCCAAATCACATAACACTCTTCTCACTTATCCCACTAATGTTCATGAAGGACAGATCTCCAACATTCTGCATCAGAGTGGGATGGTGGCTCTGGAAGAGGGACTTTTGGAAGCAGTTATTAAAGCAAACTGGAAGATGGAGAACCCCCGCTTACCTGGGCTCTGAGTGGGAGCCAGAAGAGATGCTGTGTCAGGGCATGGCTCAATGGTACACCAGTTTTCTCGGTTTATCTGAAGGGAAAGAGAGACTGAGTAAGAGTCAGGCATAAAAAAGCAAAACGGAAAAAGACACGCAAAGAGGGAAACCATGGTGCGGCCAAGGGTAAATAAAGGAAAAAGTTAACAGGTAAAATGGATCAAATGTTGAAATACGTATCTCATATCCTGGTTTGCAAGTCAGAAAAAAAATGCAAAAATAATTCCTGTTTATTCAAGGATTACTATACGTTGGGTATCAGGTTAAGAATTCTACACACATTTTATTTAATCCCCACACTAGCTCGAAGAAGTCTGTATTATTTCTCTTGCCAAAGAATAACTAGGCTTGGAGGACCTACATTTGTCAATTTCTGATCTTCGGTGAGAAGATGCTAAACTATATGGGTAAGAAAGAACAACAGGTTTCCTAAACATGCTAAGTGAGATAAGGCAGAGCCACGGGGCATTCTGCCAAATTACAACTGTCTGACGAAGACCAAACGCAAGAAATTAAACTACTTGCAAATAAACTATGCAAACCTAGAGCCACAGGAAACAAACACGAAATCATTGACTCGTTTCAGCTCTTTTCCCAGCAGAGACGAATGGAGGCTGGGACCAGGGGCCATCATCACTGTTTCAACTCTTGGTGTGTTACAGAATGATGCCAAAAATTTGAAAGTGGAATGGAAAAGAATATTCAGCAGGTTCCCTGGGATTATGCAAAGTATTCCCTTTCAAAATGCAATTTGAGTGTGTATAAGGAAGAAACCTCAAATTCAGTAACCTTAACAAACCCAATCCCCATCTTTCAAAGAATGGAAACAGCAAAGTTTGCTTAAAAAACAAAACAGAACCTTTCATTTAGAGAAGGATCTTCTGACTGTGCACTGCACCAACTCTGTGAACTCATTTGAAATGAGCCAAACTTCACTTCCAGTGAAGTAAGTTTCTCTGTCAACAGGAAAGGCAAGGGTCCATAGTAACTGTACTTTTGCTCCATGAACATAGCAACAAATTTTAAACAGATAACAGAAAATTTAAAAGCAGACCCTTTAACAACAGTGAAGAACGCTGAGCAGCTCTGAATTACCATGACATTGCTCTCTCCCAGTCCATGACCTCCAACACCTCTCCGGTCAACATCTGAGGAAATTCTTTTAAAACTCTTGATCCGAGAATGTTATCATCACCTTTTCAGACATTACTCTATGGCCAATGAGTAGACAGAATTTTCTTCACTGTCAATACTTGAGGGACGAACTGACTTCCCTTTTCATGTCATTTTAGGCATTTGTGTGTTATAGAAAATGAGTTATGCATTTTGCAGAATAACATATAAATATATAAATAATACAAAAATAATGTATTATTTAACAAAAAAGTTAGCAGACTATTATTTAATATACAGTAAATACTGAAAGAAGGAAAGTAAAAATGAAATCAAATCCCTTTTGGAATGCACGGATTCTTGAATACTAGCAACAAGAACATACTAGCGACGGGAGACAGCTCCTCGAGGACCCCTGTGAGTGCGAAGTGAGCAAAGGACACTGCCTGTGCTTTCATTTCAGGTGGTCTTATTAAGAGTATCTCCATACCACACAGCCCCAGGAGACACAGATACTGTTTCTTTCTGTGCGAAGACAGGCGTGTGAAGTCAGAACAAAAGTCAGGCAGGCTTACTGCACACAGTAAAAACTCAGGGGTCCCACGGCTGGGGTTCCTCAGCTGTAACACAGCATCTCGCCGGGCCCCTTGTGTTGCCCCCGTGGGAGCAGGGCAGCAAGCAGCACCAACAAGAAGCTGATGCTCAGGGTGCTTTTTGACTTCAGACAGCAGCCATGAAACTGTCAGGTTGACTTGGTAGCTTGCAAGTAGGGTGAAATCTCAGACCCCATCACAGTTTGGACAATTCAGTTCAGTTGACAATTAGTATATATTAAATAGTATTGATATACTTAAAGGTAGCAGCGGCCAAAATTCTCCTGATGACACCTATGTGGTGAAAAGCTATAATCTGATCCAATGCTTCATCGAGTGGTTGTGCCTGAGTGATCATAAAGAGACAACTAATATCCACTCTAACTTTTCTATAGGTTCCTGAATCTTCTTTAATGACTATTAATCGGCTATACCCCAATACAAAATGTCTTTGGTGTTAAAAAAAAAAAATTAAAACTTAAAGAATGAAACCAACACTGGAACATTATTAATTAACTCCAGACTTTGGATTTCATTCCTTTTTCCACTAATGTTCTTTACTGTTCCAGGATCCAATCCAGGATCAGCTAGTTCAGTTCAATCGCTCAGTTGTGTCCTACTCTTTTCGACCCTGTGAACTGCAGCATGCCAGGCCCCCTTGTCCATCACCAACTCCCGGAGCTTACTCAAACTCATGGCCACTGAGTTGATGATGCCATCCAACCATCTCATCCTCTGTTGTCCCCTTCTCCTCCCGCCTTCAATCTTTCCCAGCATTAGGGTCTTTTTCAATGAGTCAGTTCTTTGCATCAGGTGGCCAAAGAACTGGAGTTCCAGCTTCAGCATCAGTCCTTCCAATATATTCAGGACTGATCTCCTTTAGGATTGACTGGTTGGACCCCCTTTCAGTCCAAGGGACTCTAAAGAGTCTTCTCCCACACCACAGTTCAAAAGCATCAATTCTTCGGTGCTCAGCTTTCTTTATAGTCCAAGTCTCACATCCAACATGACTACTGGAAAAACCATAGCCTTGTCTAGACAGACCTTTGTTGGCAAAGTAATGTCTCTGCTCTTTAATATGCTGTCTAGGTTGGTCATAGCTTTTCTTCCAAGGAGCAAGCATCTTAACTTCAGGGTTGCAGTCACCATCTGCAGTAATTTTGGAGCCCCCAAAAAATAAAGTGTCTCACCGTTTCAATTGTTTCCCCATCTATTTGCCATGAAGTGATAGGACCGGATGCCGTGATCTTTGTTTTCTGAATATTAAGTTTTAAGCCAACTTTTCACTCTCCTCTTTCATTAAGAGGCTCTTCAGTTCTTCTTCACTTTCTGCCATAAGGGTGGTGTCATCTGCATATCTGAGGTTATTGATATTTCTCCTGGCACTCTTGATTCCAGCTTGTGCTTCTTCCAGCCCGGCATTTTGCATGATGTACTCTGCATTAAGTTAAATAAGCAGGGTGACAACATACAGCCTTGACGTACTCCTTTCCCTATTTGGAACCAGTCTGTTGTTCCATGTCCAGTTCTAACTATTGCTTCTTGACCTGCGTACAGATTTCTCAGGAGGCAGATCAGGCGGTCTGGTATTCCCATCACTTAAAGAATTTTCCACAGTTTGATGTCATCCACACAGTCAAAGGCTTTGGCATGGTCAATAAAGCAGAAGTAGATGTTTTTCTGGAACTCTTTTTTGATGATCCAATGGATGTTAGCAATCCAGCATATCACATTACATTTTTTGTGTGTGTATGTGCAATTTTGCATTTTAAGACCTTTATTGAAATATATGACAAAGGTTTGTACAGTCAAAGCTATGGTTTTTCTAGTAGTTATGTACAGATGTGAGAGTTGGGCCACAAAAAAGGCTAAGCATGAAAGAATTGATGCTTTCCAGTTGTGGTGCTGAAGAAGACTAGAAAGTCCTTTGGACAACAAGGAGATCAAACCAGTCAATCCTAAAAGAAATAAACCCTGAATATTCATCAGAGGGACAGGTGCTGAAGCTCCAGTACTTTGGCCACCTGATGCAAAGAGTCTACTCACTGGAAAAGACCCTATTGCTGGGAAAGATTGAAGGCAGGAGAAGCGGGTGACAGAGGATGAGATTGCAAGATAGCATCACTGACTAAATGGACAAGAGTTTTAGCAGACTCTGGAAGATAGATGTGCTGTTGTCCACGGGGCTGCAGAGAGTCAGACAGGACTGAGCAACAGCAACAAATTGAAACATAACTCATATAGTCGAAGACGCATCTATTTAACTGTCTGTTAAACAGCCTATCCCGGAGAAGGAAATGGCAAGCCACTCCAGTACTCTTGCCTAGAAAATGGCATGGAGAGAGGAGCCTGGTAGGCTGCAGTCCATGGGGTTGCTACTAGTCGGACACGACTGAGCGACTTCACTTTCACTTTTCACTTTCACACATTGGAGAAGGAAATGGCAACCCACTCCAGTGTTCTTACCTGGAGAATCCCAGGGACGGCGGAGCCTGGTCGGCTGCCGTCTATGGGGTCGCACAGAGCTGGACACGACTGAAACGACTTAGCAGCAGCAGCAGCAGTAGCAAACAGCCTATCCAGTGGTCCAGTGTCTTAACACAGCTGTGAAACCATGGCCACTATCTAATTTTAGAAGACTTCCATGGCACAAAAAAGACATATTGCATCCATCAGTAGTCACACCCGACCCCAAACCCTCCCCTCCCAGCTCCAGGTAACCATTAATCTGTGTTCTGTCTCGATGTATTTGCCTACTCTGGACATTTTGCATAAATGGAATCATACATTTTGATGTCTTTGGTTACTGGCTTCTTGCACTTAGCTTTCAAGGTTCATCTGTGTTTTAGCGTTTTATCAGTACTGTACTCTACTGCCTAATAATCAACAACACTGTATGGATATGCCCACACTTTTTTTATTCTTCAGCTGATAGACATGTGGGCTGCTTTCACTCTCTGGCTGTTATGAATATCCATATACGAGCATTGGACATGTTTCACTTGAGCATACACCGACGGGTGGAACAGCTATGTCAAGTGATGATAACTTTGCCTTTAATAAAGTCTGAGGGTTTTCCAGACTTTTCCAGAGTGGCTGTGCCACTTGACATTCCTACCACCAATGTCTGAGTGTTCTAATTTCTCCACACCGTTGCCAACACCTGCCACTGCTCTTACCTGTTTAGATGTATCCAACTTGGCAGGTGTGAATGGTATCTCATGTGAGTATATGAGATACACTTTCAACTCTTCATTTTTAAAAATATATATATTTTATCAAAGTACAGTGGCCTTCCAATGTTTCAGGTGCACAGCATGGTGATTCAGTTATACACATACACATGTATTATTTTTGAAATTATTTCCCATTATAGGTTATTGCAAGATACTGACTGTAGTTCCCTGTGCCATACAGTAAACCTCTGTTGCTGGTTGCATTTTTTTAAAATCAGAAATCTAGCATTCTATTCATACTAAGTAGAAACAAAATGTCATAAATTTTTTTAGTAGGCAAAAATTCATGTTTTCAAAAAATATATATATTATTTTTATATATGTATACAACAGTTTTTCTACTAAGCTTGATAGAGGCTTGAGAAAAAAAATTTAAAAAAAAGAGATGGAGAAACTGGAAGACAAACTAAATGAAATCAGAGCACTGAATATGAAATAGAAAAAGTGAAACAAACTAGATAAAAGTAAACAAAAGATGATCCTGTAGTTCAGCTGGTTTTAAACATGACTGTTCACTGGAAACATACTTCCAACTTTTCTTTTAAAATGGAAAGTATTTTTTAATCTATTGATTACTTTCTAGGAAAAGGAAGACTATGAAGACATAATGCTAAACACCCTCAGATTTGTTTCTTTCATTAAATAAAAAAGCACTAAATATCCTCAATGTACCAAAACATTTGTGTCAAGCCTTAAAAGCAGTAGCAGTAAAAGAACCGGGTCCTCTAAGAACTCAGTGGGTGTGAGAGAGACGTGAAAAAATTAAGTAAAGAACTCTTCCACAGCATTCTGCACACATTAGACACTGAAACGAGTGTGGATAAAGTACCCTGTGATCAACAGAAATGGGAATCAGACTGAACGAGACACGCTAACGCCAAACTATCCCTGAAATTGTTTATACATTTCTGCCCAGGACACAAGTGTAACACACAGAAGCACTGGGCCAGATAACAACTCCTCTCTTTCACTTGACACAAGCATTACTGCACAATACATGTGGGGGAGGAGCCAGAGACGGCCACACCCTGTATGAGCAGAAGAATTCAGAGATCAGAGTTTCAAGGAAGTTAAAAGCTGAGGGCTGAAGAGAAAAGTAGGAACACAGTCCCAACTGCTGCTGAGAAGTTGGAACTGATAATCTTTAAAAAGAAGTCACTGAATTGGGCATCTGTGAGGTTTATGGTGACTCTGGAAAGAAGAGTTTGAAACAAGACAGGTGATACCAGAATTAAAACTGAAAAAAATCTCATTATATTTCTAAATTGATGGTACTTTCAAGTTTGCAGACTATTGTCCCCTGGATGGGACCGTTTGCCTATCCCACTGGGAGGCACGGTGCCATTTTTGAGATGAGGCCACACGCTGGGTGAGGCTAGATTTGGGGATGGTGGATTTGTGTGCGAACTATATTGTACTGGTAACTGCATCTGCTCAAAAGACCATAAGCTCCTTGAGAAGTGAATCCTTTCTTTAAAAATTCCACAGATCTCCCCATGAGTAGATAGCAGATACTTAATAAATAATCTTTGAGTTTATTGTCCTCAATGATTTTTAAATAGAACTAAAGGGAGAACCTTTGAGATTACCACCCTGCCTCCCTTTACCAGATCCATCAGAAAGGGGGGCGGGCACAGCGGGTGAAGGGACTTGAAGGAGGTAACAGAGCATTTAGAGATGCAGTGAGGATTCATTTTGCCTCACTCCCAGTCCGGTGCTCTTTCCCCACCCTTGCAAGTATCTCTTTTTGTTCTTAACTTTGTCTCAGAATTCAACAACTGTTTAAACAATTTTTAATAGCAATACGAAGCTGAAAAAATCTGGCAAAGGAGCATTTAACATCTCTGGAGATTATTTGCTGGAAAAGAGAGTCACTGCCTAAATTAGACAAAAATATTTAGAAAATAAAGTATTATAATGAGAAAACTAAAATATGAAACTGGGGGCGCCAATTTTCGGAACATCAAAATGCTGTAATTGAAAGAAATGTTTTGTTTGTTTGTCTTGGCTTTCTTTGTCTGCTTTCAGGAGCCTGCGCTTTCAGTCAATAACAGTTAATTACCAATGATGTGCTGAGCAGGCTCACCACCTCCAAGCACTCCAGGAAACCTCAGGAAATCCGACAGCTATGCAGCTCCAGCTAGTTCCTTCTGTGGAATCAGGACTCACTCATAAACACTTCAAACTAAAACCTACACTGAAAATCAGTATGACTTCAGGTAAATCAGAGACTTCCTCACCAGGAAAGGGTGAGTAAATCTAGCCCAAGAAGCCTTCTTCCTATTGCTACCTTGCTGATTAAACTGCACAGCTGGCCAGTCAACTTTTGGGGAGTACCACACCCACTCTAGGCAAGAAACAGTGCCAAGGTAAAGCAAGAGAAAGACGAATCGCGATCCTGGTGACAATTTGCACAATACGTCCCACAGTTTAAAAGTATGAGGAATCTTCATTCATTTAAAATGTTAACGATGGACTTCCCTGGTGGCTCAGTGATTAGGAACCCGCCTGCCAATGGCAGGAGACCCGGATCTGATCCCTGATCTGGGACGATCCCACATGCCGTAGAGCAACCAAGTCCACGTGCCAGAACTACTGAGCCTGTGCTCAAGAGCCTGGGAGCTGCCAGCACTGAGCCCACGTGCTGCAAGGACCGAAGTCCACGTGCCCTAGAGCCCGCGCTCTGCAACAAGAGAAGCCACTGCGGTGAGAAACCCGCAACTAGAGAGCAGCCCCCCCAACTAAAGAAAAGCCTGCGCACCAATGAACACCCAGCACAGCCAAAAATAAACAAACTATAAAGTGTCAAGCGTTAAACCTGCCTCCACATCCCAGGACAATGCATATAACCATATGGGCCCATGGATTATCAAGCCTCATGAAATAACTCCACAGCCATGGACTACAGACTGGGTAGTACTTCCTGCCATGGAAAAAAGAGGCTGAGCAAGGCTGCCAGGACACTTCAGAGCTGGAGTTCGTGGCCTTTGGTGGCACAGACTCCTTCAAGCATCTGAGGGAAGCCAGGGACCGCTCTTTCCCAGAAACACGCATGTGTGCGTCCAATCAGTGGTTCTGGAGGTGGCTTCACAACTCTGAGCAGAGACTTCTCCTTACAAGTGTTTGAGGAGCAGGAAAAGCCCAAGGGTGGCCAGAAGTATGACTGAGGAAAGAATTGGAGATAGGGCAACAGCGAATCTCCACCAAGGTGAACCCCTCACCCCTTATGTAACTGGGGAGGGAGTGAAAAAATAGGTATTATCCTAGGAAAACTGTAGAAGGTTTTCCTTTCTACAGGCAAGGAAGGAAGGAAAGCATGGACCAACCAGGGCACAGCCCAGTAAGAGGAGTATAGGCAGCTCCGGTCTGCAGGGTGTGTCCCTGGGCTGGGGGCGTGTGGCCCCAGTGGGACACAGAGGAAGCAGCAGGTCAGTGAGCTGGCACAAGGGGCAGAATCCACAGAAATGAGAGAGAAAAACTCCACACTTAGAAAAGGACAGGAAACCCAGAGGAGACGGTGACGGTGCCTTCTCTTTCACTATGTTGAGTCTGACGTGTTAAGATGTCTTTCAGATGCTTAAAAGTTGTTGATATTGAGAGAAAGACTGGAGTGAGTTTCATCTGCTCTTGAGTAAAAGGTGGCGAGAAGAATGTGACATGGAGTGGGAGCCGAATGGACGCGCCAGGAGAGAAGACGCGCTGCTGGTGGTGCTCGTGTGGGTGACACACAGCTGCAGGTAAAGAAACCGGGAAGGCTGGCTACGTGCAGACAGAAATAGCACAGAAGTGAGTGTGCAGTCACGAAATGAAATAAATCAACACCCCAGTGAGATACTCCACCATACCCATCAGGATGGCTGTTAGTTAAACCACACACACACTCCAAAACAAAAAACCTCCAGAAAATAACCAGTGTTGGTGAGAACGCAGACAAACTGAAACCTGTGTGCACGTAAACTCTTGGGAATGCGAAAATGTGGAAAACAGTGCAGGGGTTCCGCCAGAACTCAAACAGAATCACCATATGATCCAGCAATGCCACTTCTGGGTACATACCCCAAAGAACTGAAAGTAGGTACTCATATTTATAAATCGACATTCACGGCACCACTATTCACAGTAGATCAAAGGGGAAAGCAACCCGACTGGCCATCAACAGATGAATGGATAAACAAAAGGTAGTATATACATGCAGCGGAGAAGGAAATGGCAAGCCACTCCAGTACTCTTGCCTAGAAAATCCCATGGATGGAGGAGCCTGGTAGGCTGCAGTCCGTGGGGTCGCTAAGGGTCGGACACGACTCAGCGACTTCACTTTCACTTTCACATATCGGAGAAGGAAATGGCAACCCACTCCAGTGTTCTTGCCTGGAGAATCCCAGGGACGGGGGAGCCTGGTGGGCTTCCGTCTATGGGGTCACACAGAGTCGGACACTACTGAAGTGACTTAGCAGCAGCAGCAGTATATACATGCAATGGAGTAGTATCCAGCCTTAAAATAAGGAGAGAATTCTGATACCTGCTTCCACATGGATAAACCCCAAAGACATTATACTCAGTGAAACAGGCCAGTCATGAAAGGACAAATACTGTGCAATGCCACTTATATAAGATACCTAGGGAAGTCAAATTCCAGAGCCAAAAAAAATAGAATGGTGATCGCCAGGGACTGGGGGCAGGGGGAAATGAAGAGTTACTGTTTATCGAGTACAGAGCTTCAGTATGCAAAGACGAAAAAGTTCTGGACAGTGGTGACAGAACAGCTGCCTGACAGTGTGAACGTACTTAATGCCACTGAACTGGACACTCAAGCGTGGTAAAAGTTATGTTGTGTATTTCCTCACAACAACAGAGGGAGTGTGCAGCAGCCCCAGAGAAGCGAGCGTGCTCAGAGAAAAGCGGCCAGGCGGCCCACAGCTGGCGGCAGCGCTGGTCATCTGGGCCAGATGCTACCAATCGTCGTCAGTGCCGGCAACCAGAGGACAGAGTCCTCAGACACGAGTGTGCAAAGAATGTCAAAACTGGCATCAGCGTTTTCGACCACATCCTGGACACAGTGACAGCAGCCCCAAGCAGATCATACCCACGTGTGACAAATACTGCGCTGAGGATACACAAGCAAGCCGTCTAAGAGGCAGAAACTGAATTACAAACCCTCTCTCCCTACTCCCGCCTGGTTTCAGAAACACTGGAGTGACCGATAAATCTGCCCTCATCTTGGGTCTACTTTTCAACAACTCCACTGTTTCTCACTCACACAATGAGATAACTTAAAGGCAATACACCCAGTGTGGCTCCACTGGGACATTTTCAGAGTGCTTGCTACAGACCAGAGGAAGTGCCAGGCCCTGATTATACTCCTGGTAACACATCTCTTCTCATGGAGTCTCTTTTCTAAAAGGTGACCTCTAAGACCCAGGTTTCTACATTACTGGATGACAGACTGGTTCTCTGGACCACTGACACTCTTATTAGCCATCTTGAAACTAGGCTTGGCACGAAATTCTGATTGCCAGCAGAATGAGGAGATGGACTAGAAAGAAACAACAGTGTTGAGACTGCTAATAAGGAAAACAAAGATAATAATGAACAATAATAAGGCCCTTTATCCAGGTTTTGCTCTATGGAATCTTTGAACTATTAGCAAAATACAAGATTGGCAACTGATTAAATGGGTAGGAGAAGGAGTAGTAGATCAAAATGATTCTGAAATTTTGTTTAGTAAGCAGGTGGAAATGAGGAAAACAGAGACTGCGCCATTAAATATCCACATCTTTTGGAGGAATAAGCCACCCAAAACCACCTTCTGGCTCTGACTCCATTTGCGATTCTTTAGCTAAAACAAACTCAGTCCTCTGTCCATGTTGTATCTCCACGGCAATCAGACTGTGGACATTACAGGTACCGAGCATCCAAAGCTCTGGTGAGTTACAGTGCATATGGAGCATGGGATGGGAGAAGTTAATTCAAAAAAACTGTTGACCATGCTGGTAATTTTTCATGCCTATCATGAAGCCTCGGGTCCCTTGGAATGATCTAAACCACACCTAAATTGTGTTCCCATCAGTCAGAAAATAGAGCTGTGCATATTTTCAGTGGAGAGGGAACTGCCTTGTTCTTGGCAGTGTTTCTGCTACTGTTTATATTTGAACATCCTAATAACACAGCTCATGGTTACACCCAGCCTTCCCAGCCACTGCCTGTATTTACTTCCTCTGCAAATGTCTCAGGAGATGTAGCTGGAGTTACAAGGCTGAACAAAAGGAAGCAGAAACCCCACCATCTGGACAGGGAAGCCAACACTTGAGTCAAGTCTTTTCAGGGAATCGGACTGTAACTGAGCAGACAGACAGAGTTGCCTTCAGTCGTCTTGGGCCTCCTCATGTCTTTTGTTTGAAGCGGCATGGAAGTGTCTTTGAGCAAGTAAACTTGTTAAAGGATGTGTATTTCCTGGAAGATGACACTGGGCTTCCAGACAAACTACTGCGCTCTCGCTAATGAGGCCAGGTGGCCTGCCTGAACATCATGGATGGGAAGGGGGTCATCGGCTGGAACAAATTGTCACTCAGTGTCCACAAAACATGGTTGCAAATGTTTTCACCATTCATCTGCTACTCTGACATACTCGTTACAAAGTATGCTGTCAGTGAATCATCAGTAACAGGAAGAATCATATTGTTAATAGGAGGCAATATTTTTGCAAGTACCCAAAGCAATAAAACTAGTGAAACGGAAACAGTCCCTGGATTAAAGTCAGCAGCTGAACTAGGATTCTGACTTCTTTGTCTCTGGCACGCTAGTTTTGCAGCAAGTTCCTGACACGGTGTGATGTCCTCCTGTGTTAAGAACAGTCTCTTAATGTGATCATGAGTTAGCTACTGAACTGTGTTAAGACAAAGGCTCGTCTCACCAACTTGCATAGGCTTTAGAGGGACTTCCTTGGTGGTCCAGTGGTTAAGAGTCCACCTTCCAATGGAAGGGACTCGGGTGTGATCCCTCGTCAGGCAACTAAGATTCCCACATGCCGAGGGGCAACTAAGGCACCACAAACTACTGAGCCGACCTGCTGCAAACTACAGAGCCCACACGCCACAACTAGAGAACCCCGCAGAAGCAAAGAAGAGCTCTCTTCTGCAATGAAGGCCCTGTGCGACCCCCAGACAAAAAACATGAAACCAGCTTTTGAAAGATGCTGAGGAAAATGGGCCTGTTGATACCAAAGGGTGTCTGCCAATGATTCAAATTCTTCCTTATCCCATCTGTACACACGATTCATAGTTACTAACCATTTACCTACCGTGAGAAGCCAGAAGTCACACAGGCACGGGGGGATACTGTGAGGAGTGACACGTATGTATGTGTGTAGTGGGCTGGAGGAGCCAAGAATACTATTAACCTACTTTATGATCAGGAAAAAAAAATTCAAGAAGGAGGTAAGATTTCAGCATCTATTGGGTTTGATGATGGGAAACAATGGCTGATGTGAGGATAAAGACCGGTGTACCCAGCCTTGGGAAAACTCCCAAGGGAAGGCTCTGATGCAGAAGAGCTTCCATGAAAGTCACTGAACAGAACTGACAAAGGGAATGGGTCAGAATGCATAGTAAGTCTCAGAAAGCAGGGACACATAACAGAGGATAGCATTTTCAAGTTAATTCACAGTGAAGTATTCAGATGCCAGTGGGAAGGAATGGAACTGTAAACGTTATGAAGCCAGAAGGACAGGGTGACGGTCCAAATTTTGTGATGAATGTCACAGCTCATCTCTCTGTTCTTTTCCCCAACCATCCCAGCACATTAAGCACAGTTCACATACCATGACGCTTTATGAACCCATACTTACAAATCTTAACAGATTAATTCATTCAACTAACAAAACTTATTGAGCATTTAACACGAATTAGGGACACTGTTTTGAGTGCTTAGACATAATGAAGAGATTAAAAAAAGTCACAAACTCCTCCGTATAAAAAAAAACAATCTTCCACTGAAAAGGGGAGTGAGAGCATAGCACGTGGTCACTTGGGAACTCAAGGAGCACACACACCCAATATAATACATTTTAAAAAATACTGATTTAAAAAACTGAAATTCAAAATGGAAGATAAGTGAGGAGGCCGCTGCTGAATGAATAAAAAAAAAAAAGTTGTGGGGGAAAGGCTGCTAACAATGGTGGGTTCTTATCTGAATTCAAAGTGCTGCAGAAGGAATCCCCACGCTGGGAAAGAAGTGCATGAGATCAACTTTTCATACTGAAAAAGTCTTAGCAGTTAAGACTTTAAAAGATACATATATATATATATATATATACAGATATACACATTCATGAAATAAAAGTGTTAGCCAACTCAAAGAAGTCTAGGGGACTAAGAAAAAACATGAGCTTTGAAAAGAATCACTTCTGGGGTTGCATCCTATTACCTAGGATGAGCTGTGAGAAAATCAACGACTATCCGAAAATGTTTTTGTTCCCCATAAGATGAAACAAATACTAGGGATGTAAAGATTAAGTGACTGCCCACTGGAGACCACAAAGCCATTCCATCACGCCTGGCCTACCATAATGGCAGCCTAAGTGACTCACACGTGCCAGAATGATCTTTCGAAAACATAAGTTGAGAAGTAACATACCCAAGCAAAGCAAACCCCTCCCGATCGCGGTCAAGGCCTAGCTCTTCCAGGCCCAGCCTGCTCAGCTTTCTCCCATCACTTCGGCCTTCCCCATCCTTCCCCGCCCCAGGGCTTCTGCCAATCCTCTCTAGAATGCCTTCCTTAGGTGCAGCACTAGCATCATCTAAGTCTCTGGACACCAGGTTTTTAACTGTCAGAACCTCAGAATGATCTCCCACCTGAAACGTCTTCCCATGACGTGCACTTCCTATAGTGTGCACTGTTTACTTCTATCAAGCCGCTCACAGTAACGTGTGCCTTTTGTTTCCATCTGTTGCCTATCTTTAAGCCATACGGGAACTCTGAAGACCCATGTGCCACTTGGACCGAGCACCACGCCTGACACTGAACAAATCATTAATACTGTTTTCATTAGATCTCTCAGTGATCTTCTCTGTCTTCAAAGCCAAGAATCAGCACCAAAGCTGCCCATCTCATCTCAAACTGGAAATAACTTATTTTCAGGACTTTTGGTGCTTCCTTATTTGTGATAAATGCCTACTTTCTGAGAAGTAAAGTTTCTTCTACTGAAACTCTTTGGTCATGTAAAGGCGGTATGGTGCAAAAAAACCCAAAGAAGAATACAAACACAGGCACATCCAAAAAAAAGAGAGTGAGAGAGAAAAAACTAATTATGCCCTTTACGGGCTGTGGCCTTGTCGGGGGAGGGGGGGGGGGTGGTGGTGGGAATCACATCACTCAAGTCTTTCCTGTTCCTCAGCCGGGCTCAAGAGACACCTCAAACTCTTCTTAAGAAAAGGAGTCTGGGGTGGGGGTGCAGGGACCACTGCTGCCTGACCAATCATCTCAAAATCAAGTAATGTATATAAAAGTGTTCTGTTACAACTGTAAAACAGCATCTGTGAAGGCAGCAAGCCTGTGCTGAGTTAGCCCCACTACTAAGGGCTCTCATGCCCCGTGAGAGTGGAGAGTATTACGTATTTCAGCATGGTTTTAAATGCACCGCATTCCTGTGATACTGAGACTGAGACTTTCTATCCTCCCTCCCCTCTTTCCCTTTTTTCCCCAGACAGGGAACAGTCACGTCCAACTCTGTGTGACCCCACAGACTGCAGCCTGCCAGGGTCCTCTGTCCATGTGATTCTTCAGGCAAGAACACTGGAGTGGGTTACCATTTCCTCCTCCAGAGGATCTTCCCGACACAGGGATTGAACACTCGTCTTTTACACCTCCTACACTGGCAGGCAGGTTCTTTACCACTAGTGCCACCTGGGAAGCCCAATACCATAACGAGACAAGCACGTAAAGGTCCTAACAACTAGACTCTTCTAAACAAAGGAGGAAAAAACGAAAGGAAAAAAAAAATCACTGTGATTTTATAGCGGAGCTCACATTCCAGAGAAACTAACATGAATAAGATCTTGGATCAAGTTCAAAATGCCAAGTTGCCCACTGCTCTGAGCCCCGGCCTGGCAAGTCAGAGCACCAGCTGACAGAGGCTATGGAGGATAGACGGCAGTTCCCCACATCACAGCCCCTCCACCCGGCCCCTCACTGGTGTCCCAAAGGGTGGTCTTAGTTCACTGGCATCTGCGTCTAGCTTTCTGAGCCATGCTTGGCCTCAATGGATCAGTGGAAAAAATGAGGGAGTCTCAAGTAATAAAGTGAACTGGTCAATCAATGCGAGAGCGCCCCTACCTCCCCGACCGGGACAATACATTCGTACTGTGGCTGCACCCCGCTGGCTCCACACCCTCATCAGCTCAGGTACTGAGGTTCTCTGGCAACTCTGAAGCACTTGGTTGGCTTCCAGTTTCCCCTGCCTTTGCCAGAAAATGGCTAAACTTCCAAAAAGTGCTCCCTGAGTCGTCCAACATTCCCAGACTCCCACCTTATGGCTGGAGGAGTTTTTACTAATTTTAGACTCAAGGATGCCTTCTGTGAGCAATTAGCCGTCCAGAGGCCCCGCCCCCATCCTGCCGAGACAGCCGGCATCACTAACGGGAGAAAACAAACACAGCAATTAAGTCAGAGGCGAGACCTGTGAAGCAGTCAAACCAAGCCAAAACCCGGCCACTGTGCCACTGAGATAAACAGACGAGTGGAGAGCTTTCAAAGGGAATAAATACTATCTTCCCCCCAAGAGTTGTGAGTACAGACAGCAGAAAGAGCAGAGGGGGAAAAAAAAAACCTCAGGCAAAAGACAGACCAGGAGACAGAGGCAGAAGGGGAGAGACTGATAGATAATGATGCCTCTACAGACGGGGTCCCGGGGTGGGGACGATGGGGAAAGAGGGACACAGACCTCCCTGGAAAAGAACAACTGACGGTGAAGTTCTCCACCTGTGATTTACAAGAGTAGGAGGTTCTCTTGAGCAGAAGAATCCATTTTAAAGCAAGTAAAATGACGCTGAAATCTAAGTGACTCGATGATTCTTAAGTCCCCATTGTTTCTGGTCAGATATTCTGCTAGGAACCTTAAAATCGCCAACCCAACTCCACAATCACCACTGTACACACACACACACCTCTCAGCTTTTCTCCCAATACAGGGTGGCCAGGGACCCAGGTATTGGATTCAGAGATGGAAAGAGGCTGTGGCGAGGCCCCTTACCTTCAGCAGTACCACGTCCACAGTCCTGTCCACCTTGGAGATGTCACACAGGCTGTAGCGCCGCTTGTGCCGTTCATACATTTTGTCCAAATGCAGAAGAGAGGACAGGAGACGCAGCAGCGGGACCCACTGTAACCCGGGGGGTTCAGGGTGCTCCCGCAAGCCGCCAGGTCTGCACCTCTCACGGGGAGCGGGAGGGGGTTTCTGCCGTCTGGACTCCTCTATGAAGAAAACCTCGAGGGGGTCAAACCACGCAGGACCCCAAGTCCCTCACCGGATGGAGAACTTCCTGGCAGTGCCTGAGCCCCGGCGTGATGCACACACAACTCACAGTATCCACAGTAATCGCCCCTTGATGCTATACTTTAGTCAGATCTCGACGGAGAGAGAAGCACAGACCGTTTCCATCACGGGCGATAACTCCAGGAGAAAAATGAAGGCTTAACAGGCTACGCATGCCGGCCGACGCACGTGGCGGGGAACAGCCCAGAGCAGGCAAGAAAAAATCCAGTATGTACCTTGTTGGGAAAAGACAAGCAGAGAAGAAGGGAAGACAGCTCTACTTCGCAGGGATGGCGGGACAAAATTTTCTCATGAAAATCTCTTCTTGCTTAAAAAAACAAAAAAGCAAGCGAACTGAAATTCTGAGATTCTGTTCAGAGAAAGAGTCTCTAGTCAGCCTCTCACTCGCCAGGCAGTAGGGCTTGGTTCTGATTTCAGCTGAAAAGTCTAATGACAGCGGAGTGAAAGCAGGAAGGAAAAAAAAAAAGCCCACTCCTCCCCCCCACTCCCCCTTGCTCCCTCCCTCCTGGGGCGCAGGCCCCTCTCCCCTCCCTCCCTCAGGAACGTCACGACTGGCCCTTTCGGCTCAGCACCAGCAGCCTCCGAGGCTTGAAAACCCAAAGGCAGTGCTGGGAAAATGATTCATCCCCAGACGAAGAGGAGATAAACAAGGCTTCCTTTTCCAGCCGGCTTCCTCCTCCTCCTCCTCCTCCTCTCGGGCCGCTTCCTATGAAACAGGCTCTGCAGGGCACCCCCAGAGGTCGGGGCAGCGTGGGGATGGAGGGAGGGGGTGGCACCCTGCACACCGCAGGCGAGCACGACACACGTCTCTGTCCCGCGAAGTCAGGGAAGAGGCCACTACCCTGGCGCGCACTGCAGCGCCCTGCCAGGCACAAACCAGTGATTTAACGTGAGAAAAATGCTAGCCTGAGACTTCAGGGACATGTCTCCAGGATCCACAAGGGCTTACGGAAGTGGCCGGCAAGGCTTAGAGATCAAGAGGTCAGTTAGGTTTTTCTCTCTCTTTTTTTTGCAGAGAGGGAGTGATGGGGGTGGGTGGGTAGGAGGGGTGCTTTGAAGCCAAGTGAAAAGGAGATGAGAAGGAATTGGTGCGCGGGCACGTGTGTCAGCCGCGCTGCATGGGACCAAGAGGAGCCCCTGGACGGGGCTTCTCCCACTCTCGTGAGCCTGCGTGGGGCTCCATCACTCCACACGCCCGCCCTCTTGGCACCCAGGAGCTCTCCGGCCCCACCCTAGCCACAATCATCAGAGGCAGACCTGCTCCAGAACTCGTCTTCTCGCTGGTGTCAGAAAAGATCTAGGAGAGAGAGGAGGAAAGAAAGGGAAAGAATTGAGGAGGACACAGCAGGGTGGTGGGAGGAGGGGAGGAGATGGAAAAACTGAAAGGATGTTCTCCTTCTAGGGAGTCAGGCTGCTGACGTTTCCCTCAGGGGCCACAGGAGGAGTCCTTGGCTTGGCCTTGCCAGTGTGGGTGAGGGGGCTCCAACGCCACAAGCGAAAGGAGAAGAGATTTAATACCGAAATTTCCATCAATATCACCAACAGAGCTGATGGGGAGGCTTTCCAGGAGCAATAAAAGAGGCAGAGATGGGCCGGTGAGTCACCACGTTCTCTGGCCAGGCTGTCAAGTGGCTGACCAGCTCAGAGGAGAGCGAGGCAGTGAACCCCGCTAGGACACACCTCCCTGTTCCCCCGGACATGCGGCAACTGTGGCTCAACCAGCTCAGAGCCTGCAGCCCGTCCATCCCAGTCTCATCCACGGGGTGGGGTGGATGGGCCCTCCCCTTCCCCAAACGCCCACAGCGAGCATCGTGCTGTGACGCTAACGTGGACAGTGAACCAGATGTTGCTTTTCATGAGAGTGACGATGGAAAACAGACGACTGGAGAGAGAAGAAAGATGTAAATAAAGTTCTAATGCAGGCTCACCCAAAGGGTGGGAACCTGGCCGGTGACTAACGGCAACTTTGAAAACTATGTGGTCGAGGATACGAATGGAAAGGTCCTTTAGGTTTTGGTGCAGGGGAAAATGGATGGTTTATTATCTTTTCTGTACGAACTTTCACCAAGCTGTCACTCACAACTCTCCCTCCTCCCCACAGAAAGACAGAGCTGCCTCCCCGCTGTCCTCAACATGGTTTATTCCCCGCTGCCGCTCCCTTCTGTTTTAATTAGAATCAAATGTTTCCTGCTTCCAAGGGTCCCAGGCTTCTCCCTAGGGATCATAGATGCTTTAATCACCATACAGCCTTGCTATTCCCAGTCTTGTCTAACTACTGACTTCAATGCAGCTAATCTGCACTGATTGAACAGATACTCTGCATTTTGTGTTATCTGCATGTATACTGCCTTGCAACAAAGGCAAACAAAAGAAACAACAAAATTTCTGTCTTCAAGAAATTTAAAAGAAATCTGTTTCACAGTAGTACAACTGTCTGAAATGGCCCAGGTTATGGTTTTGAGACAGTTTAATTTTTTTCTTTTTAATTTCTGCTGAGATGCTGGCTTTGCACTGCAGGCTGGAAATTGAGACTTCCTAGTTGCTCGGTACACATAAACATGTTAAGAGGATTTGGAACTGTAATTGCGTGTTCTGTTCCTTCTTGGAGGACAAATCCTCTGGGTAGGGAACACACGCCCTGGGTGGGGAACACGAGTCTGCTTTGCTGTCCCTCTGGATCTGTTCGATACTCGCCACAGAAGACAGAGTCTGCGGTCCTGCGCTTTCGCTGTTGATCTGACAATTCCAAGTTTTTATCAAAAACATCTGGAACTGCTGAGCGGTTATTCTGTTAGGATTTTGAAACTCAGAAACCAATCATTTTATTTCCAAACCAAAGCTGAGACCTATGAAGCTTCGTTTTGAGGATATGTCTCTCTTCCTTTAATTTTGGGAACTTAAAGAATAAAGTATGTTTACTATTCACAACCTCGTTCACAATGATCACTCCCAAGATCACTCACATCTCCCTTCTCTCTGTGCCCCCATCCCACACCCCAGCCACAACAAGGCGGCCTCAGCTCAGTGCAGTCGCTCAGTCCTGTCCGACTCTTTGCCGCCCCACGGACTGCAGCTCGCCAGGCTTCCCTAACCATCACCAACTTCCAGAGCTTACTCAAACTCAAACAAGGAGGCCTACATTCTTCAATAGAAGCAACCAGTGCTAAAAGTCTGTTCATACCACAGGCCTGATGTATCTTATTAAAGAGTCCAGAAAACAAAGTATAAAAATATTTTTATGAATTTTACTTTAACTAGATCGTTTCTATTCATGAGTTAAATTTTCCCTCGATATTTAATTCTAAGATCTAACACTTATCCAAATTATTTAAGCGTTCTTATGGGTCAGTGCTATCTGGCTGCTTTTTAGTGAGGGCACAACCCTACCTGAAGCCCCATAGCAAAGTTTCTGAAACAGAACACTGTCTAGTGGGTGTACTGAAGACCCAAACAGAACAAGGCCAGTAAGCACTGTGGTCGGAGGGCGGGGTGTCTACTGCCACCGAAACATCTGTTCTGCAACCTCAAAGTTTGAACAAACAGCAGTAGCATGTCACTGGCTGGAAGACACACCAATGATCAATTTCGCCTCTGCAAGGAGCACAAGGTGAAAATCAGAGGTTCCTTCCATCCCTAGGTCTGCCACATCTCAGACAGACGCCTGGGCCTAGGTTTCCAGAACTGGGGAGTGAGAAGGGCTGGACACTAGGTCATATCTGAAGTTCCTTCTTGATCTGATATGGTCAGCCTGAGACTAACAAATCTTTATCACTTGCCATTTAACTCATAGCATGTGGGTGCAGCGGAGAAAGAAAAGGAATTGAGAAGTTCTCTCAAAACCTGTTGTAGAAAACAGTGTATTCTTGCATAATTATATTTTCCACCTCCACTTTTCACATGAAATGAAAAGGAAGGAAATGACTAGCAGAGTCGTCAATTTTCATGAATCTATGATTTCATTAATTTAAAAATAGTCATCAAGAGCTACAAACTTGTTGATGGCAAAATTTACTAAAATACAGATAAAACATTTACATTGTTTTTTCTTATTAACAGCTTCCACTTGAGCAACTCCAGTCTGCTTAAACTAAGTCTGCTTCATAGAAGATACCTGAATATTTGAGAGAAGATGAGAAGGATTTACAGCAACTGCGCTGCGCCCACAAAGGATTTCCTTTTCCATTTCAGTTTAGGTGTTTGATCAGGCGCTGCTGATCCTGGAGAGCGAGGCCTGAGGCCCCCTCCCCTGCATTTCTTCCACGCCCAGCTCTGGAAGTTGCAGGAAGGTTAAGAGTAAAGGGGAATAGGAATACCTGTAGGGCAGCAACCAGCCAACCAGCAATTCTACCTGGCAGTCCCTCTACTTTAATCCTTTCTCACCTTTTCCAAGAAGAAACCTGAACACGAGTTAGCTGATGGCAGCAGCAAGAAGCAATTAAGATGGAAGAGAGCAAGACAGAGCTTTAAAACATCTCTTCACCAGCCTGTGCGCCTCGCAGGAAAACAGGTCTCATGGAACAAGCACACAATGTTAAATTTTACTAAAATTACCAGCAGTTTGGTGATTGAAAAGGAAGGAGGAGGGTAGAAAGGCAAACAGCCAGATCAGATTTCGTCTGGAAAAGTGGTGACAGGACCATTTAACCTCTAGGACAGGTCTTCTGGAGGCAAGATGCATTAATAACATTTACTGAGTGCTTCCTGTATGCCATGTGTGCCCACATGTACCATTTCGTTTATTCTTCATAAAAAGCTAAAGGGTGAAATCTCACTGTCCACTTTACAGATGCAGAAAAGTACCACCAAGTCGGGTGTATCTGGTTATGTGGACTTCCCTGGTGCCTCAGTGGTAAAGAATCCACCTACCAATGCAGGAGATGCAGGTTTGATCCCTGGGTCAGGAAGATCCTCTGCAGAAGGAAATGGCAACCCACTCTAGTATTCTTGCCTGGAACATCCATCTCATGGACAGAGGAGCCTGGTGAACTAAAGTCCACGGGGTCGCAAACAGTTGGACACGACTTAGCAACTAAACAACAACGAGGTCACACAACTAATGAGTCTGCATTAAATTCCATTTGAGAAATCTTTCTTTCCATATGCATCTTATTTTGTCTTGAGTAATCCCCCTAAACTGAAAGAAAGAACTCTCAGGGAGAAAACATAAGTTAAAATTTCAGGAAACAAAACTAGAACTCACTTCTCTTATCACTGGCATTCTTTTTTTTAATCATTGGCATTCTTACATCTGATTTTACAGAAACGAAAAAGGACAGAAAAAGACTATTTTTTCAATAAAAATGACAAATGGTTCCTAATTTTAGAAAGTACTGGTAGAAAAAGTGTGTTATTACACTAAATGGACTCAACTTCTTTGCCATCATTTTAATATTTGATGTTTAATTTTTTAAAATAGCTTCTCATTGTGTTAATGTTATAAAAATCAGAACACACACATCCAACATAGAGATGAAGAGTTTTACTGACAACTGGTCTCCAGGTCTCCTTCAGAATGAGTGGCTGTACTGCTCTGTTTTCCTCTTGGGAACAAACATAAGTTACTTCTTATGGCAGCTTCTAAATGAGATCTGAAGATACTCATGACTCACCACCCTCCTGAAAGCTTCTCCTCTGGCTCGTGGGTCCCACAACTGTTCCCCATGCCACAGGGTACCCGACTGAGGGCCCTTCAGTTAGTGGGTGTCCTTCGTGTGATGCGAACACCAAGACAAAAACCCCCTGGTACCGAGTACACTGGGACGACTAAGATCAAACTGCCTTTCTTTTCAACAGACATACCACGCTGCTAGACGAATGTAAGCTCGCGGCGAAGTCGCCTCCCATACCTTCTCGTTGGACATACCAAAACAGGTCTCTTTCATACTATAATCACGTGATTTTACTGTAAACCCCACTTTATACATTTTCCTCTTTAAAGTGTACTAGGTATTTTGTAAGCATTTAATTTTTTTAGAATTTTCAAAGTGTCCCAAAGAATATGGCTTTAAAATACATCAGTATTTTAAAAACCTAGACTGCTACGGATGCCCAAAATGGCAAGTTTAGTATCAATAACCATTTAAACAACCAACAAATTCTACATGGAGGAATACTGTTGTGATTGCTACAACGTCTCACGAGTCACTGTCCTGAATCTTCAACAAGCTTTTTGCAATTAGTTCAATCATGAGACAAATATTCACTGAACACCTATGCTTGGCGCTCAGAATATAATAGAGAGAACCAGACGGACATTAAATACTAAAAACAACGTGTGTGAGAAGTGCCCAAATAGAGGACTCCCAGGCTACCGCAAGCGCATCTGTCTTCAAATGGAACATCAGCGTCTGTGTCTGGGGCGTGGGAGAACGGCTGACGATGGAAATCAACACAGAGATGTGACATCGAGGAGCCAGAGAGCAAGAGTGGTAAACAGAGCCCGATGCCGTGAAAAAGTCAGGTCGTAAGAGAGCTGGCTTTTGCTCTGTGGATGCTCTGTGGACCCTGGGTGGGGAGGGCAAGTTCTGGGGCCGTAGTGGAGTGAGGAAGGCTGAACTGCAATTTCTTTTGAATTTCTACCATTTCACAGGGGAAATTTTAAGTTCTGTCATATACTCCACTTCTTCTGGTTATCTCATGAGACATCTTACTCTTCAGACAAAGTGCCTCAGTGAATCCTTAAAGAATGGCTGCTACAGGATGGCTAACCTGGGAATAAACACTTTAGTGTGTAAAAACCTTTCTGAGAAGGAAACGAAGCATCAGCAGAGGAAAAGGACCGCTGACACGAGGTGAGTTCTACGCCCGTTATTTCGGTTCTGTCCGCCAGATTGTGTCAGAGACCGAAGGAGAGCCCTTGAGTGCACACACTGCGTCTTGGTCAGGAATATGAACAAAGGCTACAGCTTGAGGAGAGAGCAGGGTGGACGGTGTTTGGCAAGGAAATGGAAACAGAAGGGAACGGCCAACAACTGAGAAACTCCCTTTCCATATGATCATCTATGAAAATAAGAACAGATCTCATTCCATAAGACAAAGGCAATGAGGTCAGGGAAAAGCACTGGCAACTGCAGACATAACTTCCCAAGGGACAATGTCATCACCAGCGTGTCACGGCCAACTAGCAGCCGACTAGCTAACATCAGCCAAGATTATTGATCCGTTCGACAATACTTAAGTATCAGCTGAAGTTGCAGGGCTCTGTGAGGTGTCAGGAGAGACGTCAAGATGGATGAGACACTTTTGGGACCTGAAGGAAACACACCAGGGACCGTGGCATGGACTGACGTATGAGAAAACTTGGGCAGTGCAAATGTCATGCGGGATTTCAGCGAGGAGTAAGGAGTCTGGCTGAGCTAAGCAGGCAGAAAAGTTTCATGAAGGTGGTAGTTTAACATGAAGGGACAGAAAGACAGAAAAAGGGAGGGAGGAGGCAGGCAACCCCGATGCAGACAGAGATTGAAGGTCCAAGTGCTGATGTGTGGCAGGTATGACCGAGGACTGGCAAGCCATCCGTTAGCTGCATCGGACTCAAGACAGTGCTATGACACTGGTCTGGACAAGCATCAACAGCCTAGATTACAGAAGCATGCAACGCCTGCTAAAGAGTCGAGATGCTACTCAGAGGCAACAGGGAGCCACCAAAGAAGTTACAGGATGGAAGCAGCACAATTTGCGCTATAATTCAGAAAATCTGTGCGAGTCTCTGGCCTCATCAAATCTCCTGCTTGTGGGGATACCATGCCATGATCCTTATCCAAACCTTGTTTGCTGTCAGTCCTCAAGATGAGTAAACAGTTGGTCTCTCGAGGTTCCACAACTAGGATGCGAGGGTTCTTCATACTTCAGTGACCCTGGTTCTTAGGACAACTGTGGCTTCTGTAATTCCCTACCTGGTCTCTCTGCCTTCCCACATTTCTATTAACAGTCACGCTCTCTGCCAACTCTAACTCTCCTTGTAACTCTGTGCTGTGAACCATGCTGTCCTTAGATTGCACTGGTGTTACAAGTTCCATCCTGGGTTCCTCCTTGCGGCTGCACGCTGCTCTCTAAGCAGAATGCTGAGGGCAATGGAGTACTCCTTAAATCTCTCCCAGTCTCTCCAAAACTGGTCCGAGACATCTGAGGACTAGAGGAAAAACTGATTATATATCCATTTCCTGCCACAATCATAATCCTAGGACTTTTCAAAAGGCTGACCAGACTTAGTTAGTAAGCGAGAGAAGAAGTCTTGGTCAGTGTTAACATACACAAAAGGTGAGCATCTGGAAGAGTTTTTACACTTAAAGGATAGAAGTCCTGGCCAGACATGAAAACTGGTGCTCAAAATAATCATACCTTTAGGAAAAGTCTGAATCCCACATAAAACGAAAATGTGTCACTTTAGGAAATCACTTGACTTATTCTTATTTTTCACTTCACAGAATGAAGAACAGCTCCAGCAGAGTCAGTCAGACGAGCCAAAAAGTGACTCAGCTTCCCATGGACAATGTCCCTTGGCCCTCCCAGGCAAACACACAGTACAGTCATGCCTTCCAAAAAAATGAAGAAGTATAACTTGCTTTTTATATCAACTGTCGAAAAGACAAAACAAAGGGAAAAGAGAAAAACCCTCCAAGAAGAAAACCTACTTTTTAACACTACTGACGGGAGATAAAAATAATAAAAAGACATACAGTAAAAAAAGAATACACACAAGTTATTTTGTATATTCATGCCTGTGGCATGAATACTATGTAAGTATTAGTTGCTATGATAGTTTTATTTTTATTATCATTGCATCTTTGCCTTATTTTTTTAAGGAGGCATCTAAGTCAGCTTACAATTGATGCCTTCAAATTGTGGTGCTGGAGAAGACTCTGGAGAGACCCCTGGGCAAGAAGATCAAATCAGTCAATTTTAAGGGAAATCAACCCTGAATATTCACTGGAAGGGCTGATGCTGAAGCTCCAATACGTTGCCACCTGGTGCCAAGAAGAGTCGACTCACTGGAAAAGACCCTGATGCTGGGCAAGATTGAGGGCAGGAAGAGGAGGGAGAGGCAGAGGACGAGATGGCTGATGGCACCATCAACTCAACGGACGTGAGTTCAAGTGACTGCAGCCGACAGTGAAGGAGAGCGGAGTCTGACGCGCTGCAGTTCGGGGATCACAAAGGGGCAGACACGACTTAGCAAGTGAGCATCAAACAGAAGGGCGCACACGGGAAAAGCATGTAACCGAACACCCCACTCTAAGTCAGCACTGAAAGAGCACAGCGCTTCCGCTGTGATTCAGATCACTGCGCTCCCTCTGAAAACACTCTGCATCACGAGACAGCAGACCAGAGGGAAAAGTCAGGCTTCCATTCCTCTGCTAAGTGGAGAAGGTAGGGTGCTGCCCCGGAAGCTAAGACTAAAGGAACTTCTCACCATCGAACCTGAATGCCGAGTGGTTTTAGGGAGAAGCGGTTCTGTAAACTTTAAGGTCAAGACAGGACTGGAAACCCAGATCGAAGAGTTAGCTTTGGGGGAAAAAAAAAAAGCCTCTTCATGTGAGGGTAAGGGAAAGAAGAAAAAGACAGATATTTATAGATGTTTTTTCCTGGCCAATCCCCAAGTGCCCAATTTGGACTGAACTGAAAATGTCCCTGAAGAGTCCCCCTCCAGACAGCCAAAATACCAGTGACCGCTGGGACAGAGAGCACGTGGCTCTCGGAGGAGACTGGGAGGAAAGCTGAGGACCACGCCAGCCTCGAGGGCCTCTCCCCTCACCTGCCCCCGAAGACTCGCCCCCTGTGCTCAGTGAGATGCGACACCCACCTGCCTCAAGTCCATGCTCCTCCCCACGGAAGCAACACCGGTCAGAAGACGCCTTCAAGTGCGATCACAGCCCGATGCCTCCACTGAACACCTCAGTCAAAAAACTGGCCTGTCCTTCCTCCAGCTCTATCAGAACTGTGCTAGCCCTCCTACCACACTTAAGTCACCCACACACTGATTATCAGCGTTTTCTGGCAACCTGCGGTACAAGTTTCTTGGACCAGGAAATCTGTTTACTTGGGCTTTCCTATAGGTTCTTGGGCTTACTGAGCATTCAACAAACAGTTCCTATGTGAACGAAACAGTATCTACCTCTCTGTCTGAAGAGGAACTTTCAGGGAAGGTCACCCACTCTCAGAAGCAGATTAAACTGGGGCAGGCAACCTATATTCAGAAGCTCCTTTATTCATAAATTTACATAATTCATGGATTTTTGATACAGAGACATGAACTCTTGTATCAAAGGGATGTCTGCTTTGCTCAACACAAACAGATGGTGTTAGTTAAACCTCATCAGTAAATGGGACACGTCAAAAATTAATCAGCAAGTAAAAGAACAGAATCCTCTGCCTACCCTGAATTATTTTTTTGAGAACAACTGCAGTTTGGGTGGCTTCTGTAAGATCATCCCTGCTAGGGATTTGTCTATCTACATACATATTAATTCGGGGTTATTTCATTTGTTCATAATTTTCACCTGGTATCCCACTATGTATTTTATATGTATATATATAAACATAATACATGTACACAATAGTCAATTCAGGACCAGGTTTCATGGAAGCATTTTGATACTTTCTCCAAAGATATGCATGTGTGTATGCAGGCGTGCGCGCGTGCATGTGTGTGTATGGGTGTCTGTGCATGTAAATTTAATGCCTCAGCATACTGCACATCACTGACTGGCCATGCGCTGTGTCAAGAATAGCACACCTAACCAATCAGGGAGCCCGTGGAGACAGTGTAAGTAACAGGTAGGAACATGAAGTACTATTACGGTAATCTCATGAGCTCCCAGCACTCAGCAGGAGGGACACAGAAGGCTTGCTCAGTCTGTCCCTGCAATCTGTACGTATAAGAGTATTATTAACCCTTCTCTTTTGCCTCCCCTGTGAACACGTTATAACAAGAACTGCGTCCGTGCTCACTTGCTCAGTCCTATCCAACTCTTTTGAGACCCCAGGGGCTGCAGCCCTCCAGACTCTGTCCATGGGATTTTCCAGGCAGGAATACTAGAGTGGGTTGCCATTTACTTCTCCAGGGGAGCTTTCCTATACAGGGACTGAATCTGTGTCTCCTGTGTCTCCTGCACTGACATGTGGATTCTTGGACCAGTGAGCCACCTGGGAAGCAACAGTAAGCATTAGTATTCTGAAGAGCACAATTGTTTAATGTGGCTTGCTGTTACTGTCTTTCTTTCATAGAAGCAGACTTTCCCTGGATCTGAATTCTAATGGCTCTATGCCATTCTTACACTGATAAATCCTAAGAAAACCCTTGATCTGTTCTGTGTTACTACAAAGGTCACTCTCAATTCTACGCAGAGGTTCAATCCCAAATACTGGTGTTAATGGGTTATCAATGTGAAACTTGCTATTCTCCACATAATTTTTAGCTGCAACTCCTGGCATCCTGATTAAATCAGCCTTTTAAAGCTGCACTAACAAAATGTAAAGGTTTCAAATATATTTGCTACAGAAATAGGAAATCAAGAAAAAATTAAAGAAAAAAAAAAAAAAACAGGAAATCAAATTTCAAAAGAAAGGGAACTACTTAAGGTTTTAACAGTGCCCTAAGGAGAGATGTTGATAAGTAAAGTATAATCTTCAGTCCAATGAAGTCATACTTACAAAAAAACTGTCAATCAACTAGAAAATATGCCTTGTCAAACTACTTCCTGTGTTCCTTCTCCTTTCAAGATGCCCACCAGGCATCGTACATGATAAACGCCCATCGTATGTGGGACGCTGTGGCAGGTACCTAACATGGCTAAGGGAGCATCCCTGGCAGGAGGGGCGGTACTGCCAGGCTTCTTGGTTCCTAGCAGCTCCACCAAGAGCGAAGAGGAGGCTACACAAGAGGTCTGTGGTGCAGAATGACACAGCCCTTCCAAGAAGGGTCTCAAAGAATCAAAGACTAAGTACCCAGGGAGGTTCCCAGGATGCATTTCACTCAGAATACCTGGTAGATAGAGAGGAGTCTGGCGTGGCTGGCAGCTGGCCTGTGGAACAGCAGAGCTGATGGGACTGTCCAAGTAATCCGAGGAGCCAGACTGTGAAGTCCCAGGCACACCACCAAGTTCAGCAAGCATCTCTAACATGACCCAGAGCAGTGGGTCTCAATGTGTGGTCTGCAAAACCTTCAAGAGCCTGGAGACCTCTTCAGGGCATCCGTGGGGTCAAAACTATTTTCATAGTCATCCTAAGATGTCATTTGCCCTTTTGCTGTATTGACATTTGCACTGACAGGCCTTAGCACAAATTAAGGCAGAGGTACCAAAGTGAATCAGCGCTTTGTACCTCTTCACAGTACAAAAAACAAAAAGAAACAACACTTTCACACAGAACATCCTTGAGGAAGCTGTAAACATTATTACTATCATTCAGTTTCAAGCTTGAGGTACACATCTTTCTAATACTGTGTGACAAACGGAAAGTTGACATAAAACCCTTCTGTTATGGAGGTATGACTGTTGCCCTAAGGAAAATCACTTGTGCAATTTTTTAAGTTGTGAGAAACTATTAAAATTTCCCTTCCTTTTCTTTTTCTTTTTTTACAGAAAAATGTTTTATTTTTTAAATGCCAATAAATACAACATGTGTACAGTATGATAACAAAAGCTCCCCTCAAATATCCCAATCCCTTCCCCAAATATACACACCATGCCTCCCTCCTTGCTGATAACAGCAGTTAGCAAATGTGGAGCGTATTTTACAGACTTTTATCTATGCATCTACAAACATACACACACATACACAACTGTAATGGAGGATAGTGTTTTTGAATAAGATTATACAATGGCAAGCCACTCCAGTACTCTTTTTTTTTTTTTTTTTTGAACAGAGGAAAATTTATGCGTCGAACCTGGACTGGTCACTTATGATAATATACATGCTACAATTCCATTCTCCCCAATCATTCCACCTTCACCCTCTCCCACAGAGTCCCAAAGACTGTTCTAAATGCCTATGTCTCTTTTGCCTATGTCTCTTTGTTCTAAATGCCTATGTCTCCTAAAGACTCTACCAGAAAACTACTAGAGCTAATCAATGATTACAGTAAAGTTGCAGGATATAAAATCAACACACAGAAATCCCTTGCATTCCTATACACTAATAATGAGAAAATAGAAAGAGAAATTAAGGAAACTATTCCATTCACTGCTGCAACGAAAACAATTAAATACTTAGGAATATATCTACCTAAGGAAACAAAAGACTTGTACATAGAAAACTATAAAACACTAGTGAAAGTAATCAAAGAGGACACGAATAGATGGAGAAATATACCGTGTTCGTGGATTGGAAGAATAAATATTGTAAAAATGAGTATACTACCCAAAGTAATTTATACATTCAATGCAATCCCTATCAAGCTACCAACAATATTTTTCACAGAACTAGAACGAATAATCTCACAATTTGTATGGAAATACAAAAAACCTCGAATAGCCAAAGCAATTTTGAGGAGGAAGAATGGAACTGGGGGAATTAACCTGCCGGACTTCAGGCTCTATTACAAAGCCACAGTCATCAAGACAGTATGGTACTGGCATAAAGACAGAAATATAGATCAATGGAACAAAATAGAAAGCCCAGAGATAAACCCACGCTCCTATGGACACCTTATCTTCGACAAAGGAGGCAAGAATATAAAATGGAGAAAAGACAGTCTCTTTAACAAGTGGTGCTGGGAAAACTGGTCAGCCACTTGCAAAAGAATGAAACTAGAACACTTCCTAACACCATACACCAAAATAAACTCAAAATGGATTAAAGATCTAAATGTAAGACCAGAAACTATAAAACTCCTAGAGGAGAACGTAGGCAAAACACTCTCTGACATAAATCACAGCAGGATCCTCCAAGACCCACCTCCCAGTATATTGGAAATAAAAGCAAAAATAAACAAATGGGACCTAATTAAAATCAAAAGCTTCTGCACAGCAAAGGAAACTCTAAGCAAGGTGAAAAGACAGCCTTCAGAATGGGAGAAAATAATAGCAAATGAAGCAACTGATAAAGGATTAATCTCCAAATTATACAAGCAGCTCCTGCAGCTTAATTCCAGAAAACTAAGTGACCCAATCAAAAAATGGGCCAAAGAACTAAACAGACATTTCTCCAAAGAAGACATAAAGATGGCTAATAAACACATGAAAAAATGCTCAACATCCCTCATCATCAGAGAAATGCAAATCAAAACCACAATGAAATACCATTTCACACCAGTCAGAATGGCTGCTATCCAAAAGTCTACATGCAATAAATGCTGGAGAGGGTGTGGAGAGAAGGGAACCCTCTTACACTGTTGGTGGGAATGCAAACTAGTACAGCCACTATGGAGAACAGTGTGGAGATTCCTCAGAAAACTGGAAACAGAACTGCCATATGATCCAGCGATCGCACTCCTGGGCATACACACCGAGGAAACCAGAATTGAAAGAGACACATGTACTCCAATGTTCATTGCAGCACTGTTTATAATAGCCAGGACATGGAAGCAACCTAGATGTTCATCTGCAGATGAATGGATAAGAAAGCTTTGGTACATATACACAATGGAGTATTTCTCAGCCATCAAAAAGAATGCATTTGAATCAGTTTTAATGAGGTGGATGAAATTGGAGCCAATTATACAGAGTGAAGTAAGCCAGAAAGAAGAACATCAATACTGTATATTAACGCATATATATGGAATTTAGAAAAATGGTAACCTGAACCCTGTATAAAATTTCCCTTCCTTTTCATGCACTATATTTGTGAAAGGCTGGATTTTTCCCTAATGCAATGGCTTGAATGTATAAGAGATGTGAGAATCTGTTTTCTGCTGAGCCAAAAGTTTGAGTAAAACAATGTCACCTCTTCTAATTTTGTTTTGGAAAGCTGTTTTTCATGAAAATATACTCTTTATGTTAACAAGTAGTAAGTTTACTACTGCTGAAAAGTGAAGTAGTAGAAGTGTTAGTCGCTCAGTCATGTCCAACTCTTTGCTATCCAATGGACTGTAGCCAGGCTCCTCTGTCCATGGGATTCTCCAGGCAAGAATACTGGAGTGGGTTCCCATTCCTGACACAGGGATCAAGCCCGGGTCTCCTACTTTGCAGGCAGGTTCTCTACCATCTGAGCCACCAGGGAAGCCCTGATGTTACCATGAATGAATTAATATTTTAATGTATCAGTTTTAATTTCTAACATAGTAGATATTTATAGATATAACTCATATAAACAAAATTTATTTGGAGTCCCCAATAACTTCTTGAAGTATTAACGAATCTTGAGACCAAAAAGTTCAAGAACAGCTGAGTTGTAAGGCAGGAAGAGATGAGTGCTAAGGAGACCAAAGAGCCCAGGTGAGAGATGAGGGCACAAATATTTAAACCGGAAGTGTGAAGGGACAAGGTAAATTTGACCAAAACATTTTTGTTTTTAATTTGGGCTAAGAAGGAGGAATCTGGGATGAAACCTTTCTAGCTTGCAGTCTCTTCAGCAAGTGGCACTGGGTAAGTTGGACAGTCACATGTAAATCAATAAAGTAAGAACACAGCCTCACACCAAACACAAAAATACTCTCAAAATGGCTTAAAGACTTGAAGACTTAAAGATATGACTCTTAATGGGCCCTAATCAAACTTATAAGCTTTTGAACAGTAAAGGAAACCATAAACAAAACAAAAAGACAGTTTGTGGAATGGGACAAAGGCTGTTTCCAAAATATGCAAACAGCTCAAACAACTCAACAACAACAGAAAATAAACAAACCAATCAAAAAATGACCTAAACAGACATTTCTCCAAAGAAGACATACAGATGGCCAAAAGGCACATGAAAAAATGCTCAGCATGGCTAATTACTAGAGAAACTCAAAACTACAGTGAGGTACCACACCTTACACTGGTCAGAATGGCCATCATTAAAAAATCTGCAAATAACAAATGCTGGAGAGGGTATGCAGAAAAGGAAACCTTCCTTTTCCACACTGCTAGTGAAGCAGTTTGGTGCAGCCACTGTGGAAAACAGTATGAGGGTTCCTCAGAGAACTAAAAACAGACTTGCCATGAGGTCCAGCAATCCTACTCTTGGACAAAAACCCAGACAAAACTATACTTCAGAAAGATACAGGCACCTCTATGTTCATAGCAGCACTATTCACAACAGCCAAGACACGGAAAACAACCTAAATGTCCATCAACAGATGAATGGATAAAGATGATGTGGTCTGTGCACATACTCATACACAGAGAGGTATTAGTCAGCCATGAAAAAGAAAGAAATCATGCCATCTGCAGCAACATGGATGGACCTACAGATTATCGTCCTAAGTGAAGTAACTGAGAAAGACAAATATCCGGATATCACTTACCTGTGGAATCTAAAATATGACACAGATGTACTAATCTGTGAAACATAGACTCACAGACATAGGGAAAGACTTGTGGTTGCAGGAGAGGGTGGGTAGGAGGCAGAGGGACTGATCTGGGGTTTGGGATACAGAATGGACAAACAACAAGGTCTTACTTTATAGTACAGGGAACTATATTCAATATTGTGTGATAAACCATAATGGAAAAGAATGCATGCATGTGTAACTGAAGCACTCTGCTGTATAGCAGAAATTAACACAGCACTGTAAGACAACTGTATTTCAATAAAATATTTTTTTTTGTTAAAAAAAGAAAGCAAAATAGAGACTATATGAAAGCCAACGTCTATAGTTTTATGTACGTGAAGTGAGGGACCAACAATTTCCTAATATGTTGAATGAAGCTGATGAACTGAGAGAAACTACAGCAGGAATGAAAAGCAGAGATCGTTTTCTGAAGAGCAAATAAAACTCTTTAGGAAAAGACTATTTCTATGAGCTGCGTGCAAACAAATTTACCTGAAAGGCACTTTCTCATAGACCATATGGCTAATTCCATTTTTGAGAGACTCAGGCCCCTGACCAAGCAGTAAAGTGACAGGAGTAACTCCTTCACTCACCTTTATGACACAACAGTCTAATGACAGTCATAATGATGCTGGCAAGCCATTAAGAAGAGGGTAAATCTTTTTCAGAATTTAACAAGCCTGTCAAATACATGGGTATTTCAGAAATACATGACAGCAAAGACTTTTAAATGGAAGCTCCAGCACTTGAGGCTTTACCTCCAGCGATCTGAAAACTCTGCCATTTCTAAGACTCCCGTATCCAAGCTTCCAGAGTGGAGAAGCGACCATCTAATTGTGCAGTGGTCTCTGCTCCTGGGCAGGTAGTATGAGAAGCTGCAAGCCACAATTCTAAGGAATGGATGCTAAGGACACGGTAGGAGGCTTCATAGGTCTTTTTCTCCCACCAGAGTCGAGCTGTCTCAGCTCTGCTATGCCCTGTGGTCATCAGCGCACACACACATCTGGGAACAGGGGTAGGAGGAGCTATATCTCTTTAAAAGGCCATCTTGTAAAAATGACAAGCATTTGTCACATGTCTTAATTAGCCTTTCTTTATTAAAAAGAAGTTCCCAAAGAAATACTTGTTTGGTGAAATGGATGCCAATATTTATAAAGTCCTACCTATTATGTTAAAGGTGGCCCAGCAGTGCCTCTACTGAGCAATAGCTGTTGAAATTTCCTCTGAGGAACAGTTTCTATCTAAAAGTTAAAAACCTTGCTTTAAAAAATATTTTGACAATTCCCACTTTTCCCTTTGCTAAATTTGTGCAATTATCATCCTCCATTAAGATAATTGGTTAGGTGATAAAATCCTTTTTGCAAGAAGGATTGGCCAGCCCTTCTTTCTTTAATATCTCGTTTTATAATCTCCTCTTCTCCAGTCGACCCTGGGGTGATGAATTACAAGAACGCACATGAACAACTGCTAGAAGAACCAGACAACCCAGGTCTTTCCGCAGCTGTCGCCGCTTCATGCCTTGGACGCTGCAGACGCACGCAGGCTGCACGATCCTTCTGCTTCCTGAGCCCCCACGTTAAAGCGCTCCTTCAGCTCCCTTTTCCTTCTTGCCGCCTCCCTCCTTCCTGCTCCACGCTGGCACTAACTAGCTTGAGGGAGGAAGGACCAAGGCAACTTTTCACATCAGTCACTTTCAGGGCACCTTCATGCTTGCCCAGCAATAAACAGGTGGGAAACCACGGGGACATTAAGTTTCAAAGAACAGTAAGACTGATTCAAAGATTATCGTGTTGAAAGGGCGTGCATTATCTTGCTTTTACTAAACAGCCATGCCATGAGACACACGTGTGGCAAAAAAGGCAAAAATTCCCCATCGGGAATTAAAGATGAGAAAACTTAGCATTCTTAGGCATTGATGGGGTTCCACATCCGGCCCTGACCCCCTCCAAGGACGCCTGAAACAGCAGCTTCCAGTATGACACCAAAACCAAAACGAATAGGTAGAGAAGGCAACGGCGACCCTGAGCGGCAGGTGTCAGCCACCTGCATTCAGCACTTCTCAAGAACCTCCCCTGGCTTCACAAAGCCTGGGGGGCTATGCGGGTGGAGTGTGCCAGGGACAAGCTCTTTTTCAAGGCCTGTAGGACACATTCTTTGGACTTAAAAAGCAAAGCAAACCTCAGAGTACAGCCCATGTTATATGCCAACCATGAAGCAGTGATTTCTGCTCACAGCCTGTATGCTGGGTTCTGCTGCAAGAGCAAATGCATTAAAGTCCCACGTCAAGAGAACCTGGCCTGCAACCCCCTTCCTGAGTCAAGCAGGAAAGAACAGTCTCAGGCAAGGAGAAAAACAATTCAACGAGCTTGATGGGAGGCAGACACAGTACTAATGAGAGAGCAGGGCCAGAGCTCTATTCCCTTCCTCTGGATTATCTCATTAGGGAAGTCTAATGACTCCTAGGAAGGAACGCAGCCCATCGTGTTGCTGGACGATGGTGCTGGAGACAGGAACTGTTCCCTGGCAAAACAGTGACAACACGAGCATCACTTTCTGGAACTGGAATGAAAAGACTGGCTCCTTATTTTAAGGCCAGCAAGGCTGTCAACAGGGGAAAAATCCCCACATGAAACATTTTGGCAGAACTCCACTGAACAGCTGATGGTATAATGGCACCAAAGCGAACTGCAGGGACATGGGTATAAATAGGCCTCGGCGAGAGAGGGCTCCTTCTCTAAGCTCCCAGGCCTCAGGGGCCAACTAGCGGCTCATTCCTTCGCCTCTCCCAACACAGCTTCTTGAGGGGTGGGATGTCTCCTACTCATCTGACCATCACGGCACCCCCAGCTTCTATCACAGAGCTCAACACACACAACAGGAGATGGTCAATGGAAGGGTGATTTAGTTTTGGAAAAGTACAACAGTTAAGCCAGACCTGTAGGAAGGGAACACACCCCAATAGTTTCAGTTACCACTGGAATCTTCTGCTATAAATGTTTAAAAGTAAGGAACTCAGGCATGGATACACACACGGTCTCCCCAAGCGGCCCCCACTGACAAGTCAAGCTGTGGCCTTCCACCAGCCCTGGCCTCACAGGGGTGGAACGAGAGAAGACTCTCCCGCATCTCTTGGAATGAATGTCCTGCTGCCCACAGAGTTGGGGCTGCACACCACAAGGTTCTGGTGTAACCTCAAGAAGCCAGAAGCAGAGGAAGTGACCTGGCTCTTCTCTCGACACCTGTGCCATTAGCCTGGCATAGGGGGTGGGTGGGGGAGACCTGATGCCAAACCCTTGTCCCGAGACCCCTAGACCCCACTGCCTACAAGGAGCTCGGCTTGTAGATGATTCAATGGGGAAAGGAATGTGAGAATCTGACACAAATGAATTTACTTACAAAACAGAGGGAGACTCACAGACTTTGGAAACAAACTTATGGTTGCTGAGGGCAGAGACGGGAAGAAAGGATAGTTAGGGACTCTAGAAGGTCATGTACACATGGCTGTATTTAAAAGGGGTAACCAACAAGGGATCTACCATATGGCACCGGGAACTCTGCTCAGTGTTACGTGGCAGGCTGGATGGCAGGGGGTTGTGGGGGAGAATGGATACACGTATATGTATGGCTGAGTCCCTTTCCCTGTTCACCTGAAACCACCACAACATTGTACAACCGGCTATACCCCAATACAAAATAAAAGATTGGGTTAAAAAAAAAAGAGAAGAAGAATTTGAGGTGGCAAAGTAAGGAGGAAGTTGGCAAAGAAACAAACTGATGTCAGAAATGAAAAAGCCCACAGGCCCATTTCCAGGAATTATTCTCATAGAGACAGAAAGATGAAGGGCGCTGCAAAGGAGACCAGGGCTGCAGGCGCGGCTCCCGAGTGCAGGACACGGCACACACAGGGGAGCCGAGGCCCCTCCCCGTCTCACACCATTCGTCTGCCCGGGCACAGCCAGGAAACAAGCCCTGGGAGACCCACATGCAGTCCTGACCAGCTCACACGCGCTGGTTTAGATCCAAAGATCCCCTTGCCTCAGTAGATAATGATCTGCGTTAAACCACAGGGAAGGCAACGTGGGTCAAGCACGCATCAAAATCAAGATGCCACGCTCTGGAACGGGAAAGGCCACAGGGGTGCAACCCGTACACCTGTCCAGACAGCCCGGGACTGTGATCTCGGCACCAGGCCCCAGCCCGGGCCTCCAAGAATCCACGTGAGCAGGCAACCTGCTGAAGGAGCTGCAGAGCCCCCCGGGCAGCGGATGACCCCAGCACAGGAAGCAGCATGCAGATTCAGCTGTGCCCGTCCTGCGACTTCCGTGTATGGAGGTGGCGCAAGGGCTCCATGAAACAGAAGAGGGCCACTGACCAGGAGAGCTGGTCCTATTTAAAGACTGCCCCAGCAGAGGGAGCCCAGGCCTGGAGAGGCGGCAGGGTGCCTCAGCTTAGGGTGGGACACAGAGGAGCTGACTTAAAGGAGATGAGGTGGCCTTGCAGGTAGAGGCAGGCAGGAAGGGAGAGGCCAGGCTCCAGAGTTTGGGGTCCTGGGCTGGGCTCTGTGCCAACCATCTGGACAAACAAAGGCAAGCCCTTTGAGCACTGGAGCGCTCTGGGCTCCAGCCACTTCCTTGCAAACTACAGGTAGAGACTGCATGACAGAGGCCACAGTGCCACCCCACACGAAGGTTCCGTAAGGACAACCGCTTGTTCTACAAGACGTGGGGCTCCTGTAATGGAATCTGCAATACGAACAGAAAAGACCTTTAAATGCCCCCACGCTTGCTATTTCTGCAAACCAACCAAAGGGGTGGCAAGGTGTCTCTAACTTATCAGCCCATTTTTTTTTACTGGACTAGCTTTCTTCAAGGAGACTGCAAGCAAGAATAGTAAACCCTGCCCATAAGCCACTGTGTAGCTTTTCTGGTTATCAGAATGACTAACTCAGTATCACTTTGCAGTGTTCAACTAACCCTTATTTTATTTCACGCGTCCCAAGGCACAAGAGTAGTGATGCCAGCAATTCGGTATAAAGTGCTCTAAGTGAAAAGGTAAACAAAAGTGAAAGTCGCTCAGTCGTGTCCAACTCTTTTCGACCCCATGGACTATACCATCCACGGAATTCTCCCAGCCAGAATACTGGAGTGAGTAGCTGTTTCCTTCTCCACGGGATCTTCCCAACCCAGGAATCAAACAGGTTTCCCGCATTGCAGGTGGATTCTTTACCAGCTGAACCACCAGGGAAGCCCAAAAAGGTGAAAGTTTCAGACTTAATAACGGGTGAAAAACCAACCAACCAACCATATACTGAAGTTGCTAAGATCTATGGTAAGAATGAATCTTCTGAGAAACTGTGAAGCAGGAACAAGAAAAAAGTGCTACCTTTGCTGTCTCATCTCAAATTACAATAATTACAGGCATAGTGCAATGGTAAGTGATCAGTTAAGATGGAAACGACATTACATCTGTACACTAAGGTATTTTGAGAGAAAGATCACATTCATGTAACTTTTATTACTGTATAGTTGTAACCATGACGTTTTATTATCACTGTTGTTAACCTCTTACTGTACCTAACTGATACAGTAAACCTTGTCACAGGTGTGTACGTATACAAGAAACACAGGGTATACAGGAGCTGGCACTATCCCAAGGTCCAATAGTTTGGCCACCTGATGCAAAGAGCCGACTCACGGAAAAAGACCTTGATGCTGGGAAAGACCGAGGGCAGGAAGTGAACGGGGGCGGCAGTGGATGAGATGGTTGGATGGCATCACTGACTCAATGGACACGAGTTTGAGCAAACTCCGGGAGACAGTGAAGGCAGGGAAGCCCGGCGTGCTGCAGTCCACGGGGTCGCAAAGGGTCAGACACGACTGAGTGAACAAAACAAGGCTTCAGGTCTGGGAACACACACTCCAAGGATAAGGAGGAACCACTGTTTATCTCACGTAAATGAAAGCTCCAAGTCAAATTTAGACATTCAAATTCCACAATGTCCACTTTGGGAAGCTACATACTTATTCTAATTATTCCTATCGTAAGTAGTTCAAACAGTTCCAGAAATCTTCTAACTATCTCAATAGAAATCTAGGAACCAAAGACAAAAAATCTATTTCATTCTTATATTAATACTACAGTTCGACTCCAAGCTCCAACCCCAGAATGATTAGGTTTTCAAAAATCTTAAATATGTATCAGGTCTGATGACTCAGAACAGAATGGCAACTGCTACACAGACAAGGAAGATCAATATAATAAACATTTGGCTTAGTTGGACTTATTAAGGCTTGAACTGAAGACATTTTAAATGTGTTCGTAATAGTATTTTCTGTTCTGAACTTTATGGAAAGTATTTTTGCCATCAACTAAAGACAACACGTGTGGTGCGGACTTAAGACCATGTTACAATTCTTTGGGTCCTTAAGCCAAGAGGAGGCATGCGGGATTCTCAGAACTGTAGAATAGTGGCTATATCACTGCATGAAAGAGGCCAAGAATGGAAATGTTTAAACAGAGACACTACTCTTTTTAATTCCTACATGATTCACACACTACCGAATACTTCCATTCTTTATACACGCATGTGTGCTAAGTTGCTTCAGTTGCATCCGACTCTTTGTGACCCCATGGACTGTAGCCCACCAGGCTCCTCTGTCCACGGGATCCTCCAGGCAAGAACACTGGAGGGGGTTACCATGCCCCCTCCAGGGGCTCTTCCCAACCCAGGGGTCACTGAACCCACGCCTCACCAGCACTGCCTGTGACTCTCTCCCCCCATTCCTATACTGCTTTTGGTAAATGCTACTTTTCAGTTTCCTAAATGGAAACTGGGGCATTTCTGGCAATTCTGAGATCTTTCAAAGGCTGAGCACATTGGGAAAGCAATAAAGAGCTATCAAGCTGGGGAGCACATCAAAAGTTCCCTGAACCCATCCGTACTTTCTAGTGACTATTTCGACCACAAGTGTTACAAAAAGGTTTTACTAAGGAACCATCCAGACAAGCACGTCTCAGGGAGAACTCACCCGAGTTCTGTGAACTTCTCCTGCAGCACCCTGAAGGCACCTTATGGCACATCTCATGCAGAGCAGCCACAGAGTGTGAGTGTGCCCGCGTGTGCTTGCTTTACTTAACTGGACTGGGGCATGGGTAATATCTAACCTCGTTTTACTTCCCTACATATTCGATGCAATACCTTGAGAGGGAAAGGTACATTCACTTAAGGCTTACTAAATGAATAAGTAAATTGAAATTAAAGCCACGGGCCCCATCACAAAGTTCAGGCAGCCTAAGAGGACCAAGATATAAGAAATCAGTACCTCTGAACCCTTTCCTGGCTAGAGTAAACAATCCCACATACAGTGCACACCTTTTATTCTTATGGTGGCCAACCAGCAAGGCCTCTTCTTAAAACACATGATCAAAATCTAATCTGAGAATATAGCTGCCCCAACTATGCACATTATCAACAGGGGCCTAAGCCTTTCTTCACAGATCAAATGGTCACTTAAAACTATACGGCCACATACAACGGTATACTACTCAGGGTAACAAGGAATGCGTTTCTGCCAGTTGCAATAAGCTTGGAGGGAATTATGTTAAGTGAAGCTAAGTCCAACAGAGAAAAACACATCCTGTATGATATCGCTTATATGCGGAATCGACAGGGTAAGGGGATTCAGAGGGACAAACTGCTGTATGTAAAATACGTAATAAGGGCATATAGTACAACACAGGGAACATGCCTGATGATTTTAATAATTATAAATGGAACATAACCTTTAAAAATTGTGAATCACTGCTAAGCAGCCAAAATAAAGTATTGTACACCAACTGCACCTCAGTTTTTTAGAAAAAGGAAAAACTATGCTATTTTGTTTTAAATTAAATCATTAAATTATATTCTTACATATATTATCTATAGATATTAAATTATATTCTTACAGATCATTACATTATACTCTTACATGACTGAGCACACATACATGAACTTACAAATATCATCTACAGATACTTTTACACTAAGGTTGCAGGTTTTTCCGCTTGTGGCTTTATGATCTGGGGTTCTTCAAGGCACTTCTTTTTGGCAACTATCTTTTTTAGAATAATATGTTGTGGTTGTTTAGTTGCTAAGTTGTGTCCGACTTGGCAACCCCATGGACTGCAGTATGCCAGGCTCTTCTGTTCTCCACGATCTCCCAGAGTTTGCTCAAATACTTGCAGAAATTTCTTATTAACTCCATGTCAGAAGAAACATCCAGAGTATCTCTAACAGTTCTATATGAAAAAGCTGAGGAGTAAGTTTCCCCGTGACTAAAGCTAGCTAGCTCTAGACTTGGACCCCAGAAAAGATAACTGGCAATGGGGGCAGAGGGATGGGGTGCTGGTTCTCTTAAATACCAAGTATACGTAGAGAAGACTTATTGGCGAGACCACTTTGCTTCTTCCTGGGTGACACACACACCACAAAACTCTATATGTAAATATGGCAGCACAGACATTTTCAAAAATCTCTTTTTAAAAATTGGAAACTGTCAAATAACAGGGTAGGCTGTGTGAGCCGTCTTGTGTTATCAGTGCTATGACCTGTCCAGTCAGTTACCAAAGAGTCTGAGGGAGCTGCCGTAGCTCAGCATACAGGCTGTGAAAAGCCATACACAAAAAAACAAAACCCTTTTTAGAGACTCCTGGCCTAGGTACGGAAATGCAAGCTCGCCCCCTTGAGACAAGAGGAAGAAAACACAGAAAATAATCAACACACAGGGAGAATTAAAAAAGATTTTAACCAAAAATAGTCTAACACTGCCCTTACCAAAACCATGAAGAAACAAATATTAACACTGCTGTAAAAATAATTAAGAACGAAAACTGAGCTAATTTAATGTTTGGCCATGTAGTTTTTTGTTTTTGTTTTTTAAAGGGAGTGGTTCTGATTGGGGAGTGTGTGTTAAATGAAGACTAGACTTTCCCAATAACCTAATACTCAACATATGGGATTTTATAGTTGTGCTTGAATGTATTTCTTCTTGAGTGTTTGGCTGCCAGGACCATGGGCATCCTGACAAGACACTCTGGTTTGCTGAATTAACTCTTCCGTATGGCTAACACGCTTCTGCAATGATCATTTGGAAAAGGAATTATTATAGAAATACCTCAATGAACAGACAGTCCTCCCTAATTAAGCTGGCCATATATTGAAAAGATCCACAGAAGACACGGAGTACGCTGGTTTGAAGCACTAGGGCAGGCAAGCAGGAGTCAGAACTCCTCCCTGGCCTTCGTGGCGCATCTTCTCAAGGTGAATGGTCCCAGAGGCTTTCTGTTCTGGACTCAATATTCAGAGTCATCTCTACACAGCATTCTTTAGGAAATAGATAGCAGGTCTGGAAAATCTTAGTTCTTTATTCAGCAAAAGCAAACTCTCTGGACAAATACCATCTTGATGGTATTTCGCTACAGGTGAACAAATTATAATAAGAACACGAGACTTCTCTTAAAGCAAGTAAAACTAAGTGCTGAAGTACTCAGAGGAACTTCTCCGACTGTCACTGAAAGCACGGGAGTACTTCACACTGGCTTCAGAATCTTCGCGTGTTGCATCCATCAGTCAGGGCTGTTTGTTTAAAACACAAAAAATCAAAGTGGACTGAACAGCCCAGACGTATATCCTCAGGATGAGTTTTCTGAAAACCACAATGTAACAGAAACATTGCCCATACAGAAATGAGTTCTAGTCTAGCGTACAGAGATAACTAGCTGTGAAATGAGGCTAGCTGCTTAACTTTCCAGAAACAATTTTTTCCCTTCCTATTTCAGAAAATCTTTCAGGTTCATTCAAATGTCTAAAGATCTCAGAACAAGCACCCTGTCTCCCAACTTAAATTAATGCTTGCTGCTACCCCTGAAGCTTTTATAACAATATTCAAGAAGCAGAAACTGTGGTTTGTTTTAGGAACCACTGTAAGTCACCGGTTACTTCAATAAGTAAAAAGGATACTGGAATATGAAGTTATGAAAATAATTAATAATAAGAATGCTAACCTAGATAGCATATTAAAAAGCAGAGACATTACTTTGCCAACAAAGGTCCGTCTAGTCAAGGCTATGGTTTTTCCAGTGGTCATGTATGGATGTGAGAGTTGGACTGTGAAGAAAGCTGAGCACTGAAGAATTGATGCTTTTGAACTGTGGTGCTGGAGAAGACTCATGAGAGTCCCTTGGACTGCAAGGAAATCCAACCAGTCCATCCTAAAGGAGATCAGTCCTGGGTGTTCATTGGAAGAACAGATTGAAACTCCAATACTTTGGCCACCTCATGCAAAGAGCTGACTCATTGGAAAACACCCTGATGCTGGGAAAGACTGGGGGCAGGAGGAGAAGGGGACGACAGAGGATGAGATGGCTGGATGGCATCACCGACTCGATGGACATGAGTTTGGGTGAACTCCGGGAGTTGGTGATGGACAGAGAGGCCTGGTGTGCTGCAATTCACGGGGTCGCAAAGAGTCGGACAGGACTGAGTGACTGAACTGAACTGAAGCTGTACTTACTGCATGTCGAGCTCCAAGTACTTGATAGATATTAACTCAATGGGGAAAAAAAGGACAACAAAAGGTAACCTAGAACTGAACTGAACTGAAAGTGTAACTAGTATTAAAGCTTTGGCAATATGCAGTGACAAACCATGAATATAAAGTGGTGATAAAATGACAAAAGGGAATGGACCATTCTGCGTATAAAACTGGGCCTCTGGGACTGTGAACTATTTTTGATTCAGTGGGGAAGTGTCTGTCAGGACCGTGAATCATGTGCTGAGAAGCCTGAAGCATTTAACATACATGCGCTTTCCTGCGGATACACAAGCACTACTCTTGATACTGCCCCATTCCTTCATGCATCCTTTATTCCTTATGAAAACTATGTTCCAGGTTTTCAAGACGGCAGCAAAGCGTTAAGACACACAGATTTTTTCCTGTTTTACATTGGGAAGAGGCTGATTCAGAGAAACGATGAGTCAATGAGGCAATGACTGGTTTATTCCCAAGGGCAATACAAAGCCTGGGCATGTGTCTGAAAGACCAAATTAAATAATCCTGAACAAATGCCGCCCCGCCCTCGACTACCATCAGAATCTCAGACTGCAAGTCCAGGCTCCAGAAGGTCAAGGTCAGAAGACAGATCAAGGAAGCGGAGCCCTGGAGATACCAAGTCAAAAGACACACTTAGGAGAGACATGAAACTCTCTGCTTCCTCTGTGTGGTGTAGTAACCGGCTCTCCCACAGGCTGAGACCATTCAGAAGAGAAAAAATTCCACTTGCTTTCTCTTTCTTTTCATCCACTGATGCACACATATTCTAAAGGCCAGGGGCCGACAGATTACCACCACCCGTTTTTGTACAGTACGTGGGGAAAAAAAAAAAAGGGCAGACTTTTACAATTTTTAGTGATGAAAGAAAAAATTCAAAAAAGAGTATTTCGTGATATGAAATCATTTCACAATATGACATGACTTTAGAATATGAAATACAAATTTCAAAGAAAAGAAAAAAAAATTTTTTAATAAATTCAAATTTCTATGAAGTTTGTATCAGAACAGTCAAATGCTTATTTACAGGCAGCCTCTGGCTGCTTTTGCATGCAACAGCAAAGGTGATTGATTAGCCGTCACAGAAACTGTACATCCCACAAACTCTGAAGTATTTATTCTCTGTCCTTTACAAACATGTTCACAAACCTCCCTCCAGGAAAAGAACATGCAGAGGGTTAGATGGGGGAAAAAGGAGAAAATGTGACACAGGGAAGATGCAAAATGTGTGTCCACGCTTCCTCCTTTCGATCCACAGCAAGGGAGGGCAGGTCAGAGGTCAGATTTCATGTCACTGTAAGAATGCTGTGAGCGCTAGACCTAAAGTTCCTCATGAACTAAAAATTCCATTAAAGTATGCTTTCCCTAACTACACGGAGTGAAGGCAGACACAAAGCAAAGACATACCCCAGCAACAACAGACAAATTACATGGTTCTCGAATCCTGAGGCTCCTTAGGATAAGCCCACAGTAGAGAGCCTGGGATAAGAGTTGGGGAGGAAGGCACCCCACTGGGCAGATTCTAGGTTAGAACCAAACTAGAAGCTCCCATTCTAGCAGGCCCTGACCTTGAGCTAGCCAAGGGACTATTTGGGGGTCTACTTCTTCTATCTGTAAAATGATGCCTAATGACCAACCAGAGGAGTGTCTTCTCTCTCAGCGTCTAAAACTGGAGGGAAAATGAGAAGAGGAAGAGAGACAAGGAAAGGAGCAACTTTAAGTCAGTCAGAGAGAGAAGGAGAACTATCCTGTGACAGCCCTTATATCCGAAGTCTAAAAAGAAATGATACAAATGAAGTTACTTACAAAAAGAAACAGACTCACAGACTTTGAGAAGGCACTTATGGTTATCAGGGGGAAGGATGGGAGGAAGGGATAGTTAGGCAGTTTGGGATGGACATGTACACACTGCTGTATTTAAAATGGATAGCCAACAAGGACCTGCTGTCTAGCACAGGGAACTCTGCTCAGTGTTATGTGGCAGCCTGGATGCGAAGGGAGTTTGGGGGAGATGGATTCATTTGTATGAATGAGTCCCTTCAATGGTCACCGGAAACTATCACAACACTGTCTGTTTATCAGCTATACCCCCAATACAAAACAAACAAACAAAAACCCAAAACAAAACAGAGTTTTGCTCTCTTCTTTGTAATGGTTAAGATACAGTCGGGACAGAGCTATCCTCACAGGAAAGCAAACGGTCTGTGGCCGAGCCTCAGGCTGTACACAGGACACTAATCACAGGACTTCACGTGGAGGACGAAGAAACAGAGGTATTTGAATTCAAGGATGTGAGTTTGTTCCTTCCCTTTTTCAGGGGCTTCTGGAAACAAAGACACATGTTACCCATGCAGGGTGTGTTCTCTTTTCTTTCCCCAGGGGCAAAAGCAACATTTGTCTGAATAATGCCTGCTGTACAAGTAGCCACCCAGGCATTAGTCATGAATATTATCGGTAATAAGGAGTGGGTGGGAACAGCCAGCACCTCCCTACCACTGCACTCCAACAAAATGAAGCTTGTTTATCCCAATCCATACACCTGAAACAGTCTGGAAGGGTACCATGCTGTTTAGCTAACTGGGGTAATTCTATGAAAAATACTTAGCCCTCTGAAGAGCAAAAAAACACACCCTCAAGTCTAGACAAGGATGGCTGATTTTCGGACAGGCAATGTGACTTACTCCAGTAACTTGATTTTCCAGCCACAGATGTGTGAGGTTCTTTTTGTTTGCTTTTGTTGCTTTTTTTAAAAAAAAACAAACAACAATCATGGCATCTAAAGCTTAGAGCACTGTTCTACAAGTTTTTAAGTTCTCTTGTTTTACAAGTTAATAGCTTCAAACAAGAACAACAATCAAGACTCTGGGGAAAAAATCATTTTTGAAAACTTACTGAATACTAAATACGGAATTACCGCATGAGCCAACACAATAATTACTAAGCATATAAAAACATATGTCCATACAAATGGACAGTTCGTTAGCAGTTACTATTCACAACTATTCAGCCAAAAAGTAGAAACAATCCAAATATAGAAAAAAAATATGGTACATCCATACAATGGGGTACTACTTGGTAATAAAAAGAAATTAAATATTGATCAATGTTACAGCATGGATGAACTCTGAAATAATACACTATGTGAAAGAAACCAGTCAGTGAAGCCCACATGTTCTGTACCTGCATTTGTATGACATTCTGGAAGAGGCAAATCCCTGAAGACAGGAGACTGGTGACTATTGACTGAGGTGGGTAGGGGTGAACTGTTAATGAATATGGGTTTCTTTCTGGTGCGATGCCAATGTTATAAAGTTGGACAGTGGTGACGGTTGTACAACTCTGTAAACACGTTAAAAAACCACCGCACTGTGCACTTTATCTGAATGAGTGAATTGTACAGTTATCTGAATTATGTCTCAATAGAGTTGTTATGAAAATCTAATAAACTTTTTTTTTAATCATTAAAAATGACACATTTCCTATTTCAGTCAGTATTGGGTTTCAAATTAAAATATCATCTTTGCTATCAGTTTCTATATAAAGAAAGAAGAGTCAGGTTTAAGAAGTGCCAATAGATCCCTTTTTGTGGTAATTCCCATCTTGAGACATGTTAAACCTCATGACAAACTGGAAAGTCTTGTGCTCACAGAGAAAAAACCTTTTTCATTACAACCTCCAAGGGATCCCTGCAGGGATCTAAAACATCCATTCAAAAATGATGCTGTGTAAAAGCTTCACTGCACCATGGCCACATTTGTTTATCAGGGAACAAGGGAAAAGGGGAAAAACCCTTCTGTGAATTTAAAAAATCCCCAGACAATGCCACAGAGCAGACACAGCAGAGCAGGCTAAACACATTTTGTGCTCGGACAGACTCACCGCCTGGGTCTTCGGGCCTTGTTTCACCTCCGGTGTAGAAGTTCTGTTTCCCAGAGCCACCTCTTCAGAAACTGAACTCTCCCGGGTGTTACTCAGAAAATCCACTTCATCTTCAGCTTTCGTGTCGGGCATTTCTAGGGAGAGCAAGGTGGTTACAAAGTGCATTTGAAAAATTGATTCCCTGGGCCTTTCTGTTTACACAACTTGCTCCAGGTTTCATGCATTCTGTTTGCTTTTGCTTCTTTTCTGCATTAGACAGCAAGTATTGTTTGGGAGATGGTGTCATTTATAGCCCTGTGCTGAGCCCTGATCACAGGGTTGTGTGGTTTTCTCCAGCCTCTGTGTGGGTTTGTAGCTAAGGGAAGATCTTGTTCAATGCCTACTGAACTTCCATTTTCACTATTAACTTTTCATGATGATTCTATGAGTGTGGTGCTTACTTGCACGTGGAAAAGAAAACTTACAAGCTTTAAGGGAACCGATTAACAACTATAGCTAGTAGTCAGTACATCTTATCATCATAGAGGCAAGACATACTTGCACATGACAAGAAGAAAAGAGCCGCTGAGAATGAGATAAAGCTTTTGGGAACAGTCTTTTAAAAACATACTATACACACTCATACACCTAAAGTATCCTGAGTAAACCAGATTTTGTTTTAACTTTTATTTCTTTCCAAACCAAAACACAACTACAAACCAGCAGGTCCTTTCCTTAAGAAAAAGTTTCTCATGTTTTCTTTAGACTGATGCTTAACAGACCAAACAGCAGCGGTTTTGTTACTTGACCACCATATGGTCAAGCTAATATAGGAAGGAAGTGATAAAATGATCCCTGAGACAAATTTAGTCTTTGACATTTTTTTTTCAAAGGGGACTCTAATGGCTGAACAGTCAAAATTCATCTTGATAATCCAAATACAAAGAGAACTATATTTCGATTTCATTTTGAAAATTTTCTATGATTATTAATCTAGTGACACCACTACTCCGGCAGAGAAAAATGCTCCCTACAACAGAGGGCACAGAGCTTTCTTTCACTAAAGAATAAATTTTATAGTATAGTATATACTTATAATGAAGTATATTGAGACTGTATTCTAAGGGTGGGAGGTGTGAGAGAGGCTCAAGATACAGGAGACATATGTATACTCACAGTCGATTCAAATGGCAGAAACCAACATAATATTGCAATTATCCTCCAATTAAAAATAAATGTAAAAAGTTATTGTATCCTAATAGCACACTGTGACATGTATAAAGCTCTACTTTAGATTTAGGAAAGCTACATTACTATAAATGAATACTTGTAAGTCTCCTTTCTTTGCCTTTATTTTTAATTACATGATCTTACTAGCAATTAAAAAAAAAAAAAAGGGCAAACGTTTCATTGTCCAAAGAATGAAAATCTGTCTTCCATTTCATAATATGTGATTAAAGTTAAAAAAAAAAAAATCTGACTAAGCAATCCCCTTAAATATTCCTTGATTAAAACATTTCTAAGTGAGTAAGACAAGAAGTTTTTTATTTTGGTGGGGGTCGGGGGGCAGGTGTTGATTTTTATTTCATTTATTTGGAGATATGATTTCTCATAAATCCTTACTATCCTGATGATAATATCCATCACCTGAAAATATGTATCTTGGCAAGCAGCAACCAGTCAGAGCAGTAAACAGAGATTACTGGGACTTGCAGGGTGCTGGCAGCCCCCACACGACTGGCCTGGCTCCATCATGAATACTAACTTCCCAAAGCACCGCGGGCAATGCTCTCGATACGAACCAGGCCCCGTCCCCTCATTCGAACTGAAGGTATGCGATTCCCTCCTCTCGATTTCTATTTGGCTCTGCAGACGGCAGTATATAATAAAAACAGAGGCCAATGCTATGTGGGCCCTTCCAAACCAGCAGTTACACTGATGTCTGTCTGCCCACTTACAAAGCAGCAGGGTTAAATTCATAAGTGGAATGTAAACTTCTTAGAAAATACCCTTTGGTCTGAGATCACACTTGGGTGCTTTTTCTCTGGGGCCACGTGACCAGGGACTTTCCCCAGTCCTGGCCATTTTCTGAAAAAAGCACCCATTGCTTCATCACTGGTTACTTCTCCCTGTCCTTGGAGGCCATGAGCATGGAGCACACATGACTCCTTGAGGCATCAGAAGTAACTCTCCCACACACAGCCACCAACTCCAAACCCACAGACGCTGTTAGAACTTGACTTCTGTCTCATTTTCCTTCCTACAGCCTTAAAATCTTAGACGTAACTCCTTGGCACCCTTAATTCACTTGTGTGCTGCTAACAACCAAAGTCTGAGACTCTTCTTGCTGTCTACCTTTTCTCACAACCTTACTTAGTCTGTACTCACTCGGGTTAAATTCTGACTACTGAGCCGGAAAGAGAAATAATCCCAGCCCATGTGGCCAAAAACGCAGCACCCAAGTGAAAAGAACACAGCCGGGCATCAGCTTACAGCCACTCCCATTCTTCTAAAATGTCAACCTGCCAGGGCCCCCAAAATAGATCTGCTGTTGTGCCTTCTTTTAAAAATTAGAGACCTTCTTATTTAAAAATCCTGAGATTGACAGTGATAGAAATTTGTTCATGGCTAACAATCCAAGATATTAAGAAAACAAAAAGCCTGAAGCCACCAAAACTAACTACTTTCTTAAATCCCTCAACTGGAAAAACAGATTATAAATGGTTAAAAACCCTTTATCAGGAAAAGTGGCCACTGTGTTTAAAGGGTTCTTTTTCCAAAGCAACTTCTTTCCTTAGTCTGTTCGTTCATTTCTCTTCCTGCCCCACCCCCGCAACTCTTAACACATAGCTACAGTGAAGGGGTTTTTCAAAATTTAGAAGGAACTGCAAAACCAATCAGACGATAAAAACAAAACAGGCTGCTTACCTATGAGAGTCTGGGGGCAAGCATGGAGACAGGTCCTCTGTCTATCTCTGGGAACAGGTGGTGGTCTCAAAGTGTGAACTCAATTGACCTTGAACGACGTCAGGAGTCAAAACCCAGCCCGACTTCAGTTTAAGCCTCAGCCTCAACCCCCAATAAGAAATTCTACTCGGATGGTCTCTTTCCACTGAGCACCAGTGGCTTTTCTTTGCTCTCACTGGACATGCTTACCCACAGATGGAACGGGGCTGCTGCCGTGTGAGCAATCTGCTCACTGCAGCTGCTTCACCCAGATAAGCAGACACAACGTCTGCCCAGTGACAGCAGCGCGGCAGACCAGGCTCGGGCGGAAATCCTGTATCCTAGGCCCTGCGCGGCGCGGGGTCCCCAGTTCCCAGACGGCTGGCTGCCCAAGAGCCACCGGCAATGAAACAGGAGGCCTGCTCCTCGGGCAGGAAAAGTAGGGCGTTCCCTTCCCCCCAGCCTCCACCAATGACCTAATGCCACCATGTAGGATGCTGGGCCATCGGCTTAGAAAGATACTGCCAGCTGTTCTGAAACCACCCTGACTCTAAACGTGCTCAGGACATGGACTAGGATGGTGAGCAAAGAAAGGGAATTTCAGGTTTGTAAATAAAACACACTTCATCCGCACTGTGTATCATGGTTCTCGAGAAAAAGGGCTAAGACACGTGACTCAAAACATCTGCTCCATCCCTTTATCATTATGGAGCACCTGGGATCTCAGTACTGTTTTCCAGGTTAGGAAAGCTGCAGCTGCCCCAGCGGGACAGAGCATTTATAGGTTCTGAGCAATCAAGCCGGGGCTCTGGAATACAGGAAGCGAATCTGCCCCAGTCTGATATGACGTGTCTCTCCGGATGGTGTTGACTGGTAGCCTGGCAACCGACCCAATGAACACACGGCCTCTAAACAGCAGCGACACTTGTATTTTTACCAGCACATCCCAGAGTCTCTGAGGAAATCTATCCGACAAATGGTTGCCTGTGTACTCTGTGGCTTACCTGTCTCTGGTGCAGGTCCTTGGACAGGCAGAATAATCTCTGGCTCCTCGCTTCCAGCAAAGCGCCGCTCAAGGCTCCCAGAGGTTTCTTCGCCATCACTACCCACTGGCGGGGTCTCTGCAGGCTGCAAGGCACTCGTCTCCCCAGTGGAAGCGTGCGCTATGGGCTCCGTCCCTGGGCCTGCCTCGGGAGGCCTCGGCGGTGACCCGTGCCCGAGAGCCCCCTCTGTCATCAGCACTCCAGAGGCCTTGACTTGCTCTATGACGGAATCCACGATGCGGCTGGCAGCCTCCTCGATGGAGTCGGCGCCCTCAGGCCCATGCAGGGCTTTGGTGGAGACACTGCAGGGCAGAGCGCGGGCGCCCCTCGCCTCACCCGAGGGCCCCATCTCTGGGGGGCGCTCTCCACCCACAGGCTGCAGCGGGTCGTGATGCACCTTGCTGTCCCCCTGGGCTGCCTGCAGGCCAACAGAGCCACAGTCTACTCCCTCCGGCTTCTCCCCACTCGGAGGCGCCACAGGCTCCAGAGGCGCGGTGCCCTGGGGGTCAGTCATGCCTGTGGCTGGTGAAGCTCCAGGCAAACCCAGGATCGCATTCTCCTCCTGGCAGGACGAAGTGTCTGGGGCGTTATGAGATGTATCCTCTGTCATGGCCCCGAGGACTTCCTGTAGACCACGGACCCGGGCACCGTCCAGCACTGCATCTCCACTCACCTCACACCTGGCGCTCTTTCCCGGGGATGGGGTGTTTTCCACCTCAACATCCAGAGCCGAAGAAGCTGGACTGCAGTTCGGCACCTCGGGCCCACCTGCTAACAGATCTGGCGCTGGAGCTGAGCTGCTCGGCTCTGCACCTGGGGCGTCCTGGCTGGAGTCTGCAGCCAGACCGGCTCCTGGTGGCACCAGGCTCTGTGCGGCCCCACCTCCCGTCGGCCGGGAGGCTGCTGGGGCCACTTCCTTGTTGGGTTTAGCTTCTGCGTGAAGACAGGCCAAGGGTGTGCCCAGGGAGTTGCCGGGCTGCGGTGCTCTGTCCTCTGCCCAGGCCACTGCACCGGGCTCTTCAGGGACCCCAGGGGCCTCTGGCGCAGGAGGTGGTGGTCTCTGCTCTTCCTGCGATGCTCCTGAGCAGAGAGGGCCGTCGTCTGTGGCGGGACAGGTCCCGGCTTTACCCTCGCCACCTGGGCCCTCAGGAACAACCTGAGTTTTTCCTCCTTCAGTCACAGCAGCCTGACCCCCAGGAAGCAGGGCGGAGGCGGTGGCCCCCTCGACGGCCAGGGCTTCAGGGGCTGAGGGGAAAGGGCGCTCCTGCTCCCCAGCGAGTCCTCCGGGGCCGGCGTTCCCCATGCCGGGCGCTGGGTCTAGGGCCGCAGGGGGTGGGCCCAGGCCCGCTGCGCCGCCTCCTGGAGGCTGCTCCCCCGGACGTCTAGTGTCTCCGTCAGGCCCATCTCCACCATCTGTGTGTGGCTGGAGGGCTGCTCTTCCCCTTTCACTCTGGGAGGGGACGAGCCAGAGTGCGTCATCTTTGGTTACTGATTCACTGCCGGGCCTGCCTGCCAGAGAGACAGTCCCGCCTGGTGTCACAGCCGGGTCTGATGCCCCTTCTTTCTCAGCCTTGGGGGGAACCACCTCAGCCGGATCTGCTGATGATGTCTCTGCTTTCAGATCTTCTCCTTGGATTTCTTTATCTGAAACTTGGAAAGGAAAAGCATCCACACATTCTGGGGTGTCTGGGGTGTTCTGGGTGGAGCTGGCCTGTGGGCCCCTCGGGCAGCTGGCAGTGGGTGGGGTCCGTGTGCTGAGCCATCCTGTGGTCCTGCTCTCAGGCCGGGGGGCTGTGTCATCACGGTGTTCTGCAGGCGACATACCGCTAGACGTCCCTGTGCTTGGCTGACACCCAGGGGCTGTGCAAGGTTTATCACCCCCAGCTGCAGAGCAGATAGGTGACTCGCTGTTTTGGCTGTGAACACCAGATGACTCCGCTTCTGATTTCAGGTTAGGTGTCATATCTTTGTGCGGCCCGGGCAAGGTTAAATCAAAGGGCGACCCCGGCGCACACACGCTGGCTAAGGGAGTGTTGGGTCGGAGCCCTTCTGAAACCTCGTTGCCTGCAGCAGCTGGAATTAACTGAGGGTTCTGGGTCCCTGGAGTGTGAGCACTCTCTGCACAGCTTTTAGAAGTTTCGGTTTCTGCAGCTTGGTCAATGGCAGCTTTGCCATTACTAACTGCAAGTATCGATTCTGCAGGTTTGTTAGCATCCAGGGGACTGGCGGCCAAGACACAGTCTAGAAGGCTGGCTCCATCCACAGGCTTCTCTGTGACTTTTCCGTCAGAGGCTCCAGCCGTGCTGATACTGGAGTCCTCAAACTGCTTCTTCATACTCTCTTCCACTTCAAGCATGTTCCCCCCGATGGCAGCATCGGGGTGCACGAGACCATGTTCCCTTTCTCCTGCAGCCTCGGGGGCGCTGGCACCTACTGGTGAAGCGACGACCAGCTTGCCTCCAGTGTAGGCCTGGGCCACGCCCCCCTGCAGGACGCTGCCTGGGGATCCCAGGTTGGTGGCCGCTGCCGAAGATGTAGTTTCTTCGTCTCTGACTCCACAGGACAGAAGGCCTTCTGGGCCCTCTCCTCTGCCATCAGGCACGCTCTGAACGCAGCTGTCAGGAGCAGACGCCGCCCCAGAGTCTGTGACAGGTGCTGGCCCCACCTCACCTCCTGTTCTCTCCACGCCTGTGCTCTTCTTCCTGCAGGAAGGGTCTGTATCCTCCTCCATGGCCACACCTGACCAATCACAGGAGCTCTCAGTCTGCCCCACGGAGCTCCCCCGGCAGCGATGACAGCTCTCAGCAGCTTCAGGAGAGGCAAGCTGCTGGCTGGCTGTGGGCTCGGACGCGCGGGGAAAAAAGTGACCATCTGCATCCTGGTCACAGGAGGGACTTGAAGGTTCCTGTGCTGTCACCACTGAGGGCATGAGACTGTCCATCTGCCTGAGGTTTGTTCTCTAGGAGGAAATAGAAAATGTTTTTTAAAAAACTGACCATGAGAAAAGATGTCACTGACATCTGTAAGCGAAAATTCTGTGGGAGAGCAGTCACTAGCATGCTATCCCTTCTAAAGTCAAGGATGAGCCAACCTAAATAAATGCCAATAAACGCTCCCTCAGCCCTGACCTCAGTTTCCTCTGAGAGTTGCATAATCGCTAGAACGATAAAGATGCCAAGAAAATACAATATGGCTATTTTCTATATTATCAACTTATTAAAAAGGAGATTAAAACTGAGCCTCAAAAAACCTTATTTAAAAAAAGCACAGAACTGATCTTCAAATGAGCAGCTGAAAAAGCTACCTTTTATAGGGCCTTTAGAGGGGCAGAGGCAGCTTCCTTCCTGCCTTGTATATACAAGTAAAAACAAATCCTGACCAGTCTGGTACACTCTCTCTTCAATCACAAGGAACAGACACAAGGTCTCATGTCCTGAATGACACAGCATCCTTCAATCTCCAAAACAGGCTCCGTTCAATCTAGGTTAACTATTCTAGTTATGGGGCTATAATAATTTCAAAAGAGTGGCATGATTCAATTCTTTCTTTCACTTTCTGATGAAGAGTTCCTCTGTTCCTCTACTACTGAATATTAAACAAATAACGTATCAAATGAGCAATAGGGAATTTTTCATTATTCTCAGATAGTACTGTGCTTTGAGGATATTTTATAGGTCATCTCAAAAACAGGTCTCTGCAACTTGAGAAACAGACATGATCAACTATATGGGAATGGTTAGAACAATCATGGTTAATAACCTGGTGCAGAACGCTATGCTGTCATATATTCCAAATGTTAACAGTGAAGACTACAGTAAAATCGGAAAAAGATATTTATAATGTTTTAGAAAATAAATAAAACAATTAATCTAAAGTTAAAATTATGTACAAACCACAAGTACATGTTAGACAAAGCTCAGGAAAAAAATGGAGAGAAACAAAATACATCTGATCGTTAGAGTGGGTTTACCTCTGTATCAAAGTTTCAGGAACCTCTGGAATGACACAGTTTTGTGAATCACATGGTTTTCTTTCCTCATTTATTTTTCGGCCGCACTGCACAGCCTGCGGGATTCCCGGCTTCCTGATCACAGACTAAAGCCGGGCCATAGCCGAGAAAGCCCGACATCCTGACCACTGAGCCACCAGGGAGCTCCCGGAACTGCTTTTTGAAACGCCTGGCTCACTCTTCACTCATCACTCGCTCTTACAATAATCTCTCGCACACACCGTGTGCCGCCACTCACTCCTCCACCCACTCGGCCCCGTGCCTCCAGCCCTCGATCATCAGCCGGCTCCTGTCTGCGCGCTGGGTCTCATGTGAAAGTTCACATGTGGAAGTGTAAAGCATGTCAAGCTCACTCTAGGCCCTTCTAATAAGACAGTATGAGAAAGAGAGATTTTCACTGAACTCTGCCATGCTGTGCTTCTTTAAGAGAACTCAAAATCGCTTGCTTCCTTCCTCCTGAGATGGTGACCAACTCCAAAGAATTATGAAAACCGGCCACTGAATTTAACAACGGGTGAACGTGACAGAACGGGGATTTGGAGAAAAAAAGTGGTATGGCTTGAAAAATTTTCGATGCTCCTAACACATGCTTCTTCTCACAGTTCCAATTTCTCATGGTTTCTAGGAAACTATTCCCACATCTTGTGGGTAGCTGTGGCATCTGCAAACTGCTGTTTCTGAATGGAATACCATTCACCCAGTAAGAAGAGCTCTAAAGAAAACCTGAGTTTTCAGCCATCTCCACAGAGGAAAATAAAATTGATACCTGGTCTGGAATAAACGCAACCTGGAGAGGTAAAGGCGAGTGTGTCTACAACCCTGCTATGACGTGTCCTGGCCCGCCGGTCTCTGAAATAAGGTCTGCTCCCAGAGAAGACTCTGGCGGTGAGCTGACCCCAGATGACCTTAAATGAAATTACTGCCAAGATTTTTCCAAATCAAATCAACTCTGAAATAAAATGGGTGGAAAAATTATCTAAACTTAGCCTTTTAGATGTTACGGCCAAGAGAGATGTATCCACATGACGTGTATATTATCCATAATAAATGCCACCAGGGAGTCTGTAATGTTTTTATGTCTGGCAACAACTTTATCTTGAAGGCTTGAGTGGATTATAAAAATCTTTATTTTTTTCAGTGATCTTTTTACTGCACAACTATCAATTTAAATATAGCAACATGGTCATCACTCATTGAAAGAGTTGAGGAAAGACTTTCTTAGTAAATTTGGTTCTTTAGCAAAAATCTCAGAAACAGTTTAGCTCATTTTGTTTTATAAAGTTAAACCAACAAATTTACAGTGTTAAACAAATTTCCTTTTAAGCCAGAAAATTTTAGCTCTAGTTGTTGCATAGTTCTCTGTCAGCAATGGATATGTGTATCTTTCATTATTTTAAAAGCCTGGCAAAAACCAATGACGACTTTTCCCAGTCTCCTCTTGTTACTACCCCAGTGCTAAGCTCTATTGCTATAAATGCTGACTTCGAATGCAGCTAAAACTGCTCCACAGGTTTCACAATCTCTGAGGGAAGCACGGCTATGTTCTAACTATGGCAAAGCTCACTGGGGGAAGGGGTGAGGGCGAGAAAGACTGAAAATGGAAAATTTCTTCCTTACCATTAGCTGCTGTTGGATGTTCATAAGTTTGGAGATATGTCCAGTGCAACTGTCTCCAGGCGGTGGGGGCTCCCGTTGTGGCTCGGACGCGGAGGTCAGCATATAGACGTCCAGTTCTCGGTGATGCCGCACGGAACAGTCTCCATAGGGGATTTCATAGGACAAACTGCTCCAGGAGTCTGGTTCTCCAGCATCCTCCCTGGAAAGAAGCAAATGCTGGCTAAGATATACGTATGCATGTGTGTGCTCAGTTGCTCAGCTTTGTATGAGTCTTCGCAACCCCATGGACTACAGCCTGCCAGGCTGCTCTGTCCATGGAGTTCGCCAGGCAAGAAGACTGGAGTGGGTTGCCCGTTTCTTCTCCAGGGGATCTTCTTGACCCAGGGATTGAACTCGCATCTCTTAGGTCTCCTGCACTGGCACACGGGTTCTTCACTACTAGCGCCACATGGGAAATTCCAATACATATGTATATTCTCTATATAATACATGTGAATACCCTGTAATATATATATTAATATATAAAAACATACTAATATAATATACATATATAGTCAGCCTCTCAGGCATAGGTTAAATTCTCTAACTCTTATGTAAAATTTCTAACCTCACTGCTCTTTGAGGCTCTGCTCCAAAAAGTTGGTTTGCACAGTTTCCAAGTAATTCAGACACATAACTTCGCAAAAAGTCACAAATGGGGTAAATGGAAACTACAGGATTCCTTCCTAAGGATGTTCTTTGATCAAGATAAAAAGAAGACTGGGATGCTGAAAGAGTTAATATTATGCTCACAAACAATGAGGAAATGTAAGGAGAATGGTTTTCCTCTGGTTTTCAAAAAAAGAAAAAAGGCATGTCTTCCTAAGCGTTTGTCTTAAAACGGGTTGCAGCATATGCTAACTGTGGTCAATTTTACTGAGAAGGGAAGAAATTAACTGCTCCAATCTATGCAAGGTCAGTCCAATTTTTGTTAAAAACAAGTGGAGGAGGTATCCTCAAAATTCTCAAAGTCAAAACTATATAGAGAAAAATACTATAATGTCTTATCATACTATACTTGTCAATATAATTATCAAATCCTATTTTGACTAAAGCACTTGGTCCCAATAACATAAATTATTAACTTTTTGCATTTAAAAGATGACCAACTCAGCTCAACTCACATCATTGCAGATACACCTCAGCATTCAAATAAAGCCGAAAAAGGCATAGGTAAGGAAAAAAGCATTTCTGGGACAGACCTCAAAACATGAAATCTCTTTACATGGTTCTAATAAACCAGGATATTGACGAAGTATCCCAGAGATTCTGGACGAAGGCAGAAAGTGGTGTTGGGGATCACTGCTGCTGCTAAGTCACTTCAGTCGTGTCCGACTCTGTGTGACCCCACAGACGGAAGCCCACCAGGCTCCCCCGTCCCTGGGATTCTCCAGGCAAGAACACTGGAGTGGGTTGCCATTTCCTTCTCCAATGTGTGAAAGTGAAAAGTGACAGTGAAGTCGCTCAGTCGTGTCCGACCCTTAGCGACCCCACGGACTGCAGCCTACCAGGCTCCTCCGTCCATGGGATTTTCTAGGCAAGAGTGCTGGAGTGGCTTGCCATTGCCTTCTCCGATTGGGGATGACTATCGTGTTTTAAAAGGAAGAAACGAATGAATCACGGCGTAACAGACACGTCCTACTGACAACCCAGTGTTTCATCCACGAAATCACACCTGTCACCAGGGAATACGTGGAATTTGAAAACTAAAAATATGTTATAGTAGAAAATCTATAACAAACTGGAGAGCCATATACTGGCTGAAGGTGACAATTAAGGCTGTTCCAGAAGAAAACTATTACAATTTCCATACTCAAGCAAGACTCCCAACGGTTGCTTAAAATATGCCATGCTAAATAGCTTACATATTTACCAAGTAAGACTGTTAGTCACTCAGTCATGTCCAACTCTTTGAGACTCCAAGGACTGTAGCCCGCAAAGCTCCTCTGTCCGTGGGATTTTCCCGGTAATAATACTGAGGTGGGTTGCCATGCCCTTCTCCAGGGGATCTTCCTGACCCAGGGATCAAACCTGTGTCTCTTGTGTCTCCTGCACTGGCAGGCAGGTTCTTTACCACTGTGCCACCTGGGCTGAGGTGACCCTGTCACTCAGTTCAGTTCAGTTCAGTCGCTCAGTCGTGTCCGACTCTCCGCGACCCCATGAATCACAGCACGCCAGGCCTCCCTGTCCATCACCAACTCCCGGAGTTCACTCAAACTCATGTCCACAGAGTCCGTGATGCCATCCAGCCATCTCATTCTCCGTCGTCCCCTTCTCCTCCCGCCCCCAACCTTTCCCAGCATCAGAGTCTTTTCCAGTGAGTCAACTCATCGCATGAGGTGGCCAAAGTATTGCAGTTTCAGCTTTAGCATCAGTCCCTCCAATGAACACCCAGGATTGATCTCCTCCAGAATGGACTGGTTGGATCTCCTTGCAGTATAAGGGACTCTCAAGAGTCTTCTCCAACACCACAGTTCAAAAGCATCGATTCTTCGGCGGTCAGCCTTCTTCACAGTCCAACTCTCACATCCATACATGACCACGGGAAAAACCATTGCCTTGACTAGACGGACCTTGGTTGGCAAAGTAATGTCTCTGCTTTTTAATATACTATCAAGGTTGGTCATAACTTTCCTTCCAAGGACTAGCTCTGCTTAATTCAGACAGGACTGGCATATCTGCTTACTCAGATTACCACATACAACCTTGCTCTGAACAGGAAAAAAAAATTCTTTGAAAATACAACCTAAATTATACAGTACCATACCATGTGAACCAAATACATAGCAAGCCAAGAGGGGGCTGCTGGCCAAGGCAGAGGCAATTAAACAGTGATACAGTCCATCCTGGCAAAATGGCATTTTCTACCAATCATGTCACTATTAATTCTCAAACTACTTCTTTTGTAGTTTGGAAACCTTGGGAAATTCCCTGCTGGAACCACAATCTGCTTACCTCCTGCCTCTCCCACGCTCTCCTGCCAGAGGAACGCACACCTGCTGCCACAAGCGCTAACCCTGAAATCTCCCAATTCATCAGCCACGTGGACTGCTATTGCTTTCAGGCCCACTTGGAAGCCAAGCACCAGTTAGTGCAATTATCCTCCCACTGGCTTCCACGAATATGTGCTGCTGTGGACACTCTTCAAACCCACCTTGCCTGTGCGTCTGGGTAAACCCCACTACTCAGCAAGTATTTATGTGCCAGTACTCTCTGTGCCAATGAACCGAACCTTGTCCTGTGGGAGTTTGTGGACTTAGCAAGGGAGAAAAGAGCAGTCAAGATAAAACACCCAGTGTTCTGGAGACAGCAGGGATGGTGGAAAAAATGAAGCAGAGATGGGTTTGTTGTTTTAAATGTGGTGGGTCAGGGAAAACCTCAGTGAAGTGACACTGAGGTCAACACATTTTCTGCTCTGCATTCAGCACTGTATAAAGCCTTTACTGGATCCACAAATAAAATCCAGCAAGGCTCCATGAAGGTGTGCTACAACATTAAGGACAATTGTTACTAAGAACTGGATACAACCTAACCAAGCCAGTAACTAAAGGGCTATCTGATTAATTAAAGAAAATATCTACACAGTATTACCTGTGTGCATAGTCTTATGAGGGAAAGCCACTCAGTTGCATCCGACTCTCTGCAACCCCACAGACTATAGCCCTTCAGGCTCCTCTGTCCAGGGAATTTTCCAGGCAAGAATACTTGGGTAGCCATTTCCTACCCCAGGAGATCTTTCCAACCCAAGGATCAAACCCACAACTCCTGCGTCTCTCACTGCATTGGCAGGTGGCTTCTTTGTACCACTGAGCCACTAGGGAAGCCCTACAGACTATTCTGGAGCCATTAAATGTAACTCAAATAACACTTCAGTAATGTTGAAATCTATATTCAGCAAATTAAAAAAGGTACAAAGCGTTGAGTATAAACTTAGTAAAGTGCACAAATTAAAATAGTGTTACAGTGGTTGGCTTATAGGTCTGTTTCTTCTCTGGGATTTCAGCTTTACTTTTTCTTTCTATTTTATTTTTGGCTGCACCGGGTCTTTGTTGCTTTTGCATGGGCTTCCTGTAGTTGCGCTGCACAGGTTTCTCACGGCGGTGGGGTCTCCTGTTGCAGAGCACGGGCTCTAGGCACAAAAAGGACTTCAGTAGTTAGGGCTCCTGGGCTCCAGAGCGAGGGATCAGTAGCTGTGGCCTGTGGGATCTTCCCAGACTAGGAATTGAACTGGTGCCTCCTGCACTGGCATGTGGATTCTTATCCAATGAGTCACCAGGGAAGTCCTCTTCTTTAGGATTTTAATTAAAGTCTTAAGTAATTTTTTAAAGTCCCTATTCAGCCAGGCCTCGCTGCTGCTCATGTGTGTTAATCCATCCCCACAGGGGTTACCAAAACGTTCTCTAGTTCCCTCAAAGACTCAACATCTACTTCATCCTCAGGTGATCTTTTCTCTCTTCAGAGTGAGAAGCTCAAGGCCATGAACTCACATGAACCAAGTCCACCTTTGCCCAACATTAAACACGTCTGCCCGGCTCCTCTAACTTCAAGGCACCTCTCTGAACGGTGGGTTTTCCTGCTCCCCTATCAACTGCCCTTTGGTAACCAATTCAGTCACTGCCCCCTGGATGCCTGTAGCTTCCCACCTGTTTCTGGAGCAGCTCCTTCCCCATCGGCCTACAAGTACCATGAACATCCCAGCAGACAACAGAGCAGAGGGGAGAAAGGGGAAAGTGTGTGGGTGCCGGCAGCAGTCTTGACTCAACCCTACAGACCAGCCCCAGAGGACTTCTGACAACATGTCTGCAGACACGTTTCACTGTCACACGTGGGGGCGGGGTGGTTGTCCTCCAAGGCACAGGACCACGCCCCTACGATACAACAAACGTCACCAGGCCCCAAACCATCAGAAGTGCTGGGGTAGAGAAATCCCTGCTGCAACCCCTCTAATATGCATACAACGCCCCCCCATTCCTTCCCTTCTGCCTCCCCACTGGCTATTTAAACAATTAAAGGCTTTGCCATTTGGAGCCTACCCTCTCCCTTGGCTGCTTGCCTGGCGGCACAGAGGTAAAGAATCCACCTGCCAAGTGCAGAAGATGCTGGTTCGATCCCTGAGTTGGGAAGATCCACTGGAGGAGGAAGTGGCAACCCACTCCAGTATTCCTGCCTGTAAAATTCCATGGGCAGAGGAGCCTGGTGGGCTACAGTCTGCTGCTGCTAAGTTGCTTCAGTCGTGTCCGACTCTGTGCGACCCCATGGACGGCAGCCCACCAGGCTCCCCCGTCCCTGGGATTCTCCAGGCAAGAACACTGGAGTGGGTTGCCACTTCCTTCTCCAATGCATGAAAGTGAAAAGTGAAAGGTAGTCGCTCAGTCGTGTCCGACTCTTTGCGACCCCATGGACTGCAACCCACCAGGCTCCTCTGTCCATGGGATTTTCCAGGGAAGAGTAGGGCTACAGTCTATGGGGTCACAAAAAAGTCTGGCATGACTTATTAGAGTCTAAAACCACCACCATCACATCTCCGATGGCTACTAAGACTTCTCTGTCATGGGTCTCCATTGATAAAACAAACCCCCAAATCCAGTGGCTTTTTTCCCCACTGAGTTTGAGTTCCATAGAATCTAAAAATGGTGACCTGATTCTTCTTTTAAAAACTTTTTCTCACTTGATGCCCTTAAGAACCCTCCTATGCATCCACTGTTTTCTCTGGCTTTTTCTTCACTTCTACTAAATGGCAGGCACTCTGCTAGACGCCAGGGCTACCAGGATAAGCATGATATCTTTCTCAAGGGTAAACAAACACCGTTCTAAGGTCAAACACGTGATTCCTGTCTGGTGACCACAATGTGGCTTACTGCTGTTACTGCCACCTCCGTGGAAACAAAAAGCAGAAAGAATCTCATGGGGGTTTTACCCCCGTGTGGCATAATATGCACTAAATATATTTCATTGATATTACAACGCTGTTACTTGTAATAATAACATCATTTTTATGTATTACCAAGAAGGAAAATAATGGTTTTGAGTTAAATTATGACACAAGCTAGAAAAATATATATCTTAACAGAGATAACAGAGTATAAACATAGTCAACTGTCACTCTAAATACTGGTAGGGCTGGTACAAAGAGTTCAAATAAACAAATGGTCCCAACGTCATCTGCTTAACTTCATGTGGACACTGGCCTGTGTTCCCTTAGTCTTCAACACACGGGCAGCAGATACACTTGAAAAAGGCCAGCTTGGAGGCTTGAGATAAATTGCAACAAAAGTTACCAGACACACTAGCTTTTTAGTTGAAGAGTTTCAAACAGAAACGTGTGCAGAAACAGAGCTGCTCTGCCGATGGGGCCAAGAGCGGGCAGGAAAGGCAGAGCCCAGGTCTCCCCGGCTGCTCTCCCCCCGAGGTGGGCTGGAGGCTCCCCTCCCCACGCTCTCAGTTCCAAGGGACAGGCCTTCTCGACGACGTACAACCGCCCTTCCCAGTTTAAGTTCGCTATCCTTGTTCATAGAGTAACTACTACCCGTTCTCCTGTTAGAAGCCCTCTCTATGCCTACAGTTGGTAACTGACTTGACCCTTGGCTTGCACTGACATTTTGGCCACAGAGAAGTGTGTGGGTGTGTGTCTGTCTCTGCAACCCCATGGACTGTAGCCCGCCACACTCCTCTGTCCATGGGATTTCCCAGCAAGAATAGTAAAGTGGGTTGCTGTTTCCTTCTCCAGGGGGAACTTCCTGACTCAAGGATGAAACCCGAGTCTCCTTCGTCTCCTGCGCTGGCAGGTGGGATTCTGCAGCACTGAGTCAGTCACCTGGCCCTCGGCCTTGTATTTCTGCCGTAAAGAAGGATATGCCTGGGTATTGAAAATTTACCTCAGAAACACACACCAAGATGTTATGCCATCAAGTGTGGCAGGACAGAAAAGCATACCTGCAAATTCATTAGAATTTCTGGTTATTTCAGCTGGTGGATTAAGAGGCACCAGAGCCTCCAATGAGGCTTTGAAAAGCAAAATAAACAAATAAAAATAAAAGAAAGAAGATTTGCAGATGAAGGCGTGCAAATGCCGCAGGGGGAGGGGAGTGCTACCGATCTCCACGACCTTTCCTTCTTCACACCATGAAGACACCACCACCTGAGCCGAGGAAAGGCTGTCTTTACTACCGGTGGCATCAGCGGCGCAGTACAGGTGTTACTTCCTTACGATGACGTCACAGGCTACTGCGGGTCTCGCAGAACCTCCCGTTTGGTTACACTCGACCACGCCCCAGAACAGACTTCAAGATATAAAGGACTGACGCCGTGAATATGGGAAACTTTCAAGCATCCTGTTAATATGTTGTTTTCAAACCATTCTTGGGCACCCTGAATTTTATCTGGAGAGTGCAGCTTGACTCCTAGAGTGGTCTCCCACCTCTGAGATCTGAAAGATCTCTTGTCTTGTCCTGCAACTCCTCCACTCCCTGTAACCCCTAGGGAGGGCCAAGACCTCCCGTCTTCAGACTGGCCGGGTCGCACTGCCCTGTTCCATCTCCCGACACATGGCCCAGACTCCAATATCTGTTGGGATTTCACTCCAGGGCAGAAAAGCAGGGATATACTTTATAAACAGTGTGAAATCACACTCTCTCTGAAGGGACAGATAAACCATTGCTTCAAAGGATAAAATGCTGTCCTTCTATTGGCATGTGCATGCTAAGTCGCTTCAGTCGTGTCCAACTCTTTGTGACCCCACGGACTGCAGCCTGCTAGGCTCCTCTGTCCGTGGGATTTCCCAGGCAAGAATCCTGGACTGGGTGGCCATGCCATCTTCCAGGGGATCTTCTTGATCCAAGGATCAAACCCACACCTCCACTGGCAGGCGGATTCGTTACTGCTGAGCTACCTGGGAAGCCCCAGCATGCATGCGTTAAGTACTCATTAAATATTGGGTTCTATTTTCTTCCACAAGTAATGGGTATAACCACAATCACTCCTTTACTGCTAAATTATTCAGCAATATATCAAATTTGAGCTGTGTTTTACATACATCACCTAATTTATTCTTCTAACTACCCTGTGAGGGAAGACTGGCAGATGAGGAAACTAAAACCATAAGAAATTTAACAATGTGCCCAATAGTCAGTTTAGCCTGAATCTGGGCTGACATTCTAAACCACCACATAAAACCATCTTTGCTGCCTAGTTTGCACTGGAAAATGCAGACCAATGAAACAAACTCAATATTTTTTAACATAGGGACTTTGAGGACTTAAGTTGTGGAGAGATGTGAGTTCTGGATTACTACGCATTATGGACACAGAGTACAGTGTGTGGTCCGTGACTTCTGTGGACATTTTTCTCTGTTGCTTTTCACTCTCGAGGGGCGACTTGGGCTCTCTTACTTCATGGTTCCATGACTTGTAGAATATCGTGTTCCTTTAATGGCCAAAGTTCTCCCTTTTCTAGCTTCACCTTACTGCACTGCTTTCAAGATCCTGAAAAATGGTTTTTAATATCCTACCATGATACTAGTTGTGTACACATCAAGACGTAATACATCCCCAAGATAAGTTAAAAAATAAAGTTTACACTAGATTAACATCTGAGCATTTATTGTTGTGATCAAGCTATTGATACTTCATTGTTGATTCTTCTTAGCCAGATTTCAGTCACCAACCTAATTCAACAAACTCTCAGGAATTAATTTTCAGATGCAATGTTAAGCAAAGTTCTTAATCTTAACTGCATTTCAGAATTACCCGGAGAGCTTTCAAAAATCCTAATGTCCAGATCACACCTCACGCTAATAAAATAAAAGTCTTAAGGAGGCTTTGAGGCATCAATATTTTTTAAAGGTCCCCAGGAGACTGCAATGTACAATTAGAATCCCCATGTGATTCTAATGTTCAGCTATGTGAAACACCACATAGGTGTTGATTCATTTAAAAAACAAAAGTATAGCTAAGGCTGGCAAGACTGCTAGGAATGGGCGTGTTAGCATGTCCTTTCACCTAATCATACTATTCCCTAGAATTTATCTTATAGAAATAATTCAACAGAGGTAAAACTCTGTAAGTAAAAAAAGTTTATTGCAGCATTCATTACTTAATTTCTGTTGGTTTTAAGGTTAAAATTAACATTCAGCATTAAATGCTTTGAATACTCGTGATAAACAAAATACTTTAGAGAGCCTCAAAAATAATTAGAAAGACCAGAGAAATAGGCAGAAGTATCATAAAGTGAAAATATATCAGAATACATAAGGAAGTATCTGCTACAACTATTTAAGAAACTCCGTGCAATGTGGAAGGTAGTATCTGACAATGAAATACACCTATCTTCCAGTGGCAACATTATGAATAACTTTGTTATGTTAGCGTAATTGTTTAAAAAGGCTAATTCTCCCTCCCTGTGATCCTCCTTGCTTCTGGCCTAAGTCACAAGACAGAGGCAGCTTATGCAGGGGTCATTGAGACTGCTTCAAGGGGAACATGGAGAAATTAACCACAACACAGAAGTCTCGGCTTGGACTCTGACACAGTCATATTTAATCCATCCCCAGGACAACAACAGGCACTTCAAACAGACCATCCGCTGAGAAGCAACCCAGATGGACTGACCTCTGCTCGCTCAATGCATCCTCTCTTGCTCAGCCCCCTCTCTCTCCCCACTTACTCACTTAGGTCAGCTAAGTGAGAGAGATTTCTATTTAAATATGACTTGGGTTGATCCACTGATTGCTCACAGAACTTATGGTCCTTTGCCTATTTCACAACAATCATTGGCTTAATACCTACTTATTTCCTTTGTCTGGGCTTCCCTGGTGGCTCAGCTGGTAAACAATCCACCTGCAATGCAGGAGACCCTGGTTCAATCCCTGAGTCGGGAAGATTCCCTGGAGAAGGGACTGGCTATCCACTCCAGTATTCTTGCCTGGAGAATCCCATGGACAGAGGAGCCTGGCGGGCTATAGTCCATGGGGCTGCAGAGAGTCCGGCACGACTGAGTGACTAAGCACACAGACACATGTCCTTTGTCTACAAAGTGCCTGATGTTACTTAATGAGGGTGAGAAGCACAGGCGCATGGGAATCACTTCAAAAGGGGGAGCACTGTCACTGCTGACGAAAGTTAAAGTCAAAGTTGGAAATGAAATGCTATTTATTTACTAAATAAATGTTATTTCTAGCACGACAGAAATGCTTACAAAACAGCATTTTTCAGCTGATTTAAAATAACCTATTTAAACCTTAATGGTTTAAATAACCTATTCACAATAGAGGGAAAGGAATACACATCCATTTTTTCAGACAAGCAACTGAAACTCAATATGACAGAAAGATTATGAGCTAAATACGTATCCCAAACTCCAGTGGAACGGTGACCATTAAATCAGCCGATTAACAGGATTCAAACAGTGAAGATTTCATGATTCTACAGATAATCTATCTGCCTTACTTATACAAACCAGTTAACTTTAATCACAAGTCATCACTCTGCAAACTAGCTTTTCCAGTTCAGGAAAAAGAAAAATTAATTTTTGTTCATTAATCTGGGCAGGACTCATCTTCAGGCATGAAGTTCATGAGACTTTATAGTATGTTTACGGTCATTAAAAAAAAAAATTTAAGAAAGGAACCCATACTTGAGTCTAACAAACTTCTAATCATCTTGTCTATCTTTATAAGCCCCACTGCCCTTAGTCAGCACTTTTCATAATTCAATTGATGAAATAGATTAATCTTATTTAGAAACAATCAGACAAGTAAACGAAGTCAAAATAAAGACTGGTCATGGCCTATATGTGACATTTTTCCTGGTAACTCTCCTCTACTTTTTTCCCAGAAACTCTGCTATTTACACAGAAACCATAAAACATTGATCCACTCCCCCTGATTTATAGCACTGCAAAGTAAGTAGATTAAATGCATCAGGTGAGAACTCAAACTATTTATGAAGGGTCAGATTTTTTAAAATTTCCTATTCATCACAAAAATAAAAATTCTAAAAATTACTGGAAAAACAAAACTTATACAAAAAACTTATGCCCAAAGCTTTAACAGATTCAACAGATACACAATTATTCTAATTACTGAGTGTGTGTTCAGCTGCTCAATCATGTCCGACTCATTTTGATCCCATGGACTGTGGCCCGTCGGGCTCCTCTGCCTTTGGAACTTTCCAGGCAAGAACACCAGAATGGGTTCCCATCTCCTCCTTCCCGACCCAGAGATCAAACCTGCACCTCTTGCGTCTCCTGCATCGGAAGGCGGATTCTTTACCACTGTGCCACCTGGGAAGCCCATGTCAGATTACTGTGAAGGTTCCTAAACACATACTCTCAACGTACTTTATACTGATCTCATCACGGAGCAGGGACAAAGAGCTGGCAGATCAGCCCTGATTCAGGGCTTGCCCCATGCTGAACTGCATCAGTCCCTCCAGTCTGCCAGGAACCACACTTCACATTCTTAAAATCTACAGACCCTGGAAAGACAGGCCAGTGGCAGCAGAAAGAAATACCATGGCATGGATGGAAACATGGAATGTGGTACCAGCTACAGACCCACTGGACAAATTTCCTTTTCTCCCAAGCAATACTTCACATAGGCCTGGAAACTAACTCAAGGATATTCAAGAGTATTTTAAAAGTCTGGTCCCAACCAGTGTTTAATAATTATCTTTAGAAAATCAAAAGCATCTAAAAATCTACTTTAACAGGCACATCACAAAAAGCTTCTTTCACGAATACAATGACATGATTTCCTTTAATAAAATGTGAAATATAGGAAGCTAATCACAGTACATAGTAAAAATGGTACAGCTGATTCCTGAACAACTCAGGTTTGAGCTGTATGGGTCTCACATACATGCGAATATTTTTCAATAAATCCACTGAAGTACTACACAATCTATAGCTGCTTCAAACAGGCTACAGAACTACAGATACAGATGGCCAATTTTGGGACTTGAGCATTCACGGATATTGGCATGAGTGGCAGGTCCTGAGGGACCAGTAGGACTCAGTTTTTTAGAGTTCTTTCATTATAAATATTTGCAATAATCTAGGTGACAAGGTTGATGTTCAACATGTAGATTGAGAACAAAGTTCAGGTAAACCAAACACGGTTTCACAGAGTTAGTGCTGCCTGAGGGCTAAAACATGATTTTAAAAACAAAAAAATTAATTCCAAGGAATCTATTCCTAAGCAATTCAGTATACTAACTGGTGGATTAATGAGCTAAAAGAAAAGCTAAACGCTTCTTTAGATTATCTTTTAAAAAGGTACTGAAAGTATTCTACTGAACACGTGTACCTTAACAGAACTATTTTCATATTAGCACAGTCTCTAAAATGGTCTGCATATAAAAAGATCCTGGAAGATATTTCCAGTATAAATATACAGAGAATTTTACCTTACTCTGTACAACCTTAAGATGAAAATCTATATCCTATTAAATAGGAACAAACTGGGTTATACGTGTAGCAATTACAAAAACACTGTTTCTCTATATAAGAAAATGTATTAAGATCTTTATGAATGCTTGTTTTCAAACGTTCAAATACCAAATAAAACGCTTCCAGAAGTCCAGTGAAAAGAGAACACTACAGGCAGTATGCCATTGTGTTACAAATGCTTTCTACCAGAATTGAGTCTTCTCTGTACTGTTCTTAAGTTCTTATTTCAGCATTATCTTAAAAAACAAAAATAAAAACAAACAATAAAAACACATACATTTTCAGAAGATGGTCTAGGCTATATATTTTTTCATTTATTCAAACATGCACACTCACGCAGTATCTATTATGTATCCAGGTGCGAGAAATAATATTGACAAATAAATGAGATAGCCAAGATTCCTACCATATTGGAGGTTACAGTGTAGAGGGGTATGATTACAGTTAGCGGTAAGTGCTTTAAAGCAAATAAAACAAGGTGCTTATGGCAGAAAATTCCTTGGAGTGGAGACGCTGGCTCTGCAGACAGGTGCCAGAAAATGGTCTGAGAAGATAAGGCAATTGATCAGAACCACATGAAAAAGCAAGCATGTGAAGCTGCCGGGACAGAACGTATGAGGCAAAGGGTTCAGCAAGTACACAGAACCTGAGAGGTGGCAAGCAGCTGGCCAGGCCAGCGCGGCTGAGGCCAACGTGGCTGTGCAGGGAAGGCGACGGAAATAAAGAGAATGTTACGAAACGAGGTCTGAGAGTTCTACACAGTTCAGATCTCACAGAGCTTCACCGATCATGCAGGAACTAGAGCTGTCTTCCGAGTGGGGTAAGAACACACTGGAAGGAGTCAGCAACAGGGGGGAAAAGAAACAAAAGAATGGAGCTAGTGATACTAGTAGCATGGTTGGTTAGTGTTAGCAGCGTTGGTCACGCCAGACTCTTGGTGACTCCATAGACCGCAGCCCGCCAGGCTCCTCAGTCCATGGGATTTCCCCGGCTGGAGTGCATTGCCACGCCCTCCTCCCGGGGATCTTCCCAACCTGGGGTCCAAACCCAGGTCTCCTCCACTGCAGGGAGACTCTACCACCTGAGCCACCAGGGGAGTCTAGGAGTGTGGGATCAGGTGAACAGCACTGACTTCTAATCTTCACAACGACTCTGACACACAGGCTGCTGTGTTTCCATTCTTCCTGAGAGGACAATGAGGCTCCAGGAATAACTAACCCCAGTCCACAGCAAGTGAAAAACCCAGAATCTGTACTAATTCAGATCTAAGTCCAAAACTTCTGTACTGCTGCAGACTATCCACAGTGATACCTACCCCCAACACTGTCCAATTATGAAGTGAAATGAAGTGATAGTGTCGCTCAGTCGTGTCTGATTCTTTTCGACCCCATAGACTGTAGCCCACCAGGCTCTGCTGTCCATGGGATTCTCCAGGCAAGAATACTGGCGTGGGTAACCATTCCTCCTCCAGGGGATCTTCCTGATCCAGGGAGGGAACCCAGGTCTCCTGCATTGAAGGTGGATTCTTCACCGTCTGAGCCATGAGGAAAGCCCATGGCAAATTCTGAGGACACATTCAAATTCTGAAAAATTCTAAGTCCGCTATAATACTTATCAGAAGCTAGTCGGGTGTCGGGTATAGTAGGGGCTTTCCTCATAGCTCAGTGGGTAAAGGATCTTCCTGCAACACAGGAGACCCAGGTTCGATCCCTGGGTTGGGAAGATCCCCTGGAGAAGGAAATGGCAACCACTCTAGTATTATTGCCTGGGAAATCCCACAGACAGAGGAACCTGGCAGGCTACACAGTCCATTGGTCCCAAGAGTCAGATACAACTTAGCAACTAAATCGCCACAGTCGGGTATAGTAGGCTTTCTGTCAAAATTTTTATAATATCCATTGCAAGTTTTCAACTGTAGAAGAGCACAAACTAAGAGGCCATTCCTCAGAGAAAGGGTTACATCATCCAAACGGAGAATCCACAGCTGGCTCCAAACCTCAAGGTCTGTGTATGCGGTACAACAAAACTCAATAAGCCCAGAATTAACTTCGGCTAATTTGCCAGCGTTCCAGCTGTTACACAACAGTCAACCACCAATCAACCTCCGCCTTCTCACCGAGTGTGTCGCAACTCAAAAAGAAAGTTCAGTTTGATGCTAACATACATGTAAAACCCTGTCAAATCAATTGCAGAGAAAAACATTTTTCCGGTGCTAACAACACGAGTCATTTGGGGGGAAAGCTCAAAGATGCCTGCTGAGATACAGCCAAAGGCCCCATCAAATGGCAGAGAATGAACAGTGAAGGTCGGCAGTGCATCCATTTGGAAGATGATACTCACTCACTGCTGCCCACGCACCATGAGAACTGCAAGCCCATCCTATTTGGGTCCTGGTTTTAAGAGCAGAGGAGGAACGGCCGGGTCAGGCCTCCTCAAAGGCGTGTTTTGCTGAGTCTACTTCTGACAGGAAGTGCAGCACCTAGTTCCTTATTTGAGGGTTACTGCAATATCTTCCATGAAACCACATCACCCTCACAGTGCCAGACCTCAAGGAGTCCTACGGCATCAACCACAGCTCCACGGAGATGGAGCGAGAGAAGACAAGAGCCAGCAGAGGGGAGGAGGGAGGGGGAGGGGGACCACTGAGCCACCTTAAGATGGACAGAAAGCCACTTCCTTAGGTGTTAATAACACACCGCTGGACCACTTACGCTTCACATACACGTGCAGATTCTCTAGGAACCGTAGCACTGATACTCCTTCCTTTTTGACACAGTACAGTGGCCCACCTGCCCTTAACAACCAGAATGGGAAACAGCACAAAGGAAGAACCCATCATTTGAACAACTACTCTGCATTAGCACTTTGGCACAGATTCTATGCTGCTGAATAATTTAAAACACAAGTTTTATAAGGTGATGGTTAGAACATGAGTTGGAAAGTCTGACAGACTTGGTTTGACTCCTACTCAGACTGTACCACCTGTGGGATCTTGGGCTAGTCATGCTTCAATTTCTCAGCAGCTCAATTTCCCCGTCTGTAGAGTGGGAATACTAGGTTTGCTGTGAGATCAAGCGACCCTGACTGTGTTACCAGCATAGCATCTGGCTCTCCCAAAGTGCTCAGTAAACTGTGACTCCATGGGACGCCAGGGGTGGTGTGACTCTAATGAGCAAACCAGAAGGCAGTTTCTGAGCATTAGACATTTAAAAAGAAAGAGGCACGGAGACCCTGCCTGTGGGTTAACGGTCAGGCAGCCACCCCTGAACCACTCTACCGCTAGAAGAAAACAGGACACTCAGGTCCCTGCTGTTTCACGAGATAGCACGACAGAGGTGCAGTGAGTCGGACCAGGAAAAAATATGTTAGAAGCTGGATGGTGGTGCGAAGAGATGTCACGTTCACGTTAAGCTGAGGGCTCGTCTCACTGCCAATGAATCTTTGTTCCTAGCTCTCCAAATAAAGGGATGGGCCAAGTTCCTGAGAACTTCACGGCATGCTCTCATTTAATCTTAACAGACCTATGAGGTACGTGCTGTGACTTCCTTCCTATGTCTCAGACGAGGAAAACTGAGGTTCACAGATGACAAACAATAGGGATGCATTCAAGTTCTGCTTTGCTATTTTTTAAGGCCAAACAGCTAAATGCCTACCCAATATGTATGTGATCAACGATCAAGTACATAAAGTGAAAATCTCCTTATACACTCTTGCTGCAAAAATTCTAGTAACCAAGTAGAGCATACATGTATTTACTGTTGAGAGTAAAACATTACAATAATGAGTGATTGTGAAAACTGTTATGCCACTATGCACTATACAAGAGTGTTTCAGATGGTTAAAGTAACAGAGAAATGGCTTGACAGTTAATATGAATATTAAGAGTGCTCTGGCTAGGTAACTTTATGAAGCTCATTTTACCTTTTCTGAGCCACTACTGTTTACAAAAGAATAAATAATACAAAGAAGAATTATATTAGGATACATAAAAACTAGTTCTGATTAACTGTTTGCTAACTTGTTCATAACACCAAATAAACATTCACTAAAATAAATGCTTCAAGTTGCACATCTCTCATTCCATTTAAGCCATGTGCCTTTCAAGGAAGATTCTATTTGTAAATGATTCACGTCTTACAAGAGAAAAAACAAAAGCTGAAAAGTCAACATTGCCACCTCCAAATTTTACAAAGAGGAGACATGCCAAAACCATGTGTACCCACTATGACAAATTATCCTCAACCCAGATAGAAATGTATAAAGAAATAACAGGAAAAAACGAGGCGCCTCAAACACGTTTTGCTAATCAAATGTCAGGACAACAGACTCTATTAAGAATACTTCAAGGACATCACAATACACACCCATGCCTCTGTATCTGCAGGAATTGGTTCCAAGACCCCCCACCTACACCTATATCCGGGGATGCTCAAGCCCTTTATAAATGTTGTATAAAGTGTGTATGGACAATAAAACCACTGAGCAAAACCTTGCCAGAATGACTTTTCTAACGCTAACTAAGTTCAGCAGCTCAAGAACCTTTGAGAAGCACTAAATCAAGTATCCTAAGTACAAAATTCCTCTTAGGAAACATGCTCTGGAAGAACTCTCCTGAATTATAGTTTTCTAATACCTACCTGTTTAGGGACACTGATGTGTCAACAGGAAATGAGTATGCTGTTAAGGAACCGAGAGGGTGCAGACAGAAGCTGGTGACGCCAAGAAATCACTGCTGTTCCACTGGAAGACTTTTTAAAGCACTAAGCCTTAGTAAACACATAGAATTACTTTTTATACTCTTTCATATTTATTCCTGTACAAGACAACTTCATTCTACACTGGTGATAGCCAGCTTTGGCCAAATACTGATTTTAGCCACACAGGTTTATTCAACATTCCTTATATTCTTTGCTTAAAAATCATTTTCATTTCTGTTAATAATAAATGCAGGTAAGATGTTCAAGTCATTCTTTGTCCTGGTATGACTTTAAAGAAATTTCAAAATTCATCAAATGAAAATAATGTGTAATATACTAAAGGTGTGTGCTCCTTAGAGGGTAGAAAGTGCCAACTGATCCTTCATTTTCTCACAAACACCCAGCAAGTCCTATGCTCTACTTCCATGTTTTCTTCCACCTGGGTCTATAGTCAAGTCAGAAATACTTTCAGTATCACATGCTGTTGGCCACAGAAACTTTGTCGCCACTAATCAAGCTGTGTAAATTCGTAATTCTTCGAAGAAAACCTCTGAGGCGTAAATGTTACACCAAGAACACACACAGGCCGGGCCTGCTCGCATGCTCACTGCAGTGGGGAAGAGGAGTGCACAGCAGGAGTCCCGAGACACGTGCAATGGCTCTGTCGTTGCACAACTACCAGGACCCACCCACCTTCTCAGAAGGACCGAGGCGGCGCGACAAACCACGTGGTTAACTGACTGCGCGGTACCTGCCAGCTACGGTGACCACCTGCGACCCGAGGATAACGTGCCACCCCCAAAGGGTTCGGGAGAGGAGAAAGAGACGAGAATTTACCTGAAATGCCTGACACAAATACAATAAATGGTAACTACTGCAACTGTTAGATAAATACAAACATTATCCTCAGAAAGTTCATTTTGCAATTTGCCAGCAGGTTGCCAGATAAGGAAATCCTGAGATTAGTAGCTGAATGGCTTTTTTAAAAAGCAAACAATGAAATGTCAAAATTCTTAAAATGCTTCAGGTTAGAAGTTTACCAAAAAAGGAAGGGGGAAGCGGGGGGAGTCACTGAAAATCAAATCTATGAATCATTAGTTTGGTTAAAAGTCTGATAATGTTACCAAAAACGCCTCCTCACAAAATTGTATTAAGAGTTTTAAAACAACCAACACACAAGCTTGTGAATAATGCCAATTTACAAACCACATGGCCTTGGGCAAACTAGCCTTTTGGGTCTATCTTCTCACCTGTAGAAAAAATACCGACACTACCTGTATTAACTCTACCTCAGACATTTGCTAAGAGGTTTTAAGTAAGAACCCAGTGTAAAGCGCCAATGCAGCAGGTACTGTTATCACCCTACTTTCCACTCAGTTCTCCCACCCCATCTCGACCAAAACACAAAGCCCCAGGCAACACAATGAGAAAGAGGACGAGTGAATGGATACACGGAGGGAGGGAGGGTGGACAGACAAACACATGGTTGGATAGGACTTGGGCCAGAGCAATGTAAAGCTAAGATCCCCTGGAGAAGGAAATGGTAACCCACTCCAGTATTCTTGCCTGGAGAATCCCATGGACAGAGAAGCCTGGTAGGCTACAGTCCACAGGGTCGCAAAGAGTCGGACACGACTGAGGGACTTCACAATGTAAAGCTAAAACATCGTTTGCTTTTTCCATCATTTTGAATCTAAGTTTGTACATCTGTTTCATCCTTCCTCCTAAGCAAAAGCAAAGCCTACACATTTGTTTTGCAGCTGATGGGCTACTAAGGACCCACTTGCCAAGTACTTGAAGAGGACCCTAAACAGGCACCCACTATGTTCACAGGACGCCTTGCTCAACAGGACTGGGTCTCGTTGCGAAATGTGTCCACTTGAGTGCCAGTTACTCTACCACCTGACCCTGAGCTCTGGTTTCGAGAGCAAAGGTGTGGGCGCCACACCCCCAGACTCTCAGAGGGGGGTCAACGCTGCAGAAGCCACAGCATAAACCACCCACTGAGGGCCTGGGTCTGCCAGGCCGGGTCTCTGCCCTGCACACGTAGTCGAGTCACCCCCGCCCGGGCACACTGGACTCTGCGCCTGGTGTGCAGCCTCATGATGTTGGGCCACTCACTTCACCTCTCTGGCCTCAGTTCCCCCGATTATAAAATGGGGACAACAATACCTACCCTACCCACTCATTAGGCTGTCAGGAGAATCGAAATGCAAAAAGGTAGCCTAAGGGTAACCAAAAAATAGATTTAAAACCATATGATGGGAAATATAAACGTTAGGCTATTTTAGTGAGGATCTTGCTTTGCTTGGGAGAGTAGGCGCTGGGACTAAACGGAAAGCTGGTTGTCCCTAAGTGAGTGACCCTCACCCAGCCTTTCCCAAGTCTCCCTCCTCCTATCAAATCTGCGCTGAGGGAGGTATGGGACCCCGGCAATTCCACATTGCATGTATATCAGGAGCTCTACCGTTTCTACACAGCCTTGGGCCAGTTACTTCAATTCTCCAAGCCTCTATATTTCATCTATAAAACAGATAAAACCTATTTCACAAGGTTAAAATGAAGTATGACCTGCAACGTACCAACCATGATTTCTAGGGCACTGCAGGCATTCAACAAATACAGATTTGTTGAACTGATACGGAAAATGAGCTGAAGTACTGTTAGGACAAACACTTTCAAACTCATTCTTTGGGCAAATAAAATATTGCAGCACTTTCATGTCAACACTGGGGAGTGGAAATTCCTCAAAGAAATAACTCTTCCTGTAAGGCAGATAGCACTGTAAACGATTCCTTACCCATCTAGTTCCAACAACCCAGAGGCACCGACATCACGGGACATCAGAGAGCCACACTAATTCTTTAAAGTGTTACCTGCTGCACTGGGAAAGAATTCCAAACTCTTATCAAATAGCAATGTTCAAACGCTGCCTGAAAAGACTTCCAACATTTTGGCCATATTTTTCTTATATGAAGGAAAGGACAATTAAGGAAGGAAAGGAAAAATAAGAAAAGGGTGGATGACATCTATGTCAGCCACTGTGCTGTGCCCCGCTCCCTGAAATGCTATGTATTCTTTCCTCAAAGCAACTCCCTGAAGACGGTCCCTCTTATTCTTCCCATGTTATAAACAAGGCACTAAGGCTTTACATGAGAGGATCACCCAACATCACGCAGCTCCAGCTCTACACAGGCAGAGCCTGCACTCAAAACCAGACTGCTCCACTACAACTCTCCCGACCTCCCTGCTGCTGCTAAGTCACTTCAGTAGAGTCCGACTCTGGGTGACCCCATAGACGGAAGCCCACCTGACTGTAATTCACAGACAATTACAATTAACATTACAAAAAGGACAGTGTAGGCAGATCAATCGACGGGAAGGTGAGCTTCACTGATCAGTGAAAATCATTTCAGTGATTTTATGACTACATAGGACACTTCCACACAGAGTCCCTTTGCCTTCAATAAGGCATCTGCACAAACCTCACTTGGTTCTAAGAACCTATGGCGCAGACAGACGAGATATTATCCATAAGGAATGAGAGACATGAGACACAAGTGGGGAAGTGGCTTTTTCTGAGTCGCTCGTGCTGCTCAGTGGGGAAACTCAGGTATTAAGTTTTCACCCCTAAGCAATTCCACCATACTATACTGTCTCTCTTCAAGCTGATATATATTTAGAGCCCCATTATGTGTTCCAAAAAAACGGCCATAAACTGTATGATCAATGAACCCTGATTTTTGACACTGTACACACCCAGCCCGCAGTCATTATTCTAGGAAGTAGACATTACTGAAGCTCAGAGAGGAAAAGTTACTTCATAGGTCCAAACCAACACAGCTAAAAATGGCAGAGCCAAAGCACAAACTCAGATTTGACACCAAAGTTTGCACACTTTGCCTTTACCATGAACTGCCTCTGGGTCTCAGCTCTAGTGAGTGACCCAAGTCCTAAGGTTTCTTATTTGTCACTAAATGAACGAGGTAACAGGTAGCTCCCAGCTCTAACATTCGATGCAACACTTCTCTAATGCTGTCATTCCCGAGCATCCTAACCTAAGAGCCTGAAGACCTGGGTGTCTCCCTGCTCTGCCCATCACTGAGGGACCTTGGGCAGGGTATGCAACTAGCTCCTCAAAACATGGGAGATGACTGTGCATCCACCTAAAAGAAGTAGGTGCGGATGTGCAGGATCCTCTTCGAGGAGTAAGATTTCTCAGGCAAAACTGGTAACATTTTATTTAAGGTGAATTTTCAGATTACAAATGCATCCATATTCACAATGTAAATCAAAATATGAAGATGTGTGCTTAATTGTGTTCAACCCTTGTGACTGCCATGGACCACAGCCCACCAGGTTCCTCTGTCCATGGAGTTTCCTAGCCAAGAATACTGCAGTGGGGTGCCATTTCCTATTCCAGGGGATCTTCCCAACCCAGCGACTGAACCCACGTCTCCTGTATCTCCTGCATTGGCAGGCTGGTGCTTCACAACTGAGCCACCTGAGAAGCCCTAGTCAAAATAAAAACTAAAGCAAGAGAGCTATAAGTCAACAAAATCTCTCTCTTCCCTGTCACTGAACAAAGTGAAAATTAATAGCTACAGGTTACAGAAAAGGGGAACTCCCCAAAATGTCCTAAACAGAGGTTCCCTATAGACGTGAGTCTTACTTAAGAGAAAGCTTTTAACCCGAAGCACATTTCACATGGAAATGACTCAGTCAATCAAAGCAGACTATGGAAATAAGCCTTAGGGACACAAAGGCAGAAAGAACTTGGACCCAAATCAGCACAGCACCCTTTCGTTCCCTGCTCAAAACACTCGGTATAAGCAGCAAAGAATCAAAACAACAGATTTATCTTGGGAGAGGTATAAAAGGACTGAAATAAACTTGATGTTTCAGCTAAGGCTAAACAGTTACAATTAATGTAAAATGGATACAAACGATACTTCAATTTCATATTAACTGAAATGGGAGGGTAAGAGACAGGCCTACAGGAATTTACAATTTGAAAAGGAGAAGGAGTAAGCATACCCAAGTCTAAAGATTTTAGTGAGCTACTAAGAAAGATAACCATCAGCACAGCAATTCTTCACTTCCCACAAATCTCATTGTGAATTTCACAAAATGAACTCTTTATTCAGAAACACACATGCATAAACTTCTGTTAATGTCAAAGGCTGTGGATCCGAGGAAGTCTCCCCTCGGGTTCTCCGAACCTTAGCAGGGAGCCCAGCCACTCTGGCCAGCCTCTCAGCAGATGTGGCTTCTGTTTCTGGCTCGGCCACCTTGTCACTCTCATCCCCTCGCTCTGCCACTCTGGATCTCAGCTTCCTCATCTGCTAAAGATGATCTCATCTCTCCCGACTCTCTATGCTGGAAACTCTAGAAGAGTCTATTGACATCACAGGAAGAGTGAGGGATTTAGTAAAATCACCTCCTGATCATTTCTTAAATTGCTAACTATGACTCTTGAGAGTCCCTGGGACTGCAAGAAGATCCAACTAGATGATCCCAAAGGAAATCAACCCTGAATATTTCATTGGAAGGACTGATGCTAAAGCTCCAATACTTTGGCCACCTGCGGTGAAGAGCTGACTCATTGAAAAGACCCTGATGCTGGGAAAGATTGAAGACGGGAGGAGAAGGGGATGACAGAGAACGAGATGGTTGGATGGCATCACTGACTCAATGGACATGAGTTTGAGCAAACTCTGGGAGACAGTGAAGGACAGGGAAGCCTGGTGTGCTGCAGTCCACGGGTTGCAAAGAGTGGGACACGACTTAGCGACTGAACAACAGTTAGGACGTGGCACTTTTTCTAGGCTGCAGAACAGTGACAGCCAGAAGAATCTCAGTTCAGAATTACACCTGTGACAGGGTGCTCCTTCTGCCCTGCTGCAGCCCCACTGCACGGCCCCACTCTGATCGAGGCTTCCCCAGCCGGCTTTCCTTTACCTACTCCCTTTCGAAAGGAGCTAAGCGGCTGTCTCACATGCAACAGAGGTGGCAGCATAAAGCAAAGTCTCTCCTCCAAAAGCACACACTCTAGTTTCCTTAAAGCTGTGCTGCAAGAATGGTCTTGTGACATCCTCTCCCGGCATATAAAGAAGCTGCTGTAATCATTCTATTTCCCCATCTGGATGGCAAACCGTAACCAACTCTGCTTCCCAGAAAAACCTCTGCACTCTAAGATTGAATCTGGAGAAAACTGCATTTGAACTTCACAGCAGTAATATGGAGTTGATGGTCTCAACTTCTGGGACAAGGCCTGTCTTCCAGAGGCCATGAGGCAGACAAGCAGAAGGAATCCAGTCGCTGGCCAGATGGGAAGTGAGAGGGAACGGAACGCGCTGCCCTCTGGAATACTGTCCCGGGAGAGCTCAAATATCCACAGCTCATCTGACATGAGGTGTGCCCCTCCCGCTGTCACTGGATCAGAGGCACCCATCAGAAAGCTTTCTGCAAGGAACCTCCTGTCTGGAGTGACTGGAGATGTTATAACCATGGGGCAGGTAAAGAACAACAAACAACCCCCCACCCCCATTTGTATAACAGGAAGTTACATTACATTGAGATCTCTTCTGGGCCCTTCCAGACTACCCCCACCACACACACACCCACTCCCTCACACACACCCACAGACACACACAGAATTTAGAATAGTAAAAAATATAAGGCAACTAAATAGAATCTAACATGGGTAAAATAACTGAGAATTTGCAAAGACTGACTTAATTTACAAGGGTCCCTCAATTGTTAAAGAACACAGATCTGATGGGATTGATTCTTGCTCATCCAGTGGAAAAGATGGTGATGATCATAAAGCAGTAAAAAATACATTAAATAAGAGAAATTATAGTTGACATTTTCTGTCTTTTATAAATACTCCAAAGAAAAGTACTGGCTGGGGAGAATGGATACATGTGTATGGATGGCTGAGTCCCCTCACTGTTCATCTGAAACTATCACAACTGTTTTTGTGTGATACCCCAATATCAAATAAGAAGTTAAAAAAAAAAAAGTGTTGGCTGTCCTAATGCATTTATTTTTCTATTTACTCAAGAAAAAAGGAAGACGAACTCTGAATGTTTTGACGAACGGCCTTCCTTCCAAGCACTCTCTGAAGAGTCAGAATGTGTAACGACTGGACCCAAAAAGCACATAGGCAGGATTTCCGAAGCACGTTTCCAGGACAACTCAGCTGCTTTTTACTGCTCCTCGTATGAAAAGACCACTGCACTCAATTTATTTATAGAGATTACATTCAAACCAAAACTTAGTGGTTCAGCATTACTTTCTATATGCAATTATTAAAAGTATCTGTTTCAGGTTAACTCTTTCAAGAATTAAAGACATATCAGGGAAAAAAAAACATATACAGCACAGAAAAACTGTTCCCTCTTGGACTAAGCTGGGGAAAACTGGATATCCTGGTTCATAGAGTGCTACCCTACAGACCAGACTATTCTGAGTTTTCAGTAAAATTTAAGAGGCAAGAAACAGTGAGGGCAGAGAAAGCTGAGGAAAGGGAAGAAAAGGGAAGGTGACTTACGTGTGTTCCTCTCAGACAATGAAGTGCTGAGCAGGAGCAAGCTTACCGACCTCCGACCTCCAGACCTCCGACCTCCAGCGCAAGGCAAGGCACAGAGCTGAGGGTTTAGTTCCCAGCTAAGGCTGGAGATGCCACGTGGGCGGGGTTACTGTGAATCGGGGGCGGGGCCGGGGCCCAGAAGGAGGAAACGGGGAAGGCGCACTTACTCGGTCAGGAGCCGGTGCAGCTTGTGATAACCCCGCTCCAAGGCCAGGCTCACAGGTGTCGCTCCTTCCTGGTTGTGGATGCTCAGAGCTCCGCGGCCACCTGGTTTCTGTAGCAGGAACCACGTCAACCTCAGCAGACCCAGCCGCACGGCGAAATGCATCAATGTCTCTCGGGGGCCACCATCTGCACACAGGGGACAAGTCGAAGATCAGGGAGGAGAACGTGAAAATCCAGAGCAAAAAAACAAAAGGACGGTTCAGGTCAATGCCACTGCCTCCAAGCCCCTGAGAGCATACCATTAAGCCTCAACATAAGCATGAACAATTTTACCGTGGCAGAGTACAGCTCTCAAAGACAAAACGAAGCTAGAAAAAAGGATGAGAGGCCAAATCTCCTATAGGAGACAATCCTACAAAAGAGGAACCATTTCTATATTCTGATTTAATGCGGTCGTTAAGAGTGACTGCACACATACGGGAGGGGAGGGAGGGAGAAAGACAGACAGACAAAAAAAACTAAGAAGTGAATGCAGCCTCGCTACATGGGGATCAGGTTCCAAGGGGAATAGCTGTTGGGGCTTAGATGGGTGTATCAAAAAGTATAATTACTTAAAAAAAAAAATCACCCAGAGAGGAGTTGGCTAGTGAAACACTAAAAACAGGTTCTGCTTGTTAAGTACACACAGGTCTTTTTATTCTCCCACATGAAGGGCAAATCAAATTGCTGGCAGCGGCAGCATTTTTTGTTTGTTTGTTTAAGAAAGAAATGCATCTTCAGGCATAATAAGAAAGACCGACTCCAAGAGGATAGGCTAACAATTTCAGAAGGAAAAATACGTGCCTGTTTCACCTGAAGTGAAGGCCCCTTCTTGGTACAGAGTCACTCTGAAAGTGGCAGAGTGAGGAAGGGCTTTGGAGTCAGACAAATCTGGGTTCCCATTTGGCATTTACCGTCCGTGTGACTGGACACAACCCGTTTCAGCTCTTGGAGCTCCCCTCCCTGCCTCCCTAGAGCGGGGCACCATGGTGGGCGAGATGCCTGTCAGGTGTCGGCTGCAGGGGGTGTTCAATGAATGTTGCATTCCTGCCCTTCCCCGCTCTCTGCTCTGTCCCTCCTGACCTCCAATCACAATCCAGGTTCGCGGGCAACACTCTCTGCGCCTCGTCAGACTTGGAATGACGAGGCTGGGCTTACCTGACCCCAGGGCGTACCACTCAGAGTCTGGAATGGGAATGGTGCCCTGAGGTCGTGCCTGCTTTCGTCCCCAGCTGCGCTAACATCTCTCACTCTCCAAAGCTTCCCAGAGGTCTCGATATACCCCACCGGGCATGCTCACCCTTCTTGGACCCCAGTGTTTTCCCCTTATATTTAAGTCCCTGATGCTTCAGATGTGAGCAGTAGGGTAAGAATAAATGCATCGCAGCCCTGCAATTGTTCGTGAACTGCACTGTCTTCTAACGTCACAGGTGCCTTAGTCTAGTCTCCTTATTGCCGGGGTAAGTCTCCTGGGAGGCAAAAACCAGCTTTTGTATTTTACACTGTCCCTACAGAACTCAGCACACTAGGTGGTTTATATGATGGGTGGCAGAGGCATAAGGCTGGAAAGATATCAACACTACGGGAGGAACCAGTGCACGTGTGGGCGCCAATGTGAATAAAGAACTCAGAGCAGGTGACCAGGCCAGGAGGAAGGACAGAAAGAATTTTCAGAAAAGATCAAGTATCACCACGTGACATGTGCCTTGCACTTGTTCGCAGGCACTCTGACACCCTTATCAAATACCAAAAGCGAATAAGGCACTGCCGGGGAACTCGGTGATTTTTTACAGACTGGTTAATCCGGCCTCACCAGACGGCACCTCCTTAGAGCAGTTCCTCTGCGCCCCACTCTTCCTCATCCCTCACTTGCTGAGCCAGCTCAGCCTTCAAAAGGCAGAGTTCCAATAACAAGGCAATACACCTGCTGGAAGCTGGCACCCTGATTCCAGCACCTGGAGAGCCCCAACTCTCACCCTACAGTCCTCAGGAGCAGGTGCCACGTCTGCTTTTAGGTCGCCCCCTCTCTGCGGTCAACAGGTAGTAAGAACGGTACTGTCTGGTGAACGCTGCTCACTGCCACGCACCGGGCTAGGTGCTTTGTATCCACTCGTTCCATTTTCACAATAACCCTCTGAGGCCTTGTTCTCCTCTTTCTGTGGAAGAAGACAGGTTAAAAACTGCCCACAGCAAAACCCAGCAGGATCTGAAGATGCTTCTGTCTTAAGTCTAGAAACCAAACCCTCTCCGTTACTCTTTTTGTAAAAAAAAAAAAAGAAAAAAAAAACAAAAACCAATCACACAAGCATTCTCATGCTGTAGCTTAAGCGGCACCTTCTCTTGTTTTCCTCCAAAAGTAATTTTTCTTACCTAAAACACTTTCATCATCGCTTTTGTTCCATTCATCTCAGTTAAAATCCAGAAGATCTACAATTTAGAATTGACCTCTGTTCTGTTTTTTCTCTCTCTTGAGATCTGTTTTCTCTGTAACTGTGAGAGCTGCTCAACTTTGTTTTTCAGATCACTAACTGCATTTCCTATGATGTCAATTGGGTCTTTTGTCCCCAATCTGAATTTAATTATGCTATGGCATTCTGGTTGTCCTTGCATCATTTAAGACAACTCCCTTCCATCTTTGCCCTCATTGTGATGGCTTTTCTGCAGATGTAATTAAAGGGCCTAATCAGCTGATTTAATAAGGAAGATTATCCTGGCGAACCTGGGAAGGCCTAACCAAACCAGCTCGAAGGCTTTAAAGACAGAGCTGAGATTCCCCTGGAGAGAGAAGAAATCCTGCCGGAAGGGGACAGTATCGGCCTGTGGCCGTGGAGTCCATCCAGCCCAAGACTTCCCTTCCTGTCCAAGGAGGACAGCCTTGGCTCACGCTGGTGGGCTTGAACTTGCCCCAATCTTCTCTTCTACTCTCGCCTTCCCAATTTTGGACTTGCTTAGCTAAGTCCCCACAACTGTGCAAGCCATTCCCTGAAATAATCTTCTGACCGGTTCTGGTTCTCTGGTTGACCCTGATTAACATAATCATTAAACTTATTTTTTTCTCCCTCATTGCTTCCTTCTCTGATTTTATAACAGGTCTGACTTCTTCAATCTCTTAAAGGACAAATGAAAAACCTCTTCTGAATTTTCCTTGGGTTTCTTCATGAAAATTAGAGAGGCTCCCATCTGAATATGCATGACCCTTTACCATTCCCTTTCTGTTTCACTGTTATTTCAAGGGCCTTATGCTGGTTGGTTGATTTTCCTGTTTAATTATTTTCAACTGGAAAAAAAATGCTCTGTGGGCCTGGGCCAGCTTCCCATGGAGAAGGCAGGAGGAAGCGTCTTGCTTCCTATCTGCTCATGTGCTGGAAGCCTCCCTCACACTCAGCTCAGCAGAGAAAAGGGCTGTGCCCCGTCCTCGTGAGAGATGTCTGCACCTTTCAAGTCATTGGATTTTCTGTTTCAGCAAAGGGTTCTGAATTCTGTGAACAAAGCGGTAACCCAAGGCTGTGTGTGCTTTTCCTACGGCCCGAGCCACCCTGCTCCCAGTGCTCTTTGAATATGTATCTGGGAGACTCCAAAATCTCCGCTCCTCCTACGGTTCTGGTCTCCTCAAGTAAACCTCAGGTCCAGCATGATGCAGAAATTCTCACGCCTAGTGGGGGTGGGCAACAGCAGGCCCATGCGAGAAACAGGCATTTGGAAAAGTGCCACTCGCAACTTTGTGACAGAATCAAGGTTTGAGAGGCAATAAAACCTTTTGGAGCTGAAGTGCTCCATGATGAGGAAACACTTGTCTTGGAATCAATCCTGCAGATTATTATATATTATAAAATATCTTTACCAGCTTATTTTCTTTTTTAGCAGCTATGAATAGGTGAAAACATACAAAAATTCTAGTGAGTGCAACTAAGGAAAAATTTCCATGGAAAGCTATCAAACAGTCTGGAAAAGGTATGGGAATTAAAATCCCAAATGATTACCGTTGTGGTTTCACTAACTAAACATCAGATACAAAGAACTGAGAACACAAGGGCTGCTGTTTAGCGCAAACTGGCTTAAACCTGTCTCATCCTTCTCTCCACCCCAAATCTCTCTACCCCAGAGATGATCAGATCTTCTCGGTTAGTTATACAACACCATGACTAAATAAAAATGTAGGTTTCCCCCAGGATCTTGCTCCTCTTTGCTTTCTTCAGAGCAGGGCTTTCAAGGCCCACCTTCTGTTACCAGAAAGTTATGTTGACTGCTGCTGTACGAGGGTCTTTCAGGGGAAAAACCATCTTAGTTCACCCTTCCACTAACCACAGAGGTGCTGAAAACCTGAGACAACTCAGTGAAACTTGGCAGCTCAGAGGGAAGATACTCCCACCCCACCATTCACCCTCCACCCAGATGAACCTGTACTATTTGCCTTGAAGGCAGAACTAAGGCAAAAAATGTCCAGGGCTTCATGTAACTAGGAATTAAAGAACCTTGAGGAGGATAAAACAGACAAACTCCCTCTTGATGATGTATGGGTAAGGAAAGACTTTAGAAATAAGCTCAAAAAATATCTCATTCTGCTTCAAAGAGGTTTTTGTTTTTTTAAAAGTCCTTTTATAGAACATGCTGCTTTCCCGCATCAGAGCTTATCATTGTTTTGTCCAAAAGGTTACTGGATACTGGTCATGGCATGCTAAAAATGAAGAGCCTGGAACTTTCCTGCTGGTCCACTGGTTAAGAATCCACCCTGCAATGCAGGGAACATGAATTCGATTCTTTGTCGGGGAAGCAAGATCCTATATGCTGCCAGGGAACTAAGCCCACAGGCTGCAACTGCAGAAGCCTGCACATCGCAGCTACCGAACCTGCGTGCTTTAGGGCCCAGATGCCACAGCTAGGGAACCCAGCGCAGCCAAAATTAAAAAAAAAAAAAAAACTTTTTAAATAATAATAAATTTTTTATAAGCCTGCAAACTAGCATACATTCCAGGATATCTTTTCCCCCGTTTTACAGATGAAGAAATTGAGAAACAGAGAGATTAAATATTCGGCACACACTCTTGCAATGAAGCCAGATATTAACAAATTGACCCTGCAGCCTATGCTTTTTCCACTTCATAATATCAGGCCTAAACCAAGAGTTCTTTTATTGTTTTTTAATTTATTTTTAATTGAAGGATAATTGCTTTACAGTATTGTGTTGGTTTCCGCCAAACGCCAACAGGAGTCAGCCATAGTGTACACCTGTCCCCTCCCTCCTGAACCTCCCTCCCCACCCCAGCCCTCTAGGTTGTTTCAGAGCCCTGGGTTTGAGTTCCCTGCTAAAGCCAAGAGTTCTTAATGTCATGTTCAGGCCTGTGGTTCAGGGAGATTGACTCCTGAAACAGTATGTAAAATTTTGCAGGTAGGTTCCTATGTGTATTTTTCCCTCCGGAGAAATCAGAGCTATTTCTAAAAGAGTTAGTGACCTGAGCCTTAAAAGTTAAAAAGCGCTGAGTGGGAGGATTAACCACAAATCTTCCCTCACTTCTTTGTATAAGTACTAGGCTGGAACACCTGTAAACACCCAGCTTTCAACAGGAAGCAGTCCTGTTATATAATAAGTGCTCTATTTAGCTGCATGATTAAGTCAGTCAGGCACCAAGCTGACTTACCTTCTTCCTTTAAACATCTTTCAAAAAGCATCTGATGTGCAACTCTCTGCTCTAAGCAGACTGTTTCTTTGCATTTGTCCCCCTTCCCTGGTGGCTCAAGCAGTAAAGAATCCACCTGTATGCAGGAGATGTGCAGGAGACCCAGGTTCAATCCCTGGGTCAGGAAGATATCCTGGAGAAGTGAATGGCTCCATTATTCTTGCCTGGGAAATCCCATGGACAGAGGAGCCTGGCGGGCTACAGTCCACAGGATCAGAAAGAGTTGGACACCACTGAGCGACTAAACCCACCACCACCCAACAATAAGCAAGGAACTAATACTGACTCTTTGTCTGTTGTTTAGTTGACTCTCCTGCAACCCCCATGGACCATCGCCTGCCAGGCTCCTCTGTCCATGGAAATCTCCAGGATTTCCAGGATTACCACCAAGACACACAACCATCCAATACCCAAAGAATTTCCCCAGAATACCCCTTTGTGGTCAGACCTTTCTCCTACTTCAAGCCCCTGGAAACTACTAATCTATTTTCTGTCCCTACAATTTTGCCCTTTCTAGTGAGTGAGTGCTGAAAGTTGCTCAGTTGTGTCCGCCTCTTTGTGACCTCTTGGACTGTAGCCCACCAGGCTCTCCTCTCTCCATGGGATTCTCCAGGCAAGAATACTGGAGTGGGTTGCCATTCCCTTCTCCAGGACCCTTTCTAGAAAATCATATAAATTGAGTCACAGAATAACTTTGGAAACTGACTTCTTAGTGCAATACATTTAAAATGCATTCAGGTTCATGCACATGTCAACAGATTATTTCTTTTTATTGCTGAGTAGTATTCCACTGTATGGATGTACCATAGTCTCTACAGTCACCTAGTGAGAGAGATCTGGGTTGTTTCTAGCCGGGGGTGATTATAAATAATGCTGCTATAGGTACATTAGGGCAAAGATTTCTTTAAGTAAATGTAACTTTTCACTTTTCTAGGACAAAGAGTGAAAAGTGGGAATGCTAGGTCACATAATAAATATAACTTTATAGGAGACTGCCAAACTGTTTCCTAGGGTGGCTCTATTCCAGCAAGGTATGAGATGCTGTTTTGCATCCTTGCAAGTAACTGGTATTTTTAATTTTGGCCTTCCTAAAAATGTGTAACAGTGCCTTATTGTGGTTTTCAGGCATTTCCTTAAGTGTCCAAATTTGAATTAGCCTTCCTGTACAATAGAAACTTAACATGGAAAGACCATAAAAATATTACATCTGGCAAGCTTCCTATTAAAGACAAAGATGCTAAGACCCAGAGAAGAGAAGGATATGTCTAACATCTCAGACCTGTGCTTTTCCTACAGTTCTTTTAAACTAGGTGACATGAAAAAACTATCCAATTCCTGTGCTTTCTTTAAACAAGACAAAGCAAAACACACAAAACAACTTTATGCCCCATAAATAACTAATGCAACCCTTCTTGATACTGATTTATCAATGGCAACCAGAATAATCATTCCAATCACAACACAGAAACAGCAGGAGTGGACTTCCCTGGTGGAGCACTGGATAAAAATCCTCCTGCCAATGCAGGTGTCAGGGGTTCGATCCCAGATCTGGGACAATTCCACATGCGGGAGCAACTAAGCCCGTGAGCCACAACCACTGAGCTGGCATGCTGCAACAACCGAAGCTTACCTAGAGCCCGTGCTCTGTAGTAAGAAACGCCACTGCAGTGAGAAGAGCCCCCGCAGAGAGAAGCCACCGCGGAGAAGCCCACAGACCACAATGAAGAGTAGCCCCCTCATCGCAAGTAGGGAAAGCCCACAGAAAATGCTGAAGACCCAGAGTGAGCAATCAATCAACAAACAAATCAATATTGGGCGGCGGGGGGGGTGGGGTGGTGGTGGTGTGGAACAGCAGGACCTAGAGATGTCTGAACATTAGGCTTCTGGAAAAGCGCCCACTGTCCTGTATAAAGGCAAATCTTCTGGTCTCTAGATCTCAGTAATGCAGAGGTTTCTTAGGCACTATGTTAAAAAGAAAAAGGATAAATGCTCGTTCCCTTCATTTGAGCATCCAAAGTTCCTTTTGTATTTTACCTGGCAGGAATGCCCAGTCTTATCTTGAGAGGAAGCCCCTGACAGTGGGGTCCCCTTCCTGCAACTGGTCACCGCCCCAGTGGTAAAATTCAGTGGGTCTAAGAGAACCAAAGCTAGCAAAACCTCACTACCCTTCTTCCATGAGAAGAAAACAGCTATCTGATGGGTCTAGAGAACGGGGAACTGGGCACCCTCCCGGTTCAGCCCCGCTGAGCACTTGTCCTCAGTCAAGGTCTGCTTGCCTGTGGGGGGCCAGGGCCTTCTGGGCGACCCCTTCATAACACAATAACCAAAGTTGAGAACACTGCAGGGCAGTCCTGTGACTGTCCCGTTCTTCCAGAGATAAGAGTCAAGAGGATTAGCAACACCTTCCGGCAAGCAGACTGAAGTCAGCCTTTCCATTCGGTTTCTGTCAGGAACAAAGCAAACACTCTGATCTCTGTAACTCCTAAATCTTTCCATTAGATCTGCACTCAGGAGGGAAAGATGACGCTGTTCGTTGGACTCCAGGTATATGCTGCTTCATCAGATGTGTGTGTTTACACACACACAGACATTCACAACCTCTAATAGGTGTCATTTTACCACAAGAATAATGACAAAGGAAATCCCCTGTCAGAAAAAGAGGAACATATATAGATACCTACTACCTCACTGCCTTTTAAAAAGTGGAGCCCCTCCTTCCATGAACAGGGAGAGCGAGCAGATGAAATAAACCAGAGTGAGAGTACTCTGGTTAAAAGCGTGAGGGGTGGGGCGTTCCAGGTCTCGGTTTGCTCCCCTGCGCGCCCCTCCTGATGACTCCCCTGTCTTTTCCTTCTTCCAACCTCATGGAATCCCTAGAGACCTTGAGAATACAATAATGAAAATCCTGTCTTTGATCTTTAGAAAGAAGTGTCAAACGTTCCTCTGCTGCCCTCCTCATGAAGGACGGGCCTCTCTCTACACACAGGAGATCAAGCGTGAAGTCCAGGCCACGAAACGGCATCGAGCCACAGGCTACTCTGACAGCTGCCGCTGCGACTGAGCACTCTGTGGGGTGGTTTCCCGACAAGAACAGGCCCGACAGCTCAGCAGGAGGACCCAGGGGAGGCGCCACTGAGGCCACGCCGCTCCTGTAACAGCAGAGTCTACACAGCCACCGTGGGAGACGGGAGGGTCATCCCCGTAGGAAAGCAGCCCCATCCAAAAACAAAGAAGCCCGAGCTCAAAGGCTGCGGGTCATCCGAGGTCCTTACCGTGTGAGGCTGCGTCTGTCCCCAGCACATTCCACTCCGCTGGCAGCTTCAGGTGCCTGAAGGCTAGGGCGACTTTCTCATCAAGGGAGTTCACGTCTGTGGACGGGGGTCCTGAGCGATCCAGGAAACGGGTGAAGTTCAGGGCCTGCTGGTTGCCAGCGCTGGTGGCCAGGAACTGGGCTGCGTCGTAGGCCTCGTCCTGGATGAACTGGAAGTCCTCTTCCGCCACCACGAACACGGGCAGGCCCTCTTTGGAAGCGCAAAGCAGCACCTTCACTGTCTCGCAACAGTCATGACCTAAGGAGAAACAGGCAGCAGGAAGATCAGGGCCCTCCTCCTGAAAGACGGGGTGGGTGTCTCAGCTCTTCCTGCGTGACACACACGCTCCCCCAACCTGAAAGGACCCCCTCCTTGCCCCAAACTCTGACAGCAATCTTCCACGCTTCACAAAACTCTATCTCTAATTCATTTTTCACAAGTGCTATTTGCAAATATCAATTGGTTCCCCTGTTGTTATTCAGTCAATCAGTCATGTCTGATTGTCTGCGACCCCATGGACTGTAGCCCACCAGGCTCCTCTGTCCATGAGATTTCTCCAGGCAAGAATACTGGAGTGAGTGGCCATTACCTTCTCCAGGGGATCTTCCCAAACCAGAGACTGAACCCACGTCTCCTTGTCTCCTGCATTGGCAGGCAGGTGCTTTACCGCTGAGCCACCTGGGAAGCCCCGGTTCCCCTTCCAAATTAACAGATTAACTTTGTATTCCAGTTGCCACCATGCTGGCAGCATAATGTTTGGCATTAACAGTCTCTGAAAATCTCAATATACACTAATTTGTTCAACTTGAACAAATTAAAGAATGAAAGCTCAAGGACAGTGGGATGAGGCTTAGCATCCAGTGGGAAGGCTCCTGAGCCACCCTGGTTCTGGAAACCCAGCAGGGAAAAAGACACTTCCACGGGTTACCCGGCAGGAACTGGACTGAGGCCCCAGTGCCCCACGGATAGAGCCTGGCAGGGCACGGACCATAAGATGGCAAAGAGTCAGACACGACTGAAGCGGCTGAGCAGGCACCAAGCACGCGACCTGATTTCACCTTACTATTGGCAAGCAATTCAAGGCAGAGAAAATAACTTTTGCTCTGAGATGCCCATTCTTTCCTGTAAAGAAAAGAGAACTTCAAAGAAATTGCCTTGTTTGCACAGGGATGATGCAATGCTAGGGCCAGAGACCACGGTGCCCACTGCCCAGAGAGGCAGAGAATGCACGAGCTCTGGGCATCAGGCAGCAAGCTACCTGCCACCTCAGGGCACTCCGCTGGTGTCTAGACCGGGAAGGTGTGAGCACTGTTCCCGCAGGGAGGCATTCCTGGAAAATCAGATCTTCCCTGGGGTTTTCAGCCTCACCATGTTATGCATTTCCAAGATGCGGAATGTATTCATCAAAACACACTTTTTCTCCACCTTCAGGCACTGATCTCAGCTGGTTGGAACTATGCTCCTAACATCATCATTTCTTCCATAACTATCTTTCTGATGGGAAAAGAAACTGGAGTTGGTGTTTCTGTGTGAGCTGCGCCCCCTGGCGCACTGCCTGAGGAACTGCAGGCACCTGAGGGCCAGGCTCCCAGAGACCACACACACGCAGAGCCCTTCCTGGCTTCTGGATGAGCTGGAGGGTCCCTGAGTGCCAGACCACAGGCGCAGCCAACAGAGGCTTCCTACCCGGCAGAGCAAACTAAACTAAGCTTTCTGCTGTCTTTGAAAGAGAAAACAATCATTTTTTCCCCACTGTGACCAACGAGAGAAGTAAATCAATATTCTACAGACTTCCCCCCACCCCCCCACCATGTGTGTGTTAGTCGCTTAGTTGTGTTCGACTCTTTGTGACCCCCATGGACTGCAGCCCATCAGGCCCCTCTGTCCATGGGATTCTCCAAGCAAGAACACTGGAGAGGGCTGCCATTCCCTTCTCGAGGGGATCTTCCCCACCTAGGGATCAAACCTGGGTCTCCTGGCATTGCAGGCAGATTCTTCACCATCTGAGCCACCAGGGAAGTCCCTTTCCCCCCAGGAGTCTCTTTAAAGGCTTTCCTTTGTGACAGAAAGTCTCTCACTGGTGTGTAATCTAAGGATGGGAACAAGTACTGACTAACCAAGAACCTATGACACACCAGGGATCTCATTTTCTTAACACAACAAATGTATATGCTGTGTACTGTCCTCACGTTACAGATGAGAAAACGGAGACTTCAAGAGAGAAACTGCCCAAATTCACACAACTGTGAAGCAGAATCTGTCAGGTCTGATGCTAAACATCATGGTGTGAGAGTCCTGTAAAGCATCGCTTACAAATAAACTAGCAGCAGTGACAGTTACGTCTCTGTCTGCAAGAAGCCCACCCTATACTTGGCATGACAGGCCAGTACGACTATTAAAGCCACAGGAACAGGGTCACGAACCCCGGAAATCAGTCTCCATACAAGTGTGTAACTCCACCAGCCGCTCCCACTGCCTTCCCAGCTTAACTCCTTGTAGAAGGGCTGTGGAAATCACGCATCCTCTGCCCCCATGGGCACGGCTGTGTATGTACACTCAGGTCTGCATTTCAATTCAACAAATACGCAGAACGTATACACCTATTACACAAAATGAAACTGGGGGGAAAAATATTCACCTTTCTTTGAAGGGCAGCCAGCCTAATTATATAAGACAACTTCAGCAGGAACAAATCAGCTGGTTCAGGTAGTTAAGGTTCAGGTGGTTTTCCTGGCAGAAAATATTTCTTTGAAACTGTTCTGTCACATTTAACAGCTAACATCTGGGGAGTTCCCTGGCGCTCCAGTGGTTAGTCCATCATGTTTTCTATTAGGCTCAAGTGGTTCAGAGAATTGGTTTTTAATCCCTATCTATGACCTTTCAGATAAAGTATATAGGGAAAAAAAAAACATTTTTCAAAAGCGGAGGTTATATAATAATATGAACCCATTAATAAAACTGAAATCACTGCATCTACCCACATAAAATATCTTACTACCACAAATTAGCTCTAAAGACTTAACTATTTTCAGGGGCCATTAACTTAGGACTGCCTTTGTACACACAAAATACAAGGTATTAACAATGTCTACATCTTCATGGCAAAAGAAGGGATGGGACGGGAAACCATATCCAATTTGACCACAATTTAACTCCTTTTTACATGAAAACAGAAGCTGCAGCATAAAGAAGAGTAACAAGGTTTTCAGCTAGTTCCATGGTGTTTTTCCTTCCACTCAAGTTCCTGGTAACTGAGAGAGGAAAGAAAAATACAAGTCCTGTTAAAGAGGGGGAAGTGCTGGAAACTCTACTGAAACCCTTCTGAGCGAAAGACCTCGAGAGAATTGAGAGAGGGGAAGAAGAGTCAGACTGCTAAAGAAACGAGGCCTGAACCTCAACTCCATTTTTTTTTTACACTGACTTCTGAATGTAACGCACAAGCAGGTCTGATGAGTTTTACATCAGAAGTACCGAGTAAATCATGGGCTGGAAGAGGTCTGACCGTTACCGAGTGAATTCTAAGAGGTCATGAAGTAGACTAACAGCTAGGGGAGAGTCAGGAAGTATCAGTTTGAGAGGGTCACATACACAGCAAGCACCTTACAGAAACAGGTGTCTACTACTACCCGTGGTTACAATCTTTTTAATACTATCAGCTGTTGTGGTTCAGTCCCTAAGTTGTATCCAATTCTTTGCAACTCCATGAACTGCAGCATGCCAGGCCTCTCTGTTCCTCACTAGCTCCAGGAGTTTGCTCAAACTCAGGTCCGTTGAGTCGGTGATCCCACCCAACCACCTCACCCTCTGCCGTCCCTTTCTCCTCCCGCCCTCAATCTTTCCCAGCATCAGGGTCTTTTCCAGTGAGTTGACTCTTCGCATCAGGGGGCCAAATACTAGAACGTTAGCTTCAGCATCAGCCCTTCCAATTCAGGGTTGATTTACTTTAGGATGGACTGGTTTGATCTCCGTGCAGTCCAAGGGACTCTCAAGAGTCTTCTCCAACACCACAGTTCAAAAGCATCAATTCTTCAGCACCCAGCTTTCTTTATAGTCCAACTTTCACATCCATACATGACTACTGGAAAAACTACAGCTTTGACTAGAGGGATCTTTGTCAGCAAAGTAATGTCTCTGCTTTTTAATATGCTGTCTAGGTTGGTCATATATTTTCTTCCAAGGAGCAAGCATCTTTAACTTCATGGCTGCAGTCACCGGCTGGAGTTATTTTGGAGCCCGAGAAAATAAAATCTGTCACTGTTTCCATTGTTTCCCCATCTATTTGCCATGAAGTGATGGCAACAGATGCCATGATCGTCATTTTTCGAATGCTGAGTTTTAAGCCAGCTTTTTTACTCTCCTCCTTAAAATGCTCCTATTCAGGTGACTCAAGGCAAACAGATCTCTATTACTGTACCGAGAGCTTCCGCATAAGCCCAACACAGCTTCTGAGCTAAACGCTGCCCCGACACACTGGAGAACTGAAAATATAAAGGGGGAAGAATGAAGAAAAACAACATGCAACCGGAGCACCTGGGCGGGAGACAAACATGTAACTGCTCACGGTCCTTTTTGGGCTGAGAGGTCAGGAGGTGTTGTGCTCCTGAGGTCAGTGAGCTTTTCCGCAGGCTCCTTACACTGGATGAAGCACCTGTATCCATGGCAACGCAATGGTGCCACAGATAAACAAAAGTGCTTAAGCATGACCCAACAATTACTTCATTTCCTATTAGGCTAAAAGTGGCACACATCCCATCCGGGCCTTCTCTTTTGAGGATGAAACAATCGGGACTTTGTTTTGCCCGCACGCCAACAAAAGGGAACCCTGGAAGTGCTTGCTGGACCAGCCAAGCCCAGACCCACTCAGTCGTTTCCTATGACAAAGACTGCATTCGCCGTCAGTGTTGGAAAAGACAAAAATAATACACTTTACTACTTCAGTTTGGCAAAGTATTTGAAATCTTGGTGTCTTTTTCTTTGCTCTGGAGAGGCTACACAGAGTTAAAGGAAATTTTTGGTCTTCAGACCAACCCTCTAACAGGAGAGAGGACTATTTGCTAAAGTATGTACCTACTGCCAGTTTTCAGTGGTCCAATGGTCGACGTGCAAATGTGCATAAAGGCACCAAAGATCTCTGTGTGTGTGCAGAGACGCATTTAAGGAGAGGGGAGAAACAGCAGGCACAGGAATCACGCACATGTCGGGGGAGAAAGGGCCGAACTGACACTAAAAGTCTGATGAACTACAATCTAGCTTATCACTCCAAGGCAGTGTTCTCAATCTTCCAGTCACTGACATCTACCAAGCAGCTTTTCTAAACATTTCTCTCTGTTTGACATCCCCGTCCCATGAAAATTTGATACAGACATCCCATACATTTGTATGTTATATCTGGGCTTTATATGTGAAGAGTAAGATCAGGGAAGTGGATGCTTTCCTGGTGGCTCAGTGGTAACGATCCACCTGCTGATGCAGGAGACGTGGGTTCCACCCCTGGTCCAGGATGACCCCATGTGCTGCAGAGCAACTAAGCCTGTGTGCCACAACTGCTGAGTCCGCACTCCACAACCAGAGAAAGTCTTCGCAGCAACAAAGACCCAGCACGGCCAAAAATAAGTAAGCAAACAAAGTTATTATTTTTGTTTTTTGGAAAAAGAGTTAAAAGAAAAAAATTTTGTTTTAAACCACCTAAGAACCAACTCTTACCCCTCTGGGAGGATACTGGTCCCACTGTGACACGTGAACTCCATCTGAGTGCTGTGTCCATAGCTCAAGAGGGTGCAGGGTCCACACAGGCATTTCCCCTGGACACCAGAGAGCACAAAGCTTCCTTCACCTGGTCCTCCCCAAAAGTAGCCATGTATACTGATTAGCACCGGACAGTAATTTAAGTCTTTTAAAATATAAAATCACGTCTGTCTAGAGATAGCCTTGTAGTAGGAGTATTTTAGGATAGGGAGACTTAGAGTCCAGTGAAAAAGTAAATGATTACTTTGGCAGAGAGCAAGGGCATCTCTGACTGGGTCAGTTAAAAGTCCAGAACTTCTCCTCAAGTGTTATTTGATTTGGAGCCCTCTGGACATCTACTGCCAGAAACAGAGCCTTGGTCACCAGGAACTGAGAGATACGGTGATTTCACTGCAGGCCACCTGTTGAGACCTCGGCTGTAAGCAAAGATGTTTAATTAAGCCCCCAAGGACTTCTGATCATGGTAGATGTACTTTTTTCTTTCCTTTCAATAACAAATCTGCTTTATATAGTACCTTCCCTTGATAAGTGAGAAAGAAAGGAAAGATACCAAAGAGCTGAGTCAAATTCTGGGTCAAGGAATGTTTGCTATTTTCCTGTCAAACAAGAACCTTTGCTGTGAATTCTAAAAGTAAATGACAGACATGCGAGCGATGTTAGGATTTCATGTTATGACAGATTCTGCACCAAAGCCTGTCACAAGGCTTCACCCACTGAATACCCTGCCTCATTTTCCATCCTGCAGTTACTGTTTGCTTGGTCTACCTTCAGATTTAATTAATAAAAGTGAGCACAGGATAGTACCTCATACCTTCAGCGGGTCCTCAGATTTCTTTATATTACTTACTCATCCTACAGCCTTTTAAAGAAAAGATGTTTTCTCGACCTCATCCTGCAAGGAGAATCACTGTTTTGTTAAAATGGGATTTGGGGTTGGATTTGTTTTATATGAAGAGAAAAGAACAGAGGTATTTTATTTTTATTTATTACAAAGGCAACACCTTTTGTCTTTAGACATATGTTTCACAGCAAATTATATTCTCAAACTAATCAATTTCATAGGTATTTTGAATGTAGTCTTATACTATAAAACTTTTTTTTGTCAGTGTTACTTAGCACAAAGACAGCTTTACTTTCAAAAGAGAGGACAGTATTTCCAAAGTCTTCATATGTTTTTCTGAAAAATTACTATATATGTTAAAAATTACCCATGCACTTTAAAATAGTCAGATAAAGTTTCCAAAGGTTCCAATACTGTCCTAAGATGCTACTAATCTTAACATAATTTCATTTTTTAAAAAGGGGGGGCTGTATCATGTCTACAGCCTGTCTATGGTGATAAGGCAAGAAAATGCCTTTACAATTTCTTTATAACTAAACATGCATATACAATTCATTGTTAATTTTATCATCAAAAAGCCCAAAAGTGAGAAAATATGAAAGAAATGAGGGGAGGGGCAATGTACTGTAATCTCAATATCTGGAGTCAGAGGTTTTTTTCGGAGACTATCAAGAAATGTCTCATTTCCTTACCTCCAAAATCATAAAAGGTCACAAATGAATGAACATCAAGGAGTAGCTGTCTCAGGAAGATCAATCAATCATCTCGTTTTCATGAAAACTAAAATATTACACAACAGTGACAGCGAAATGCACGGAGCACTCCAAGAAAAATCAGAGCCAGCAGTCTGAACGAGACTTGACATCTGCAGACACAAAGCTCTTCTCTTTCGGGGTCAGCTGGACGACTAGGACCCGAGGAGCAAGGCCCACACGCGAGGGGGTGGCGGGGACATTGCCCCGACAGCAGCTGCTGCAGACAGACCAGGCGTGGCCCCCTCCAACCAGGACACACAAGGCAGGAGCGGACTCGCCACGAGCAATCGTGACTAATCTGACGCCGCGCTCCGCACAAAATCTGAGGCCATTAATAGGACACACAGAAATCATCAGATGCAGCTCTGGACAGAAAATACGGGCTCCTGCCCCAAGACAAGAAAGCAACTCAAGAAGCCAGAGAATCCTCTGGCAGTTTTCGAAAGAAAGGGGTATGTGTGTGTGTGTGTGGGGGGGGTGTGTGTGGACACACGTATGTACAACCTTTCTAGCAGGGCAGTGTCTGAGAACCAGGATGAGTTTCAACATGGTAGAAAGCCAATCCCATCAAGTGGGAGGAATTCACAGATGCACCAGAGAATGTGACAGACACGAATCCATGCCCTGGTGAAGCCGACACTCTAGCAGAGGCAAGCAGAAAATAAATAAGACGTATAAATGAGTCGGAAGCTGATCAGTGCAGTGGAGAAAAGTAAAGTGTGGAAAGGGACCAGGGAGTGTGTAGAGAAGGCAGGTTTTATATATATATATAAAGGAGAAGGTAGACTTTTATAAAGTGGACAGGATCTGAGTAAAGACCTCAAGGAAAATAAACAAGTCAAAGAAATCCCCCAAGGCAGATTTAAGGCCGTTTACTTCTACACAAAAATATTAACTCTGTAATATAAACAAGAAATTCAAAACCAGCTGATTAACCCCCAAATCTGCCTATCTCTCCTCCCTCCTCCACAACAGTTCCTGAGCCAGTCTGGACAATAGCAGCTGAAAAAGAGAAGAGAAGAGGAAAATCGCACGCCTGATGACCAAAGCAATGAGACCCACTCAGAAGTCTTTCCTGTTTCAGTGGCTGACAGAGGTCCTCCTTCACCAAGGAGGGAGGCTCACTGGGACCCCTGCACAAACATCAAAGGCTCACGGGGCGCCTCGCTCTTCATTTGGCCTGCTCGTACAACCGGACAAGGAGTCGAATCCTTTGTCACCTCTGCTGTGATTAAGGGCCTCAAGCAGCAGCCTGACTGAATCAGGTGGGTTGCAGAATATGCAGGCCAGCTGGGAGCAGAGGGGACAAGCTGTGAGAAGATGGCACTAGGTAAGATCATAATTTGAGGGCAGGAGAGCTGCTTAGTGGCGAACTAGGAGAGGCCAGGCACTGGGATTCCAAGCCCTAAGCAAAGCGGTCAGGAAGGTACTAAGGATTCGGATCAAACTAGGGAGAAAAAGAAGAACACAATATCCATTCTGGCGGGCTGGAGCCAGCAGAACGAGGGTACCCAGAGTCAACTGGTACAAAAGGACACCCAGCGACGTGTGGGGCCAGGAAGAAGGGGTCCTGAGACCTATCAGAGACGTGGTAGCCCAAAGGCAAGTGGGGAAATGAAAACTGAAGTCAAAAAAGTAGGCAGGGGACAGTATACAAGGAACTCGCAAGAACCTTGAGCTCTTGGCTACCACACAATACCGTGGACCTGTGAACTTAAGATAGTAACTGCCTGCAGCCCACACTAACTTAAGGACCTTCACACTGAAGGAATCAGGGCCGCCAGGCACAGCCCTCTCCACCAAGAGGCTGGACCCTGCTGCGGCTGAGGGCGGCATCGAGCACACAGGGCTATGTCCTAACAGCTGTCCTTCCTCTGGGTTAGTCACTCAGTCATGTCCGACTCTTCGCGACCCCATGGACTGTAGCCCGCTAGGCTCCTCTGTCCATGGGGATTCTCCAGACAAGAATACTGGAGTGGGTTGCCATTCCCTTCTCCAGGGGATCTTCCCAACGCAGGGATCGAACCTGGGTCTCTTGCACTGCAGATGTATTCTTTACCATCTAAGCCACCAGGAAAGCCCATTCTCCGGCTATCTGCTTGCAGGCTTTCTTGCTATCTATCTTATCTACCTATACCCACACACACATATATACATCGACACATCCACAAACACACAAACTGCTACAGTACTTGTAAATCAGGAGGAAAAGTAAGCTTATAAACATTATCCTCATTCCTTTCCTAATAAGAGCGTGGTCAGGGACTGACTGATTCTCTTAAATACCCAGCTCAGGGACTGCTTCTCACTGTCACACACACGGAAGATGTGTCTAGCAGGGGTGACACTGGATAGCTCATGGTCAGCAGACTGCAAGTTCCAGATCAGACCCTTTGACATGATATCCATCACAGGAACAAGACGACTGGAGCTTTAAGTTACAAAGGAGGATACGTAATACTCTTTAGGGGAAAGAAAAAACAATCAGTACCTTTCCTGAACTTCTTGCTCAATCTCCTACCCCTAAAAGTTTGAGGGAGAATATACATAGGAATTGCCACAACCTTTAAAACCTGTATTTTCAAAATCACTTTTGTCAAGTAGGAGGATAAATGTCAGAATCTCAGTTCGTGAATGTGGTATCACTTTCAGGATCTGGCAGGCATCAGAAGTGAAGTCAGTTTATGTAAAATGGCACAGCAGCCACCAAATACTGGCGTTTTTTTACATGATCTATTTCAACAAAAGTGGAATCGATGTTACATAAAAACACTGAAGACAGGAAAAGTTTCAGTAAGAACTAAATGCATTTTGTTCTCTGAAAGCAAATGGTTCACCTGTCAACACTTTTTATGGGTTCCCCCTAAATCTCCCCTCTTTTGCACTCAGATGAAATTTAACCAATTATTAACTTCAAAGCAAGGTTGAGGAAAGACTGAATAAGTTCATTTCCAAACACAAATCAATATACCTTTAGATGCCTGAGAACGGTCAAAAGCTGTTTCTGGTGGAAGTAGCAATGATATAATGACTTTGCAAAGGATTTTTAACAAGTAAACAGTTTCCTTTTAATTCCATTAAATGGATAAATGCAACAGTGATTAAGTATTCATTTCACCATGAACTGTAATCTGTTAATTTGGGGGAACTTTGGTTTTTACAGTCTTCCCCTCACAGATACGCAAGACTGTGTTAGTGATCGCAATTTACCTTTGCTTTTGCCACAATGAAAATCAGAATCAAAACTGTAGTCATACCACAGTGACCGCATGAACTTTTATCTTTTAAATGTATTTTACTTTGCTTCAACATTCCAATAAATTAAAATTTTTGTTGACCTTAACAATTATCTTCTAATTTATGACACCATTTTATTTCAATTATTTTTAGTTAGGCTCAGCTGTGCAACAAGCAAGAAATAAACTGAAGAGTATTTAAAACAAAACTCCAACTGCAGTTTCATCACCCTGATTCATTCTTCCTGTCACTCTACGCTAGAACACAGAATAAATAAAGGCGGGTGAAGACTGTGTTCAAATACTTACCAGGAGCAATGGTCTCCAGGGTATTAGAGCTGACCTTCCGAGTACTTGTACAGTGGTGGAGGGTGGAACCCGAAAACACCAAGTAAAAAACTACATCATCTTCAACTTTGTCCTCTTCCGCGAGCAGTACAGTAACAACACAGTCGCCCTGGGAAAGGGGAGGAGAGTTAGTAAGCTTGCGTTAGTAAGGCTCTTTGGGGAGCTGATTTTTACAGAACGTCAAACCGAAAGGGAAATCAGCGTGTCATACCAACTGCACCCATTCTAGCAAGTTTGTATGATACAAACACTGACTGAGCCCTTAATGTGCCAGGAAGTGGTCTAGGCATTGAGGATACGAAACAATCTGTCTTCTTTCAGCTTACATTTTAGTGGAGGTAATGAGAAAAACAAGCAAACCAACAAGATAATGGGATATTTACTTGGAAAAATTTTTTAAAAGAACATAAAACGGCTCCCTTAAAAAGCTCTGTAAAAATTCCAGGAAAATCTAAAAATAAGGCAGAGAGGATGGAGGAAGTATATTAAACAGCTACATCCTTATACTTCGAATGCCCCTTAACCTCTGTGTTCTGATTGCGGCAATAACTCTCTAAACTCTACATCCCACAAGTCACTGCCAAGGTCACTCGTTCTCCAGTGAACACGGAGCGCCTCTAAAGAGCTGGCCTGGAAGCCGTAGGGAGCAAAGGACTTGGGCTCAAGACCAATCTGGGTTTAAACTCCATCTAAAAAGATTTTACTTAAATCCTCTAAATCTCAAGTTTCTTTGACTGTATAAATGGAGATAATACCTTCTCTTCTTACAGCTAATATGTGAGAACTCTTGAAACACGTTCACCACTCAGCCTAGGATAAGACCCTCAACCTGTGAGGATGGGAGAGCTGCTTTTCCAACAATGTGTATTTCCGGACCATCTGGAATTGCTGTTCTTCTTTATCCCACCCCTCCATCAAGCCATAAATCTAATCCCGGTAACTCTGCCTGTGACTCTGCAACTATTTAGAAGTTAAGACATCTTCATCCTTCACTTGCTGATAATCTTCTTCCTGGTAAAGAATCTGCCCGCAGTGCAAGAGACCCGGGGTCGATCCCTGGGTTGGGAAGATCCCCCGGAGAAGGGAAGGACTACCTTCTCCAGTATTCTTGCCTGGAGAATCCCATGGACAGAGCAGCCTGATGGGCTACAGTCCATGGGGCTGCAACTATCAATTTCAATAATCTTCTAACAACTTTTTTTTTTGGCTAGACCATGCAACATGCAGGATCTTAAGTTTCCCAACCAGGAACTGAATGCACGCCCCCTGCAGTGGAAGCTGAGTCCCAAACCACTGGACCACCAGGGAATTCCCTCTTCCAGCAACTTTTATAGGTTAATTTTTTTTTAACTGAGATCAGTGGCTAAATTAAATTTATTCTATGAAATAGAGTCCTAATTACCATTCTCACAAACATTATATAATTTATGTGGTAACCATAAACAAAGGACTTTAAAGCACTGAGGTTTAGGTTGTGTACATCTTTAATGATGTGCTATGGAAAATCTAATTAAGAGAAACTCAGGCCATTTTAACATTAAATAGGGGAGAGAATTCTCATTACTTACAGTATTTTTTCCCTTTCTACTTTAGCAGTAATAAAGCCAATTAAAGAACCATGCCACTCTGTGGCCACAACTTAATGGCCAGCAGCAGAACAGAGAAGCAGCTAGTGTTTCAGTACATAATGAAACCAAACATCTTAAAATCAAACTTGGGATCAAGGAATGCTCTGAATTCCAAGTAGTTCCCAGAGCCCTAAGTGCCTCTCTAATTTTTTTCCCAGGGTTCTGTGCAGTGCCCTGTGTCCGATATGGGTTCCAGTCTGCTGTAAGAAGTCAGAATGAACTACAAATAAGCTATAACTTACTAAGACTGATGAACCGGAAAGTTCCCAAGCACCCTAACACAGGAGTAGCACGGTCGGTACAACAGCATTACCACTGACTTCAGACACTATTTAGAATTAAACTTTAGGACTTCTAAGTCCCTATTTTGGAAATGTTTTTGAAAAGTTTAGGCTGGTAAAATATTTACTATCCTTTGGCATAATAAACTACAACCAGTTAAAATATCTACAGAGAAGAATTAGTTTTTCAAGGTATTGAAATATCACTATAACCTGAAAAAAAAAGTTACTGAAAGTTCTAGTTTCATTTTTTAGATCACAGGTTGGCAAAGTATGAGCCATGGGTCAAGTCCAGCACTCTTGTTTGTGTATGGCTCACAAGCTGGGAAAGGTTTTACATTTTTAAGTGGTTGAAAAGAATAAATAAATGTGTGTGTGTATTCATATATATATTTATGTGTGTGTGTATATACACACATACAAACACGCATGAGTGCCAAGTTGCTTCAACTGTATCCAACTCTTTGTGACCCCATGGACTATAGCCCATCAGGCTCGCAGTCCATAGGATTCTCCAGGCAAGAATATTGGAGAGGGTAAAACACAACGCACGCACACACGCGCACAACTCGAAAGCCCCTATTCTGGAAACATTTTTTAAAAATTGAGGCTGGTAAACTATCCTTTGGCATGATAAAACTACAACCAGTTAAAATGTCTGTGGCATACAAAGAAGAATACATTTTTCAAGGTATTGAAATATCACTATAACATAAAAAAAAGTTACTGAAAGTTCTAAAGTTTCATTTTTTAGAGCACAGGTTGGCAAACTATAAGCCATGGGCTAAGTCCAGCCCTCTGCTTGTTTGTGTGTGGCTCTTATTGTGTGTGGCTCACACATATTAACATGGGAAAATTCTATGACATTCAAACTTCCAATAAAATTTTATTGGAACACAGTCATGTCATTTGTTTACAATGCCTATGGCTACTTTTGCAATACAATGGGCCATCAAAGAGTTGACTTTGTTCTGTCACTTAAGTTTTATCTGACTCTTTGTGACCCTGTGGACTGTAGCCCACCAAGCTCCCGTCTCTGGGATTTCCCAGGCAGGAATACCGGAGTGGGTTGTCATTTCCTCCTCCAGGAAATCTTCATGACCCAAAGATCGAACCTGAGTCTCCTGCCTTGGCAGCCAGCTTCTTTACAACACCTGAGCCATCAAGGAAGCCCACTGAAGAGCTGAGTTATTGCAAAAGAGATCAGAGCCTGCAAGCCTAAACTATTTACAATGTCGACTTTACAGGGGGAAAAAAGTTTTTGTTTTTTTTTTTCACTTAGATATCTAACCTGAAATTCAAGGAATACATCTTTTTTCAATATCAAGAAGGTCCTCTCCACAAAAGCCCCAACATCTTGCCGTGAGACTTTCTGCGCCCAGACACTCATGACAGCTGGGGCCTTCTTTCAACTGTGGTCAGAAGGGATGGCTAATAAGCAATTGAAATTCCTTTTAACAAAGCTTTCAGGATCAACCTCTTTTTTCATTCCCAAGACAAAAGTTAAGTTTTAAATTGCTTTCAAAGCTCTATTTTTTTTAAGAAACACTGAGTCAGCTACCCACAATATTAAATAGAAGTGAACACAGAAGCCTAATTCACCTCAAACTCACTTGAAGTTTAGGTTCTGAAGGCACCTGGAATTAAAACATCTGTTCTCCTTGAAGGAGTATTCTCAGCACTCTGATAAAGTTGTTAGGAACAAACAATAAACATTTGGACTCCGCATTTCAGCCGCATGGCTCCTGTTTTACTGCAGTAGTAACCAGACACTTAGAACTACTCGAGATGGCCTTAAAATAGGCGATTAAAAAATAAAAATGGAAAACAGGTCTAAGTAAGAAGTTCAGTTGAGGTGGTCACTTTGATCACACCTTCCCCAAGAGATACCGTGATAATGGATCTTGCTGCTCAGGGGAAGGGCAGGCCCCAAGGAATAGACAAGTCAGTCAATCCAGGTTGCTAACCAGTTAACATATCTGTTGTGTTTTTACCTATAACAGATGAAGTTATTAACAAGGAAAACTTTCAAGACATTCTTGATCAAACTTTTAGTTTGAGGCAATGCCAGAAAGAGAATGCATCTACATTTCAGTAATCTGAACTCAAAACCCATGGCATACTGTTACAAAAGTAATCCCATGGTCTTCATTTATTTAAACTTATTTATTTTAATTGGAGGCTAATTACATTACTGTGCTGGTTTTGCCACACGCTGACGTGACCCTGCCCCAGGTGCACATGTGTCCCCGTCTTGAGGCCCCTCCCTGCAAGTGTTTTCGTTCATGAGAAATGTATCCTTGAACCTGACCGCTTCTCCAGGGTCCTGACTAGCTTTGCTGACAGACGACACAAGAACTAATGGAAAGTGCCATCTACACCAGGCCTCACTTTGTAAGTCACAGGTGATCCCCGATAGATAAATGCATTGTAATTCTATGCCACGGATCAACCACTTACATGGCTTTAAATGGTAGCTATGGTCTCCGTTTCCCATCTTCAACTCATTTACATAGCAGGTAAATTATTAATAGAACTAAAATCATCTTTATGTACCTATTAATAAGCAGGGAAAAAAATTTGTTTTCCACTTAGATTTCTATCCTTGAGTCCTAAGAATAGATCTTCTTTTCTAGATCAAGGATTCTCTCTCTGAATTACGCCTACCATCTTGCTGAGTGTCTGGGGCCTTCCTTCAACTGGGGACGGTAACGTGACGAGGGACAAGCTGAAACGGGGCAAGAAGAGCATCTCAGGCATGGGAAGGAGCGACTCTCAGTCTGGGGACAAACACGGCCCTGGAAGCAGGCACGATGCTCGGTGGAGATGAGCGGGGTGAGCTAGAGTCCTGTGGGAGGAACACTGAAAGGAGGGACGGCGCTGATCTCAAAGAGAGCAAGACAGTGTCAGTCACAAGGTTCCTGAAGGTGGGCCCCTTCAGCAGCAAGATAACTGTGGTCGAATGTACGCTGGAGCCGGCCTGTACAGGCCTCTGAGGGCGCATCATGTTTTCAGGAATTCCACAAGCCAGCTGTTAAACACAGCCATTATTAAAAGTACATGATATTTACTTTCCTGAATGGAGAAAGTAGTATCAACATATATATGCTATCATGTATAAAACGGATAGCCGTGAGAAGCTGCTGAGTAACACTGGGAGCCCACTGTGGCGCTGTGACGACCCAGAGTGGTGGGATGGCAGGAGGCTCAAAGGGAGGGAATATGTGCGTCATTATGGCTGATTCTCGTTGCTGTATCGTGGAAACCAAGACAACGTTGTAAAAATTAAAAAACAAACAAAAAAACAGACATGTAATTAAATGCCAGATGAAATGCAAAAAAAAAGTAAATGATATAAATTTATAATTATATAAAGAAGAGATGTAACAAACACTCAAAACATCATGTTGTAATTCTTTTGCCACCTGAAGCAAGTGACACAAAAAAATGAACTAACATCACCTGTCTCCTGATCCTACCCACTGAGGACACAGCATCATAGTGTTCCTATTAAAAAATGCATGACCTCAACTGAGTCAGAAGAAAACATCACACAAAAACAAATTGAGGGGCTTTCTACTTAAAAAAAAAAAGTTTATCTGAACCTTTCAAAAATGTCACTAATGAAAAATTCAGATTACAGAGACTGAAAAGACTTTCCAACTAAACGCAGTGCATGGTCCTAGCCTGGATCCTGAACGACAAACTGCTGTTAAGGACATTAATGGGACATGTGTCCAGATTTAAATGAGGTTTGCACACATTTAACACTGTACCAACGTTAGAATTTTCCTGATTTTGGTAACCGTGCTGTGATTTATACGATCCTTGTTCTTAAGAAACACACAGTGAAGTATCTGGGGTAAAAGAGCATGTCTACAGGTTACTCTCAAATGACTGGGGGAGGGGGAGAGAATGATTAAGCAAATGAAGCAGAATGTTAACAGCTGGTGAAGCTGGGTTTAAGGCATATGGGATTTCTTTGTACTATTCTTAAACTTTTACTGTAAACTTGAAATCAATTTAAAGTAAGTTTTCAAGAAACAATTTTTCAAATAATTTATATGGCCAGATATTCAAAAAGGTGCAAAATTAAGTTCCATTTCTGAGACTGTTTAAAATTTTTAACATCTTGCACTAATCTTGGTCACTCATACCATTCTCCAGTAAAAGGAACCAAGGCTGCTGGAAGAAGTGGCTGTTCCCAGGTCTAGGTCACGGGTATGTACAAGATGAGCTTGACAAGAAGTAAGGAAATGTCCTCCTCCCTCCCCCCAAAAAAGGACAGGGACAAGCTGACATGATGCACGTCGACGTCCTCTGGCCAAATCTGGGACAATTTTAGACCAAACTGTCAATTAAGAACAGTAATGAATTATAGGGCTTCCCTGGTGGCTCAGAGGTTAAAGCCTCTGCCTCCAATGCGGGAGACCCGGGTTCGATCCCTGGGTCGGGAAGATCCCCTGGAGAAGGAAATGGTAACCCACTCCAGTATTCTTGCCTGGAGAATCCCATGGATGGAGAAGCCTGGAAGGCTACAGTCCACGGGGTCGCAAAGAGTCAGACACGACTGAGTGACGGAACGGAACGGAATGAATTATAAGGAAGGAAGCCGTGACTCTACACTAACGACAGACAAAGAGGAGAAAGGGAACGCCTGCGAATAGTGGAATGAGGAAGGGTGATGGTCCAAGTGGGAAGAATGTCAAAGTCATGAAATTACGACCACTGTGCCATCATAATGGGAGAGGTTGAGTCTGGCAAAAATTTTCGGTGAGTACTCAATTTAGGGGGAAATTCTGATGAGGAACAAGCTATTTACATTGCCTTACAAGTGTCTCCCCCCAGGCTGTCTCCTTACATGGGGGTCTGGAAGGGAGGGGAGCTCCGTGGAGATTAGATACATGTACGTGGACTGCAGAGTCCCTTCACTGTTCACCTGAAACGATCACAAAACTGTTCATCAGCTGGACTCCAATATAAAGTTTAAAGAAAAAAAAGGAGAGGGATACTGTATTCTTCAAAATGGCTGATGCCATAAAAGACAGAGAGGCTGTGGACTTGTCTCAGATAAGAAAGGCTAAGAGGCATGACAGCTAAAAACAGTGATTACCTCTACTAATGATTTATAAGAGAAAAGCTCCTGTCTTGGGAAATTCACACTGAAGCATGTAAGGGGTAAAAATCCATTACACATGGCACTCTAGCAAAAGACAGTAAAGGAAACATTTTGAGTGTGTACACGTTTTTAGCCAGAGTACAAACAATAAATCAAATGGGGCAGAATGTTTGCGAGTGTTAATTACCCTGAGTAACTAGTATCTGGGTATTCTTTGCCCTGATTGTTTTCTTTTTAACAACTTATGAATTTCAAGTTATGTCCACATATAAGATTTTAAAAACAAAGGTAAGGGAAAAATGTTTAATTCACAAAGGTTTAAAGGACTCACAGACTAGGGATACAGCAAGCTCTATCAACACAGATGTGGACAAAGGTCTATAATCACAGCAAACTTTATTTATACAGTTCCCCCAGTGCTCCGGCCCAAGCTGAAAGCGTGGACCATCCCCCACCCCCACGCACAAATGCCTCTCACTCAACAAGAGGGATGGAGAAGGAAATGGCAACCCACTCCAGTGTTCTTGCCTGGAGAATCCCAGGGACGGGGGAGCCTGGTGGGCTTCCGTCTATGGGGTCACACAGAGTCGGACGCGACTGAGGTGACTTAGCAGCAGCAGCAACAAGAGGGAAAATAAGTAACACACCACAGCAACCATTTTAATCACTAAATAAGTTTTCTACAAACAATAAATACACGGGAGCCTGGTGACAGGAAAAAGGCACGTGGGCTCAGCACAACCATCTTCTGAGTGCCCCTTGCAGGTCAGAGGCAGAACCAGCTGCTTTGCAAACTCAACCAAGGATTTGCAAGGCAAGTATCTTTACCCTTCTTGGAGATGAGAAGAGCAGCCCAGAGTACTTTAACGTCTAAGAACAAAGCTAGGAAAGGCTAAAGCTGGGATTCAAATCCAGTAGGATGCCAAAGTCTGTATTCTTTCCACGATTCTGACACTAAGGTTAGTGCCGGAGACAGAGTTAAGTGGCAGAAAGGAGAGAAACGCAGAGGTTAACTCTCAGAACAAACACATGTTCAATTACAAGTGACAGACACCTGAAGGTCTGCAGGTAGAAGTGAGACAGAAGGATCCGGAGGTGATGTGACAGAGTTCAGGCAGGAGACAAGCTGAAACTGAGGGGAAACTCAAACCCGGGTACACCGGCTGCTTGGCCCCAAGGATGTGTGACGAAGCCGAAGGGTGTGTGTAAGTGTACACTCAGCACACTAGGGCTTGCCTGGTGCCTCAGTGGCAAGAATCCACCTACAGTGCAGGTGCTGCAAGAGGTGCAGGTTCGACCCCTGCGTCGGGAAGCCCCCCTGGAGGAGGGCATGGCAGCCCACTCCAGTATTCTTGCCTGGGGAATCCCATGGATAGGGGAGCCTGGCGGGCTAGAGTCCATGGGGTTCCAAAGAGTCAGACACGAATGAAGTGACTGTGCACGCACGCACGCGTGTCTCATCAACACCTGCAGTTCACGGAAAGCAAGAACTGTGTCTCGGAGGGCACTTCACTCAGGGCCTTTGTAGCCACAAGAAGTTTCTGAGTAACTACATGAGTGAACAAAGGGAGCAGGTGTCAGCTTACAGAGCATTAAAGGCAAGCCAAAACATTCATATCTGAGCCTGAGTGTAGGCGAGAAAAAGAAAGAAAAAACAGCTTGGAGTGGCATGTTTTGGGAGGAAATTAGATGTAGCAAATGTTCTAGAAAGGTTTATCTCACAGAAGTATTCTAAGAAGGAAAAAGAGAACAGAGGCAAGGAAACCAGTCTGGGAAAATATTACAAAAACACAGTGCAAGGAAGCAAAAGGGACTTAAACTACTTTGGCACCAAGATGACCTAAAAAGAAATAACTGTGAGAAAGGCATGTGGCTGAAAATAATTTAATGAAACATGACAGCTGACGATGGGAGCGGGACAAAAATAGGAAGAGAACAGACACGAAGCAACACTAGGAGGAAAAAAGGGGTGTCTCTCCAAGGATCAATGGGAGGGGGTTGAGGGAATGATTTTCAAGAAAGTGGATGATAAGCTTTAAATGTCAAGTTTCATCTACCCCGCAGGAGGGGAACTGCAGACATTATACAGACAGGACACGCACGCGCTCAGTCACATCCGACTCTTTGCGACCCCACGCACTGCAGCCCGCCAGGGTCCTCTGGCCAAGCAGGACAGGGTATCAGAAAAGGTCTGGGTTGGTGAGGCTGATCTGAGAGTCAACCTGCACTAAGTTAAGAAGCCTTGCCAGCAGTGAGGTCGCCATGGTAACAGAGAGCCAAGGACTAGACCCCAAGTTCCTGTAGAGGAGGGCAGGGAGGGAGAAAGAGACCAAGCAAGCAAAGGCAAGCCAGAGAAGAGAGGAAATCAAGGAACATAGCATCAGTGATGCTAAAAGGGTGAGGATTAAAGGATTCACAGCTCTAAAAGCAATGATGTTTGAGCAGTCTTCAGAACACACAGGGGAGGAGAGTTGGGAAGACAGGAAAGCAGCAAACTCAAGAACTGTTTCATTTTTCTCCAGCCTTAAATGGGTCTTTTCACAACATACTATTCCAGGCCCTCAAGCCCAGAAACAAGATCCTTTGGACCCAACAGGAACTCAAAATCAAATGCCATCAAGGAAGAGTATGAGACTTACCATATTTCTCTCTGTTTAATGGCAGCCACATTCGAGTCCTCTCTAGCTAAAAACTTAAAATACTGAGTTTTTTTCATTTTGCATACTCCAGAGAGCTCACAACTAAAATAAATATTGCTTCCTAGATTCATGATGCAGTTAATTTCCAACCATCAAAAATATTTCAAATTTCTCTGTGACCATTTTGTTAATAATAACCTCAGTAACTACAAAAGTCTTTGTATTTCTTCCGAAATCATATTACTGACAATTGTTGATCTGTACTAATGAGGTAGAAAGCCAGACTGAACTAATGAAAGTTAAAGGACTTTCAGAGGACTTACTGCTATCAAATATACTATAGGACCACAGACCATCAGTTATTGGGGTTATTTTTAAAATAGGAATATTTGAAACTTTAATGTTGATATGTAAATAAGCTTTACAATACTTGAAAATATTTTATTACTTGAAACATTTCCTTGAGTGTGTTTTATTAGTTCATAACTTTTTACTGCTAGTATAAATTTTTATTCCAGTCCATCCATCAAGTAGATAAGTTAAACAGTTGAAAGATATTTAACAGCCCGATATTAATGTGTTCGTTCCCTTCCCTTCCGCTCTGTTCCCATTACCAAAGCCTTAAGTTATTCATCCACTGATGCTTAACAAGCACACAGTGCCTCTGCTTAATACAGTTCGTCTCTGGTATCAACTGGTACTAGAATTATAAATACTTCCTGTCCACCAGGAGCCTAGACAGACATGCCTATGGACAGAAGGCCACCCAGTAAGTGCTATAATAAGCATAAACACAAGCGTCTCTAGGCACCCATACTCTGTCCTGAGGCGGGTACGAGGAAAGCCTCTGCAGGGAAGTGACTGTGCCAAAGTCGCTCAGGATGGATCACCCAGGGAGGAAAGCATCTTCTGAACGCTTAGCCATTTACAGTTGAGTTAGGGCAGGGCCCTCATCCAGCTCATCTCTGTACACGCAACATCTCTTCAGAAGGCCTGAGACATTGCAAGTGCTTAATGTCTGCTGGGCTGAACCAAAAACACGTCATGCTTTTTCAAAAACAAACTGTAAAACGCCACAAATTAAACCCAACACTAAGTCTGTCTTCCGATCACTCACTTAACAGCGGTGGAGCATTTGGGGAGAACACTACAGCATCGAGAGGTGAGATGGTTGGATGGCATCACCGACTCAACGCACACGAGTTTGAGCAAGCTCGGGGAGTTGGACAGGGAAGCCTGGCGGGCTGTAGGCCATGAGGTTGCAAAGAGTCGGACATGACTGAGCAGCTGAACAACACAAATGTTAGAAAATACTGTAACCATTTTATTTGACATTTGACATTAGTTTTTATTTCAACCAGGCTAATCTTTTGCCAGATAAAGATATAGGTCAGTAAAACCCCTATAGCCTGCTTTCATTTTTGATCATATGTCTATATTCCAGCCAAAAGGCATTGGCCTTCCCAATGCGAACATTAAACTATTAAATATTATTACTAATTATGATCAAAATTCATATTGTCTTCCAGCTTCATAATTTTGCAACACTAAGATATACATAAATCCTTAAAAGATTTCCAAGCACCACCGACATGGTCCGTTAAAACCAGTAGATGGCGCTCAATTTGTCTGTAGAGTGCTCTGTATGGACTGGTTTTAGGGACTACTTTCTCTGAACATGGAAGAATCTTGAAACTTCAGCTGGAAAAGGGATCAAAACTACAAAAAGTTTGGAAATCATTTAATGTATGGACCCATTAATGGAAAGGCTCCTTAAAAAGAAGCATTGTATAATTCTAAGAGGATGAGCTTTTTGTCTCAATGTACAGTCCTGCCTCTTAAGTCTATTCCTGTTAATAAGAAAAGCTAAATTGGTCGAAGGGTGTTGGCTGGCAGCTTTAAAAAACAGCCTCACCCTCTCACAAATGTTTCACAACTCTCTGGAACTGCTCGAGTAATTGGGTCAACACTTAAAGACACAGTCCCCCTTTGCTAACAGGACCAGGTGTTTGGTTAAAATGCAGACACCATAAGGATTTTTTAAAATTAATTCTTGACAGAACATTTCTCTCTTCCTCCTCTGCCCTCCCAGGAAGCAGAGGACTGAAATGGGGGCATTCCATCATTAAAATGTGTTCTACCCACCTCCCATGCTTCTCTGTGCAGCGCCCCCCATGCTTCTCTGTGCAGCTTCCTTGGCTATTCTTGGTCAGGTCTCTTTTTTCCTCTAAAGGCATCTATGAAACTGGGTCTCCAGGTCCCAGACTCGCCCTCCAAACAATACAAGGCAACAGGACAGATCTCCAAAATACAATCTGGTGAAGCTACTCTCCTGAGACTCACGGATGACCAACAGGATGACGCCCTAACTCACAAGTGCGTCCCTTCAACTTGCAGGAAACAAGGTGCCCCTAAACATGGCCCTTGCCTCCTGTGCCTCCCAGAGCCCCTCCTGCTGTAAGGGGTGGTTTAGTCACCAAGTCGTGTCCGACTCTCATGGCCCCATGGGCTGCAGCCCCCAGGCTCCTCTGTTCATGGGATTCTCCAGGCGGGAACACTGGAGTGGGGTGCCACGCCCTCCTCCTCCACCCAGGGATCCAACCCGGGTCTCCTGAGCTGCAGGCCGATTCTTCACCGACTGAGCCACCAGGGACGCATCACACAAACAACGCAAGCACACAACACACGGGCAGGAGAACACGCCAGAAGCTGATGCCTGACTCTTACCACGTGAGTCTCACCACCTGGGCACACAGCTCCCTTCACCTGTCACACCCTCCTCTCACTTGACCAAAGATGCCCAGGAAGGGAGGGTATGAAACTGGCCCCGCCTTTCTTTCCTGAGGAGTCACCTGGTCTCCTTCCTCGGGTGAAAGGCCTGCTTGCTGATATAAGACACTGTGCCTCCCCTCCCAGCATGGAGGCCAAGGTCTCCAATTCCTCTCCTGTCTGTGCAATGGGCAATGTCTCCATGGGGGGACCCAGTGGGTCCAGGGTGCCTGCTCAGATCTCACTCCCAGCCCAGCATACGACAGACCACGAGATCATGAAGAGAGAGAAGCAAAGCTGGAAACCGGGACACTGTCAGTACACCATGATTTAGGAAAGTGGTAGTTGCTCAGACATGTCCAACTCTTTGTGACCCCATGAACTGTCCGTGGAATTCTCTAGACAAAACTGGAGTAGGTTGCCATTTCCTTCTGCAGGGGATCTTCCTGACCCAGGGACTGAACCTGGGTCTCCTGCACTGTGGGCAGGTTCTTTACCGTCTTTAGGAGGGAAGATGCAAATACAGAATGGGGGCATCACTCTGGAGGGAAAACCATGGGCCCCAAGTCCTGTGACTCAGAACTCCAGCGTCAGTGGCTATCAGCTCTGGGATCCTTCTGGGAACCACTCAGGTCCTTCTGGGGAACCACAAAATTGTCAGCTCCACGAAGGTGGAAACTGTATTATTATATTCACGTATTTTGAAGTGCATGAGATAATTTCATAATGGCTCTTTCATCAAGTGCTAACGATAACAAACCGGCACCACTGTCTTACACAGATTAGGGTTACTATTTAATCCAAAGTACTAGTATCTTAACAAGTACCTAGCATACAGCAGACATCAAATACATGTCCTCACTCATTCAAAGTAAACAAAAAATACCCCACATTTCAGAATCTCCATGTCTTTACTTTCCTTTATACTCTCTTCTAGTAAAATATATTTCTCAAAGTAAAATAAAATAATAAATTTTACTGTTTTATTTTTATTTAATTACAGGTGAAGGATTTTAACTGGATGGCAAAAAGCACTCAACAAAGAACTGTAGAAAAAAATTAAAATTGTAGGAAAAAATTAAAAACCTGATTACCTTTAAAGGTAAATTATGAAGCTTTCTTAAAGCTGGCTAAACATTCTAACTGATATTAAATAGCTATATGGACACTGAATTATCCACAATACTTAAAAATCATAAAGTTGTAAGAAGAAATACTCTACCATTTGAGATAACAGCAAAATTTACCACAGTCCAACACCACAGTTCAAAAGCATCAATTCTTCAGCTCTCAGCCTTCTTTATAGTCCAGCTCTCACAAGATACATGACTACTGGGAAAACCACAGCTTTGACTAGACAGACCTTTGTCGGCAAAGTAACGTCTCTGCTTTTTTTTTTTTTTTCCAGTTTCCTTTCAGATTTATTAAGCTTGAGTCCTTAGTCACTGAAAGTCATTAACAAGGGTCCCAAACACCATTAGGGCACCCTCAACTTAGCATTGCCATCGACCAAAAAGAAAACTAACTAGCAAGACTGAGCTCCTTGGTTCTTGAGGGCCCAGGGTTGTGGGGGGAGGTATAACACAAGACAAAAAAAAAAATTCCCTCGTCTCATATTCATGATCAGACTACATAATCCTTTTGAATCTAAAAACCCTACGTCTCTGCTTTTTAATATGCTGTTTAGGTTTGTTGTTGGGAAGATCCCGAGAGGAGGGAACAGCTACCAACTCCAGTATTCTGGCCTGGAGAACTCCGTGGACAGAAGAGCCATGTCCATGGGGTCGCAAAGAGTCAGACACGACAGTGACTTTCACTTTCAACCACAGGTGTACATATGTCCCTCCCTCTTGAATCTCCCTCCCACCTCCCGCCCATGGCTATCATTTTTAAAATCACATTTAGCCTTCACAGAAAACCTATAATTCTGGCATTACCCTGCTGATTTTTGCAGAGGAAGCCTGTAAGGCTCCCACAGCTGACTAGTACCAGAGCAGGAATTTTACCCTTATCTACTTGACACCTACAAGGAAGTTACTCAACCTGGGCTCTCCAGTGTTGTCGCAGAACCAAAGCATCACCCAGAAGCTGATTAGAAATACATGTTCTCAGCCCTCCCCAAAATTAAAGAGCAACAAAAAACGAGACCCCTTAGGATTACCATTTTTCCCTTCTGAACATATATATTCTACTGAAGTGTAGTTGACTGTTTCAAGTGCACAGCAAGGCGATTCCGCTATACATATGCACATATATTATTTTTCAGATTATTTTCCCTAATAGGTTATTAAAAGATATTGATTATAGTTCCCCGTGCAACACAGTAAATCTTTACTGCTTGTTGCCTATTTATTTTTTTAATTAGAAATCTAGCACTCTCTTCATACTAAGTCAAACAAGTAGAGTCAACAAAAATTCATTTATAAGGATTATCATTTTCATACAACCTGCATTTCTGCTGCCTTCTCCTGCATACACATAAACTACAGCAAGTAAAAGATCAAGAACCGAATCATCTTTAATCAAAGTAGAAGTGAGGGATGCAGGAAGTGAGTGGAGAGGAATGCAGAGTCGTAAGGCAGAAGCTAAGATCACCCCCGGCTTTTAACTAGCTGAAGATGGTAACAGGAATGGCAGAAAATAAATCCACAATCAGACCGATGGATCCCACAGACCAGAAAGGGAATGTACCAGTGCCTGGGTTCAGTTCAGTGGCTCAGTCGTGTCCGACTCGTTGCGACCTCATGGACTGCAGCACACCAGGCCTCCCTGTCCATCACAAACTCCCAGAGTTCACTCCAACTCGTGTCCACTAAGTCGGAGATGCCATCTAACCATCTCATCTTCTGTAGTCCCCTTCTCCTCCTGCCTTCAATCTTTCCCGGCATCAGGGTCTTTTCCAATGAGTCAGTTCTTCACATCATGTGGCCAAAGTATTGGAGCTTCAGCTTTAGCATCAGTACTTCCAATGAATATTCAAGACTGATCTCCTTTAGGATGGACTGGTTGGATCCCCTTGCGGTCCAAGGGACTCTCAAGAGTCTTCTCCAACACCACAGTTCCAAAGCATCAATTCTTCGGCACCCAGCTTTCTTTAGACTCCAACTCTCACATCCAAACATGACTACTGGGAAAAACCATACTTTTGACTAGATGGACCTCTGCTGTCATAGCAAATTCCAAAGAGGACAATAAAAATCTTATAATGAATAGACTAGAACTTTCTTTTACACTGAAGTATAGCTGACGTACAATGTAAGTTACAGGAGTACAATACATGATTCACAATTTTTAAAGGTTATACTCCATTTACAGTTATGACAAAATGTTGGCTATATTGTGTTGTACAATATATCCTTATAGCTTATTTTATACTTAATAGCTTGTACTAAAACTTAAAAATATAAATCTTTCCCCATCTGTAAAATAAAACAATTCCTCCTAATTCACAAGCTTGTCAAACTAATAAAATGAGATTAGTATAGAAAGAATAAAACACAGAGTTCCAAGTAAACAGACCATACACAACACAGAAGTATTAAACTATTTAGACTGAAATGCAGTTTTTCACCGAGTATCATTCCCAAGTTTTCTTAGAGACCCTATCTCAGAGGTCAAAGTAACACAGTGTCACTGGTTCCAGGTAACAAAATCCCCTGGGTTGCTTCATCTGAGTGGCCTACCCTTGGGATCTTAAATATTATCACTCCCCCACCCCAAATCTCACCTTTGACTAAGACATTCATTACTGTCCATGAACGCAGCAAAGCTTTCTTGAAGAGTTGTGTGTGTGTCCACACATGCACTTAGCTGTGTCTCTGTGCGACCCCATGGACTATAGCCCGCCAGGCTCCTCTGTCCATGGGATTCTCTAGGCAAGTGGGGTGGGTTGCCATGCCCTTCTCTCCAGGGGATCGTCTGGATCCAGGGATCAACCCTGAGTCTCCTCTGCCTCCGGCACTGCAGGTGGATTCTTTATCACTGCACCACCTGGAAAGCCCTGAACAGCTTTAACTCTATTTAATCAAAAACACTGAGAACCTATACGAGCAAGGTACTGTGATAGAAGCTGAAGTGAGAGCAACAAAAACAATTCAAGCATAAAGTTTCTGTCCAATTTAATCCGCAGGAAAGGGGCTTTTAAGACCATCCTTTTCTTTACTGTTTCATGCTTAAACACTGAGGTGTGACAGAATCATCTGGAGGGCTTATTTAAAAGTGGCTTGCAGGGTAATGTGCAAGTCAGTTCATGTATGAAACACTTCACAAGGCTGCGGAATCAATGAACACCACACCCAAATAACTGGAATTGTTTACAAACAATCTACAGTCTGAGATTTTTATCAGTGAACTTATATGAACAGGGTTTCCCTGGAAACTCAGCTGGTAAAGAATCCGCCTGCAATGCGGGAGACCTGGGTTCGATCCCTGGGTTAGGAAGATCCACTGGAGAAGGGAAGGGCTACCCACTCCAGTGTTTTGGCCTGGAGATTCCATGGACTGCATAGTCCACGGGGTCACAAAGAGTCAGACATGACTGAGTGACTTTCACTTACATGAACAACTATCACTAAACTTTTTTTTTTAAATGAGGACATCCCTGATGGTTCAGAGGTTAGGTCTATGGGGCTGCACAGAGTGGGTGCTTCCACTGCAGGAGATGAGGATTTGATCCCTGGTCGGGGAACCAAGATTCCACAAGCCTCTCACATGGGAGGGGGGGGTGGAATATACATGCACTCACACACACACGGTTTGTAGGGCTCCACCCCAAGCATTCTGATTCGGTAGGTCTGTAGGGACACACACAGACACACACACAGACAGACAGACAGACAGACACACACACACACACACAGTTTGTAGGGCTCCACCCCAAGCATTCTGATTTGGTAGGTCTGTAGGGACATACACAGACACACACAAAGACAGACACACACACACACACACAGTTTGTAGGGCTCCACCCCAAGCATTCTGATTTGGTAGGTCTGTAGGGACACACACAGACACACACACAGACAGACACACACAGACACACACACACACACAGACACACACAGACACACACACACACACACACAGTTTGTAGGGCTCCACCCCAAGCATTCTGATTCGGTAGGTCTGGATGGGGCCTGAAGATCTGCATTTCTAAGAAGCTCCTAGTGATGCTCCTGCTAGTGGGACCACACCAGTGCTCTAGAACAATTCAGCTGCAAGTCAGTCTGGGCAACTCCTCACACCAATGACTGCCCTGAGTAAACAATGTTTACAATATCTCCAGCTTACATTTGAAGAAGCGACAGCAAGTGGAATCCAGTACTGACGCCAACCTCTAAATGTAGAATGTGATACAAGCATCAGTCTTCGAGTTCCCAAGTTAACAGAGGGTGGTGGCAATTTAAGGGACTGGGAGTGAAACCATTCTTACTTGGTTTACTAGACAGAAAGGGCGAGAGTTCTGAGTTCAGAGCTCTGCTTCACCTTCACCTCTTAACAATATACTCCTTCATCTATAACATGGCCCTCAGGCAGGTGAAGAGATAATGTACGCAAGACACCTTACATGAAAAGTACTCAATAAGTGCTGTTCTCCTCTTCCTAATAAGCAAACAAAGCAAAAAGCTACCAACCCAAGTGCTTGTGCAGAGATGCAAGAGGAAGCCACACAATTATGTTTATATGCTTTCGTGTTGCGCAAAATAAAGGAGATGGGTGTCTTTAAAAACTCCTATATATTTCAGGTTTCTATCTGTAATGGCACCCCTCGCTCCGGCTCTACATTATCCCTCTTCCTCTTTTAGGAAAATCCTTGGTGGTCACATCCGTGGCTCTTTGATGCTTTCCACCACTCTGTCAGACAAAATCCACTTGCTCTCTGGAACCGCTTTTCCGACCTCCCATGCACCCTGCACGCTCGATCGGTGGCCAGGCCCACCCGCTCGACAGGCTCTCGCGGTCCTCCTCTGCTCTCTCCACACCACTCCTCCACATCCTTTGGGCACTGCTTCCACCGTGCGACCCCTGCCTAGTCGGAAGACCTCCAGCTGTTCCCTGTCCTGCGTGTAAAATGCCATGCTCCCTCTATCAGCGCTGGCCAACAGAATTTTCTGCACTGATGGAAATATTCTATCTACGTTGTCCAACGTGGCAGCCGCCAGCCAGCGTGGCAGCTAAGCTCTCTACAACGGAGGAGCTGACTTTTCAATTTTCTTTTATTAACTCCCATGCTCCGTGGGGCCAGTGGCTACCCTAATGAGCAGAGCAGGTCTGTGCAGTCTCCTCTCCATGCACTCCACCATGTGAACTGCCCTCTCCAGTCAAGCCAGGTCCCTCGCCACCCCGATAACACCATGCCCACACTTGACTTCGCAGACTCTATCCCCCTCTCATTCCGCCCTTTCCTTTCTCCAGAGCCACATCTGTCCAGGCTAATGGAACCCCATTTTTCCTGAAGGCCTTCTTATCACTTCTGCCAACACTGCATCCTCTTCTTGCCATGAGCCATCACTGCCTGTGTAACAAATCCAGCATCTGAGCCAATATCACTGGTGCTGTCATTTAACTCCTCATGCATGTGAGCTCCTGAAGAGGAATCTATTTTTTAAAGACCAGGTCCTCCAGTCCCTTAGCAAGTGCTTTATGAATACTTGATGAGTGAGCTAAGGACACAGAGCATTACATCTTGGTCTTCGTTGGAAAGCAGGACTTCTCTTCACTGGAACCAAATGGAAATGTTAATTCTATTACCCTGTCCCCCGCCAACCGCTCCCCCTCCCCAAATATCCAGATGCTTGGGAAACATCAAGTTAGTGTAAAAGCATCCTGCAGAGAGACCCTGAGAAGGCTTTTGGCCTTTATCTATCTCCATCTGCTTGGAAAATGCCAAGGAAAAAGAAGAAAACGCTATCTGCTATGCAAAATCTATTAACTTCAAAGCAAGTTTCTGCAGATGGGCTAAGAAGCCCAACAGAAGGAAACTGAAGCTCTTGCTCTGTAAAGTCATCAAAAGCTAAATTGAGGAACACTTGACTTCCCTATTTCTTCTGGCACTAGCGACAAAGTTGTCATTATTTAAAACACAGTACTCAGATCAGGCTGGAAAGAGCCTCCAGTCTATAAAACATTGCAGCTGACCCATCAGACATGTATTGTTGAGGCAAAGACAGGTAATTCATTTAAGAGATCAGAAAGCTGATAAAGTCTCTTTGCAGGAGCAACATGTAACACAGTAACAGCCAAGCAAGAGGGACAGCCTTGTTATTTCAACTCCTGCTAGGGAAACACATTTATCCGGAAGAGATGAAATGTTGCCACTACCAAATAGGTCCTCTTCCCTCCAAAGAGCAACTTAGGACATTAAAGTTGGAGGTAACCTACAGTAAAGAATCCGCCTGCAAACCATGAGAATTCTGTGTGATTCCTTGATCAGGAAGATCCCCTGGAGAAGGGAATGGCTACCCACTCTAGTACTCTTGCCTGGAGAACTCCATGGACAGAGGAGCCTGGTGGGCTACAGTTCATGGGGTCACATAGAGTCAGACACCACTGAGCAGCTAACACTTTTACTTTTCTCAACTGTGATTATGTATGCCAATGATACGTACGCAAAAACAAACTTCCAGTTGCTCATGTTAAACCCCCTTTCTCAGCATGACATCGCCACATGGACTCTCACCTTCTGGCGCTGAGGTCAGTTCTGATTAACACACACAGCTGTTGTTGTTCAGTCACTAAGTTGCGGCCAACTTTTTGCAACTTCACAGACTGCAGCACGCCCGGTTTCCCTGTCCTCACCATCTCCCGGAGCTTGCTCAAAGTCATGTCCACTGAGTCAGGGATGCCATCCAACCATCTCGTCTTCTGTCGCCCCCTTCTCCTCCCGCCCTTGGTCTTCTCCAGTGAGTCTCAAGCAATACCTGTATCTTAACCCACACTCTCCTTACCTGACAGGACAGAGAGCGACATCATCTAAAAATCTGGTCCCTATTCTAATAGAAATAGTTATAATCACTGGATATTGTTTTGTTTTGTAAGTTTTAAATGGAGAAAGGAATCCAGTGCCAAAGATACGTCAGGATGCTTTTCCTCCTCCCAGAAGCAGTTACAGGCAAAAACATTCAGTGCTATGGAAAAAGAGAAATGAGAAAGGACATAATAAACCAGATCTGATGGGGTTCTAAACATCTGTTTTGTAATTAGAATAGCTCTTCCCCTTGAAAATCTAATAAATGTGGGTTTCATCCCAGTCATATGGCAGGTAATGATAAGTATTCCATACATAACCTATATCTCATGTCTATCTTTCTGCTTTTAAAGGAGTACGTAGTTTTGGGATGGGAGCTTTTGGTTTTCCAGAGGGAGACCTTGAGATGGGTTCACCTGACCACAAATCTTAGGGACACCAGCAAGTTTATAACTGAAGGATCTGAAAAATGAACCCCAAGTTTTTTCTCTTTAAATGTGTTCTTATGGAGAAGGAAATGGCAACCCACTCCAGTGTTCTTGCCTGGAGAATCCCAGGGACAGGGGAGCCTGGTGGGCTTCCGTCTGTGGGGTCACACAGAGTCGGACACGACTGAAGTGACTTAGCAGCAGCAGCAGCATGGTGATTCTAGTTAGCGGATCATCAAGCATCCAAGATAAACCTTCTGAGTCAGTGTCAGAGCCAAGCCATCCATTCTGGGATTTCATTAACCATCAAGTGCCCAATGCCCACTGAAACACTTCGGCAACCAGTTAAGACATTATCCTAACACAGAAAAGCAGCAAAAAGCAAAAACAAGAACAAAAAACCCGCAGGAGCTGTGCTTTACAAAGAAATGCCTCAGTCATTATTCAAGAGCCTTGGCTACCTCTTCCTTTCACAGGTCCAGGGCTGAAGAGCCACCCCCATCCTCCCGTAGAAGATCTAGGGATAAAGGTAAGTATCTGACCGAGTAATTCACCAGAATGGTTATTAATGACTTCTCTACACTCAAGTGTTACAACCCACATTTTATTTTTACTCGTGGCTCAGACAGTTAAAAAATCTGCCTGCAATGCTGGAGATTCAGATTCGATCCGTGGATTGGGAAGATCCCCTGGAGAAGGAAATGGCTACTCACTCCAATATTCTTGCCTGGCAGGCTACAGTCCATGAGGTCACAAGAGTCGGACACGACTTGAGCGACCAACACTACTCTCAAAGAGAGCTCAATGCTATCTTCAAATATTCCTCTCTCCTTCCGGCATTCCCACCTGTTCCCTTTTTTTCTCTTACCACAACAGCTCGGTGCATATATTCTGAACCCTAAATTCCAACCTCTGCCTCTGGCATGCTGGCTGGGTTAGTTACCTGCAGATCCTGCTACCTGACCAGAACCATCACAACCTCCATGAAACTTGGGGCAAATCCGTCAGTCTCGCAGTAGCTCAGTTTCTTCACTCGTCCAGGGGAGTGGGGTCAACCACCCCGAAAATACAATGATTCCCCCGACTCATCTCACTGTTCTGCAGTCCTGACCTCGGTCACAAAGTTCATTTCCACACGGGATGCCAACCGTGGGGCAGTCACTTGGGGGCATCATCACAGCTTTTTCTCCAGAAACGTAAAGTCAGAGCAGGGAAAGGAAGTGACTTTCTCTGGAATAATCCAGATCTGCTTATTCTTGACCCCTACAGTCTCCTTGTGCCCCAGAAAGGATAGGGTGTGAGGGATGCTATCAGATGACAGAAGAAAAACCCTTCAGGGCTGGTCTGCCCAGATTTCTTCTAGAACAAGCCTGGGGGCCTTAGATAAGAGGCATTTAAAGAGACCCTTTCCTCCTCCTCCTTCCGAGGTTTAAAAATCTTGCTTCCTTTTCAGCTGTTGGTCTGGGGGAGGATTTATTTACTGTTGTTCTTGTCCAGTTGCTAGGCTGCTAGGTGGTAGTGCTTAGTGTGTGGGGGTAGTGGCGGGACCTATTTTGTTTGTTTTATAAATACCAACTTTTGTTTCATGTGCCTGGCTTTTTCTTTTATCATCTGATAGCATCCCTCACTCCCTATCCTTTCTGGGGTAAGTATATGCTTTTATCTTGACAGTGAAAAGGGCTCTACAGCCAAAGGGTACACATTCTACCTTATAAAAACTATCTGCAGTATGTTGTTTATTGTAAAAAGTGGCTCAGACCACTCAGTGATTCAGAGCTCTGTTAGTGTGCCTTTGCAACTGGCTAAAGGAATGAGTAGGTTATTTACTCACAGAACACGTGATCTAGAATAAAAACAGACATTCTTTGCTACACTTTGCAAGGATGCTGTACACATCTCCTTACAGCTGTAAGAAATTAAGAGGTGCACAATAAGGACATTGTTATCACATTTATTTCCTTGTGAGCAATACTTTTAATCGCAAAGATGACAGCACTGTCGATTCAGGACTCACACAAGGTAAATCTAATAATGAAACCTGGGAAACAAATAAGCATCTTTATTTTACTTTTTAATAAGCAACTTTGAAAAGGCAATTGTTCTGTCAAAAAGAAGCAAAGTTGACTTGAAATTATGTAGTATTCCTGACCAAATCCAGAAAAAATTCAGCAAAATAACTAGCTAACTGGCCAAATTCTCTTCCAAAATGTTGGCACCAGGAAAGACAAACAAAGGAACTGTACTCAGTTAAAAGACTGTAAATAAATACAGGGTGTAATCCCGAATTAAACCCTGAATTGGGGAGAAGTGGTAAGGAGGATGCTTTAAAGGACATTTTGGAGAAATCTGGATATGGACTTATATAAGAGTATTATGTATTACGTTTTATTAATTGTACTGTCATCATGAAAGAGAATGTCTCAGTCTTTAAGAACAAAAGATACACGCTGAAATATTTAGGGGGGAAAAGGTATGATGCCTGCAACTTTCACACAGTTCCAAAAAATATGTAAGAAAATCACATTCAGGTCACCCCTAAATGTTAATAAAAAGTGAGCGGAAGTGAAGCTGCATTCTTGTCATTTTTCTGTAAATGTGTGCTTCACATAAAACATTAAAAAAAATTTAAAAACGTGCGAAATGGAAGATTGAACGTGGGTTACTTAGATTCAAAAGGACTTTATTCGTGCAAGTCTGTGTTGTGCTGTGCTGAGTCACTCAGTCATGTCTGACTCTGCCACCCCAGGGACTGTAGCCCACCAGGCTCCTCTCTCTTTGGGATTCTCCAGGCAAGAATACTGGAGTGGGTTGCCATGCCTTCCTCCAGGAGTCTTCCCAACCCAGGGATTGAACCATGTCTCCCACACTGCAGGCGGATTCTTCACCGTCTGAGCCACCGGGGAAGCCTATTTGTGCAAGTCTCTATCACATAAAGTGTAGTGAGATCTGTTGTGTTTTAGCTAACTATTATGGATAGCGACCTTGCTTAACAGCTTGGTATACGGAAGAAAGACCATGGGTGTGAGACTTACAAACTCTGGGTAAAGCATATACTAAAGGAACCATCTTGGACTCTCATTTCTTCGAGTATTATGAGGGTAAGAATGAAGTCTCCTCCCCCCTCACAAGGTTGTGAAGGAAAGAAAGTGAAAGCTGCTTAGTCGGGTCCGACCCTGTGGACTATGCAGTCCACGGGATTCTCCAGGCCAGAATACTGGAGGGGGTAGCCTTTCCCTTCTCCAGGGATCAAACCCAGGTCTCCTGCACTGCAGGCAGATTCTTTTACCAGCTGAGCCACAAAGGAAGCCCAAGAATACCAGAGTGGGTAGCCTATCCCTTCTCTAGCGGATCTTCCCGACCCAGGAACTGAACCGGGGTCTCCTGCATTGCAAGCGGATTACACAAGGTTGTAATGAGAATCCAATGATATTCTGTGTGCAAATGTGCATTTTAAACCTGGAGGCAGTATACGAATAACAACTCTTGTTTTTAAGGAGCTGTCATCCAGAAAGGTTATGGGAGATGCAAGGAGTGCTACGCCAACTGGTGAAGCAGTCACAGAAGAGGCTAAAAGAACCACTTGTAAAGTCGCATCACACGTCGTTCATGAAGGTTCACAACAGCAGGTTTTTTGGAAACCTGCTGTTTCCTTTTCTCCCCAAAAGTGATTCATCCATGAAAGAAAACAGCAGAAACTTTTAATCCCACTGTCCTCACATGAGTTGAGAGTCGGATCTCCTTCAAAACATTCTTCCACTCAAGGATGTTCCATTTACATCAAAACATGAATCTTAAAAATGACTACAGAATACGAAAACTATTTCTCCTCAAATGGGGAATCTACTAAGAATGCAGTCTGCCCGGGGCCCAGTGCTCTGCCTTAGGATAAATCCACTGTCCCTGAGGCCAGACATGACCATGAGCCAAAGGCTGGGGTTCAGAGGACACTCAAGAGGTGGGCTTCAGCTGTGAGAGAAGGCAGGCCTGAGGGAGTCACCCAAGGGTCTGTGAAACCCTTCCAGGTCAGGCTTTTCCCTGTCTCCTCCCTGAGTCTCCAGTTTCCTCCAGGAGAGGCCACACCCAGCCCTGGCTTCAGAGCTCTGCACTTGTCGCCTTGGGCTGGAACACCGGGCCGAGATCCACACACAGCCAGCTTGTACCGGTCACTCAGGTCTAAGCCTAAATGGCCAGTCCACTCTGCCCCCTAGCTAGAGGTACTCCCCAACCCCTTACCCAAGCACCCCTAAAAGAGCCCCTACTCAGACACAGCCACATCACATCTTCTTGTTTTATCTTCATGAAACTGTTCTTCCAGGCATTTTCTTCTTTAAGAGTTATGCCTTCTCCTCGCCATACTGCAATCAGCACAAGAGCCTTCCACTTCGTTCACGGCTAAATTCCCAGCCTCCAAAAAGGGATGTGCACAAAGCAGGCTTCTAAGAACTCCCCAGCTCCAACCCCAAATACACTCCCAGCACTAACGTGTGACTGAAACTTAAGAATTCCAGGGATAAAAGGCCAAAAGTCCAAATGCAGCCCAGATTTCTGGAACTCCTCTTTCGACTCAACTTCACCTTCTCCTGCTACAGTCCACCATCCTAATTCCGTTCACTCTTTATCTTTCTCAAACAACTCATCTCTTCTTACAGTCAAAAGTACCAATTTCTTACAAATGACTCAAACTCTACTTCAAAACCAACGTTCTCAGCCCATAGTTCCAAGCCCACATCTCCTGCTGTAAACAGAACATCAACATGCTTAAAGAACAGAGTCATCACCTGCCTCCTTTATCCACATCTGGCAATGGCACAGGCTGCCATTCACATTCAAGTTCTCAATCCACCACCATTCTTGCGTTTTTTAAAGAATTCCGATCTACTGCTTCTTTTCAATATTTCTTGTGCCTGCCATTGCCTCTCCATTTTTACTTTCACTAAACAATCCAGATGGTAAAGAATCTGCCTGTAATGCAGGAGACCTAGGTTCGATCCCTGGGTCGAGAAGATCCCCCGGAGACCTGGGAATGGCTACTCATTCCAGTACTCTTGCCTGGAAAATTCCATGGACTGAGGGGCCTGGCCGGTTACAGCCCATGGGGATCCCAAAGAGTTGGACATGTCTGAACACCTAGCACTTTCACTTTCCAACAGTCCAGGCCCGTACCACCCCGAGGGATGTAACTAAACCTGTCCAAGTTTTTACCACCACCCCATGGTCCCGAAACTGCGATTCTTAGAAACATTCATCTGGCAATCATCAGTGTTTTTGTAGAGGCTGAGGCAGACACCCGACCTGGTAACGTAACTAGCTGATCTAACACAAAGGGTGCAGTTGTGAAATCAGAGAGCTGATGGGCAAGGAAACCGAGGCACAGCCAGGTTACAGTTCCTAGCACCTGAAGTTCCAGGTTCCTTGTGTTCCCCCATTAACAGTCCACAAACATCACCCATTACAGTAGCTCACTGAAGCATAGCTGCCTGTAAATCTGGGACATTCCTGACATTTAACTACTGCAGGTTCTTGGGGACTCATTTGTATGCAAAGCCTGGGTAAGATGTTTATTTGGAATATTTGGAATCCAGCCTATTTTTCTTAACTTTCAGGTAAAAGTTACTCTCAGTGTACAGCGTTTTTCCTCATTAACTAGGAGTTTTCTCTCTTCTGTTGATGGCATACACCCTAGCATATCACAAATCATCAAGAAAAATTTCAAACACACTCTTTCTGTTACTTTGCTTAGTACGTGTCAAGGTGCAGAGAACTGACCCCCTCACTAGTGGGCTGCCCTGTAGCAGTTACAGCAGCCCTCCCACCCCGGGGCTTACATTCACCACCCCCCAGCAGATGCCTGAAATCATGGACAGTCCTGACTCCATGCATATGTAATATGTTTTTTCCCCTACACACACACACATTTGTGATAAAGTTTGCACATTAGGCACAGTAAAGAGATTAACGATAACTAATAACAAAATAGAACAAAACAACAATTCTATAGTGAAATAAAAGTGAGGTGAATGTGGTGTCTCCCTCCTCCTCTCAGAGTATCTTACTGTACAAATGTAATGCCTTTTCCATCTTAACTAAAGCACTTATCACATTTTGTGCCTGAACCTTTTGCAGTTTGAGGTGCGAAAGTAAAAATAGCATGGATTTATTTTTCCTTCCTCACAATTTCATGGATAGAAGATTCATTCTTACCATAGATCTTAGCAACCTCAGCATATGATGTCTTTTCCTTATTAAGTCAAGAACTTTCACCTTTTCCCTTCAAGGCTCCTCTCCAGTGTCTCTGAATTGCCAGCCTCACGACTCTTGCACTCTGGGGCCACTGCTAAGTAAAATAAGGGTCTCCTGAATACAGCACCGAGATACCACAGATGCTCTGATAACCCAGACTAATGCTAAGTGACCAGTGGGCAGGACACCCTGGAAAAGGGATGGTCCATATCCCCCACAGGATGAAGCGGGGTGGTGCAGGATTCCACCACACTACTCGCAACAGTGGGAAACTTAAAATTTATGAATCGTGGGGCTTCCCGGTGGTCCAATGGCTAAGGTTCTGGGCTTCCACGCAGGGGGTGGGTTCGATCCCTGGTCGGGAAGTAAGATCCTGCATGCCTCTTAGTGCAGTCATAAATAGATAGATAAAATACATGCATTGTTTATTTCTGTAATTTTCCATATAATATTATCACCATGGTGACTGCAGGTAAATGAAACCACAGAAAGTGAAACTGTGATGCTAGATCACTAGAAAAGTGAAGGGGGGATGACTATCCTTTGCTTCACCCAAAGTGTAAACCCCTCAGACCTGCCTTAGTTCACTGAAAACGGTCTTCCCAGTAGAGCCTGTCTAACTACATTAAACACCCAAGTCACAGACAAAAGCACTAAGTGTATTCTTCAGAACTGATTTTTAAGAGCCTTGCTTCCCTAACAGAATGAAGCTTTTTAATGCTTCACAAGTTTTACAGTGATTTCTATGACTCAGCCCCCCAAAATACAGATGTAAATCACAATTGAGCTGCGTGACCTTATCACGGTATCTTCAGAATGCATTTCCTCATCTCTAAAATGGAGAGGTTGAAGCAGGTATCACCTATAGCCTCTGTTAGTTCTCAACTTCTCAGATTCAATGACAGCAAGACAAGAAAATTTCTAACTGACCTCTCGGCCTCTACTCGCTCCTTCTGAATTATCCTGCACACTACTAACTGAGTTTCCCAAACTACCACTGTAGTAGCTTTCTACTGCTGTTACAATAAACTACCACAAACTCAGAGGCTTAAAACAGCACAATTTTATTATCTTATACTTCTGAAGGTCAGAGGCCTGAACGACGTTCACTGGGCTAAAACAAAGATGTCTGTGTTCCTTCTGAAGGTCCTAAGGAAGAGCTGTCCCCCTGCTTTTCCCAGCTTCAAGGCTGCAGTCTTTGGCTCATGGACCCTTCCTCGTTCAAAGACAACAGTATGGCATCTACAAATCTCTGCCTCCCTCTCTCACTTACGAACCTTTGTGATTACACTGGGCTATCCAGATAATTAAAGGATAAACTCTGGTTTCAAGATCTTTAACTTACTGAAATCTGTGAAGTCCCCGTTTGCCATGTGAGATAAACATTCACAGGTTCTGGGAATTAAGACACAGACACACTTGAACCATTATTCTGCCTACCACAACTATGCAGTCATATCAGCCCATAATTAAACTCATTCAACGGCCAAAAGCAGACAAAAACATCAGGAGAAAACTATGCATAGACACAAAAATACTAGCAAACCAGATCTAGCAACATACAAAACAGACTGTACACCATGACCAAATGAGATTAATCCCAGGAAAGAAAGGCTGGTTCAACATTTAAACATCAATCAACGTAATACAACAATGGAATGAAAGAAAAAACCCACACAGTACATCTCATCAGACAGAGGAGAACATTCAACAAAACTCAACAGTTTTCATGATAAAAATACTCAAATTAGGAACAGACAAGAACCTCCTCAACCTGAAGTCTCCTATGAAAACCCACAGCTAATGTCATATTAACGACAACAGTGAAAGACTGGATGCCTTAAGATTAGAAACAAGGCAGGGATGTCTCCTCTCACTATTTTATTCAACTCTGCAATGAATTGAAGGTTCTCCTCAGGGCAATTAGGCAAGAAAAAGAAATGAAATAAAAAGATTGGAAAGATGAAAACTATGTCTATTTTCAACAGGGCTTTCCAGGTGGAACTAGTGGTAAAAACCCTCCTGCCAATGCAGGAGACATAAGAGACTCAGGTTCAATCCCTGGGTTGGGAAGATCCCCCAGAGGAACTCATGGCAACCCACCCCAGTATTCCTGCCTGGAGAATCCCACAGACAGAGGAGCCTGGCAGGCTACGCTCCATAGAGCTGCTAAGTTGGACACAACTGAAGCGACTTAGCACACACAGCACATTTTCAGCTGACATGATCTTGGATACAGAAAATCCTAAAGAATCCACTAAAAAAAAGTACTAGCTAATAAACAAGTTCAGCTAAGTTGTAGATTAAAACATCAATGCACAAAAATCAACTATATTTCTACACCAGCAATGAGCAATCTAAAAATGAATTGAAGAAAACAGTATCATTTACAATACCATCAAAAAGGATATAATACTTAGGAATAAATTCTACAAAAATTAGACATGTACACTGGAAACTATCAATCACTGTTGAAAGAAACTGAACCAGCGAAGCATGACATAAATGAAAGTAATAGAATTGAGTGTCTAGAAATAATTCCTTACATTTAATAACCAACTGAATTCTCAACAAAAGTGCCCAAGAAAGATCAATGGGAAAAGAAAGTTGGGCGCCTACACAAAAATCTGCTGTTCACAGCAGCATCAACCTTCACAGCCAAAAAGTAGAAATAGCCTAAATGCCCATCAACTGAGGATTGGATAAATAACACGTAATATGTCCATATAATGGATTATTATCTGTCAATAAAAAGGAACAAAGTACTTATACTCACTCTGATATACACCTTATATATAAGACGTAAGTGAAAGAGACCAGTCACAAAAGGCCAGATACTGCATGATTCCATTTCTATGAAACTTCCAGAACGGGTAAAACCATAAAGACAGAGAGTAGAGAGCAGATCGGAGAAGGCAATGGCAAGCCACTCCAGTACTCTTGCCTAGAAAAATCCCATGGATGGAGGAGCCTGGTGGGCTGCAGTCCGTGGGGTCGCTAAGAGTCGGACATGACTGAGCAACTTCACTTTTCACTTTCACACTTTGGAGAAGGAAATGGCAACCCACTCCAGTGTTCTTGCCTGGAGAATCCCAGGGACGGGGGAGCTTGGTGGGCTTCCGTCTACGGGGTCACACAGAGTCGGACACGACTGAAGTGACTTAGCAGCAGAGAGCAGATGCCAAGGGCTGGACGAGGCAGAATTGGTGAGTGGCTGCCAAGGGGTGTGGGGTTTCTGTTTAGGGTGCTAAAAAATGCTCTGAAGTTAAGATGACACAACTGTGAATACACTAAAAACCATGGAATTGTACACTTTAAATGGGTGGATTTTATTGTGTGTGAACTTTATCTCAATTGTTTTCTTAAGTTCAAGGTATTCAATTCACGTGGAAACCCACTGGTGAACATAATAAATGGTCTCCAAATGGTCCGGAAGGAATTTAAGAACACAAGATATCACCTAAGAACATGTGTTTTGCTTTGTATGAAGAGTAATCATATGATTGCTCTATGCTAGGAAAGTATATGACTTTTACTAACACAGCATGGTTAAAAAATAAACACAAAAAAGGAACAGCCAGTTTGAACACCATTAAAAGCTCCTCAGTGGTCATGAAATAAACTCTGCACACTTTTGTGTGCTTTCACAACTGAGCATCATCCACCTCTTTAGATCTGACTCGCATCACCAGGAACACAGACTCAGCAGGGCCAGACTCTGCCTGTTCACCGAACGCCACGCTCATTGCCACCACCCCCCCCACCTTCTGGTCTGTGTCCTCAACAAATTCTGAGCATTTTTCAGCCAATGAAACGATCCTTGATCTTCAGGATTAAGGATCTGACTGAAGGACTGCCTGAAGTTCTATGCCATCAAAAAACCTTTTTTCACCTCTCCAGACCACACGAACAGCAAGCTCCCCCGGCCCCTCACAAGCCGAGCTACACCTCTTAGACAGCTGCTCACCAACCAGGCACTTTTCACACCTCGATTCGGCTAACTCACTCTTACAACAGCTTTGTTTTTTAAACAAACAAAAACACCTCGAATTTACTTTTTTCAGCCTCAATTCATTCATTTATCCATTTCATCTTATAATTTCCTCACTTTCTAAGGCGATGATGGTTTTCACCCAGGTTCTTAAAAGAAACTAGCACTTTCGCCAATGACAGAGCGCCACCTAGTCGTGGCACAGAATAACTCACAACAGCAGCAGGAAGCTCGACACACTACTTTTACAGAAATGAACTGTGGGTTAAAATAAGAAGTTGCAGAATCATTTAGCAGGGCAATGCGACTGCTTTATACATGCATCTTATCGCCCCGGCCAGTCTACCACACAAGGCTGACAGGTGTTATTTCTTCTCCGCTCAGTATCATGTATTATTCATCATTCAATATTCAGTAAATCATATTCAATTTCTGAAGTGCATTATGTCAATATATTCATATGTAGATGGTTCAACATTCCTTTGATAATCACAGGAGAACATTTTTGAGTTTATTACAAGAATTAAACAGCAGAAGTAAGGATAAAATGAAATCTGGTGATTTACTCACATATAATGGAGCTTGCTGTGGATTAAGTTTCATGACCCAGGACACTGGAACAGAAAAGAGAAAAATAAATGAGAATAAAAATAAAAGTTATCATCAAAAATTTAAAACCCACTGGAAAATCCTAGATGTCAAGCAAGGTTACATGAGCAAAATCAGGAGTCTGGGGTTACAGATACCCAGCTTTCCTCAGAGATTTGGGAACAGAAGTTCAAGGACTGGTAGCATGCCTTGTGCCCCAGATTCAATCTTTACAAGTGGGGAGAAAGATGTTCTAATTGAAAAACAAAGACAAAAGTCTTTGCAGTCACAGAAGATGTTCCAACAACCAACCAACAGGATATTAAAAGCAGCTACCAAAAAAAGAACAGTGCGCACGCAAAGTATACTTTCACATAATCCCCCAAACCCATAAAATGCTTCCCCCAGTTATCACAGGGGAGACCACGAAACAGCCCTCTTCCTGTCAGAGGACAGGGGCTATAGGTGGCCTCCATCGACTAGAAGCTGTTGGTCTCCTGAAAATCAGCGGCTGGATTCCCTGTCATTCAGTTCAGTTCAGTCGCTCAGTCCTGTCTGACTCTTTGCGACCCCACCATCAGAGGCTGAAGAATTGATGCTTTTGAACTGTGGTGCTGGAGAAGACTCTTGAGAGTCCCTTGGACTGCAAGGAGATCCAACCAGTCCATTCTAAAGGACATCAATCCTGGGTGTTCATTGGAAGGACTGATGCTAAAGCTGAAACTGCAATACTTTGGCCACCTCATGTGACGAGCTGACTCAATGGAAAAGAGTCTGATGCTGGGAGGGATTGGGGGTGGGAGGAGACGGGGACGAGAGAATGAGGTGGCTGGATGGCATCACTGACTCGATGGACATGAGTTTGAGTGGACTCCAGGAGTTGGTGATGGACAGGGAAGCCTGGCATGCTGCAGTTCATGGGGTCGCAAAGAGTCGGACACGACTGAGTGACTGAACTGAACTCTTCGCATGAGGTGGCCAAAGTATTGGAGCTTCAGTTTTAGCATCAGTCCTTCCAATGAACACCCAGGACTGATCTCCTTTAGGATGGACTGGTTGGATATCCTTGCAGTCCAAGGGACTCGCAAGCGTCTTCTCCAACACCACAGTTCAAAAGCATCAATTCTTCGGCGATCAGCTTTCTTCACAGTCCAACTCTCACATCCATACATGACCACTGGAAAAACCATAGCCTTGACTACCTGCTCTAAATGAATTCTCACAAAAATCTTAGGAAGAACTTTAGAGAAGACTTACAGCATTATATAATACATTTGTGAATATTGAGAACAGCATGTTCTTAAAAGCTCACCTTGGTGATTTGACCAGGATTTCATCTAAGCTAAAATTATCGTAGTCCAGAATTACTTCAGACAGGCAAATCTTTTGTTAAATAAATAAATCTCAGAATAAGCTAATCCAATCTTCATAAGAATCAGAGAAGACCCAAGTAATTTCATTCTAATAGATTTTGAGTGTCTTGTTCATAATAGGGGACCTGATCAATTACGATCTAGCAATATTAAAAAAAAAAAAAAAAGTACAGGAACAGCATTCAAAGTGCAAAAAGAAAAAGATAAAATCCTATACTTGGCAAGATGCCAGACCAGCTCACAAAAACCGAACAATCGAAATGCCAACAGCATAACTTAGAAATCAAAGACCAAAGTTTAGAATAAAAAGCAATGCCTGAGCAACCACACATAACTCATTTAACAGAATCCTCTCAGTATTAAAACTTTTTTACAAATTAGCCAGTTTAGTCAGGTTGTGTGTCTGAGGATCAAAGGCTCACCCCAAGAACAGTTAACACACACCTCTAGGGAAAAAGATAAATCTATAACCAGACTCCCACACACAATCATCTCCAACCAGTGGCAAGCCATGTGTTTCACTCACTTGCAAGACGTGCCCACAGCCAGGTGGCCCCACAAGGACTGACCACTTCCCCTGCATGCCCGTTCGCCCTCTAGTCCACACCCCCATCCCACCGACAGACACACAATAACAGACCCGCCACACACACAATAACAGACCCACCAAACACACACACACGAGGCTTGTTTGTCCTCTGTCCTCTAGTCTACACCCCCACCCGCCCAACACACACACACACACAATAACACACGCGTCCAACACACACATACACACACACACACACACGGCTTAGGGCACTCTTTCCTTCCTGCCAGCCTTCATTTAATGATTCTGTACCTTTAGGTGCTAAAATCACCTACAAAAATCCACACTGAAAATCAAACTTGAGAAATGGAGCAATAATCAACTCTTTTAGAAAACCTTTGTTTTTCTAACCAACAGATTCAAAAAGCAAGCATGGATGATTAAAAACAAAAAAAACAAGAGAAAAGAAAGATTGAAGACAGAGTACTTTCTCAACTCATTAAATATCCATTTAACTTAAAATTAAGCATCATGCTCACTAGTCTTTTAATCAGCTTTCTAGGTCCTGTTCAGACTTGCCTGGGACAAAAGACTGAAAGAATCTACAAATGCATGAACCAAATCCATTTGCTTTAACTGACTTAAGAAGTATTCCTGACCATCCCAACAAAAGAAACATCAGTGGAAACCAAAACAAGAATTAACACCTTGTGACCAGATTTGTGAGGTTTGGAGAAATCTATGGAGACAAACTAGTGACCTACCAGCCTTCTGATGTTTCTTGATTTGCCAGAAGACCTAGAATAACTGTGTGTACAGGGAACACAAACAAACTTCTCTGAGGCGCCCGCTGCATCTGGGCGAAAGGTGGGAATGCCCTCTGAACTGTCTGGAATCGTGGACTCGCCTAAACTTATTTCAGAGCCAGAACTCATACAAGTTATTCTGATATGAGGATTAAAGAGGGCTGACAAACTGTCTGTCCACCACACTGGTCAGAGGGACAGTTCATTGTTGTGCTGGCAACACAGGCTGCTGGATGAATAAATCTGTCAGAAGTCATCAAGGTAATGACCCTAGAAGCATCAGATTGCTAAATTCAGACTGCCTTTAGGCTTCTTCAATGCTGCAAACCAGGGGAAAGCAAGGACTAACATTTATAGAGCTTTATAGCCAATATCATTTTAAATGTGGACCAATTTTAAAGTTTTTATTGAAATTGTTACAATTTTTCTTCTGTTTCATGCTTTGGTTTTTTGGCCACAAGCATGTGGGATTTAAGCTCCCAACCAAGGATCAAACACACACCACCCCTACGATGGAAGGTGCAGTCTTAACCTCTGGACCGCCAGGGAAGTCCCTCCAACACCATTTTTAATCCCCTTTTAAAAAATACTGTTTTCCCCATTTTCCCCCATCTCACTGGTTGGGGAGGGGTTGTTTCCTTTCAATGATTAAATTATTTAATATCAACATAAGAGGTGGATGAACCTAGAATTCAAACTCAGTCTGATGTCAGCAACCGACCTATCTTGCCTACCTCTAGCCCTCATTCTACAGACAGTACAGACTCTCCTCAATTTCATTAATTCAACCATCACTGGGCATCTACAGTGTGCTGGGCACCCCGCTCAAGGCATTGAGAGGACAAACAGAGCTTATCTGAAGATTAACAGAGAGAAAGCAATAGTAAGTGCTATAAGAAAGCATCAATGAAGAGGGAGCAGGTAACGAGCAGGATACAGTTTTAAATATGGGGCTGAGGGAAGGCCTCTTGAAGCGATTTTTATCCCCACAGTGGAAGAGATTAAGAAAGCAAGTAATACAAATTAATAGATGAAAGACCCTCAAACTTGTCCTAAAATCGAGAAGAGTTCTGATGCTAAATCATCAAACATTTGCTATATACAGTGCATCAACTTATTTCACACATTTAAACAGACTTAATTTACTTGAGAACTGTATTCTAAAAAAAGGAGTCTACATATTACAGGAAGGCAATCTTCTCAGTCAGAGAAAATGCACCTGAAAATCAACCTATACCACAAGACCGATCTGAAGACCACTGGAGTCTTTGCTTTGTCAACAGACTTTTTATCAAGAGGAAAATTAAACAAAAGCACCATGTCTACCCAATCATTTCATCAAGGATTTTTAAGAGAAAATCCTAAAATGTCTTCTGTCTCTGAAAACAAACTAGTCGACTTCACACGTACAACATGTGCCTGACACTGTGGACCAGTAAAGGCTGCACGCTACTTGAAAGAGACCATGAAGAAAAAGAACTATCAAAATGAAAAGATTTAGGTGTTATGATATGTTAGGTGATATGATGTTAGGTATGTCTACCAACTCTGCACTCCATAGTAACCTGTCACAGTTCTGGGGAAGTCATAAACTCCAGTGTGTGTGAAATAATAGTAATAACAAGTGCAGTAAGTATATATATTCTTCCCACATTTTGAGTTTAATTTCAAAATGCTCCAAGAAAAACCAAACAGTTTGCTGCTGCATAAATGGAACATGTTCACTTTATGTCAAAACAGGCTCACCCAATTTTAATGCAGCTGTGTCGATTATGTAAGTCTACACACCTACCTCAACACCCACACACAAGAAGCCTCAGGGTGGACATCAGGGTTGCTTCCATGTCCTCTCACTGTGTGTGTGCTCAGTCGTGTCCAACTCTTTATGACCCAATGGGCTGCAGCCTCCCAGGTTCCACTGTCCATGGATTTTCCAGGCAAGAATACAGGAGTGGGGTTGCTGTGCCCTCCTCCAGGGGATCTTCCCAACCCAGGAATCGAACCCAGGTTTCCTGCACTGCCCACATTGCAGGCAGGTAGTTTTATTCCTAGTTTTTTAAGGAATCTCTACACTGTTCTCCATAATGGCTGTAACCAATTGACATTCCCACCAACAGCGCAAAAGGGTTCCCTTTTTTACAAACCCTCCAGCATTTATTATTTGCAGATTTTTTTTGGTGAAGGGCTATCTGACTGGTGTGAGGTGATACCTCATTGTAATTTCGACTTGCATTTCTCTAATAATGAGCTGCCTGAACTGCAAGGAGAAAGTGAAAGTGAAGTCGCCCAGTCGTGTCCGACTCTTTGCGACCCCATGGACTGCAGCCTACCAGGCTTCTCCTTCCATGGGATTCTCCAGGCAAGAATACTGGAGTGGGTTGCCATTTCCTTATCCAGGGGATCTTCCCAACCCAGGGATGGAACCTGGGTCTCCCGCATTGCAGGCAGACGCTTTATCCTCTGAGCCACCAGGGAAGCCCCCAACCAGATTAACTGGTTGGATCTGCAAGGAGATCCATCCAGTTAATCCTAAAGGAAATCAGTCCTGAATATTCATTGGAAGGACTGATGCTGAAGCTGAAACTCCAATACTGTGGACACTTGATGCAAAGAACTGATTCATTGGAAAAGACCCTGATGCTGGGAAAGATTGAGGGCAGGAGGAGAAGGGGATGACAGAGGATGAGATGGTTGGATGGCATCACTGACACAATGGACATGAGTTTGGGTGGACTCTGGGAGTTGGTGATGGACAGGGAGGCCTGGCGTGCTGTGGTTCATGGGGTCGCAAAGAGTCAGACACGAGTGAACAACTGAACTATAATGAGCAACCTTGAGTATCTTTTCGTGTATTCAGTTCAGTTCAGTCGCTCAGTTGTGTCCGACTCTCCGCGACCCCATGAACCACAGCACACCAGGCCTCCCTGTCCAACACCGACTCCCAGAGTTCACTCAAACTCATGTCCACAGAGTCGGTGACGCCATCCAGCCATCTCATTCTCTGTCGTCCCCGTCTCCTCCCACCCCCAATCCCTCCCAGCATCAGACTCTTTTCCAGTGAGTCAACTCGTCGCATGAGGTGGCCAAAGTATTGGAGTTTCATGTATTATTGGCCATCTATTTGGAGAAAGGTCTGTTTAGGTCTTCTGCCCATTTTTTGACTGGGCTACTAGTTTTTCTGCTGTTGAGCTATATAAGCTGCTTATAATATTCCAGAGATTTTTGTCAATTGTTTCATTTGCAATTATTTTCTCCCATTTTGATGATGGAGCTCAAATCAGGTGCTCTGTGACAATCTAGAGGGGTGGGAGGGAGGTTCAAGAGGGCGGGGATGTATGGCTACCTATGGCTGGTTTATGGTGATGTATGGCAGAAATCAACACAATAAAAAGCAATTATCCTCCGATTAAAAATATAAAAGAGAGGAAGAGGGAAAAAAGTCTCAGAGTGCTGCTGATTAGAGAAGCAAAGACTACTGCAAAGATGCCTTCCTGTACTTTAACATAAATTAGCATCATCCTTTTCCTCACAGGGTGCAAAGCACAGACCATCATCAGCATATACCAGCACTGACAAAGTTTATAGTAGCAAAAGTTCTGGAATGTTTTGCACCTTGCTCTACCTGAAAAATGACAGTGCAGAAACTCAGTCACTATACAGGATCACATTAAGCCTGTTTGACTAGCTTGCGGGAAGGACAGGACAGAAAGCACTTCCAACAACTGCTGTGCCTGAGCAAACAAATGCAAAATCTTACCAGGTTGTCCGCCCCCCCCAAAAAAAAATACACACCTAAATAAAAATTGGAATCCTTAATAGGCGTCAGCAAACATTTTGGTAAGAAGTCAAACAGTAAATATTTCATGCTGTGCAGGTCACAGGGTTTCTGCTGCCATATGTATGACTGGGTGGAGCTGTGTTCCAATAAAACTTTATTTACTAAAAGAGGCAGAAGGCTAGATTCAGCCAGTGGATCACAGAATGCCAACTTCTGGTCAAAAGCTAAAAAAAAAAAAACAAACCTCTCAATAATCCAAAGAAACATTATGTCCTCATTCAACAGTTTTATATGCCTCAAAGATATTTTCCATCTTTAAAAAAAAAAAAAGCATGTCTCAATACAGGAAAGGCATAAGTCCCCTGTTACAACAGACCTAGAAAGGAGCAAAAAGACCTGTTTTTTCCCCCTCAATGTCAAACTGAATAAATCTACTGGCTTTACTAGAGGTCCCTAGAGCTGATAAAAAGCAAAGCAATTAAAACAAGAATGTCTGCACCCATATGTCTGTAAACACAAACCAAACTCACTGTTCTTCAGTCACGGTCACACTTTACACTGAAGAAGCCTTTCCCAGGTGCTCCTGTTAAACTGAACTGTTCAAGGAGGGGAGGCGGGCAAGGCACAGGTGCCCCCAACCCCATCGCAGGCAATCATAGTGAAAACTCTCTTTTCCTAAGGACCAGCTGTCCACGCCTGACAAACTCGGCATGGTTTTTGTCATTCACAACAGGGAAGCGTCTAAATCCACAAAAAAGATGTGCAAACTGCCCCCCTAAACACAACCACCCCAGTCTCATTAAGGGAAGGACAGCTGTTTGGGACGCAGCCAAGCACAAATAGAGTATTTCTACCTGCAGGGTATTTCCATGGAGAAGTGTGCTTCAGATGAATTTCCATGGCCAGGGACCCGGCTACGACTGGGCTAGAATAAATCCTTCAATAAATCCTTCAAAACCCACAAACATCTGGGTGGGGGTTAACATGGAAATGACAACGCATACTCTGGATTCTTGCAGAACAGTCAACATTCAGGTCTTCCTCAAGGAAAACAACAGGATTCAAAAGACTCTTTCCTTCATTCCTAAGGAGTCTGCGCTGCTGGCTATAAACATGTCATGCACTGGCTGAGGGTAGGAGCCAGGAATTCTGAACAACAGAAAAAGCAGCACAGTACAAGGGGTAGATAGGCTTTTCCTGATGAGGAAGTCAAGTTCTAAAAACAACAACAACAACAAAAATACTACACATATCAAGTGTATTTTCTGAATAAGGAACTGAGGAAATCAATGGAAGCCTCGTAAATGTCCAAGCTCTTCTTTTTAAAGGTGCACTCACTGATTAACTGAGCAGTGAGCTTTAAGAAGTGAAGCTCAAACCTCATGGCACATGAGCATCTGTTGGCGTGTTCTCAGATAACGCCAATTCTTGCCCAGCCCCTCTCTGCCTACTTCCACCATCAGAGTCCAAATCAAAAAACCTAACTTTGGGATGTTTTCCTTTGAAATCACAGCCCACACTTTTGGAAACAACAGTGTTGAGACTCGATCAGGTGTCTGATTCTCAGGCACAGTGAGCCTTGCTATATCCCACGCGCTCACGACACAGCGCTTACACACCGAGAAAAGCCGAAGCTAGTCAGGAGAGGGGTGGGAGGGGAAGGGGTGCCAAGGAGAGGCTGTCAGGACAGAGTCTAACAGAGGGCAATAATCACAGGAAAACAGAAGGATCGGCAAACTGAGACAAAAACCCAACAGCCGCATTCACTATTTGATTTATTCTTTATCAGTGCTGATTACCCAGTAGGCAGAATGACCCAGAATTTATGGCAAACATACACACACAATCAAAGTAATTCTCAAACAAATCAGAACTTTGCCACAATAGTTTATCAATTAATTAAAATAATTAAAGAAATTAAATTTAATTTTAAAACTCTGATCTTCTTACACTTATCTTAGAACTTGCTCTAAAATTCATATAAGCACACCATAGTCTTTAGTGATTGGGGCCTCATTTTCTTTATATATGTTTATAGTATCTGCCTGGCTGGTAAAGACTTAATAATGGTCCACAGACAGCTAGATGCTGAGCTTTAGGGACAAATAAAACTTTGTTGCCATTCATTTGCTAAGTTGTGTCTAAATCTTTCTGACTCCATGGACTGCAGCATGTCAGGCTCCTCTGTCCTCAACTATCTCCCAGGTTTAGTTCAAATTCATGTCCATTGAGTTAGTGATACTATCTAACCATCTCATCCTCTGCCACCCTCTTCTCCTTTTGCCTTCAATCTTTCCCAGGATCAGGGTCTTTTCCAATGAGTCGGCTCTTCGCATCAGGTGGCCAAAGTATTCGAGCTTCAGCATCAGTCCTTTTAATGAATAAAGTGAAAGTTGCTCAGTCGTGTCTGACCCTTTGCAACCCCTATGGACTATACAGTCCATGGAATTCTTTAGGTCAGAATACTGGAGTAGGTAGCCTTTCGCTTCTCCAGGAGATCTTCCCAACCCAGGGATCTAACCCAGGTCTCCCGCAATGCAGGTGGATTCTTTACCAACTGAGTCACAAGGGAAGCCCAAGAATACTGGAGTGGGTAGCCTATCCCTTCTGCAGCAGATCTTTCTGACCCAGAAATCGAACTGGGGTCTCCTGCATTGCAGGCAAATTCTTTACCAACTGAGCTATTATGCAGGGCTAATTTCTTTTAGGATTGACTGGTTTGATCTCTCTGCTGTCCAAGGGACTCTCAAGAGTCTTCTCCAGCACAATTCAAAAGCATCAATTCTTCAGTACTCAGCTTTCTTTATGGTCCAACTGTCACATCCATACATGGCTACTGGAAAAACCATAGCTTCGACTATATGGACTTTGGTAAAACGATGTCTCTACTTTTTAATACACTGTCTAGGCTGGTCATAGATTTCCTTCCCAGGAGCAAGCATCATTTAATTTCATGGCTGCAGTCATTGTCTACAGTGATTTTGGAGCCCAAGAAAATAAAGTCTGTCACTGTTTCCCCATCTATTTGCCATGAAGTGATGTGACCAGATGCCATGATCTTCGTTTTCTAAATGCTGAGTTCTAAGCCAGCTTTTTCACTCTCCTCTTTCACCTTCATCAAGAGGCTCTTTAGTCCCTCTTCACTTTCTGCCACTAGACTGATATCATCTGTGTATCTGAGGATGTTAACATCTCTCCTGGCAATCTCGAGTCCAGTCTGTGATTCACCTAGCTCGGTATTTCACATGATGCACTCTGCACAGAAGTTAAATAAGCAGGGTGACAATATACAGCCTTATTGTACTCTTTCCTAATTGTGAACCAGTCCACTGGAGCTTCTTCTTCTGCATACAGGATGTTCAGGTAGACAGGTAAGGTGGTCTGGTACTCTCATCTCTTTAAGAATTTTCCACAGTTTGTTGTGATCCACACAGTCAAAGACTTTAATGAAATCAATGAAGCAGAAATAGATGTTTTTCTGGAACTCCCTTGCTTTCTCCATGATCCAACAAATGATGGCAATTTGATCTCTGGTTCCTCTGCCTCTTCAAAACCGAGCTTGAGTCTCTGGAAGTTCTCGGTTCACATACTTCTGGAATCTAGCTTGAAGGATTCTGAACATAACCTTGCTAGTAGGTGAAATGAGCACAACTGTATGGTACCTTGAACATTCTTTGGTATTGCCCTTCTTTTGAGATTGGAATGAAAAGTGATCTTTTCCAGTCCTGTGGTCATGGCTGAGTTTTCCAAATTTGCTGGCGTACTGCGTGCAGCACTTTAACAACATCATCTTTTAGGGTTTTAAATAACTCAGCTGGAATTCCCGAGTAGCCTACTGGACACCTTCCAACCTGGGGGGCTCACCTTCCGGTATCATATCTTTTTGCCTCTTCATACAGTCCATGGGGCAAGAATACTGGGGTGACTGGCCAATAATATCTCCTCCAGTGGACCATGTTTTGTCAGAACTCTTCACTACGACCCGTCTGTCTTGGGTGACCCTGCACAGCATGACTAAAAGCTTCACTGAGTTACACAAGCCCCTTCGCCACGACAAGGCTGCGATCCATGACAGGGAAATAACACATGGCCCCTGCCAGTATCACAAGTGACACATATATTTAAATACTTAATTTATAGTACATTATGATAAGTGCAATAAAAATTTTACAAGGATCAGGAAGGAGCTATAAACCCTCTAGAAGGTGGAGCCCAGACATAGCTTACTGTAGAAGGCCAATGCCAGGGAAGTAGACACAGCAGGAGATGAGTAGTACAGAAAAGAAAGAAAACAAAAACAGCACAGCCAAAGATAAGACAGTGCAGTTAGTTCTTAACAACTATGCAGAAGAATGAGAACAGCAAGCAGGAGGTGAGGGAAGAAGTCAGCAGAGACACCTGTGCAAATCCACATGCCTCCAAGTTGCCGAGGAAGAAAGACGGAACACACAGACCGCTGTGACACAGTGCTAGCCCAAAGAAATGATGGCCGCAGGATGACATGGGCATCAACAATCTCTGCTTTTTTATTACCATCATTTTCTTGGTTTTGCTTTGTCTTCTGTTTTTTTAAAGCTCAGCTCAAATGTCTGATCATTCACAACTCAGGTTCAAAGACTCATAAAAAGTACCACTGGAAGGTAATCTCCTGTAGCCTAAATTCAAACCCTCAGAGTCAAGTATCTGCTGTGGGTTACAACCAGGAAGGCCACGCTAGAACCCCACAGTGACTTCCCCGAGGTGCAGCAGGCAAAGACTGGTTTTCCAATCAATGTCCAGGGTCCCTGGGATCCTCACCCAAAAACCGAGCCAAACCCTGGGAGCCATGAACTCTATAATTAGAAGGGGTCCCAGAAGCAGCCCACATCACCTCCTTCCCCAGGCAGGAAATACCGCCAGTCTACCTGCCTCTGCTTGTAGACCTGAGTGCCAGGGCCTTATCACCTTGAGAAAATCTCTCCATGCTCCATGTGCGCCTCTGACTCAACCTTCCTAAAATGCTGCTTTCATTCTGCAGCTTCCTCTCTGCCTACACAGTGGTAAGCCATCTCTTACCTCTTAGAAGGTTCTCTGGGGGCACCAGCCTCTTCTCTTTAGGAAGTTCCAGGCAATGATGCTAAGATCTGCCGGGCCTCATAAAAAGGAGCACTGCGTGCATGCTCAGTTCTGTCCAACTCTTTGCAACCTCATGCGCTGTAGCCCCTCAGGCTCCTCTGTCCATGGAATTTTCCAGGCAAGAACACTGGAGTGGGCTGCCATTCCCTTCTCCAGGGGATCTTCCCGATTCAGGGATCTCCCGAGTCTCCTGCATTGGCTGGCAGGTTCTTTATAAGTGAGCTACCAAGAAATGGAGAGAAAAGCCTAAAAACAGGAAGTGATCACAGTTTGGGTAGCACATTTAACCCATGTTAGTTTTTCTAAAGGGGGAGCCCTGAACCCGAGGGATGAGGCCCAGATGCTGCATCCACACATACACACACACGGGCCACCTGGGATGGGCAGGTGCCAAGGGGAGGTTAATAAGCTCGGCACATTTCCTCTGCAAAAAATTCAGCATCATATTTATTTTCCCCCATCCTTCTATAAGCCACTTGGATGAATAATAAAGATATTAAAGGAACAGATGGCTGAAAAGTGCCCATCTAGATTGGGAAGACAACCTTCTAGCATTTAAGGATTCTTCAGCAGCCCCTCCTAGAATACTGTATACTTTTGTCCAAATGATGCAAACAGCTGACTCAATGAAAAAGACCCTGATGCTGGGAAAGACTGAAGACAGGAGGAGAAGGGGGCGACAGAGGATGTGATGGTTGGATGGCATCACGGATTCAAAGGACATGAACTTGGGCAAACTCCACGAGATGGTGAGGGACAGGGGAGCCTGGCATGCTGCAGTCCATGGAGTTGCAGAGAGTTGGACCTGACGTGGCAACCGAACAACAAAAACAACTAGAATACTGCAAGAATAAAAATGAGAAAGGCAATACAATTCAGAGGACACAGAGTTGGATTTGAGCTGTGTAACTCTTGCACTTCTGGCTGCACTGCCTCTAACAAGCTATTTAACTGCCAAGCTTTAGTCTCATGTGTAAAATGGGGAAACCTAAGAATAAAAGATGTATATGAAATGTTTATACGATACTAAGCAATGAGAAAATACTCAATAAATTACCTTCCCATTGTTACTGCCTGGCACGAGTTACGTCTTTAGCCCTCTCAGCATTGATCTCACATCACGTTCAAGGAGCACTTCTCTTGGACCATCCTAATTGCCATGCTGACCCCTAATTCTACATGAAGGGTACTGATGAGAGAAATGGCAACCCCAACAGACACAGCACTCTACTAAATATGCCCTTCCTCTCCAGTGACTTCTGAGAGGCCATCCAGGCTCCCCAGAGACTCACCCTGACTTCTCCAAGTACTGTTCGGAGCACTATCTGCACCGCCTTACTGAGCTTGCCTCTCCCCCAACAGCGGCCCTCCAGCTCCTACACACCATCTGCATGCACCACCCTCAGCCCAGTGCTCAAGCCTCTGGCTCAAGATAATGCCCTCCACCCTGCTGATTACTGCTGATAGGCTAATCCACACAGTCAGCAGTAAGTCACACACTGGTATTTTCCCCCTTTATTCCGTGCCTGCCTTTTCCCCTCGGCTTGTTTACGCTGGCCTGCCACAAAGCAGATGCCCTCTGGAGCACTCCTCCTCACACCACCACGGCTCCTGACACCATCTGGCACAGTACTGAGCACCCAGTAAATACTAAAGAGACGCCTGACTGACATGACCATCAGAGACAGAAATGAATGAGCTTCCCCATACCATTTGATGGCCAAGGGGCCACAGCGTGTCAGAACAAAAATCAATCTTCCCCAAAATATCTGAAAGTCCCAGAAGGCTTACCTAGTAGCTCATTATGAAATGCAGCCTGGTTCAACTTGTTCAGGTGGCCGGAGAGGTAACAGAGACCAGAGAAGTGGGGAATGAGCATCCGCTAACTAAACAAGAACCTCAAAGCCAAGGGGAGGGCAGAAGGCGGCTCTGCACTACACCGAGGCAGCGCTCACATGGTGATTGGTACCTTCAGGAAGAGGAACACTCACACATGTTATTTCAATTCTCCCTTGGTGTTTAACACAGGCCTGTGGTTTCCTGCAAAAATGGTTTCTGCTGCTTTGCAGAGACCTACACGGAGGAGAGAGCTCCAGAGGGCTATTCCACAGGTGAGAATTCAGCCACCAGCTGTATCCTGTTACCCAAAGGAAACGGAACTGTGAGCTGCCAGGACGTCCAGATAGAGGAGAGCAAGACTGTAAATTCATGGAGTGCTGACAATCTTATCACTATGGTAATAAGAATAAACTTTAAATTTAGAAAACTTTTCGCGCACACACACACACAGCTGGGTTTTATGTAAATTAACCTCAGCAGGGGTTAAAAGAGACATCCTGTAAAGAGACTGCCAAGTTCAAGCCTTTCTACTTCCTTCATCCTCCCCAACCTGTATCATCCAAAAAGCAAGCAATCCAATGGGCCGAACCAGTTATAAACTACTTGGAAAGACTAACTCTAGGCAAGTGGGCACACACACAAACGCAGACATTACTGAGCTGGAGGACCTCACCTGGACAAATCCCAAGGCCTGGAGTGGCTACTTGGTTAGAAATCATTTCACAGTGACACGCAGACCACCTTCTTGGTCACGTTGCCTGACAAAAGCACTGTTGGACCATTCCCGCAAGGGGCAGGCAGAAGAGCGTATCAGAAGCAGATGCTAAGGACGCCAACGTTAGTTTTTAATCTGTGAAAATGGCTCTCAAACGTCGAGGACAAACAACTGCCTTCAGTATTGTGATTCTCCAGTAGTAGGTCTTCAAATAATGGTATTTGAGAATAATGGTATCTGAAAACAAGGTTTGTTTGTCTGTTTAACCATCTCAAAATGGGAGGGAAGGTTTTTGAACAATAAAGACTTCAAGTAAAAGAACTTTGTGTATTACATAATTAAATGAAAATTCTACAGTCAAAGAAACTCCAATACTTTTCAGCAGCCCACTAGTAGGTTTTGTTTTTTTTTTAAATCACTCCAGTAACTTAAGTGAAGACTTTTTTCTATTCATAAAATATCCCCTGGGAAGTCATTTTGTTTTCATATCATACAATGAGCAGAGAGTAATTTTTTTAATTTACTGATAAACTTAGTTTAGGTGGAAACAACTAGGGCCAGTCAACTAAAAGCACATGAAAATTATCACCCCTACTTCTAACAATCTGGAAGCCATATGGAACTGTAACATGCTGCAGAACCTGTGATAACTTGATCAGCAGTTTCAGCAAAGAATTCAGCTACTTGAAGACCAACACGTACCTGTGTTCTGACATAACAATCCCGGCCCTGTCACTCTATGGGAAGGTCTCCCTCAGCGATCTCTCCCCAGGTCACGCTCAAGGCGAGTGTAACACTGCACTCGCGGGGTCCACAGCAGAGGAGGAAGTGCCCATGCATTTTGAAAATGGTGCTTTAAAAGAGTTGTGTCTAATTCTGTTCCGATGTTAATAAAGCCAACCCACTTTCAATGTGGACACACAGCTTCACAAAACAAACACAGGTGTCTGACAACACAAAGGTAAAGAATTGGTAAGAGGAGATCGCAGCTGAATTGAAAATCAACGACAACGCGCTCTGCAAATTCTCCTCACTTGATCAGTTCACTGAAAACACAAGCTCATGATTCAAAAGGCAGTTCTTCATCAAATTATTAAAAGGTTAATTGCCCGGCTAAATTTAGGTGATATTACACTCGTTCTGGAATTAGAAATAAGAGGGCTAAGAGAAACTTCCGAGATTATTCCCTGAATCTCGAGTTTTCTGAATTTCTCTTAAAAGGAAACTCTTACAGGATCACATATATTATTAACTTACACAATAAGAAATGGAAAATTAATTTCCCCACTTGAACAAGGTTAAAAAAGAAAATTGTTGCTTTAAAACATTTAGCATTTCTAGCTATGTGTAGAGGCAAGTGGCGCACAACAGAACGCATGACAATGAACTGTTGCTTCTAGTTAATGTACAAACCCACTCCAGTACTCTTGCCTGGAGAATCCCAGGGACGGGGGAGCCTGGTGGGCTGCCGTCTATGGGGTTGCACAGAGTCGGACACGACTGAAGTGACTTAGCAGCAGCAGCTAATGTACAAAAAGACAGTACCGCTATGCACTGTGAAACTTCAAATACTTATTTAGAATGTACAAAAGAACAGCTAGAGAAAGTCAAGTTCTACTACACAGTACCCTTTCCTTTACATTTCAGAATACTATATATGTGTGTGTGTGTTTCAAACAATCAATATTATCACAGAATGACCCAAGTGCTAATAATCTAATCATCATCAATGTTTCACTTGGCTGCTTTTCCTGAAAATCTTCACAATCAAAAGGTAAATTAATGTAGAGGAAAAAGAGCAAAAGACTGCCTGACGTACTGTCTCCGAAGTAAAACTGTGGCTTTGCAGGTTTTGTTACGTGGGCGTGAGGTGGGGGTGGGTGAGCAGGTCCCTGCACAGGTGTCTTCAAGGGCCCAGCCTATCCAGAAGCCAATCTGATGTGGAAGGGATGACAAGGCCAGATGTGACGAATGCCAGACAGAAGGTATGGGAAAGACACCGAGAGAAAATAGTTCAATCTAACAAGAATGTGTGTATTCTAGACAAGGGACTGCGGACAGAACAACAAATAAACAGTCCAAACTATAAACTATCAACAGTCGCCTGAGAGCGCTGAGATCTTTGACTTTCTGACTCTCCGCACAAATTACACAGGCCCCCAGGGGCCCACCCCACTGCAGCAACAGCCGGCTCGGCGCTGGATCAGTCGCGGTGAGAAGACAGCCAAGGACTCTGCTCCGAAAGACTCAACAGCCAGGGCTGCAAAGACCCCGGGGGGGCAGAAAGAAAAGGTGACACCTTAAACACCCCCGCCCCCTGATGAATGCAAGGACTGATCTGACAAGAATAAGAGGGCCCCCGGGGGGAGGGCGCTGAGGGTCAAACGTGGGCAGTGCTTCGGTACAGCGGTGACAGAGCAGGTGCTCTCTCTATATACACTGTCCTTCACAGGCACGAACCCAGCCAGCACACCTGACTCCGGACAACCACCAAGAAAGCCATGCAAGGTGAAGGCCACTGCAAAGCAGAACCCTGACTCCTTACTTGCAGCAACAGCAGAATCTCTGAGACATGGAAGCCGCTCGCCTAACCACCTGTTTGGAAGATTAGAGTTAAAACCTCAGTTGGTGCCGCCTCTCCCTCTGAGTGACTTGAATAAAATGAAAAGGGTGATTTCAACCAGCAAACTTGGGCCAGGAACAGCTGACTCTGTGGCAGAGCAGGAAGTAAGATGGTGAAAACCGCAAGCCAGCGGTCTCAGCCCCTGCCCCTTGAGGTAGAAGCTCATAGGTCAAATTTTTTTTTTCAGAGTTTTAAAAATATATTCCTGGTTCCTCTTTCTTTCCCTCTGTTCCCCTGCCCAAGTGTTGGTACAAACTGTAGATGGCATTTCTAAAATAATGTTCAGAGGCTTGTAAACAGAACCCAATGGCCCCAGGACCTACTACAGGCTCAGCAAGGATAAGGCTGAAGGGCTGACTCTGGGCTCTGACCCTCATCTCCCTCGTCCGCACTCCTCCCTCTCCAGTTTGACACACGACATATCTATGGAGAGACCTAGTCATTTTCTAGCTCGTGTGTTTCTACAGAAATAGAAACACTAAATGTTCAGAGAACGGAGTAAAGGGATTATCAACTAGCTCCAATTATACCAACTGACCTCATCCTCTCCTTACAAGCTGCTTCCTGGCATCTGAAATCCACTTTTGAAATTCAACCAAGGGCATTTTAAAAGAAAAATACTGCTTCCTCCCCCGTTCTCTCTCTCTGAAGTATATGCTGGAAATAACATTGGTGGTAAGGAGCACGCACTGGCTTGCAGAATTCATACTCATCAAAAAGCACACAGTATGTCTGTCTCTCACTGACAGGTACAGCACAGTTCCCCCACTTCATTCCTCAATGGGTGTTCTTGTTGGTTCATCCAAAAGGCAAACCCCGTAAATTCTACATTCCTGACACCCTACAGCTTAACAACTAAGCAGAGCTAACCACCATCACCATCATCTTTACTGGCACTTCAAAAAGAGTTTTCTAACTCTGCTTCAAGCACCTACAAATCCTGACATTAATCCATTTCACAAATGAAGAGATCCATGTCTCTTTAACACATCGTAATTTCATGAATAGAAACACTGGGTACCTTAGGTCTACAAGCAAGGAGGCAGAAAGGTGATTTTGTGAGCTGGGAACTACCCCGTGAGAACGAGAAGAATTTCAATGGAAAATGCTTGGTGGTAGAAGCAGTGCTTCACCAATAAAAGACTGATGGGAGAGGAAGAAGACAAAGACATACTTGTTCAGCACTTCTCTGTAGACTAAATTCATCTGTTTCATCTCCCCCAAAACTCAACCGTTTTCGACTACTTTATAGACATGCCTTATTCTGTTTTCCCACAGCAGTAGGTAGGTAACGGCCTACAGGAAAAGTCAGCTTCGCAATTACCCAACAACTAATGCAACTCAACAGACCAACATGTTCCTACCCACCTCCAAATGGAAATGTTTACAAGCTTGAGAATGGGCGGGGAATGGACAAACTCCCTTTTACACAAACACAGGCTAACATCCGCCAGCTAAAATCTGCTGGCCCCCGAAATTCAGCTGCTGTTACGTAAGCAACAGGAACTTCTGAGAATGTTTTCCCTGAAATGCGACAAAACTCTGATAAAGCAAATAATCAAGCTTCAAAACCAACGCCCAGGCTTCAAGAGCATGAACAGGGAATCTTCCCATTTAAAACTGCAGTCAAGAGTGAAGAGCCACGTTTCTGCTGGTACGATACTAAATTTTACAAACTGTAAGTACTGGTAAGAACCATACCATCCTATACCATCCATACCTGGCACATACACTGGCTTTTTCATACAGCTGATTAGCAGTCTTGAAGTCTGCTACTCAAGTGAGCAGAAAATTAAAACACAAAGCAGAATTGACAGACCAGAGACAGGCTCTGCGACCTTCCATTACAGACCTTGATGGCTCTCCCAGGTCAGAGCAAGGAGCAAGTCAAGAATGCAGCCACCCACAGAATACCTCCCCACCCAGTCCAAGAGAAAAAAAGAATACCAAAGGGCTGGGGAATCTAAAAGCTCAGTGATGGAATCTCCAAGGAGACATTCCTTATGGGCTAACAGCCTGAGGCCTGGAGCTGTAACACACACAACGAAACACCCCACTCAGGGCCAGCATCAGCCGCACTTATGAAGACAAGCTCTGCCCTTCAAGGAGTCTGGTCAAAGCAGACAGAAAGCAAGGAAAACATTTTTTAAATCTTGCAGAGCAAATCAACCTATTTATTTCACTTTCAAACACCTGAAGTCTTGAGTTAGGCTTCCAGTCCCTCATTAGAAGATATACACTATGGAAAGTTAGCTGCAGATGACTGAAAGAGAGTGTCACTACTTAAAAAGTTGACAAAAAATAACAGCCAGTTACCCTGCATTAGATCACTGTGCCTGCATGTGCACATGCTCAGCGGCTTCAGTGTCCGACTCTGCAGTCTCACCTTCAGGTCAGGTCAGTTCAGTCGCTCAGTCGTGTCCGACTCTCCGCGACCCCATGAATCACAGCCTGCCAGGCCTCCCTGTCCATCACCAACTCCCGGAGTTCACTCAAACTCATGTCCACAGAGTCGGTGATGCCATCCAGCCATCTCATCCTCTGTCGTCCCCTTCTCCTCCCGCCCCCAATCCTTCCCAGCATCCGAGTCTTTTCCAGTGAGTCAGCTCGTCGCATGAAGTGGCCAAGTATTGGAGTTTCACTAACCCCCTTACCTAACCTATCAAATTCCTTTCTAGATCACATCCCTTCTCAAAGACCTTTCCTTGCTCACTTCTCACAAAAGTGGAAGTGAACATGTTAGTAGCTCACTCAAGTCTGACTCTTTGCAACTCCCATGAACTGTAGCCCATCAGGCCCTTCTGTGGGCTACAAGTTTTGCTTGGAATTCTCCAAGCAAATATACTGGAGCAGGTTGCCATTTCCTCCTCCAAGGGATCTTCCTGACCCAGGGATCAGACCTGTGTCTCTGAATCTCCTGCACTGCAGCTGGATTCATTACTGCTAAGGCACCAGGGAAGATGTGCTCCTGGATAAGCAACTGTAACTGACTAAAATACAAAAAGCTACCATTTCAAGGCACTGGAAGGAGATAAAAGCAGACAGAAAGCTGAAGAAAGAGAAATGCGCTGAAGAAAGAGAAGCACTGAGTCAAAGATTCACTTTTACATTGCTTTTCAATGATGGTTACTTCCCAGACCCCTTAAGACAGCAGACAGAACAAAAGCAGAAAGCTGTATTCTTAAAATCTGCATATAAGCTTTCCCCAAATCCTTGGCAGACCCCTGAATTGTTCATATACTGCTTTGCAAAAAGCAAATCTGTGAGGCTGAAAGAACTGAGCAGAGATCAAATTAAAGTAGGAGTTTAAGTCCAATTCAATTAGCTGCCTGCCAGAATAAGTTAACACTTTTAAGAAGATAAAAACCAGAGAAGTCTCTAAATGTATCATCCAGAATGTGTAACATAGAATAAAAAATTACTAGATATGTGCAATCACATACCACATTTAACATCTTGCTGGATATCTCATTAATAAATGACTTAGATAAAATCTTCAACATATATTCATTTTATATTTGACTAAGATTCATAGCTTTACCTCTGAGAAGCCAAAGACAATATCCACAAATCATATATCTGATAAAGTACTCACATCCAGGATTTCTAAGGAACTCTTCCAACTCAATATTAAGAGCCCAACTAAAAATGGCCCTTTTTCACTAAAGAAGATACATGAATGGCTAGGAGGCACATGAAAATATGCTCAATATCATCAGTCATCAGGGAACAGGAAAATTAAAACCACCATGAGCATCACATCTACCAGAATCACCCCATTTCTATTACAGAAACTGAATTCTTAGCTAAGATGTATCACAAAGAAAACTGGCCCAGATGGCATCAGTGACATGTACCAAAAAGATAAGCAAAAAAAAAAAAAAAGACATCAATATCAAAAAATGGAGGGGTGTGTGGGGATTTTCTAACTTCCTTTACTTACAGTACCCTGATACTAATACCAGACAAAGTCACTATAAGAAAAAACATACAAGCCAAACCTCTTATCAAAACAGACACAAAAACCCTTAATAAAATGTTACTAATTCAAATCTGGAAATACGAAAAAGGATAATACGCGATGACCCAACTGGGTTTATCCTGGGATACAATGTTGGTTTAGCTTTTGCAAATTCACCACAAATTTCAACAAAATAAAATAGAAAAATGACGTCACCTCATTAGCAAAAACCTACTGTATTTCTACATGCTATAACAGACAACTGGAAGTTGAAACTTCAAACATTGATAACAGTACCAAAACCATGAAACACTAAGCATAAATTCAACAAAAGGTTATAATTTAAAATATGCTTTTAAAAAAAGTAAGATATTTTAAAACATTAAAAAAACCAACATACACACATCATAGTTCAATGCCAACTCTCCCTAAATTGAGCTACAGATTTAATGTATTTCTAATAAAACAATAAAAAGCAGTATTCATTACAGAAATCAACAAGATGATCTGAAAATGCACCTGAAAATGCAAATGACCTATAATATCCATATGAATTTTGAAAAAGAACAAAGTTGGAGGGTTTACACTACCGTCCTCAAGACTTAACCACAAAGCTATCAAGCTATCTTTAACTAGCACAGGGTAATACTGGTCTAAGGACAGAGATAAAGACCAATGAAACAGAATACCCCAGAAAAAGACCCACACAAAAATGGGTCAAGGTAATTCGGCAAGGAGAAGATGGGTTTTTTCCAACAAATGGTGCTGAAACAAGTGGGTATCCATAAGCAAACAGTGAATGTCAACCCTTACCTCACATCAGCTGTAGAAGTTAACTCCAAGAGACCGCAAGCCTAAATCTGAGACAGAATTTCTCACAGGAAACACATGAGAAAATGCTTGTGACCTTCAGTTTGGCAAAGATTTCTTATTCAGAACACAAAAAACATTAACTAGAGAGAAAAAAAAAAAAACACGTAACTGCTAACAAAATCAGTAACTTCTTTCTGTTCTTTGGAAAACATATCTGGCAAAGGACATGTATTCAGAATATATAGAGAACTCCTAACTCCTACAACTCCGGAGGACAAATATCTCCAAAAAGCTGATTAGGGCACACTGACTTCATTAGTTGTAACAGCAAAGGCAGAGAGGTGGGAGAGAAGTTACTCTGAACAGGGAGAAGCTACTTTTAAATACCTGAGAGCTAGGCAAGAACTTAGAAAAACCTTGCACAAGCCACTTAATCTCTCTGTTCTGTTCTGTTCAGTCGCTCAGTCGTGTCCGACTCTTTGCGACCCCATGGACTGTAGCCTACCAGGCTTCTCCATCCATGGGATTCTCCAGGCAAGAATACTGGAGTGGGTTACCGTTTCCTTCTCCAGGGGATCTTCCCGACCCAGGGATCAAACCTGGGTCTCCCGCATTGGAGGCAGACGCGTTAACCACCAGGGAAGCCCACTTAATCTCTCTAGGCATCAGTTATTCCCCTATACAACAAACCATAATCCCCAGGCTAATATTCTGAGACTTTCTGTTTAGGATCGAAGGTGTCCTGGCCAAAGTTTATATGCAAGGTTATTAAAACAGATCCGCTGTGTTATTGAATACATGCTGCTTAACAGTCACAAGTGTCCCTGGGTTGAAAGGAAAGAGGTTCGTACTTAATCTATATCTGAATGGTCGCAGAGTACCTCTACTTCTACTTTATTGACTATGCCAAAGCCTTTGACTGTATGGACCACAACAAACTCTGGAAGATTCTTCAAGAGATGGGAATACCAGACCACCTTATCTATCTGCTGAGAAACCTATATGCAGGTTAAGAAGCAACAGCTGGAATCAGACATGGAACAATGAACCGGTTCCAAATTGGGAAAGGAGTACATCAAGGCCGTATACTGCCACCCCGCTCATTTAACTTACATGCAGAGAACATCATGCAGAACGCTGGGCTGGATGAAGCACAAACTGGAATCAAGAGAAAATTATCAATAACCTCAGATATGCAGATGACACCATCCTTACAGCAGAAAGCAAAGAAGAACTCAACAGCCTTTTGATGAAGGTGAGAGAGGAGAGTGAAAAAGCTGTCTTAAAAACTCAACATCCAAAAAACAAACATCATGTCACCCGGTCCCACCACTTCATGGCAAACAGATGGGGAAACCATGGAAACATTGATAGTCTTTACTTTCTCGGGCTCCAAAATCACTGCACATTCTTGGGCAACCCAATTGTACCTCTGAACATCAGTCAGCTCTCTGTAAAGATAGGTAAGAATGAGAAAAACTATCGGTTTTAGAGTCATCCTGTAAAATTAATTAATTAAAACAGAATTACACAAAAATGTACAAAATTAGAGATGACCTAATAGTTATGATGAAACCAAGAAGCGTATTACCATATTATCTTATTAAATCAAATAAATTAATTGAATTATCATATACAGATTATTTTAAGCTTCAATAGGTATTATCCCTATCCTATAAGAAAATGGACATCAGGGTTCAAGGAACTTATCTAAAGACATCCTGCACAAAACTGGTAGACTCTGGAGTCAGACTCCAAAACTCCTTTTTAATCCTTCAGTTCAGTTCAGTCGCTCAGTCGTGTCCGACTCTTTGCGACCCCATGAATCACAGCACACCAAGCCTCCCTGTCCATCACCAACTCCTGGAGTTTACTCAACCTCATGTCCATAGAGTCGGTGATGCCATCCAGTCATCTCATTCTCTGTTGTCTCCTTCTCCTCCTGCCCCCAAACCCACCCAGCATCAGAGTCTTTTCCAATGAGGCAACCCTTCGCATGAGGCGGCCCAAAGTATTGGAGTTTCAGCTTTAGCATCACACTATCTCCCCAAATTTCTAACGCCTATATAGGACACATACTGGTGCACTCACATGGATGGACACGGGAACTAGAGGGACAGACAGGCCAATGTTGGAAAATTTATGGCCAAGGAAATCCCTAGTCTGATAAAGCCTAGCAGAGGCACCCAGCCCTCATGCCAGACATGACCCCTTTGGCTGGTGGGTCACAGGGAGGTGAGTCGGCGGTGGCCAGCTTCGGGGCAGCGTGGTTTCCATAGGCAGGCAGAGCGAGGAGAAGTGGGAACAAGGGCTTGGGGCAGTATTTCAAAACTTTTACAATCAGCACTGTCTTACCAGTGCACACTAGCTGGATGTGAGCATGCTAGCAGGCTTCTTTTTTTAAAAAAAAGGTTAAGGTCAGAATTAGAGGACTGTGGTTTCCACATTTCAATCAGGGCACGTTAGCACTGACTCATTACCAAATGACTCCAAGCCCTGCCACCAGCAACGGCATCTAAGAGAGGAAAGCAAAGACCCGACAAAGGTCTCCCTAGTGGCTGGACTCTGCCAAAGCTGACTGGGATCTCAACAGGACTCACTGCCTTTGATGTCGCCAGTCCAACTCAAGTGCATCAGGCTCTTTTCTCAGAAACAAGAGGGTAGCAGGAAAGGAGAGCCAAGAAGAAAGGCAAAGTGCATGCACAAAAGGACCCAGTGTTCACTGCAGACCTCCCCAAGAAAGCAGTCCTCGCACGTTTCAAACACCACCCGACTCTCCCCCTCTGTGCAGTTCAGCCCTGGCTGCAACTCAGCCTCCTGATCTCCTGACAGTGCAGACCTGAAAGGCCCAGAAACACACACCCTGGGATGAAATCACTCAGGTGAGGTAAGACCCAACCTTTGGAGGCAGGAGGGCGAGACCACCTCAATCCTTCCCGGGCTCTATGGCCATCATCCCTTTTCCCTTTCTTCTTATAAACAATGTCAAACAGTAACGATTTCTGGTTAATCCACTAAATTTAGTAAATACTGGTATCCATATTCCCTCAAATAATTCTTCTGTCCTATTCTCCTTCTCTTCTCTTTCTGGAACTTCAACTGCACGCATATTACAGACCCTTTAAAAATTGTCCCACGGGGCTCAGTGGTTCTGTTCATTTCTGTTTCAATCTTTCATTTCTCTGTTCTTCTGATTCTTCTTGCTGATCTAAAAGTTCAGTGATTCTTTGTTCTCTTCTCTTCCGTTAAGACTTATCTTGTCAAGTTTTTATTTCAGGCAAGTTTCCTTCACACACTCTATTTTGGTTTTGAGATTTCACAGTTTTTCACTACAAGTAGATCTCCCTGTACATAACTGAGTTAGTAATGATAGCTGCTTAAAAACCCTTCTCCCCTCAACCCAAGATTTGGGACATATTGGGGTCAATCTCCATTGATTAGATTTCTTTGGAGAATGGGTCACTTTTCTGTTTCTTCACATTTTGAGTAATTTTAGAACATATCCTGGATACTACAGAGGCTGTGAATTACATAATTCCTCCAAAGAATCCCTATTTTTGTTGTTTGTTTTAGCAGGCAGTTAACTGAACTCAGACGACAAACTTCTGTCTCTTGGATGGCAACCCCCATCTACAGTTTAAGCCTTAGCTTGGCTGCCCTGTTCATGCACGGATAAAGGGTCAGGCAGAGTCTGAACAGAATTTCTACATAGCATTTGGGGCACCTCCACTTGGGGCTCTCTCCTCTCCTGAATTGTTCCTTCCTGTTCAATGGCTGTGATTGTCCTGAATTGTGCCTTCTGGTGATACAAGCCAAAAATATAAATAACTGGGGCTTTCCTATGAATTTAAAAATGAGAAATTCACCCATGAAGTGAAAGCTTCCACAAGTCAACTGCCCTACAGAATTCACTCTGTTGGTTACTCTCTAGTACCTTTACACTGTTTTTGTATTTTACCCAGAATTTATGGTTGATAAATGACAGGCTAAATCAACCAGAAATTCATGCTAGATTTACACGGAATGCAGTTTAACAAAAAAAGTGGGAAAAATCAATAATTTTGTTTCATTTATAGAAATTCCTTAAATCAAATTTTGGTTCAGATTTGTGAGAAAGAAGTACACACTACCTGTAAAGAAGGACTGATTAAATAAGACTCTTATCTATACAAGCTTCTCTCCTAAGGGACGATGCTATTCTAAATTGTCACCTGCAAATGATATAAGACAGACAGTACTGGAAACAAAAAGAAAAAAAACACAGGAAAGGAACCACCACAGTTAAAGAAAACAGGAACAGAATGACTTCCCTAGTGATTCAGTGGTTAAGAATCTGTGCTCCCACTAGTGGGGCACAGGTTTGATTCCTGGTCGGGGAACTAAGATCGCACCTGCCCCACTGTGTGCACTGCCTGCCCCTGGCCAAATTAAAAAAAAAAGAGAGAGGAGAAAACAGGAGCAGTAGAAAAGTAAGTTAGCAGGAAAAAGAAGACAGAAAAACTATTTAAAACGAGAAAACATTAACTCAAAAAGTGGCCTGGGGAATTTATGTGGCAAAAATCCTAGAAGATATAAGGACACAAGTACTGCTTCCCTGGTGCCTCAGATGGTAAAGAATGTGCCTGCAATGCAGGAGACCTGGGTTCAATCCCCTGGTTGGGAAGATCCCCTGGAGAAGGGAATGGCTACCCACTCCAGTATTCTTGCCTGGAGAATTCACGGACAGAGGAGCCTGGCAGGCTACAGACCATGGGGTCGCAAACAGTCGGACCTGACAGAGCAACACTTTCACTGTATAAGCTAGTTCGTGTGCTCAAACTTTTGGGTGTTAACAACGTGTCAGCACTCGTACTATATGCTGAGGACAGAGGTGAAAATCAATACAGTCCTGCTCTCACTGAGCTTAAAATCTGGTGGAAAAGACATGAAAGCAGACATATAATACAATAAGATACGATGTATGATGGTTCTCATGCTTCCGTGAGAAAACTACCACAAACCTAGTGCTGTAAAACAACAACAAAAAATCTTACTTTACAGTTCTGTAGGTTAGAAATCTAGCAACCTGTCTCTCACTGAACTATAGACCAAAGTGTCGGGAGGACAGGACTGCATCCCCTTCTGAAGGGTCTCGGGGAATATCTGTCCCCTGTCATTTTTTGCAGCTTCTAGAGGGTGCCTGTATCCCTTGGCTGCGGCCCTTTCCCTCCACCTTCAAAGTCAACAAAATCAAACTTCTCTGACCATTTTTCAATCCCCATCTCGCCACAGTCACCCTGGAGAAGGAAATGGCAACCCGCTCCAGTTTTCTTGCCTGGAGAATTCCATGGACAGAGGAGCCTGGAGGGCTGCAGTCCATGGGGTCAAGAAAAGTCGGACACGAGTGAGTGACACACACACCACAGTCAGGAAACGTTCTATTCTTTTAAGGACCCCCGTGGTTAGACTGGCCCACCTGGGTAATTCAAAGTACTCTCTCACTTCAAGGTGCTGGAGAAGAGTCTTGAGAGTCCCTTGGACTGCAAGGAGATCCAACCAGTCCATTCTAAAGGAGATCAATCCTGGGTGTTCATTGGAAGGACTGATGCTAAAGCTGAAACTCCAATACTTTGGCCACTTCATGCGACGAGTTGACTCACTGGAAAAGACTGATGCTGGGAAGGATTGGGGGCGGGAGGAGAAGGGGACGACAGAGAATGAGTTGGCTGGATGGCATCACCGACTTGATGGACATGAGTTTGAGTGAACTCCGGGAGTTGGTGATGGACAGGGAGGCCTGGCGTGCTGTGATTCATGGGGTCACAAAGAGTCGGACACGACTGAGCGACTGAACTGAACATCAGAAAAATGATTAAGGTTATTTAAACCATATGAGGAACTCAATAGTGTGTGAATTCCTTATAATGTAAAGTGATAAAAATCGGAATACAGAAATGCAGCTTTCTCAGACATATAGTAGGGACAGAGGGAACAGACTCAAACGTTCAGGGATTATTCCTGGAAAGTACGATTATGGGTAATTTTCACTTTCTTCTACTTCATACTCTAACACTTCCATAATAAGTCCATATATTCTGCATATTCCAGATTTCCATAATGAGCATCCCCAAAAATAAAAGGGATACTTATTTTTAAGGAATACTTAAGTATTTTCCTCCAAACTGCTTAAGGCAGAAGCCTCATCCATTAACGGGACCTACTTCTATTTGGCAAACATCCAAATCTCTTTTCTTGAGCCTTTGCCTGAGAAAAGTCTAACAGGGCGTTCATGACAATTTAGCAACGTAGATAAAAATCAAAGTCACCCTCCACCAGGGGCTGGGGTTCTGTATGTGAAGACAGATACAGTAAATGGAAGAGCCTAAAATAAAGGCCAACTATTTTGTTATCACCCAACAGGTCAGCAGTGGACAAGGCCTGAGCTGTGACCAAGCAGAGGGTGACATATAGACAGACAGACAGCTGCAACAACACGGTGCTGAGACAGGTAATGTCCAGCTCATCAACCACAGATCCAACTCCGCACACTCATTAGCACACTCACAGATTCAGCCCACTGCTTCCCAAAGAAAGGCAGAGCCTCCCCTAAAACTCCTAATGGCTCCCCTTGCCATTATTCTTCAAAAAAATCTTCACAGGCGAAGAATGTGTTCTCTTCCATTTCACATCCTCTAAAGCAGCGTACCACAACACTACTGCTGTTGTAGGTCCCCAACAGCAGTAAGAAAAATCACTTACTCTGGAGGTCAAACAGACCTAGGTTACAACTCCAGGTATGCCTCTTACTATTTCAGGTAAGTCAGTTTCTTAAAGACTGATAGAAACACACAAGTATCAAACAGATTATTTCAATGAGGTCTGGGGCAACTCATTTAATCTAAGCTTCCAGTCCTGAGTCAATAAAAGATGGTCATACATTTCTTACAAGGCTGTTGGGAGGATTGGGCTTCCCTGACAGCTCAATTGGTAAAGAATCCGCCTGCACTGCAGGAGACCCCGGTTCAATTCCTGGGTTGGGAAGATCCTCTGGAGAAGGGACAGGCTACCCACTCAGGTATTCCTGGCCTTCCCTTGTGGCTCAGCTGGTAAAGAATTCACCTGCAATGCAGGAGACCAGAGTTTGATCCCTGGGTTGGGAAGTTCCCCTGGAGAAGGGAAAGGCTACCCACTCCAGTATGCTGGCCTGGAGAAATCTAATACCTGGAGGATTAAGCAAGCAAATTTACGCGGAATGCCTGGCACACAGTAGGTAAGGTAATAAGTTGTAGTTACTATAGTTTAAAGTATTGAGTGGACTGAGGAACATCTCCCCAGAGCTGTAACCTTCACGGAACTCTGAGGGAAAGTTCACGATTACAACAGGAGCTAATGGGCAGTGGTCTTGCATGAGCCACAGACTCGGTCTAGGGAAGAAAGCTGCCAACCTGAGCAAGAAGAAAACAGAAAACGAGGGCAGAGTCTCCCACGGACTCTGAGGCAGCACGGTACTGATTATTTGGATTCTGATTAAGGAGGAGTGGTCAGGATTAGCTTTCATCTCTAACACCTTATTAATTGTCATCTCCAACCCAAAGCAGAAAGCCCTGTTTAACTAAAATGTTCAGTGTATATGGCCAAGTGACTGAACAATCAAACACTTCTGAGTTTTTGCTTACAACAAGAAGGGTGAACTTACAACTGTTTAAAGTAGAAAGGCACAAAGCGTAAGATTCTTTACTCCAAAAATGACCTGAAGGTTGGGAAAATGCCTGGGGACTACAGATTCAGGTTTTCTATGTTTGGGACGAGACAAGGATGGAAGACCTAACCCACTGCTTAGGGCGGTGGTGTGCAAAGGAAGTACACAAAAGAACGTCTTATCTAGTTTACTTCCTCCTTTTCTCCCAATCAGAATGAACTTCAGGCTTCATTACTTATAGCAAAGAAAAAAAGTGACAGCCCAAGACAGGGAGACACCGTAAGAGTGTCTGACTTAGAGCAGTTTGTCCCAGGCTAGAAAGAGAGACTTCCTAAGTCCTGAAAGACTATTTAAGAATAAAGGAGATGCAATATCCTGTAATAATCCACATGAGAAAAGAACCTGAAAAAGAGTGAATATATGCATTTGTATCACTGAATTTCTACGTGTACACCTGAAACAACACTGTCACTCGACTACACGCCAATAAAAATTTTTTTAAAGAGAATAAAAGAGATTGGAGATTAAACACAGATGATGGCAGTTTGCAGTAAGGAAGCAGATTCCAAAAACTGTAATCTATTGAATTTTATCTCACATCAGACATAGACTGTTAAAGGGACGTTTTGCAGGCCTTGGGGAAACAATAACCTAAACACCCAGCATATAGCCACAATTAAGACACACCAGACAGTTTGTGGCTTGGTTTCTGTTTTTTTAGCATCATTTTTTCATCCTAGGGATTGATAGTGGGTCTGAATTTCAACAAAACACCTGCCCAAATCTCCCACGATAATGCTGGGAACAAAATGAAATCTGGCAGCCTCCGATATAAACACAGGGTGACCAAGATTCTCAATTCCCGGCACTTGATTGTGTCTGCATTCCAGAAGCCACAGGGATGCTTCTGGGCTGCAGCATGTCCCAGGGACCTGAGGAGACGTTTCAGGAGGGCAGGACGTGCCCCGCATGTCCCAGGGACCTGAGGAGATGTTACAGGAGGGCAGGACGTGCCCCGCATGTCCCAGGGACCTGAGGAGATGTTACAGGAAGGCAGGACGTGCCCCACACCCGACTGTTCCCACCCTCACCCTGCAGCAGTTCAACAGCAAAGCAAAAGGAGTAACCAAATGCACGACTGCAAGGAGCAAGGTCCTATCACAGTTAACTGCAACGCTTTCCTACCCGGCCTCTGTCCAATTCTGATGAACACTTTGACCAAGGGCTTGAAATACCTCATGATAAAATGGTCCAATATACAGACTACCTGAGATTCAGTAAGAACACTGATATATTGAAAGTTAAGACTGAAGATCCAAAAACCCTGGAAGACTAAAAGGGTGGACCAAGAAATACATGAGAGACCAAATGTACTGAGATGAAATTTAATATGGGTTTAAATGAACCCTGCACTTCTACTTCAAAAACACCCAGAATTTACATCAAAACACCCAAAGGAACAGAAAGAAGAGAGAAGAAACCTACTTTGTCAACATACGTAGAAAAAAGACCTGTGACTTTGGATAACCAATAATTTCTCCTTTGTCAATAGTGATCTGGCCCAATTTCTTGACAGCTATTAGGAGATCAAACAAGAAAAGTGAAATGAGCCTCGGAGATCGTTCAGTGGGTTGAAATGAGGCTGGAAAGGAGTGTAGAGGCCAGACCATATAAGGCCTACCGTCAACTACTTTGGTCTCTATTTTAAAGTAAGGGTCATGGTTAGATTTTTATTTTAAAAGGCTCACTTGCTTATGGAATGGGAAGACGTGAAAGAAGGCAGGAAGCGGACACAGAGACTCCAGCTAGAACACTGTGCAATTCGGGTAAGCAGGAACAGCCAGTGCTAGGGGGAGAGTGACGAAGATGGAACGAAGGGGACAGACGACAGATCCGTGGACACTAAACACAAGATCTGCTGATGAACGTAACATAAACAGGGAGACATATATAAAACAAAGAAAAAGGGAGTATCAAGGACGAGTTCTAGATTTGTGTCACATGACACAGACTGACAGTGACGCCAGTCATTGGGAGGAGTAAGGAGAGAATCACAGACTCACGTGGGCTGGCGAGACTTTCCCTTCTATGATAGTTACACAGTGGACCCTCAGGTGCTAATTAACTGATTAATGGTATACATTGCCAGGATTCCTGTTTAAGTGACTTCTCCGTTTGAGTCAATATTGAAAAATACCAGTTGAGCAACACAATAGAAAAAGTCTTCATGAAAACTCCTTGAAAACTGAGCTAACATTGAGTAACTAGCCCACATTTCAGGTACATCTCAGAAGGTACACCTCTCAAAAGCACATGCCAAAATACCAAGCATGTTCCCCTCAAACACCACGAAGCTGTAAATCTGTGCCTTTCCCCAAACCTGCACCAAATGATCAAGCTATGGTGACATTTGCTAATAAAAAGATAAAACACTAAACATTTTTACATCCGCTTTCTTATTTTCTACACTGCAGGATACACTTAACTTTTGAGTCCTGTTTCTGCTGCTGCTGCTAAGTCACTTCTAGGAACGACATTATCAGAGCTTGATGGAAATGCTGATCGTGAAGACCCCGTCCCTTTTCTCTTACAGAGAAGGACAATGAGGCCCTAAAAGATAACGTGTTCAACGGCAGAACCGGGTGGGACTCAAACCCTGACCACCCACCCAACCTCCCACATTACCAAGGCCAGTCTGCCCAACACAAAATATTCCTTTTACTTACCTGGCCTCCTCTGAAATTTCTAATGATTACAACAGCTGACTGGAGGATTAAAAGTACAAAGTTCAATGAATGGCAGCTCATCTTCAAGCCCCAAACAGCCATGTAGGGACTGACGGGCGCATCCACACAGACAAAGAGTAGAACGAGGAGGGAGGAGAAGAAAGCAACAGGCTCAAGGTCTATTGCTGTGGTTACACTTCCTATCTCATCTACAACCAGAAGGGACACAGAGCTGCTCCAACTTCGCCCAAAATGCAGCAAGGAAAAAGAGGAAAAGAAATTCAAATCCATTTCTGCTCATTAGTTTTTAAAGTTACTGGCAAGGGAAAAAGATCTGGGGAGAGTAATTTTTAACTGCGAGTTACTGGACTCTGAATGTACCGGATTACCACTGGAATCATTTAGAACAGATACCAGAGTGTATGATGACAATAGCTAGTTAGCTGCAACTTGAGCTTATGACATATCAAGCTCTGGTATAAGGGCTTTAAAGTAAGAAACCATCTAATCCTTGTGATGCTCATTTTATCTCAGCTTTACAGAAGAGGCAATGGAGCAACAGAGGTGGAAGGCACTGTCCAAGGTCACACAACCAGTAAGTAGACAGCCCGGGCATTCTGGCTCTACAATTTACGCTCTTATCCATCAGGCAGGACTGCCTCCACAGAGGACATTCTGAAACCCAAATATTTACGCTGTCATATAGTTATACAATGATTAACGAGACGATGGATTTTTAAGTTAAATGCTCATCAGAGCCCAGCGCTTTAGGAAGGGCTGGGCAAAACGTGGAGGAAGAAAAGGCACGTTTACCTCGCCAGACGACCTAGGCAACAACTCGCTACCTCCACACAGCCCTCACTGCCAACAAGTATTTCCCCAGCCCACTCCCTCAGTTTCAGCTATCACGCATACGCAGGGTGCTCTTGACACGGACTCCCCCGCTCTAAATGAAAAGCTCCACACCCTCCTAACTGCCAGCTGCCTGCCAGACAGCCTACTCCCCATGAATGCTCCCTACCAATCCATCGCCCACGCTCTCATTCTGCCCTTCACCCTCATTAACGGCCGCACCTCAAGTCCTCCCACGCACTGACTTCCCTCTCCTTCACCTCCTACAGTTTCTCAACAAACCTACCTCTGCTGTTGCTGTTCAGTCTCTAAGCTGTGTCCGACTTAGCAACCCCGTGGACTGCAGCCCATTAGGCGTCCCTGTCCTCCACAATCTCCCCGAGTTTGCTCAAACTCATGCCCACTGAGTTGGCGATGCTATCTCAGCACTGCCTCATCCTCTGCTGCCCGCTTCTTTTGCCTTCAATCTTTGCCATCCTCAGGGTCTTTTCCAGTGAGTCGGCTCTTTGCATCAGGTGGCCAAAGTACTGGAGTTTACAATGTCTCTGTATCTGTTCCTCCTACCCAAAACCTAAACCTGTCTTGGACCATATAGCTTACCTACTGTTCTCCCCGCCACTAAGCATAACCACCAGTGATCAAGAGGTTCAGCTTATCCACAATTTGATTACAATTTGTGTGGCAATTCTCTGATGAAACCCTCCCAAGGATTCCTTGCTTTCTTCACAGTAAGGTCAAATTTGAGAGCCCCAAACTACATCAAGATCTTTAGATCCTGCTGTCATTGCAACTCTAGCAATACCAGGCTGCGCACCAATCATGGTATTTCTATAACTAAGCCAAATACATACATACAGGAAAAAACATCAGGTAGTGTCATTTACAATAAGACAAATACAAATACTCTTTGGCTCTGCCCCTTTATTATCTTTATTAATTATAAACTGGCTTTTTTTTTTTTCACAATTAGTATCTTTCATCCCAAGTCAGTCTAAGGTAAATTACAGTGCTGAGGGAGCCCAAAGGAAGACGTAATTAAATGAATTTATACAGGCTATACTTCTATATAAACTATCTTCATAATATGACAAGCAGACAGGAAAACAGAATTTAATGACATTTCAGGATACAGACTACCTTCAATAACAAATTTCCTGCATCAACAATCACTAAAAATTCTAAGATATATTAGTTTACATTTCTGTTCCAAAAAGAGAACACATCAATCAAGTTTTCTCTAGGCTGACTCTCAGGAATATCATTATAACCCGTAACTTCCACTGTGAGTTCTAGAAATGTCGATTTAGAGACAGTAAAGTGCCAAGCTGTTACCACTGTCTTCGGTGTTTTGCGGACTTCAAAAACAAGGCTCACAAACTATCCTGCTGCTGCTAAGTCATTTCAGTCGTGTCCGACTGTGTGTGACCCCATAGACGGCAGCCCACCAGGCTCCCCCATCCCTGGGATTCTCCAGGCAAGAACACTGGAGTGGGTTTCCATTTCCTTCTCCTATGTGTGAAAGTGAAGTCATTCAGTCATGTCTGACTCGTAGCGACCCCATGGACTGCAGCCTACCAGGCTCCTCCGTCCATGGGATTTTCCAGGCAAGAGTACTGGAGTGGCTTGCTATTGCCTTCTCCAAACTATCCTGAGTATTAAAACTATCCAACATCTTTAAAACAATATAAATAACCTCAAAGAGGCTCATACCAGAGAATTGTCTTGATCAGATGATAATTTCCCACTACTGGTCAGAGACCATAAGATAAGAGATTTCGGGTTGAGAAAGCATGTGGAAGGTGAGGGAAAAGTAGGGAAACATTCAAGTCTCAAATCCTGCAAGAGAAGGCAAGATGTGAGATGGGAACACAGTATGCAGCGATGCTGTGCAAACACTCTCTGCCTTCGATGCCTGATGACTGCCACATGAAGACTTAACTAGGGCTTCCCTGGTGGCCCGGTGGGTAAGAACCAGCCTACCAATGCAGGGACACAGATTCGATCCCTGGTCCAAAAGGATCCCACATGCCACGGAGCAACTGAGCCTGTGTGCCGCAAGTACCGAAACCCGGGTGCCCTAGGGCCCCTGCTCTGCAACTAGAGAGTAGCCCCCGCTAGCCACAGCTAGAGAAAGCCTGTGCACAGCACCAAAAACCAAACACAGCCAAAAATAAATTAACCAAAAATGAATAAATACAGCAGTGTGTGCATGTCAGAACAATAATAATAAAAAAGACGTTAAATTTTTTTTAAAAAAGGAACTGTTAACTATTCTGTGGTAACAGAATACTCCAGGGCACTGGGGCTGGGACAGAATGTGCCAGGAAAGGAAGAGGTTCAAAAATGGAAAGCAGAAGCCCTCCCAGAACAGAATCCCATCACCAGGACATGTTGCAGGGTTCCGTGTTAACCTAAGTTCAGTTCAGTTCAGTCGCTCAGTCATGTCCGACTCTTTGCGATCCCATGAATCACAGCACGCCAGGCCTCCCTGTCCATCACCAACTCCCAGAGTTCACTCAAATTCATGTCCATCGAGTCGGTGATGCCATCCAGCCAACTCATTCTCTGTCGTCCCCTTCTCCTCCCGCCCCCAATCCCTCCCAGCATCAGAGTCTTCCAGTGAGTCAACCTGTCACATGAGGTGGTCAAAGTATTGGAGTTTCAGCTTTAGCATCAGTCCTTCCAATGAACACCCAGGATTGATCTCCTCTAGAATGGACTGGTTGGATCTCCTTGCAGTATAAGGGACTCTCAAGAGTCTTCTCCAGCACCACAGTTCAAAAGCATCAATTCTTCGGCGATCAGCTTTCTTCACAGTCCAACTCTCACATCCATACATGACCACGGGAAAAACCATAGCCTTGACTAGACGGACCTTTGTTGGCAAAGTCATGTCTCTGCTTTTTAATATGCTGTCTAGGTTGGTCATAACTTTCCTTCCAAGGAATAAGCATCTTTTAATTTCATGGCTGCAATCAGCATCTGCAGCGATTTTGGAGCCCAAAAAAAATAAAGTCTGACACACTCAGTTCAGTTCAGTCGCTCAGTCGTGTCCGACTCTCCGCGACCCCATGAATCACAGCACGCCAGGCCTCCCTGTCCATCACCAACTCCCGGAGTACACTCAAACTCATGTCCACAGAGTCGGTGATGCCATCCAGCCATCTCATTCTCCGTCGTCCCCTTCTCCTCCCGCCCCCAACCTTTCCCAGCATCAGAGTCTTTTCCAGTGAGTCAACTCGTCGCATGAGGTGGCCAAAGTATTGCAGTTTCAGCTTTAGCATCAGTCCCTCCAATGAACATCCAGGATTGATCTCCTTTAGAATGGACTGGTTGGATCTCCTTGCAGTATAAGGGACTCTCAAGAGTCTTCTCCAACACCACAGTTCAAAAGCATCGATTCTGACACACTAAATGGTACCTAAATTGTAATACCTTTCCCACAAAGCCTACATGGGCTGGCGTCTTCTGAAAAAGGTAGAACCAGATTCCGCATTTCCCCTTCAACATCCTAGACAGACACTATTGAGCTTGGTAGTATTTCAGTCAACCATTGACAGCTTGTTTTTCCCCCTAGTTCTTCTGAACACATGAAGAGCAAAAGCAACAATCAGTGCAAAGTGAGGATTTTACTCTCAACAACTTCCTATTCCTATGTGGATGCCTCCCGCAACCAAGTCAGTGGTTCATCGGCACTAGAATAAGAGCCCTGCTTATTTCCCTTAGAATTTCTCTTCCGCATCTCCAGAATCACCTTTTATCATTTTTCGCTCTGATTCACTGGCCCAAATATGTTGAGAGTGGCTGCAGCCCACTGTCTTCGGTTGCTTCCTGTTTTGTTTAATGAGTCTGATCCACCAAGAAGCAGGAAGATGCTCCAGTCTTAGTTCTAAATGTTCAGCTCAAACACGACGTTTGTCAGGAATAAATGCAATTCCTGACAAGTAGATGGCTCAAGCAGAAAGTCTTAAATGACCAACAAAACAGTTTAGTGATTAACAGACTGGGTTAATATAAAGACTCTGCTTTTAACTGTCCAGAGTCCAAACATGCCACCTCCCCCCAGCACCCCCCCAACCCTTAGCACTAATTATACCCCCAGGCCTTGGCCTGAATCACGAGAAAAAAAAAAAAAAATCTGCTGCCAAATGTCAATGAGGGGGAAAAATCTGGATTCCTGTACAAACTTATCAACCACCTTTCTGTTTCCAGACAGGATACTATGGCAACAGCATAAGCAAAAGATTAGAGTAAACTATGCTATCTGATAAAATGAGGGCGTCAATGGGAAGTTCTGGCTGTCAAGAAGGCCTTGACAGTCGTAAATACCTCCTAAACAAGAAGGAAGAAACACGAGACTCCAAGATTACAAATATCCGACACAGAGTACACTGCAACTGACACTTTTTACCCATTAACTCCAATGCAAATAGTATGATGATTTGAGATTTAAGGATACGGTGGAGAAAACAGGGGCTTCCCAGGTGACTCACTGGTAAAGAATCTGCCTGCCAATGCAGGAGACACAGGAGATGCAGGTACAAACCCAGGGTCAGGAAGAGCCCCTGGAGGAGCAAATGGCAACCCACTCCCATATTCTTGCCTGGGAAATCCCATGGACAGAGAAGCCTGGTGGGTTACAGTCCATGGGGTCACAGAGACTCAGACACAACTGAGCACCCACACATGCAGGAAAAGACAGAGGTTCTTTTAATACCGATCCTTATGGCAATTACTCCTAACCCTGTCAACAGAAATCTATTAAATCTCATGGTTAGACTAACACAAAAATCTAGCGCTGCTAATGTACGATAGGAAAGTCTCTGTGGAGCAGCCAATTCATTTTAGAGATGAAGACATGGAGTGGCTTGCCTGGTAGTCAACATCTAGTTACCAGTTAATGCTAACTAAAATCACTGATGAAATCAATCCAATTCAAGAGATTTTCCTTGTTAAATATCCTAGCTCTCTGCTTTATCTTTCTATTCAGTTAACAAATACCAGTTAGAACTAAGGCTCTTGGAGCTGCAGGGAGTGGCAGAGAGAGCAGAAGCCTTAATTTGAGCAGCACATAAGGAGACCGGGGAACTTCTAATTCTGACAGACAACAATAAAAGGGAGGTCACATGAGCAGGACAATAAAAGGAACAAAAGAACTATTTCATTCTCTTGCTTTTAAAACTTTTCCAACCATGAAAGAAAATGCAGGTTAACTATTTTAAATGAATGATGTTCACACTTTCCCCCCCGATATTCAAATTTATAACACTTGCTGAAAGAAACTGGGCAAATAATTTAACCCAAGACTAAAAAAGCAAGGGGGAGGTAAAGAAGTTGGAGAGGGGGAATAAATTTTTAAAACTGAATTGTTTAAAATTTAATAATATTTCAAATAACACATAATGTAATTTTAATACTTCATGGAGCTTTATGGTGCACAAGGCTTGGCTCACAATAGATTCTCATCAAGCATTAGCTCTTCATCTTTTCCCTTCCCAGGAGAAATGCAAGAAGACAGGCCTGAATTCATCAGGAGATCAAAATACTATTCCCCAAAGCTACGCTGTTTTTTGGGTCATATACCAAGGGTCCATATACCAACCACATGAAATTTAAAGTAACTGGCGGTACCAAAACCAGGTTGATAGTGGTGAGGAAAGAAAGGTTTTTCTTTATACTTTGATAATTTCCAAGTTTCTGTAATAAGCTGTTTCACTTACACTGTTAGAAACAACTGTTTTGAAAAAGAAAAAATGTTTTCAATAGGGTTTCACCACTCTCCTATTAGAACTAGTTTTAACAAATGTGCAAGTTAGCGTGTACCACCCCAGGCTTATCCAACCCAAACTGTGTGTTAAAATAAGATTCCATAATCACCCTCAGAGGGAGAGGATAACAGAGCAAGCATCATCTTAAACTAAAGCCAAGCTGCCTAAAACTACTGCTTACCAAGACTCTGTGGATGTCTTAATAGACAAAATCAGAATCTAGCAAACTATGGTACAAGATCTCCTCACAACAAGGCTAAGACTCAAGACAAACCACCTCCCTCCTTCTTCCCATAACTCGGGCAGGAAATGAAGGCTTCTGCTCTTTGGTGAATCCCAGACTGAGAGGGAGCAATACAGCTTAAAGCAACTATTAAGAATCTTTTCAACAAATAACACTAGAACAAGTGAATATCCACATGCCAAAAAAAAAAGGAACTTAAACCCTTAGCTTGCATCACACACAAAAATGGATCACAGGCATAAGCGAAAGAGCTGAAAGTGTAAAACTTCTGGAAGAAAAGCAGGAGAAAATCTTCATGATTTTGGCTAAAGCAAAGATCTCTTAGATATGACGTCAAAGGTACAGAACGCATAAAAGAATACATGACAAGCTAGACTTATTCAGAATTAAACACTTTTCCTCTCCCAAAGACATCAGTAAGAAATGAGCCACAGAGAAGGAAAAAATATCTGCATATCAAATATGTGATCTGTATCCAGAATATATAAAGAACTCTTAAAACTTAACAAAAAATTTAATGGTCAATTGGTACTTCATCAAAGAAAATAAATGGCAAATGAGTACAGGAAAAAATGCTCAACGTCAATAATCATTACCAATACACACCCAACAGATGGCTACAATGAAAACAAAGTCCATATACCAATCACGTGAAATTTAAAGTAAATGCTGTTACTTTAAAATAACAACTGTTGGCAAAAGTGTGGGGGAAAAAAATGAAACCCTCTAGTACTGCTGGTGGGAATGTAAAATGGTATAGCCACTTTGCAAAACAGTCTAACCCAGCAATCCACTCCTAAATATTTACATGTGTGAAAATATAACCACATAAAGACCTGAACAGAATGTTCAAACTTGCAAACGGCCTGAGCTCAGAGTCAAGTGTTTTTGCAGTTCCTCCTGCTATCATACTGTTGGCTCTCATAACTGCTATTGCAGTCCCTTTAGTGAAGTCCACTTGCATTGTTTAAACCACTGTTTAAAAAAAAAATTTTTCCCCCCAATTTCCACCACACTAAGCCATTCCTAAACTTAACCCTTGGCTTCTGAATGGCCATCATTTACTTTGCTAGAGGCTGGGCAATGAGTTGCAAGTAGCCTTCCAACTGCATATGAGAAGAACAAGTGAATGACTGAGAAAGTAGTTTTCCTAGGACAAATAAAAAGCGTGTGAGAACTCTGATGCACCACCCTACTGACATCTTTGTGAGTGAGCCTGACCAACCTTAAGGTAACTGAAAACTAGTGAATTTAAGAAAAGATCCACCCATCTGATATCAGATGGGATCATTTCTACCAATGAATTTAGAAGAATTGCTCTTTTTATTCTTACGACAACTGCTTGCTGAAGATTTTTGCACCAGTTCTCTCCACAGTATCAAAGTCAAGTCCACCCTGGGTAGGAACGTGAGTTTACAATATCGTCAGTTACAATAAGTGAAGTGTTTCTGAACACGGGATGAAATTCCAGAAGGAGAGAAATTTAAATAAGGAGTTTTACCTATAAAACAAAAATAGGTCTAGTAAATACACAGCTGAAGCTGAATAAGCAAGTCTGTATGTAACACGTCAACTAGCTGAGAACCTTTGAGTTCCAGTCAAAAGAAAAGGCAACATGAGGCGAAGGGCAGAGAAGTCTGGACTGGTTCTTCTGGATGCACAAACTGGTTTTCCAAAAGTAACTGCTAACCATACAAGGGATGAGCACAGAACACCATAAACACGGAGAGCTTTGCTGGGTGTTCTTTTTCCTTCATGAAGAATTTGCAAATGTTTGCTTAACTATTCAGTGACAGCGGGGTTTTATTGAATGCACTCCAGATGTGGTCTAACACAAACACTCAGGTGTTTATTACAAAGCTTAGATAACAATATTGAAGGGATGATCATGAAGTCCCCAGAACTGGGTTCAGACCAAAACAAAGGCCAAGGAGCTTATGAACTGACCAGGCGATCACAGCATTTCTAAGAGAGGTATAACTTCACTGCCTTTTTCCACCTATAAAACAAGAAATGGCAGGAAGCACCTGTTGATGACAAAGATGCAGCAAAATATTCCCTTACTCAGATGATAGGTATGAAATATAAAGCAAAGCATTTTAGATACTTTATGATGTGTATAAAGAAACTTGAAAACAAAGTTTAACTCGTTAATTTTACTGTACCACAAGGAAATAATGATCAAATTGAGGAACAACTTATTTTGGGGAAAAAAAATTTTTTTTTACTAACAAAATTAGTTAAATATGTTAACTCCAAGCAATAGAATTATGTGATCCCTTAAAATAGTCAAAACTGTATTACATGGAAACACACGATTAAATGAAAAAAAGCAGAAAACAGTTTATATAATCTGATCAACAGTATGTTGTTTTTTTAAAAAAAAAAAACCACGTACAAGGAAGAAAAAGGATAGAAGAAAACCAAAATCTTAACTATCTCTCGGTAATGGAACATTCAGTTCAGTCGCTCAGTCGTGTCCGACTCTCCGCGACCCCATGAATCACAGCACGCCAGGCCTCCCTGTCCATCATCAACTCCCGGAGTTCACTCAAACTCATGTCCACAGAGTTGGTGATGCCATCCAGCCATCTCATTCTCTGTCGTCCCCTTCTCCTCCCGCTCCCAACCTTTCCCAGCATCAGAGTCTTTTCCAGTGAGTCAACTTGTCGCATGAGGTGGCCAAAGTATTGGACCTAGGTGATCAACAGCTCTTGCATATATTCACCAAATTCTACGCACCACTTCTAGTGGGAGGTGGTGGGGGAGGGGAGAGTGCCACCACCAGCACATGATGGCAAATCTGTGAAGCATAAGAAGCAGAGTTGTTGGAAATCTTCCCAGAGCTCTCTCTCAATAGTCTTCTGCTTGTTTGGAGTAATACGATTCTGCCTTACATAGATCAATCTGTGGCAACACTGGCAGGACTGTAAACCATTTTGCTCACCTTAAAGTCCAAATTTACAAAGTGAATGAAACCTAGTTGCATGCCGAGGCTTACACACACCCAGGTCGTCTTCGGATGTCAAATTTTTCCCGATTTCTACACAGAGGTAAAACTCTAGTTGCTCTTGTTGTTCAGTCGCTAAGTTGTGTCCGACTCTTTCCAACCCACTCAACTGTAGCCCACCAGACTCCTCCGTCCTCCACTGTCTCCAAGAGTTTGCTCAAATTCATGGTCACTGAGTCGATGATGTTCTCTAACCAACTCACCCGCAGTCACCCGCTTCTCCTTTTGCCTTCAGTCTTTTCCCAGCATCAGAGTCTTTGGCAATGAGCTGGCTCTTCGCATTAAGGAGCCAAAGCATTGGAGCTTCAGCAACAGCCCTTCCAATGAAAATTCAGGAGGGATTCTTAGGAGTCTTTCTAGGACTACAGTTCGAAAGTATGAATTCTTCAGCACTGAGCTTTCTTTACGGACCAACTCGCACATCCGTACATGACTAAACACGGCTTTGTATGGACCTTTGTCGGCAAAGTGATGTTTCGGCTTCTTAATACACTATATAGTTTTGTCATAGCTTTCCTTTCAAGGAGCAAGTGTCTTTTAAACTCTAGCAGACTCTTTCAAAACCTAGAACTAGAACTTTCAGAATACTAAGCTGGGATACTAGTAAGCTGTACTCTATCACCAGTAAGCTGCTACTGGATGATGCTTTGAGAGGGAATTTGCTAGAATTCTCCATTTCACAAACCACTCCTACTTAAAAAAGTGCTTCAGCTACCCTCAAATTCAATCAACTTTTTTAAAGACTGGCAGAGGCATGGCAAGGGGTTACGAAAATAATGGGAGGAAAAGAGAATCCAAAATAAATATGCATTTGCTTGCATTTTCCCCCAATTGAAGGAAAAATACATTTTTACAACAGATAAAAAGTGGGCAGGATTCTGCAGCCAAAATAAACTATGAAGTTAGGTTAAGTTAGAAAGGAGCCTAGAATGAGTTAAGACAGCTAAAAGTAAAAGCTGTTTTCTATTGTTCTTAAGCACACAGTCTACTGGAAAGGAAAAAAAGAGAGAACTAATCTGGTATGCAACATTCAACACTCAAAAACACAGAATTCTAAAAACAGAGTTGGAAAGAGCGCCCGATCTAAACTGCTTCTTAACCAAATTCAGAATTAGTTAAAAAAAAAAAAGGTCTATCAACTGAACTTCTGAAATTTTCAAGTATTCAGCTATTTCAGTCATTACTTCTATCAGATGATGACAAATAATCATAAAAATCCTAGAGCTGGAAAAATTCTTAGATATCATCCTGCTCCAGCTCATCAGCTGATTCAGATACAACCAGCAAAATTGTCACTTTTCCTGCAATTGTAAAAATGCAACACAAGTTTATCCTTTAACTGACAAATAGCCTGAAGATGGGGGTGATACTGCACTCTGTCACCTTCTCATCTGAAGAAGGTTATGAATATACGTACCACTCCACAGAAAAGTTAGCCAACAGCGTCCAGCACTACTGTCTACTTCACTCTCCGTTTCCTTCTCCCTGGACTGACCACAATATATACTATAAGCATGCTGCTCCTTAAACAGTTTTAAACAGTCTATGTTCATAATTTCGAACATGGAAATTAAAACCAAAAATCACCAATTAAGTCATTTGTGAGTTATTATTAAGTCGGAGATCCTACAGTGAATCTTTGCGCGGCTCAGAGGCCTTGTTAAGAAGTAAACAGCTTCCCACCCCCACCTTTTATGGGAAGAGTTTTCTTTAAAGGCTTTCTTTTGAAAACTTATGATGTGTTTAAATATTACAGAGAAGACAGAGTCTGGTTAGACAAATGCTATTTCTCAAAGTCGTTTTAACATTAAAGGCATCTTTTTCATATACCAAACCCCACAATCGGCACGATTACATCAACCCTACTGTCACTTGACATCGCTTCTCCCTGCAACCCTTCAAACAAATACAAACACACAACAGCTCTACTTCCTATTTTCCAAGTTTTAGCTATGCTACAGTCAGTCTACTAAAATAACCTAGTAATCGATTTTCTTACCATTTACTTCACTCTCATAGTAACAAGAATATTTTTAAACATAAGCCACTCTAAGGTGTTTCAAAATACTTCAGAACTTGGAATTTTTATATTCCTGAAATTACTATCTAAGGCTGTAAAACAGCAGACCTTAAGGCCACAGACATGAGTCTGCTTAACACTAAGGGACAAACTTGATCATGTCCACCTCAGAGGTTTTACATAATTTGAATTTAGTACCATAATACTATGATCTCCTATTGGCTCACAACAGGAAGGCAATACGTGAAGCTTACTATTTGAAATGCTAGTTGTTATGTGTAATGATTGGGAACAGGAATGGAGGCGGCCAGATCAACAGTGACGGTCAGACATGTTAAAACAGGATGAAAAACAGAAACACAACCAAGGCCCACAGTACCACTTCAAGCCCGAGCGCATGAATGATTAAGAGCTGCAAGCCAAGCTGTACAGCTGGAAATCAGACAGGCTGCTTCAGTGAAACACAACGTACTGCTTTTAAGAAACAGACCCACCAATAGCCACTAACGCACATATCACTTATCTCCCCTGATTGGAAACACTGAGTCATACACAGCATCTCTGCACAATTAAAGAGAAAGTGTCAGCACATTTCTGTACAGAAAACAGTTCACAACTTCAACCAGTTTCAAACTGCTTCGGAAAGATAAGCTCCTTAATAGTTTGGACTAAATTTAGAAAGTTTTACTACTTTAATGCAGATAAATGGAAATTGGGAATCAATAAAAATTATCAAAAAGAGGTTCTATTTGACCTGCTGCAATATTAAAACATGCAATCGGCACACTCAGTAAACAGTGGTGCCATCTGCCTCCAAAATACAAATTTAAATTAAGAGTCCAAATTAATGAGACTTTACAGAATATGACGATGCTTTGCTATTAAACAGATGAATTTAATCCCAAAAGATATACAAATAAACGAAGTCTACCTCACTACCTTCTACATTAACTCCTTAAAAGACTGAATGTACCTCGACTCTAGAAATTCGGTTAAGTGAGCCACAGATCACGTTCACAAATCTACAAACTAGACAAGGGGAGTAAGCCAAAATTCACCCGGATTCAACTTAAAGTACAGGCTAGAGGAAAATGCAAAAGTTTATTCAGAAGAGAAAGGCAAACCTGTTTCTGAGAACTAACTGACACAAGAGATTCTCCTCAATGGCATAAATCACTGTGCATACCAGAACCACCGATTCCTGCCCTACGCCACACCTAGTGAATTAAAATCTCCCCCAATACTCTGATCCCAAGCCAGAACTGAGAACCACAGCCTCTCTGTAATATCTACATTAAGCTGTGCTCCTTCCCCTTCTAAACAATTGTTTGGTTCTGGGTTGCTTGGCTGTTAGACAATCAACCAAGTGCCTGCACTTATCACAATACCAGCTGTACATTAGCTCCCAGTGCACGCGTGTGTGCCGAGTCGTAAGTCGTACCTGGCTCGGCGACCCCCTGGACTATAGCCCACCAGGCTCCTCTGTCCGTGGGATTTCCCAGACAAGAATACTGTAGTGGGTTGCCATGTCCCTCTCCAGGGAATCTTCCCAACCTAGGGATTGAACCCATGTCTCCTGCATTGGCAGACAGAATCTTTACCACTGAGCCACCAGGAAGCCCATTAGCTCCCCAACTAAATCCTAAATCTCCAGAGGGCATGTCAGGCCAAATCATGTCCATACCAGATGCTCAGTCCATAAAGGAAATTAGTCCAATAAAAACAAAATATTAAGAAGCAGTTTAGGGAATTACCTCCCATGCTTCCCTCTTCCCTGGCCTGAAAAACAACTCCCAGATGGACCATTCGTCTTATAGGGGAGACAGGAAGCAAGAAGATAATTCGGGAAAATTCTAAATTAGAAACTCAAAAACATTAAAAATTCAAGAAAATTCACCAGGGAAAGAGGGAAAACACAGATAAAGGGCCTAAGAAGTATAAAAGGAAAAAACTGGATAGAAAAGAATGGTGGTTGTTAGGCCATTCTAAATAAGAAAAATATACTAATTTGTCTTCTTTGCTCATAAAATAAACGTGATCCAATATTAAAAAGCAGAGACATTACTTTGCCAACAAAGGTCCCTCTAGTCAAGGCTATGGTTTTTCCAATAGTCATGTATGGATTTAAGAGCTGGACTATAAAGAAAGCTGAGCGCCAAAGAATTGATGCTTCTGAACTGTGGTGTTAGAGAAGACTCTTGAGAGTCCCTTGGACTGTAAGGAGATCCAATCAGTCAATCCTGAAGGAAATCAGTCCTGAATATTCTTTGGAAGGACTGATGCTGAAGCTGAAACTCCAATACTTTCTTTGGCCACCTCATGTGAAGAACTGACTCACTGGCAAAGACCCTGATGCTAGGAAAGGTTGAGGGCAGGAGAGGGGACAACAGAGGATGAGATGGTTGGATGGCATCACCGAGTCGATGGACATGAGTGTGAGCAAGCTCCAGGAGTTAGTGATGGACAGGGTGGCCTGGTGTGCTGCAGTCCATGGGGCTGCAAAAAGTCAGACACAGCTGAGTAACTGAACTGAAGATCTTTTGAGTCAAGAAACAAATGAATTCCAGTACCTACCTGGCGTGACTCCGTTCATGAGCCAGTTTCTTTATCCTACCCTGTAAATGGGGTAAGACCATTATTAGAAGATAAAGAGATAGTTATAAAGCATCTGGGTTCTTATCCAGATGCTCAATGAAGATTAGCTCCCTTCCTCCTCAGGTGGAAATTCGTAAGGTCAGATAATAAAAGACGATGATTATCTTGCAGAAAAGGACTGTGTGGTCATTCCAGCACCATGTGAATGTGTGTCTTCTCGGGTGTCTGTTGTTTTTTGATTCCTGTAGCTGTGTCATTCCTCAGTGCTGTCCTCAGCTACCATCTCTGATATATGCATAACCCCAGGGAAGCTAAAAGGTAACGGTAACGTCCAGAAATCTCTAAAGTCCTTTCTGGAAATAAAACCTTAACAGCAGAACTACAAACCCACAAGTGACCATTTAAAACCTGCGCCCCAGCCATCACCCCCCAATAAAGCAAAGAGGCCTCATCTTTACTGAGGTTCAGGGCCTGACTCCACAAGACACTGATAAACAATCTTCTATCCTTCACAGCTTTAAATTAGGTTACCAGGTCCTAAGCAAGCGTGGAGAAAAGTAAAAGGCGTTACTGTGATCCTGAGGCAGTAGACAAAGGCTATAGAATCATGTTAAGTAAAACAAGAAAGAAGCCAGCCTTGCTCCGGTGGCCAGGAACACCACCTGAAGTCAATCACCTGGGGAGCTGCCTGGGGTGCCTGGTTTCAGGCAGTGCTCAGGAGTATCAACTGGATAGTAACACAAACTCATCTGTCAATGTTTCTCTGAAAACAGATAACCCAGAACTAAGTACCTTAATAGCCTGAATCTTCAGGAGTGGTCTTTTCTCCCTAACACACCACCAAAGTCTTCTTTCTTGGACATCATGCTTTTACTATTGCAATTCAAGATGACTATTGCAACTCAAGGTGAATTCAGTGATTCTGATGACCATGTCACTCATGACTAAAATATGCCTATTATGGTCAATTAATGCTCTAATTAAACCAAGACCTCCATCTATACCTGCACAACTGGTTTTCTGGACCCAAATGCAGATCTTCACACATACCTCTACTACAATTAGTCTTATCAGATCTGGCAAGCTGTTTCAGTGTCTTTCCACTCCTTTGACCCTCAGTTCTCTCATCAATGAAAAGAACAAACTGGACAAAATGATTTCAGTGATGTCTTCAAGTTTTAAAACTATATTTTAGCATTTACCAAACATTTATGGCAAACATTTTACTTTAAAAGCAATTTTACTCCACTAGGATTTTCAAAGGATTAAAAACACACACATACACAAACAGCTACAGATTTTTGCCTAAAGGAGTCATTATCTTTGCATGCCTCTCATGCCCCTGTCTAAAACCACCCTTACTGGCTTTTAGTTCAGGACAGAATAACCTCCAAACTTCCTATACTGGGAGAAGGAAGAAAAACAAATCCCACCATTTCTGATGACCAGGATTCTCTACTCCTCTTAAAGCATGAAGAACAAGGTTTTAACTCCTGTAAACCAGAAAAAGATCGTGCTGAAACAGGAATTCAAACGTGCAGTCTAAATCTCTAGTCAAAGTAACGATGCACACCAAGAGATGGCCACAAGAATTACCAAAAAGAAAACTCCTCAGAGATGGTGATGAAGGAGAGGATCTGGTAGAGAAGGAAGCCAAAATCTCCTGCAGGGTACCACCCTTTAAAAAACCGTTAGGGGTGGGGACAGAATTGTGGCTAGAAGTCTCTCCTCTTAGGATTTTAAATGACAAAATGGTGGCTCAGCAGGTAAAGAATCCGCCTGCCAGTGCAATATGTACAACTGTCAGTTAACGCTTAAAAAATTAAAAAAGATTTATCCACAAACTATGTTAACACATACAAGTGAAACTGCTTAAACAAAAACTTAATTCTCTTAAATTTCCACCTAGGTTCATATGATCCTTGAGGATAATGTCAGAGGCCCCAACAGTAGAGGCTGTAAGAGATGATTAAGTTCTCATCTTAATGATCACTGAACACTGCTCCTCTGCTCTAATTAGCACTTGGCTTAATAATTATCAAGGCCCAATACAACAGTGAAACCTTACATTTCCATTAGTTAAGGGAACTAACCATTAATATTACTCAGCAAACCAATACAGAATATTAAAATATTTTGATAACAAAGAACTAACTGAAAAGGGAAGCCTCTGAGAGAACCACCAAACTTATTTTCAAATTAGCCATTTAGTACACCATGCACTCAAAACTGGAAACGGTATAATGAACCATGGATTATCCTATTCAAAGTCCTTTTGGAAGCATCAGTTCTTATTCCACCAGCACTGCCCACTGTTCAAAGCATTTCTGCATCTTCTCCTTTACAACAATCTTCAAATAGCATTAGATATTTATAGATACATCTCTTATCTTCTTTCTTTGCACAAAACCATTCTTATGCAATTTATTATCAATCTTGTTTCTAAATATCTTTGGGGCTATTTTTAAAAACCAAAACTATCTCTCTCACTCCCAAAAATGTATGTATCCTCCCAGTTATATTAATACTTTCAAAGAGGCTTTGTCCTGAAATGAACATGACAAGTCTTCCAAGTGCTAAAGTCTCTAGAGGACTTTTTTAAAATGAACAAATACTGTCTGATACTCCAAGAATTACTTCCCAAGAACTGAACGTTTTTACCTTTTATAATTTAAACACGCTCCCCAAATTACTGCTTATAATCAGGCTCTTCATTATAAGTAACATAAAGGCAATTTCAATAAAAATAAAATAAACCTGAACATATAACGATGTATAATATTCAAGTAGCTCACTTGTACACTGGCTATGCAATATATTAGAATTAATAAGGTATCAATATCATGTAGGAAAATATGACACTAAGCATTTTTCAGTTATCCATTTGACTACAGAACATCCACATTACTGCAGTGGACTTGCTGCCAAGATAAGTGTACAGTAACACAACTTCTACCCAAAAGAAAGCGGAAATGTGTTTCTTTCCTTAATTTAGAATCATGTACAGGAATATAATGGGAAGGATGCAACGAATGATTTGGTTTGATTAGGTTAGGTAGGACTGATAAAAGAACTTATTTTTTAATTTTAATAATGCATTTTATTTAATTCCATATATTCAAATATTAACATTTCAACATGTATAGAGTATAAAACAATAAATGGTATATTTTACCTATTTTATTTCCTAAGCCTTGAAATTTGATGTATATTTCACAGTAATAGCACAACTCAGTTTGGAGACTGATAAAGAACTTATTCTTTCTCAAACCCACTCCACTGGAAAGGAACTTTGTTCACATGACAAGAGGAGTGAAATCCAAATGAAGCCAATTACTCCTTACACATGAGTCAAACTGCTGGGTAACCCAAAAACAATACAGCTCTTCTGCACTGTGAGGGACAGGGCCTCCTTGCCTCCAAGCCTCTCCTGCCCTAACCCAACTCTTCCCCAGCTAACTCCTCCCCCTCCTTCAGGACAAGGGAAAACAAACATCATCACATTCAGGAAACAATCAGTAATTCTCGCAGTGCATGGGAAAACGGGGTCAAAGTGGTCCCTCTATACTCTCCAAAGCACACTTTCAAACCTCTTAACATAGCACCTCCACACTGCAGTCACTGGGTGACTAGTCTAGCCTCTCCTACTAAAATACAAACACCCTGAGGGTGAGATTAGGTCCTAAAAATGTAGGTCCCCAGGACCACACACACTGGCTGGGATACAGTAATCACTCAAATGACTGGGTAAATCATCGGCGGAGAGAAACAATGATCGGGCCCACCAGCACGTGTGCTAGTCACACCGATCCTCCAGCTGCAGTGTAACCAAGGCCTCAGGAGCACCGATGTGCACTGGAGGAGCTCCGATTTTAGTGCCAGGCAGTGAGTTCTGGGAGCTGGATGTGAAAAGGGGTGAGGGGAGGGCAGACCCCACTCACAGAGCAGTGGCAGCGGCATTACTAGAGCAGAGCCCCTTAGCCAACTGCAGCTGTTAAACGGTGCATCCAAACCGAAAAGCCGTAACTTGATAAACGAGCTCTGACTCCAAGACTGAAGACCAGTATTCATAAACCTACGGAGCAAGGTTCCCTCCAGTGCCCTCCACGCACCTATGAAAGTGTGCAACTCACTCACAGAGAAAGAGGAGCCTTTGTCTCGTCCATCACACTGTCAAAGTCTATACGAGAACGAGCATTAGACTGGAAGGGAGAAACGCAAAGGGAAAAGAAAAAAAGAATGTGAACGTGAACACATACACACACTCTCCGCCACCAAAGTACCAGCTGCTCCCTTGCAACTTCTCCATCAAATCTCACTCTTATTTTGACAGTGGCAGAAATCATCCAATGTTCCGTGCCACGCAATCCACTTTCTGTGCTCCAGCCCAAGCCCCTTTTACACCTTTCAAAAATGCCCTCAGAGCCGGTGAAGACTTCTCAAAGAAGTTGCTAACAAAGACTGAGAATTACTCGGCTGGGAGGGTTAGGGAGACCTGCTCCAGCTGCTCCAAAAGTTCAAATGTGCAGATAAGCCTCCATCTATATTTAGGTTTAGCTCTGCCCACCCTTTAAGAGTCTCTAGCACTACAAGAGCTCTAAGGCAATCTAAAGCAACCTTCTCCCTTAACTGACCTCAATTCTATGTGTGTCAGGGTCTGTCTGACACCTAGATATCTCACAAAAGACTTATTTATTTATGAGACTGCTGTGCTATTTATTTTTCGGTTACCATTTTTTAAAAACTTAAGAAACCAAATAAACATAATCAAAATCATTATCGTCAGGATTTCTGAGTCACTGTTCATTTGCACCTTTGTTTAATGAGAATGGAAATGGTTTGCAGACTTTCACATAATTCAAGATTCCTAATCTGTGGAGATCCAACCAGTCCATTCTAAAGGAGATCAATCCTGGGTGTTCACTGGAAGGACTGATGCTAAAGCTGAAACTGCAATACTTTGGCCACCTCATGCGACGAGTTGACTCACTGGAAAAGACTGATGCTGGGAAGGATTGGGGGCGGGAGGAGAAGGGGACGACAGAGAACGAGATGGCTGGATGGCATCACCGACTCTGTAGACATGAGTTTGAGTGTACTCCGGGAGTTGGTGATGGACAGGGAGGCCTGGCGTGCTGTGATTCATGGGGTCGCGGAGAGTCGGACACGACTGAGCTGAACTGAACTGAATCTGTGAAAAACTAGGAATAGGAATGAGTCATAACCCCATTAAGTGTGAAATCTCATTTTTTAGGTGTAGTACCTTAAAAAAAAAAAAGGAGTGAAAAGAAAAATTATTCTATATTTCAGCTTCTCTTCCTACAATTCCATGCTGTTCAGGTAACTTCTCCTTTTACATAACGGAGTGAACTCGTTAGCCCCTTCATTTTTACCCTCAACAGAATTTCCTGGCATCCTATTCTGGTAAAGAGAGGTATTCCCCCCTCCACGTCCCAGTCACAGTATGAGTTATAAGTATCAACTTCCAACTTGTATTGGCCTTTTCTGTCTCAGCAGATGGTCAACTGACTAGCTAGCTGGGCAATGGTCTCCACATCCACTCCTTCAAGCAGGAAGGGTTGCTGCTGCTGCTAAGTCACTTCAGTCGTGTCCGACTCTGAAGGGTTAGACGAGACTAAACTGAGACTTTCCAAGAAGCTGTTCTGCAGATCATCATAAAGATGAAGTGACAACAGTCTGCACACTGAAGCCACCAATGCTCTGTAGAGACACTGTTTCGAGGGCCAGATACCCTGTGGCGTCTAGAAATGACATGGCAATATAAAACGGTATGTCTTCTTTCTCCCATCCGCTTCACTTTATAACCCGAGAGAAAACAAAGTGACCTTCTCACCGACCTATTCACCTGGAGGCAATGACCTTTAGCAACAGAAATTATGACACATATGCATGCTGACCACTGACAAAAGACATATATTATCTTTAAAAGCTTTTTATTTTTTGAAACAACAAATAAGTGCTGATTAACTGATCATTTCTCTTCATTCCCCCTTTCCCTTCACCAGAAAAATGAGTGAATTTGGAAAAACATTACTCTCCTTCCCAACTCAAGTAAACCAGAATGCAACCAACTCTTTAAATTTAAATGATGAAGCACCTCTACTTCCATCTACCTGGCAACCAAACAACCCTCCACATACTGATATCCAGCTCAATACTGACATACTTGTATGAAAAGCTTAGGGGAAAATGCACACCAAGTTAATCAGCATGATCACAGTTCAATTTATCAGGAACAGAAATGTGGCAACATAATGGCAAGTCACAGTATCAGAAGGAGAACAGTATTTTTTAAACTTGTTCTGAGGCTCCCAATTTAACCCTTTCAGTTCAATATAATACTTTCTTGAAATGCACACAGAGATACACAGGTTGACTCTTCCCATCAATACCAATCAGATGGAGGAAACTTTTTCTTTCTGGAAACAACTGTTCTAATTAAACCCTTGGGAGTGAGATTCTTGAGTAACAGTCTGTTTCGTATTTTAATCTCTAAACATGTAACAGTGCCTGACACCCAGCAGACACTGAAAGCAGACTGCTGAATTTAATTATCTACCTTAAACCCAAGTTCACTATTTCAGCTGTTCCCCTTTTGTGGTTAAAAGCGTTCTTAGCCACTTGTGGTCTTTATTATTACGGACAAGAATGTGACTGAATTCCTTAAAACCTCCAGACGTACTGCTTGAGTAGCCAATGCTACGACTGTAGATCTAAGCTGAAATCAAAAACATGCACAACTCGGGTTGACTCTGAACTAGAAGAGCAGCAACATCACAAACGCTGGGACTGCACATCCGGTCCCGGAGCCCCCAGCCACACGAGGCAGTTAGTCTTCCCTGGTGGGCCAGCGGATAAGACTTCACCTTTCAGTGCAGGGATGCAGGTTCGATCCCTGGTGGGGGAGCTAAGACGCCACCTGCCTCAGGGACAAGGACCAAGAAACCGAAAAAGAAAAACAGAGGCAATGTTGTGACAAATTATTATTAATAAAGACTTTAAAAACAGTCCCCATTTAAAAAAAGGGGCAGTCCAAACTGAGATGTGCTATATGTGTCAAATACACACTGACTTCCAGACTTAGTGCCAAAAAAAGGTATAATATCTCAATTTCCATATTAATTATATGTTGAAACAGTATTTTTGTGTATTTTGAGTTAAATACTAAAATTAATATCACTTGTTTCTTGCTACTACAAAGATTTAAATTACATGAGGCTCACTTTGTACTTCCATCAGACAGTGCTAAGTTGGAGCCAGACAGATCTGGGTTTAATTCCCAAGATCAAGAACTCCCTTGGTTTTGTGCAATCTGAACATCTGACCAACATTTGGGTTTAATTCCTCCTTCGATGAAATTACAATAATGTCATCTTCACTGGTCATGGCTGAGGATAAGTGCGTACTTAGGACATAACGGCAGGAACACAGTAGAAACTCAGAGTATGGCAGCAAACAAACAAACAAACGGTAACACGTTCTGCCGCTGATGCCACCATGCTCAAATAAGCATCACAAAAAGCCTGTCGATGGGGTAATAAAGGGCTGTTCCTCTAACACTGCGTGACCTGTCACTGTATTTCAATATTTCTACGTCTGAAAAATACCCTTCAACCATACTGATTAACTTAACTCAGCAACACTGACCAATACTCCAAATCACCAATATTCCAATCACTCCAGTGATTTCTGGTTTATTTTTACATAAATAATATTTTCTAACCCAAATCTATTGTTTGAATACTGTTCCAATTTTATCAAAAGAAATGTATCAGAAAGATTCATTTGGTCATACACAGCAATTTTAAGACAAAGAAAAAGCAGTCAAAATCTCACACAAAATGAGGTCTCTAAAATTTCAAAGTCCAAAAACTACTGGAACATCAGTTCAGTTCAGTTCAATCGCTCAGTCGTGTCCGACTCTCCGCGACCCCATGAATCACAGCATGCCAGGCCTCCCTGTCCATCACCAACTCCCGGAGTTCACTCAAACTCATGTCCACTTGGTATATATTTAGGAGGGAAGAAAGACCTCACTCCTACCTAGGATGAACATATGAATATTTCTAATACCACTCTAGGACTTACTCAGCAAAAAAAAAAAAACAGAAAGCAAGAAAAAAAAGTTACCGGCTGTGAGTAAATTAGCAAGCTTGTAAGAAAACATTATTACAAAAATTAAGTTAAGTTGTTCAAGCTAAGCATTAATAATAATCTTCTGGGAAGAAAGGAAGCAAGACCGTTTGGTGAATGAAATCCCATATGTCATACTGAAATCTAACACATCGCTACGATGCCAACATATCAAACTCCACCACAGATAACAAACGTCAATTCTAGTAAGTATATAACCCTTAGAGGACAGGTCATCCTCCCTGTTCCAGTAAGATGTTAAGGAAGCCTGTGTGTAGAATGCCTCAACTTCACCTCTCAGTGGAGAAGGAGGAAGAGGAAGACACTGGCCTCGAGGAGAAGGGACTACAGTGAACACACCGGTTCCCAGATGGGCCCGCTTCCTGGAGAACGACCTTGACCCAATCTCAAGCATTCCAACAGACGCCAAAGTTCCCATAATCTATCATGAGGTGATGCGATACTACACATGTCTTGCAAGTCACAGCCAATTACCCAAATGCTCTCAAATTTCCTTTTTTCAAACTGAAAGCAAGTCAGCCGTAGAAGAAATTAAGAACCTTGGGCACACTCATTGACCACTGAAGGCCTTGAATTATTGTGGCTACCAGCTGTGACCATGGGTACTCACGGGGAGGGGAATAAGGTGTGATTCTACATTAAGGAGACGGATGATTCCCAAAGTGAATTAATAGCATGAAAAGGAGAGATTAACAGAATGAATAAAAAGGCACCAGTCTGCCACAGTACCTGGCTACCCACACGTGAGTCTTAAACTGAAAGTTAATCAGGCTGCTCACAAAGTAACCCCCCAAAAAAATTACTGAGGTAATTTTAACATATATTTCTTTTGTGACTCTTTCCCCAAGCACATATCACAGAGCTAAATATACACTGCACAACAAATAGTTGTTCAGAATAGTATTTCTTAAGTATCTGGCAGTCCAGTGAACTCCTGAGTTTATAAAAGGATAATCTCGTCCCATTCTTCTTTAACACTCTCGAGGTTTCAGACTGCAACAGCTGGCCCTTTAACAGAGCATGGGTTAGGGGCGCTGATCCTCGGGCTAAGCTGAAAATCCACACAGAACTTATAGTGGGCCCACCATATATGTTCCTCAGCATCCACGGTTCGACATTTGTGGACCATGTAGTACTATAACATTTACTACTGAAAAAAATCCACATGCTGTTCCAATCAGTGTTGTTCAAAGGTCATCTCTACTTCCCTTCTTCCCTTCTCAAGGCAGACACAGCTGCTCTATCATGTTCCCACTTTTGTTCAAATCTTTCTAATGCCCTTTACCATACCGACTCAACACCTTTCTGTTTATAAATCTATCTCGATCCACAAATTTCGAGCTCAGTCCAAGTGTCAGTTCACTCAGAAACTTCCTGTCACATTTTTGGAGCTAATCTTCCATCTATGCATATCTCACTTTAAAAAGTCATCGCTCTCTGAAATTTCGCAGGAGACTAAGCAAAGAAAAAAGTGATCAGACTTCTAGAGTAAGTTCCCTACCACCCCAAACCTGAAACTAAATTAACACACAAAACATCCCAAACTCAACCAAGAAAGCTCACATAATACATCCTTTGTCACAAGTAGGTTTTTCCCTTCCTCAAAAAGCTGCAAACCTATGTAACACAAAGCCTGGAATCAACTTTAGAAAACAGAAAACTAACCCTCCTCCCAGGCCATGAGTCTCATCCAGTCATGTACTTCCCGAAGGCAACGGCAAGGATGAAGAGAAAGATTCAAACAGATGCCAAGAGTCTCAGAGTTAGGACAGCTTTTCAATTTGTCATTTGCTCAAAGACGGTCATTGAAAAGAACCAAGAACAAATTAACCATTCATCTTAGAAACCCATCCACATGAAGAAAAGGCATTCTGACATAAGAGTTAACAAAACACGGAGTCCACCAACTTGCTTATCCAACTCTGGAGCTCCTCAACTCTTCCCAAATTACTAAATAAAGGAACACTCTGAAGCCGTATCGTTTGTATTTATAGTACATTTTCCATCTTCGTTCTATATATAATCAGCTACATATCACTTAAATGCATTTTCATTATGTCTGGGAATCTTTTTTGTTAATGATCATTGGAATAAATAGCTATTGACCAGTTCAGAGGAGAAAAAGCACAATGTTCATTTTCCTTTTCTATTTTTTTTAAACTGTGCAACTATTCATAAGTTCTTGTTTTGTCTTCCCCTCATTTTAAAACTCCTTCAACACAATTAGCAATTCAATTCTACCGCAAAATACAGTTTTAAAGCCTATTTACATAATACAAAAGTCCAAAAGACAAGTTCCAATTACATGCTGGCCACAGCAATGCTGAGCAAAAGTAAGACTCTGGCTTGAAGGCACAGTATGAGAAACCTGGGAATAAAATGAGAGTTGGTCAAGACCAGAATATGAAAAAACAATTACACCTCCTTTCTCTGCTTTCTGGGCTAAAACAGATACTCATTTCCATTTCCTTGGAGGGGGTTAAAAAGAATGAGAGTTTAATAATTAAAGCATAAAAAATATGGGGCTTCCCTGGTAGCTCAGAGAATTCGCCTGCCACTGAAGGAGATCTGGGTGCGACCCCCATGTAGGGAAGATCCCCTGGAGAAGGAAATGGCAACCCACTCCAGTATTCTTGCCTGGGATATCCCACGGACAGAGGAGCCTGGTGGGCAGCGGCAGAGTTGGACACAACTGAAAGACTGAGCACACAGGCACATAATAAAATATACATGCTCTTTAATAAAGTGTTATAATGTGTAGTATAAATAAAATTGTTCCTATAGTTAATTTCAGAACAAATTTACGAAGACAATTTTGAAGTATCTAAATAGTAGAACGCCCAGCTGCTCGAGCATCTGGGACATTGAGTACAAGTGCTGGGGACGTTCTCTCAGGCAGCAAACAGTTCTACCAGGCAGAAACAAGTGTTCTGCAGGTGATCCCAAATGAGCGGGTCGCACACCATCCAGAATGGAAACTACAGCAACGCAGCTCCTGTGCGAGGTGCCTGGGTGGGCTGGCTTCCCCTTTTCTCAATCTGCTTTCACACTTGCTTGTCTTGAGGTCACCAGATGCTCTCAGCAAGTAATACCCAAGAGCCTGGGATCAGACACACAGCACTATCCTTGATTTACCTCCTTAAACCCCATTCCCGTTTCCTCTTCTGCCAGTGGGGAAACCAACCTCTGATCCAAAACGACACTTTGATGACCTAAAGTTTCCTGTAGCCCTGAGTGAAACCAGGAATAGCAACTAGCCCAAGCAAGGGTCTCTGAACTACAGCCACCCTGAAAGTCTCCCCCACCCTGAGCTACAACACATACTAATGACTACTGACTTATGAGACATAAAGCCAGGCTTCCCTGGTGGCTCAGTGGTGAAGCATCCGCCGGCGAGTGCAGGAGACTCGGGTTCGATCCCCAGTCTGGGACGATCCCCCGTGCCCAGAGCAACTAAGCCTGTGAGCCACAACCACTGAGCCTGTGCTGTACAGCCCGGGAGCCACGACCAGAGAGAAGCCCCCTCCTTTCAGCACCGAGAGAAAGCCCGTGCACAGCAACGCAGACCCAGCACAGCCCAAAGTCAAGCAACCTTCAAAACAAAACACAGACACGAAGCCTACATACAGCCTTCCAGGAAGGGTCTGCTGGGAAAGTCTGCTCACCTTCTAAGGATCTGGTCCCACGAAACAGCAGCAGACTATGGCCTGGGTTCAAAAACAAACCAAAAAAACCAACCATAGGCAGGACCTTTAGCCAAGCCAGAGCCCTCCATGAGCCATCTTGAGATTATGCATTCTTCAGGACATCCCTGGCTGTCCAGTGGTTAAGACTCTGACCTTCCACTGCAGGGGGGGTACTGGTCTGACTCCTGGTCGGGGAACTAAGATGATCCTGCATGCCACTGCTGCTGCTGCTGCTAAGTTGCTTCAGTCGTGTCCGACTCTGTGTGACCCCAGAGACGGCAGCCCACCAGTCTCCCCCGTCCCTGGGATTCTCCAGGCAAGAACACTGGAGTGGGTTGCCATTTCCCTCTCCAATGCATGAAAGTGAAAAGTGAAAGTGAAGTCACTCAGTCACGTCCGACCCTTAGCGACCCCATGGACTGCAGCCCACCAGGCTCCTCCATCCATGGGACTTTCCAGGCAAGAGTGCTGGAGTGGGCTGCCATTGCCACGGCACGGCCCCCAAAAAAGATGATGCGCTTTTACCCCAATGACTGACCCGCAGCATGTTTATAGTGCTGATTCATGACACACAGCTTTCTACGTGGCAGTAGAGAATCTCAAAGAGCTCAAGGTCTTGAATCACACTTAAGCAAGCCCCAAAGCCTGGCTCTGCTACTTAACCTCCTGAATAAGTGTGAGCCAATGACTTAACCTCTCTGTCTTTCTGTGCCTCTGCTTCCTGATTTGTAAAACTGGGAAAATCTATGCACTGCAAGATAAAGATTAGAGGAAGTAATTAATATAGGTGCTTTGGCGCAGGGCCAGACACACGCTGAGTTCCCAGTAACTCCGCACAATACAAACAGAAAGCAATTATCGCTCTTTTCTCGCGCGTTGTTCCTATATGGATTTTCAGATATGCTGGAATCTAAAGTTTTCCCTCAGAAGCTAATTCCAACCTGTAACCTACAATCAGTGGTTTCAAACTTTATATAGAATAAACTCACTGCATAGAACGAAATTATTAGATATTAAAATAACCCGTTTTTATTAAAAATAACTATATTTTCCCAAAACATAAGTTTAATGAAAAAGTGGCTTTTTTAATATTTTTGCATATATTTTATATCTCTTTAACGTCTGCCTTAAGACAACTATTAGATTCTCATGTCCCCTTCTGCATTCAAACTATGTAACATGTGAAGTTCTGACTGAAGTATATGAAAAAAAATTCAGCTTCAGATCCACAGCTAGGAAAAGAGTTTTTTAGCCTTTTCAAATAACTGTGAGTATTTTCTTTTCATATTATACTAAAACTTGACAATGGTAGGTAGTTCCTCATAGGTTAGTGGTAAGTCCTCTATTAAAGTCACTCATCTTTCACTTTGAATGAATCGTTTACCTATGGGGTACCATATGGACTTACCTGGTGGCCCAGTGGTTGGGACTCCATGCTTCCACTGCCCAGGGCAAAGTCTGATCCCTGGTCAGGGAACTAGGATCCCTCAAGCCATGCAGTATTGGCAGGGGCAGAGAGAGAAAGGTACTATAAAGGCTGAGATTTGATAAAAGTGAAAATTTCCTGCTCCATGGAGAAGGTTAAGTAAAACCGACATTATTTTTCACTCAGAGCACACAACTGTTCAGTTACCATGACTACTCAAGCTCACCTGAGCAGCCCCGCCTTGGCTCAGGCTAGCACACCAGCAGTCTTATCCAACGCTGTTTCTGCAATGCCGGCTTCCCCAGTGGCTCAGCAGTAAAGAATCTGACAGCAAGGCAGGTGACGCAGGAGATGTGGGTTGGATCCCTGGGTTGGGAAGATTCCTCTGGAGGAGGAAATGGCAACCCACTCCAGTATTCTTGCCTGGAGTCCCATGGACAAAGGAGCCTGGTGGGCTACAGTCCATGGGGTCACAAACAGTCAGACACAACAGAGTGACTAAACCCAAAAGAATACTGGCTGCATCAAAGGCCACAAACACAAGAACAGACTGGAAGAAAACATTTATAAATCACATATTCAATAAGGGGTTTCAGTTCAGTTTCTAAGTCACGAACGACTCTGCTACCCCATGGACTGCAGCACGCCAGGCTTTCCTGTCTATCACCAAATCCTGGAGTTCACTCAAACTCAGGTCCATCGAGTCGGTGATGCCATCCAACCATCCCATCCTCTGTCATCCCCTTCTCCTCCCACCTTCCCTCTTTTCCAGCATCAAGGTCTTTTACAAGGAGTTGGTTCTTCACATCAGGTGACCAAAGTATTGGAGTTTCAGCTTCAGCATCCGTCCTTCCAATGAACATTCAGGACTGACTTCCTTTAGGATGGACTGGTTGGATCTCCTTGCAGTCCAAGGGACTGTTAAGAGTCTTCTTCAACACCACAATTCAAAAGAATCAATTATTTGGCACTCAGCTTACTTTATAGTCCAACTCTCACATCCATACATGACCACTGGAAAAACCATAGCCTTGACTAGACGGACCTTTGTTGGCAAAGTAATGTCTCTGCTTTTCAATATGCTCTGTAGGTTGGTCATAGCTTTTCTTCCAAGGAGCAAGCGTCCTTTCATTTCATGGCTGCAGTCAATAAGGGGTTAATGTACAGCATATATAAAGAACTCCGTCAACTCAATAACAAAAATTTAAAGAACCCAATTTTTAAAAATGGGCAGACAACTTGGAATATTTCTCCAAGGAAGACAAACAAGTGGCCAATAAACACATGAAAAGATGCTGAATATTACTAATTATTTGAGAAATGTTAATCAAAACTACAATGAGATACCACCTCACACCCATTAGAATGACTACTATTGCGGGGGAAAAAAAACAAGAGGACGTGGAAAAATTGGAATTCTTAGGCACTGCTGATGGGAATGTGAGACAATGTTGACCACCATGGGAAAAATGTATGGCGGTTCCTGAAAAAAATTAAAATTAGAACTACCATATAATCCAGCAATTCCACTTATAGGTGTATACACGCCAAGAACTGAAAGCAGGAACGTCAAGAGATATTTGCATGCCCACGTCCACAGCAGTATTATTCACAACAGCTAACGGGCAGAAGCAACTCAAGAGTCTACTGGTGGATGAATGAATAAAGAAAACATGGTGCATCCGTACACTGAAATACTATTCGGTCTTAGAAGGATATTCTGAGACACAAGTGGACTTTGAGGACCTGATGCTAAGTGAGACAAGCCAGTGACAAAACAGACAAATACTATTACGGTTCTACTTATATAAAGTACCTAGAACAGCCAAACTAAAAGGAAGCAAGTAGAATGGTGGGGTCTGGGGGGTTAGGAGAAAACAGGCAGTTATTGTTTAATAGGTACAGAGTTTCACTTCAGAAAACAGATGGTGACGATGGTTGCAAAACAATGTAAATGCACTTAAGAATCCGTCTGCAATGCGGGAGACCTGGGTTCGATTCCTGGGTTGGGAAGATCCCCTGGAGACTGGAAAGGCTACCCACTCCAGTATTCTGACCTGGAGAATTCCAAGGACTGTAGAGTCCATGGGGTCGCAAAGGGTCGGACATGACTTTCACTCACCATTGAACTGCGCACCTAAAAATAGTTAAGATAGCCGATTTCATGCAATGTGTATTTCACCAAAACTAATTTAATTTAAAAAATAAAGATTACTGGCACACAGTAAACTGAGGGTGTTTTCTGGATGAATAAATGACCTCTAAAAGACTGTAAGCAAGAACAAAAACCAAGGAAAGAGGTAATCTAAGCCCGGCTCCAATGTCACCTCCTCGAGGAAACCTGCTCCTCCATACCCACCATGCCAGGGTGAGTCACGCCGCTCAGTACAGTCATTCACCCTGCAGCCTGAGCTGGAACCATCCAGTCACCCTGGACCCGCTCCGTCCCACACCTACTCACCAAGCCTAATCCACGCAACCTGGACAACATCCAGTGGGTCTGCTCACACCCCTCTCCTCTCTGCACCACCCAGGCCCTCAGCACCACTGCCCCAGACGATGCTGACTGTCTCCCCGCCCTCTTCTGGGGGCAGCGCTCCCCTGTCACCAAGTCACTACCCATACTGCTCCCAGAACGAACAGTCCAAAATAAAAACCGAGGCTCCTCCCTTTAGCTTCAGGAGGACAAACTCAATTCCTAGCGTGACACAGAGACACTCCACCCATTCCACCTTAACCACCGACACGACACAACGCCACCCACTGCTCAAGCACACAGGGCTGGGTGCTTCTCTGACCAGACGCTGTCCTGGTAGGACCACTGTTCTATTCCTTCTCTCCTCAACCCGTGTCTGGCCAAATCCTATGCTCATGCTTTAAGATTCAATCCAAATATCCCATCCCTAACCTGTGTCCCTTAGAGCTTCTTGGTATCACTGTCATACCACAAGTTTCCATCTCACCCAGAAATTATCTGTGGGCCTTCCCTGGTGGTCCAGTGATTAAGACTCGAGACTTCTAAAGCAGAGGGCGTGGTTTCCACCCCTGGCTGGGGAACCAAGTTTCCACAGGCTGTGCAGCGCCGTCAAAAGAAAATTATCTTTGCATTCCTAGTGTCTGGTTCCATTCATTTTGCTCCTTTTCTTCAATGTGCTAATACTACTTACAACCGGTGTAATGGCGTAACATTGATTTTTGTTTTGTGAGCAAGATGCTTACCCTCTAGAGATGCGCTTTTAGTGACATGACTGTGTCTTACTCTCCATCGGTTCTTTCAGGGTCTGGCACATAACAGGATGCTTCAAATGTCTGCTGAACAGAATCCCCAGATAATTTACCCCTAGGAAGTTAGTTTCACGCTCATAAACTTTCCCCTCAAAGTGTCTAAGTTCTGCTTTAAGATGCTGATTATTACATTTAATTGTACTTACAATACTCTTCAATGAAACAAAGTTGTAAGCAACTTATTAGGGCACTAGAAAAGCCTTGTGTCCTAAAACAGGAAGACACAAAAAACTTACTTCTTAACAGGAACGCACACTGCCGAAGCCAGTGCCTTCTGTGTAGGTCTTCTCTTATCTTCCATCACCCTGGACCAGGATTTGTGCTGAAAAGTTTTTTTCCCCAATAAAAGCTGCAACTACAGACGAAATCCAGCAACATGCTACAGCAGGTATTGTTTACTCCATTTTACACACACAAAACTACATTTCAAAAAGGCTTTTGTATGCAGCCCAAGGTCACAAAAACTACTGAGGAGCAAGCAAAACTTAAAACCCACACGAAGTTATGGGGACTTCAGTCAAGTTCCTTCATCTCAGGACGCAAAACATAAGAACAAAGATAATGACTCCACTCTAACAGGGCACATAGGGCAACAGAAGATCCAGAAAAAAGTTTATCCAGCCACTCTCCTTTCTATTCTAAGATTATTCTACCAACTATCATATGCAACATGCAGTGCTTCCTTCAAGACACATCCAGACCATCCTTCATTTTGCCCCAAAGGCCACTCTGTTAGCAAAACCAAGAACTGCCTGGAATTTACAACAGGCTTTGTAAGTGAGCCTTGGCTTTGGAATGAGACTGATTTGGACCAGTGTTCTGGATCCCACTCTTACCAGCTGTGTGGCCTACACAAGGATCCTCGTAGCTTCTTGGAGACTCAAATTCCTTAACTGAAACACGCAAATAAAAACTCCCTCACAGGAGAGTGAACAGACAGCATCCAGAACAGAGTAAGCACTCAATAAATCCATAAATCCACAGGCTCCTTCATCCTGTCCCAACTCTAGCAGGATACTGTCTCCAATTCTTGCATCCACACCAGATCAGAATTCAAAGTACTTGGTCCTCTGCAAAATCACAAGAAGAATCACAGATTCTTGTCCAGCCTACTTGTTCTGTGGCTACCAAGTTCATGACCAAAACCACCACAGTTAGCTAACAGCCAAACCAGAGGAGGATCTGGGCCTTTTTCACCACCCATTTCAAAATTCTGAATCAGTGGCACATATTTTTCAGGAGATTGTCAATACAGACAGCAAAACATCAAGACAAAAAAGTCTGAACTGGTTAAAATATTTGACCCACACATTCTAATGCCCTAGAATTATCCCACATGTCACATTAAGAAGCGCTATGGTAACTCTTGAAGAAAACACAAGACAGACCTTACACAACGGTAAAGAAGACTCAGTGTGTCAGTGTGTTCTAGGATACAGCACTGTAGATATGCTTTTCTTTTTTTAATGGCATTGCCACATAAGGTCCTACTACTTAACCCCAGAAGCCAGGAGGCGGAAAGTGCAAACAAAATACCTCTCGAACAGTAATACCACTTGTCAAACAAAAGCAAATTAATCATTAATTGATTTTTCAACACAGTCACACTCTAACAACCACTCACTTGGTAAATATTACTGAGTCCCGACCCTATGCTAGGAGCTAGGGAAAAATGTGACATAACCCCCAGGAAAGGGAATGAGACACAGCGTAAAAATTTACAGCACAGGACAGAAAGTGGTGTCTTGAGAAAGGCTTGAGAAGTCAGAAAGGGATATTCTATACCACTACTAAGCATAAAGCAGGGTTTCAATAGGAAATATCCTTCATGGCTCATATCAAAAGCTGAGTCAAATCTGGACATGCGGAGATAGTAAGGAACATTCTGTGTGTTCCCAGAGTCAGATCTCAGCACAGGCATGCAAAGTGACCAGCGAGGGTTTCTCAAACGCGTGAATTGGCAAAGGCAGGTCCAGTCCAACACGGCAAAAAAACAGGTTAAAAGCATGTGGTGGGCCTGACTGAGGTTTTATTCTGTGGGCACTGAGGAACTATTAATGTTTTCAAGCAGGGCAGTGACAGGACCGAAGCTGTACTTCTGGAAGAATTAAACTGACAGAATGTACAATGGATGACAGCTGAAAGAGCAACTTGGCTGTTGTATCACTGAGCTTCTCTCCATCCACACTAAGCTTGGCTCTGCTCCGGGTCAGCCCCTCCTCAGCATCCTCTACACCAATCGGTACTGACAACGCGTGGAGCAACCCACATGCAGTAACATCAGCACAGGCTAGGTTACAGTACACAAACAACCAGACGGCGGTGGAGGCGGAACTCAGAGTTTATTTCTCGCTGGTCAGCACGGGTCCCAGGAAACTCTCCAGAGATCCTGTCCTCCTCAACTCAGCATTCCCTCTGCTCTAGTCACGTGGTAGGATCCCAACAGCAGGGAAAGAGATGATTTCACATCAGCTTTTAAATGCTTTCGTCCAAAAGTGACATGTGTCATTTCTGCTCAGTTTCACTGCTTACAGAAGGACACCTGGTCACGGGGGGACTTGAAAGAGACTGGGTGATGAATCTTTTTACATGCGTAAGGAAGAACTGGAAACCCTGGTGAGCAGCATCACAAGGTGGTGTCTTTACAATGCCCAGGAATCAATTATTACATTTTGAAGGGGAAAAAAAATGCCTAGTTTCTTTGCAGTTAGGTAATATCACAGGAAACTTGTTCTCAAGGCATCAAAGTTATCACCAAACTTCCCTAGCTTTATCGATACCATGAATCTCACACTGATTATGAAATAATGTAATCTATAAAAGAAGTTAGCATCATCTTCTGCAGAATTCTGTTTGTCTTCACATCTATTATTCTTTCAGGAATCATTTCCAAGCTTTCATATAGACTATTTCATCCTGCTCTAATCTGATAAACGTCTCATTTATTCCTTATTTGAAAGGAGATAATGGATAAAGAATATATATATTCAGTCTGATCAAACCATTTCTGCCCTCTGAATAAGAGTCCTTGGCATAATCCAAAGCAGGTTAAGAACAGCGAGGAAGCTTCCTAGTGATCTAGTGCTCATGACTTCAAGGTGTTCACTGCCGTGGACCAGGTTCAACCCCTGGTCAGGGAGCTGAGATCCCATAGGTCACATGGCGAGGCAAAAACAAACAAACAAAAACCATGAAAGCTGCCAACTACTTATATTGTCTGATTTCATTAATGAGTAACCATGAGTAGTCACGGTGCTGTAATTTCTTCGGCTACAAGTCTACTCTAAATGTAGGAGAGGGAAGCTAACAACAACGCGTGCACATATTTTAGAAGCACAATCCTACTTTCAAACCCCAGCTCTCCCCGTTGCTAACTGCGGGAGCTTGGCCAAGCCACAGGATCTCTGTGAAGCTGGATGGTCCACTCCGACAGCACAGTTAACCCCAGCTGCTTCACAGGGTCATCCCAGGGTTACAGGAGACAACCCATATGAAACGCTCTAAGGCAGATGCTCAGAGAAGTGGCAGGCAGTATAAATGTTTTGATAAGCACAGATTATGGTTTTCCTTACCATTTTATTAAGATTCTCCAAGCTAGGAGAGGTAAAAAGCACTTCTGATTTCTAACTGTGTAGTCGAGAAGCCTCTCACATACAGCGGGCATCAGAGCAGAGACAGTCAAAGAGCATACTTTTATTCGCCGTTCTGCACGGTGACTTCACAACTGAACCGGAACCAGTATCTCCCTACCTCTGAGAGAGTCACCCCAAGAACAGAGACTATGCAGGAATATTCCGAAACACCACTTCTTAGCATCCAAAGGCATTTTCAAGATGTTTCAGTCTAGATGCTTCCAAACTGATCTTGGCAATGGGATTTTCTTCAAAGGAATTATCAGAAGAAACCCACAAAAGTAAAATTTTTTCAAGAGGAGTTACTCTATGGGGAACAATTTGGTCTCTTTCTCATGGCCACCCCAACCCTGCCTGGTCTCCTGATGTAACTCTAAGGAATCCCCAGGGATTGAGAATACCTTTTGAAACAGGAAAATAAACCAAAAAACAAAAATGGATGCACTTCACTTTTAATGGCAGAAACTGGGGATGGGAAGGGTGTGTCTAAGTGACTTGCCCCAGGTTGTCGGTAAAAAACGAAGTCTAGAACCCAAATCTACTGAATCCAAATCTCCTGTCCGTCCACTATCAAGTTTTTCTCAGCTACAGAATGCTCTGCATCAAAATTTACCTTTACCTATATCACAGTCCAACAGTTTTGATTCTCAAATTTTACATCTGACATGCTTACTTTCTTCAGTTCAGTTCAGTTCAGTCGCTCAGTCGTGTCCGACTCTCCGCGACCCCATGAATCACAGCACGCCAGGCCTCCCTGTCCATCACCAACTCCCGGAGTACACTCAAACTCATGTCCAGAGTCGGTGATGCCATCCAGCCATCTCATTCTCCGTCGTCCCCTTCTCCTCCCGCCCCAACCTTTCCCAGCATCTCACATTACATTCCGCTAATACGTTTTTTCATCTTAAAATTTTATTTATTTTGTATTGGAGTATAGCTGATCAACAATGTTGTAATAGTTTCAGGTGGACAGCAAAGGGACTCAGCCATACACATACATGTATGCACTCTTCCCCCAAATTCCCCTCCCATCCAGGCTGCCACATAACACTGAGCAGAGTTCCCTGTGTGAGACAGTAGGTCCCTGCTGGTTATCCATTTTAAACAGAGCAGTGTGTACGCGTCTACCCCAAACTCCCTAACTAGCCCTTCCTCCCGGCAACCATAAGCTTGTTCTCTGAGTCTGTTTCTGTTTGGTAAATAAGTTTATTTATATCATGTCTGTTCTCTTATTACTTTGTTCCCCATCAATCTTGTCATGTGCCCCAGAACAACTGCAGAGAAACACGTAACTCCTAGCCCTGCTGTATTACCAGGGCTTTTAGGTTAACCCACCAAAGCATAGGCCAAGAAAGAAAAAGTAACCCAGACTCAAGGGGCAAATCCTCTGAAATGTTACAGGCTGAGATCCTAGTCCTCACCTGATCTGCTAAATGCTGTTACTCCCCTTTTTATCTCCCAAAGGGAGTTTGTCAAGAAAAAGCTAGGATTAAAATGACTCAAGTTGCCAAGGGGGAGAAAGCAGTGAATGCAGGATGGCACACTTTTTAAGACTCAAGTCCAAGCAATGTGATTGTTAACAGGGAAAAGAAAAAGATGAAAACTCTTCTGACCCTGAAAGATTTCCAAAGCAGTATCCCTCTGAAAATTCAGGTCAACAGAGAAGATGCCCTCAAAACTCCACTTAAGAGGGTGCCTATGAAACCAAAACACCCAGACACATCAATGAAATCTGAACAGTTCAAGCAAGAATCAGGTAAGCTACATAAAAAACTGGGTGTTTCCAAGTAGATCACAGTTGCTCTCCCTCAACTGAATAACAATCTACAGGTTCCAGGCAACACTGTTATAGAGCTATCATAAATCAACTCTTCTAGGAATGATTTATCTACTAAGTCAACCAGCAAATCCTTCTCTATAACCAGGACTAGGCTAAAGATCAGCTACATAATACTGCTAAGAATGCCCAACAGAACTGACACACTTTGGTGTATCAACAGTGCCCGAAGACAATCTACCTGACTTATAATTTGCTATGCAACTGATTCTTCCTACCTATAGTACAGAAAATTCTGACAAACGTTACCAAATTAAAAATCACTGCTATCATAGTTGAAACCAGTTAACTCATCTGTCTCACAGAAAACTGTGCGGCCACATTAGTAAGTCAAGAGCATGGGCCAACTTTTAATTTGATTTTTATTTTCCTGGTTAAACCACGATGTCAACACATGACTGTGATTTGGGACACATGTGCGAATTCTGTATGTTCATTATCAGATACAATACTGAGTCTTAAAGCTTTTTATATGCATTTGGATGTGCAACAGAATAGGCACAGATCCTCTCTCAGGGTCACTCTGTGTAGCTGTTCTTCAGTCGCTCAGTCATGTCAGGCTCTCTGCAGCTCCAAGGACTGTAGACACCGAGTCTGAGCAAACTCCGGGAGACGGTGAAGGACAGAGAAGCCTGGCGTTGCAAAGAGGTGGACACGACTGACTGACTGAACAGGAAAGCTTCCCTGTCCTTCACTATCTCCCAAAGTTTGCTCAAACTCATGGCCACTGAGTCAATGACGCCACCCAACCATCTCATCCTCTGCCAGCCGCTTCGCTGTGTAGTATGTTGAAGGCTACCTAACTCTGTATCGTCTCTGTAAATCTCATCTCATCCTGGAGTTAATTAGGACTGCTAATTAAGGTGCTGCTAAAGAACACGACCATCAGAGACTTTATCTGAAAGTCCCCTCGTGGGCCTTTTAATACTGAGAACCAGTCTTAGATTAACTCAGCACTTAAGAGAGCAGGGTACATGTTTCACGCGCTTCTCTCCATTCTTTCAGAAATACAGAGTTCCTTGACTTATAATTGGTTGCCCGTAGTTCAGTAATTCTACTAATAATTTTACTCTGGCATTTAAAACTTTCTTTTAAATATTGGATTAAAAAAAAAAAAAACAACTTTAAGATTATGGAGAGTTCGTTCTCTGGTGGCCTAGTGGTTAGGATTCCAAGCTTTCGATCTCTGGGTTCAATCCCTGCTTGGGGAAACTAAGATCCTGCAAGTCACACAGTGCAGGCAAAAAAAAAAAAAGATGGAGAAGTAAACGGTAAACAGGCACTTGTATTCTGCCAATGGAGTGTAAATGATAATAAGCTTTCTGTAGACAACAATATTTATTAAAAGCTGTTGAAACATACAGTCTTTGCTTGAGCAATTCTACTTCTGTGAGAAGTAAACAAGAATACAAAGATTATGTACGTGGCTGTTTATCATAGCAATGTTTACAACAGGATAAAGGGGGAAGGGAGGAACGGAGGGGAGAGAAAAGAAACGCCACTCCTAAGAAAGTAGTGAGGGCACTCCTTCACGATCCATTGGTAAGGGTTCCAGGCTTTTGCAGCCAAAGACATGGGTTCAGTCCCCGATCAGGGAGTTGAGATCCCACAAGTTGTGTGACATGGTCAAAAAATGAAAAAAAAAAATTAAAAAGGTAATGAGTGATCTGAGGATAAATCTAAATCCATACAATGAAATACTATATAGTCATTATATTCACTTGACGTTGTGTAAAAGTATAGTTGTGAAATATACTTAATAATCTGTTTATACATAAGAGCATATAAAATGCAGTCACATATGGTATACATAAATGCACAAACACCTTCCGCAAATTTAGTTCCGGAAGAAAAACTCCAGTTGTACCCAAAATATTTTCCAGGCAGTGTCATAGATTCTTATGTGTACTTTTTTATGGGTAATTCCTGAATTTCTGCAGGGACTGTACTTTACTGCTGTTAGTAAAAATTAAACAAAAAATCTCTCTCATGAATCATGACAACTCTGATGACTTCTAGAATTAGAGATTATTATAGCAGAAACTGAACTTTAAAAATCAATCTACTGGCAAAGTCAAAGTTACACAAAGTTCTGCCAAAATCAGAGCTCACCATGGATGTTCCTTCCACATAATTACTTACTTCAACTCTTGGTAGCAATGTTCTCGATGCATGAAGAGCTTGGGCCCTGAAGTCAGAGTCTGGCATTCAAGTCCTAATTCGGCCACCTGCTGTGAGACCCTGAGCAAGCTCTGCAGCCCCTCTGAGCCTCCTCATCCATTAACTGTGTGTAGCTGACCCCACCTCTTAGAGCTGTGGGGATTAAAGTGAAACAAGGCTGTAAAGAACAGAGGACTAAGCTTGGCACACGGAAAGCAGTGATAAACGATGGCAGTTGTCACTATTATTGTTGCTATCACATATTAAGAAACAAAATCAAGAGCACTTTAAGAACAGGAATGGTGTCTTTATTTTTGATCATCCCTGGACCCCTAGCACCTAGTAAGTTACCCTAAATGTCTGCTGATTAAGTATACCTATTAATACAATTAATTATTACCCTCCCTGGACCTCAATCTCCTTCTCTGGCAAAATCATACAAACACCCTGCAGAGGTGAGAACTGATAAACATAAGATACCCAGTTCAACAGAGGCTCCGACTAAATGACAGCTGTTGTCTTCTGCACCAGGGCCCTGCAGATTTCCACAGGCATCAAGACTGAAGGGACAGGACAGATATAATTTTTGCTCTGAGTTTCCTTTGGTTGTTTGGGTCCTGAGGTATCTCACAGGTAAATCATTACTTTTATTCAGACTCAGGAAAGAAAATTCTCCGTTTACAGGCACATATCCTAAAGAGGCAACTATTAAAGTGGTAAATCTTTAGACAGCCTAGCGCCTGGGGGTGGGGGGAGTGGGGGAAGCAAGGGGTGGACGCAGGGGGGTGGTATTTCAGAGAATTCAGGAGCTTAAGGACAGAATGTATACAAACAGGGGCCATGAAAAACAGTGGATCGATTGTTCTCGGGCTTCAAAAGAAAGCTTCTAAAATGACGACCTGAATTAGGAAGCAATTCTAAAATCAACATTACCTTTACATATACTGCCAAATAAATTCTTAAGGAAGTACTAAATTTATGAAGATATTCAATTACCTGAAAAGTATTTCCTTCACAAAAAAATCAAAATAAATAGGAATGCATTTTAGGAAGAAAAAATAGATTCTCAAAAGAAAAAAAAGAACCATTAAATTCTACGGGGGGGTGAAAAACTACTGACATGAATCCAACAATAATTCCGTAAAGATCGTAGCATTCCTGTACTAGTATTTGAGAAACAGTCTGCCAAAGAAGGAAAAAAAAAAGCCTAACCTAAGGGAGAACTCAAAAACTGCAAAGATCAGTAATTTGTGCAGCTCTGTTTAATTTTCCATGTCTAATTTCACAGAAACCTCAGATTGCATACAAAAGTACTTAATAGAAGGTTTATGATCCTATTTCTGAAATGATTCTACTGAAAGGGGAAAAAAAAAATCCTACTCAGCACTCACTAGCTTTGAGTTAAAGCTGTCTATTCTGTATCCTGGAAACATACCATGCCATGACTTAGAGACATTTCATGGTTTACAAGCATTAAACACTGGAGTGAAAGTCCGATGTAAAATTCACTGTTAAGAAAATAAGTCTGGTAGCAACTTTCAAAACAACTAGAGTAAACATACTGTTTTATGCTATACGAATTATATCACAATATGAGAGTGATTTAAAAAGGGTTGTGGCAGAGAATGGCAAAATCTCACTAATTCTCCAGAATCTGAGTAATGGGCCTGCGGGCATCAATTCTACTGTTTTGAGTATGATTTTAAAACACATTTTTTCAAAATTAGTCAGGCAAGCCACACCTACACCCATGTGCGAGCCACACTAAAATGACAGTGACGAAGCTGCTGAACAGGTTAAAATATAAAACAACAGACAGAGAAAACAAGGAAGAGCTGAACAAATACTACTGCCAGACTAGGTCACAACACTGGTTGATCTTCCATTTAACGTGGTGCCCTTCGCTTCCCACCAAAAGGCTAATTTAACTCACCATAATCAAACTACAACTGATGCTGGGATAAAAAAAAAAAATTCTGTTCATTTACTCTGAAAAAATAGATTTTATTAATACTGGGTTGGCCAAAATATTCATTCAGTTTTCATACCATCTCATGGGAAAACCCAAACAAACTTTTTGGCCAACCCAAATATTATTGATATTTCAATAATAAGCACCTGTTATTAATATACAGTTGTATTACCAACTCATCCATCCAAATATGTCCGGAGGAGTAACTAACTGCAATGTCTCATGAACAATGCCACGTACTGGAAATACAGCAATGAACAAAGCAGATACAGTCTGTGCTCCCAGACCTTACAATTGAGGAGGAGATACAGATATATGGGTTTACCGTGTCCCCACCCAGTCAGTGAGCAATGTGACAGTGAATCCCACTGAACTAACTGGGAGAGGGAAAGAGCGGGCAAAGACAATACACGAAAATTAAAGAGCGCACCGAAAACAGTACAATCCAAGGTACTCAAAAACAGGAAGGACATGCTTCTCGCCTAGTTGCCGGCACAGTATCTTAGAAAACTTCATTTATTTCTGTAGTTTATGATACTTGCCATCAGTTCAGTTGCTCAGTCGTGTCTGACTCTTCGCGACCACATAGACCGCAGCACACCAGGCCTCCCTGTCCATCACCAACTCCCGGAGTCCACCCAAACCCATGACCACTGAGTCGGTGATGCCATCCAACCATCTCATCCTCTGCCGTCCCCTTCTCCTCCTGCCCTCAATCTTTCCCAGCACCAGGGTCTTTTCCATAACCACCTGAAGTTTCCAAAACTTCTATCTTGTCTAATTTATACAAGTGCTAGATGCTCAGCTGGGTCTGCCTCTCTGAGACACTGTGGGCTGTGGCCTAACAGGCTCCTCTGCTCATGGGATTCTCCAGGCAAGCATACTGGAGAGGGCACCCAGAACCTTCTCCAGGGGAATCTTTCCAACCCAGGGATTGAATCTGTGTCTCCGGCATTACAAGCAGTTTCTTTACCATCTGAGCCACCGGTGAAGCCCAATTTATACAAAACTTGGCCCCAAAAAGTCCTTTTTCAAAAAAGTATTAATTAACGTGTTGCCCTACAGGCATCCTCTAAATTAAAATGGTGGGTTCCAACATTTAACTAAGTCAATCTCAATTACTCAAAGTTCACAATACAGTACTGTTATTTAAGATTCAGCTGTATAACAAACATTCCTTCCAAGTTACCAAAAATTTAGGTAAAACAGGATGAAAAGCTTAAACCTGGGTGTATTTATCATTACAAAAAGGTTCAAAAGCCAACTCATCTCACTTTTAAGTTTTCTGTGAAGGAAAAGGGCAGTGGAAAAAAAGATCTGAAAAACAACATGATTTGACAGAGTAAAAAATTCAGGGCCATTCCTACCTAGCCCCATTAAAAGGACAGATTCCCATCCATAATAAAAATGTTATTAAGTATATATGCCAAGCTCTCAGAATCCTTCTCCTTTCTGTCATCACAGACTAAGGTTTCTCTGGCAAGATCAGCTCAACAAAGATTCATCAACAGGTTCCTCCGACTGACAGGGTTATAAAGCAATGATGACAAGAAACCTGCATGTCCTGTCTTAAGGAAATAACTCAGACACAATATTTACCAAAGGGTTCTATTTATTGTTCTGTATTAGAAAAAGGGCGGTGGAGGGGAGATATTTAAAGTACAGCAGGGTGGTTGGCAACAATAGTAAGAAAATTATCTAAACTGAAGTAGGAAGGATGAAGTCACTGAACTTTGAAGAATCTTCACTGATGTGAAAATACCACCTGTTCCATTTCATGCCCAAGAGCGTACGTTTTGTAACGTCCTGCCAGTCCCCCTGCGAGGACTCAATGAAAGGTGACTTTAACACATTATTTCACAGAACAAAAGAATTCAAGGGCAGAAGAGGAGCAGTAACCAGCTCAAGGTCACACAGCTAGTTAGGTGACAGAAACACAGCTGAACTATCATCTTCCTTTCCAATCTTTTTGCAGCTACACAACTTTGCCAGGTTAAATGCCATTTTATTGGGGGTGGAGAAGGGAGGAGAAGGACTCAGGTGACAAGTGAGGAAACCAGCAAGGTATTTAATTACAGAGTTATTATCTCCTGAGCCAGGAGTGAAAAGGAAAAGAATTTTTCCCAGAAATTAGCATGTATAACGACTCTGTTCACTTGCCAGTGTCGCTGTGCCAATCACTTCACAATCACTTCAAAACCCCACAGGAATTAAGGACCATTCACGTCAAAGGGACTGTAGGAAAGAAAGCTGCACCACAGTTCACAGAATCATCCAGATCTTTGCACCCTGTATCTTACAGTCCACATAATTCCATCCCCTGGCATTAAGCAAAAGATGTGCATACCACCCCAAAAAAACACTCCTGGTATGAGCTAAGCTGGGCGCAAAACTCGGGAGAGATGTTTAAGGTTTCACGGTTCATACCTACATTTTTCTTACTGAAGGCTTATGTTCCTAACATTTCAGGACTGCTAAAATGAACCTAAAAAACTGGTCTTTCAACTTCCAACATAGGTTAAACATGAACTAATTAACTGTTTGTAAAACACTTTGAAGTCGTGAAAGAGTATGTAAATGTTAATTATTAATGCTGATCCACAAAGCCCCTGCATCTGAAGTAAAATACAATTCTTCAGGCAAGTTTCTGCTACTTTCAAGGTACAAACATGGAAGCCCAGCATGCTTTTAGGAATTCGAGGAAAACTTGAAAGGCAGACCACAATGATTTCTATTTACAACAAGAACAAGCTGGAATTTTAAGCCGGCTGTGTTGGGTATAATTATATCAGAATGAAAAAAAATGTGACTTATGCCATATATAATAAAAACTAGAGTATGTTTATAGTCACAAAGCCCTGGATGAAAAATATAGTCCATTAACCTGAGAGGGGCAGTCAAAGCTCTGAACCATACTTTTCTCATCAAAAAGGCAGGGAGGATAAAACCTATCTTACAGGATTACCGTCAAGAATTGAGAGAATGTAAATCAACACACAGGCATCCAGTACTAGTTTCTTCTTCCCTTTACTGACTTCACTTTTTAGAAGACACTTCTTGGGAAATGGCCTGATCTTTAGCAAAAGATCTCTCTAGAATGAAAAAGTCCTTTAAATAGCAAGCTTATGTTCTAAGCACACATACAGCACTCGTTTAGCAGGAGGGGCCAGGCAAAAACTTTTGGTCATTCCTGTCCACTGACCCATATACATTCTTAATCCTCAAAGGCAGAAAGCACCTCGGCCAGGCCCCAAGGCTTCATGTGACCAAATGAACAATTAGGACTCTGCTTCTCAAACTCTAGCTGTCCGGTCTTCCTCCTAAATAACTCCCAAACTGCAAAGCCACAAGCAGAGTTCCTTTGTATTCTGAGCCCAGCCTCTCTGTGCACAAAGAATGCAAGGTTAAAAAAAAAAAAAAAAACCCTCTGTCCTCCAGACAGATCATAAAGGTAACAGAAATGATTCCCACGCAATGCCACAATGGGTCTCTCTTCAACTCCAGAAACGCAACTACCTTAAACAGGGCAGAACTCAACAGGCAACACCAGGTACATGGATTGATTTACAGACATATTTCAAATGATACTGCTGTGTTTTCAGAGGTGACTCATCAATTACAGAAAATGTCAAATCTGCAAAAACTCCCTGTCACCTTTGGCACTGTTATCACCTGGGAAAAAGAATGCTTCTAATGATCTAAGCTAGTACGGAAAGTTATAATTCAGATTTAAGGAAAAAAAAAATATTCACGCTTGAGTCAATTTACCTGAAGTGACCTGCCCACCACAATACGAACACAGCACAACGTCCCCTTTGAACAACACGGTGCCACAACTTTCACAGGAGCTGCTGTGAGCTCTTCCATCAACACCACCTATACTCTCCCCGGACTTCCCCGCTGGCGATCGACAGCTCCAATTTTCAAGACAAGAGACCACAGTCAAAGACCCATCTGTGGAAGTGCAGTGTGAGCACCCACAAACAGACGAAACTGCATCGGCCCAGAGACTCACCAAATGAGCAGACGCTCCAAAGTATTACCCCTGCTCGAAAATGAAAACTTAAAACATATACAAAGACAGATACAGATACAGCAAAGTATTCAGGAGGCAAGAAAAAAACATTCTACCATCATCTCACTCCGCAAACAAAACTACAGTTAACACTCTGTGATAAATTCCTTCCAAACTATGTTGTGTGTAAAAATTACACGCAATACACCCCTGTGTGTGTGTGCTTAGCCGCTCAGTCATGTCCGACTCTGCAAATCCATGGACTGTAATCCAACAGGCTCCTCTATCCATGGGGATTCTTCAGGCAAGAGTACTGGAGTGGGTTGCCATGCCCTCCACCCGGGGATCTTCCCAACCCAGGGATAGAACCCAGGTCTCCCTCATTGGAGGCAGATTCTTTACCATCTGAGCCCTCAGGGAAGCCCCAATATACCCCTGCATCACATTTAAAGATCACTGATAGATGGGCACAATAAAGGACAGAAGCGGTATGGACCTAATAGAGGCAGAAGACACTAAGAAAAGGTGGCAAGAATACACAGAAGAACTATACAAGAAAGATCTTCATGACCCAGATAACCACAATGCTGTGATCACTCACCTAGAGCCAGACATCCTGGAATGCAAATCAAGTGGACCTTAGGAAGCATCACTATGAACTAAGCTAGTGGAGGTGATGGAATTCCAGTGGAGCTATTTCAAATCCTAATAGATGATGCTGTAAAAGTGCTGCACTCAATATGCCAGCAAATTTGGAAAACTCAGCAGTGGCCACAGGACTGGAAAGGTCAGTTTTCATTCCAATCCCAAAGAAAGGCAATGCCAAAGAACATTGAAACTACCACACGATTGCATTCGTCTCACACACTAGCAAAGTAATGCTCAAAATTCTCTAAGCCAGGCTTCAACAGTATGTGAACCCATGAACTTCCAGATGTTCAAGCTAGATTTAGAAAAGGCAGAGGAACCAGAGATCAAATTGCCAACATCACTCGGATCATTGAAAAAGGAAGAGAGTTCCAGAAAAACATCTACTTCTGTTTTATTGACTATGCCAAAGCCTTTGACTGTGTGGATCACAACAAACTGTGGAAAATTCAAGAGGTGGAAATAACAAGACACCTTACCTGCCTCCTGAGAAATCTGTATGCAAGTCAAGAAGCAACAGTTAGAACTGGACATGGAACAACAGACTGGTTCCAAATAGGAAAAGGAGTACGTCGAGGCTGTATATTGTCACCCTGCTTATTTAACTTATATGCAGAGTACATCAGCGAAGTGTTAGGCTGGATGAAGCACAAGCTGGAATCAAGATTGCCAGGAGAAATATCAATAACCCCAGATATAGAGATACCACCACCCTTATGACAGAAAGCAAAGAACTAAAGAGCCTCTTGATGAAAGTGAAAGAGAGTGAAAAAGCTGGCTTAAAACTCAACATTCAAAACAGGAAGATCACGGCATCTGGTCCCATCACTTCATGGCAAATAGATGGGGAAACAATGGAAACAGTGACAGATTTTATTTTCTTGGGCTCCAAAATCACTGCAGATGGTGACTGCAGCCATGAAATTAAAAGATGCTTGTTCCTTGGAAGAAAAGCTATGCAATCTAGATAGCATATTAAAAAGCAGAGACATTACTTTGCCAATAAAGGTCAATCTAGTCAAGGCTATGGTTTTCCTAGTGGTCATGAATGGATGTGAAAGTTGGACTATAAAGAAAGCTGAGTGCTGCAAGAATTGATGATTTGGAACTGTGGTGTTGGAGAAAACTCTTGAGAGTCCCCTGACCTGCCAGGAGATCAAACCAGTTGATCCTAAAGGAAATCACTCCTGAATATTCACTAGAAGGACTGATGCTGAAACTCAAACTCCAATACTTTGGCCACCTGATGTGAAGAACTGACTCACTGGAAAAGACCCTGATGCTGGGAAAGACTGAGGGCAGGAGGAGAGGAGATAACAAGGGATGAGATGGTTGGATGGCATCACCAACTCGATGGATGAGTTTGAGCAAGCTCCAGGAGTTGGTGATGGACAGGGTGGGATGGCGTGCTGCAGTCCATGGGGTCGAAAAGAGGCGGACACGACTGAGTGACTGAACTGAACTGAAGTCCTTAGAGACTGAAAATGAACAACAGATTTCACTGGTAACACTTTTATCACACTCAGAGGAGAAAAGTTTTCAACAGGTTTGGAGTCTTAACTCCCTTGGGCACAAACATACAAGGTGTTTTAGGTCACTACTATCTTGCTTATGGACTTCCCTGGTGGCTCAGACGGTAAAGTGTCTGTCTACAATGCAGGAGACCCGGGTTTGATCCCTGGGTTGGGAAGATCCTCTGGAGAAGGAAATGGCAATCCACTCCAGTACTATTAGCAGTACTATTGCCTGGAAAATCCCATGGACAGAGGAGCCTGGTAAGCTACAGTCCATGGGGTCGCAAAGAGTCGGACACGACTGAGCGACTTCACTTCACTTCACTTCTTTACCTTGCTTAAACCCGCCTCCCAGGGAAACAGACTAAGCTTAATCCCTGGGTCAGAAAGATCCCCTGGAGAAGAAAATGGCAACCCACTCCAGTATTCTTGCCTGGAGAATTCCACGGCCAGAGGAGTCTGGAGAGTCCATGGGGAAGAACTGGATACATCTCAACGAGTGAGCAGCAGCAGCAACTACCTGCATATATATTGCTCTTGTCTCTTGCCCCTTCCTCGGCTTCCCTGTTCATACTCTCGCCTCAGGTTCTTTGCCCCTGATGCTCCTTCCACTCGGAACACCCAGGGACCTTCAGGTCTGCTCTCGTCACATCTCTCAGGTCTCTCTCACAAACCTCATCTCAGAAAGTTTGACACCCTCCCCCAATCTTTGGAATACTCTTCATCTTCTTCCTACAATTATCACGACCAGCCTTCTACCTGTTTATGTTCTGCTTCTCTCGCTAAGATGTCAGCCCCTTGACGGCAGCAACCGCCTTTTGTCACAGAAATCCCATCACCTAGAACAGTGTTTGACGACAGAAGGCACCCAAATATGTGCTGAATAAATTAACAAACAACCCTACAAGGTATTTCATGTGCCTATTTTACAAAAGAGAATGCTGATTTTCAGAGACAATTTACCTAAAGCCACAGAGCAAATAAGTCGCCAAACACATCTGAAAGAGCCAATACTCTACCCACTGACTCACTTCATCCTGTGCCATAGAAGGAAATTATAAATACAGGTTAAGAAACAAAGATGTAAAAGAAACTATCGTTATATGAAAGTATCAGACCACTTTTCTGCTCATCACTAGAGCATTTCACACCTTTGATTAATCTCACGTATATCCTATAGAGGTAGTAAAGAATCTGCCTGCCAAGCAGGAGACCGAGCTTCGATCCCTGGGTGGGGAAGATCCCCTGAAGAAGGGAATGGCAACCCACTCCAATATTCTTGCCTGGGAGATTCCATGGACAGAGGAGCCTGGAGGGCTACAGTCCATGGGGGTGCAAACAGATGGACATGACTTAGCGACATGACTTCTTCTGCATTCCCTACAGAGTAAAGGCTAGCTACAGAGACATTTAACAAACATTTCTTTGATATTTATACCCACAAAGACTTCAAGACTCCTGTAAGGAGACCTTGAGCATCATCAATAAATTACACTCTTTCAAAGGATTTCAATTTCCAACCATGATGGAGTACCTGGATCCAGACTCCTTCCTGCTCCCACCCCCGACCAACAACCAAAAGAAATGGACAGCAAAATGGCAACATCTTTCAGTCACTGGACCACCAGCAGCACAGGACTGCGAAGAGGTGAACTCCACACGTACACCAGCTTTCTCAGCCTGTAGGCACATCCTGGACCATGTGCGTTGAGGAGCCCAAATAGAGCAAGGCAGGCTTGTCAAGTAGAAAGTCCAAGAGCATGAGAAGGCTCAGGAACCTAAAAACCAGAGTACTAGAAAGGAGGGAGCTGCATGAAGAAGGATCTCCAGAAATCAGTACAGAGGCCTGCCTGAGTCTAATAACAAATAATAAGTGATGTGTGCATACTGTAAAATACAAGAGCAGGCAAAGAATGACCCAAGGACCATATGCTACATAACCCCAGAGCTCACACAGGGCTGGCAGAGACTCAGACCAGCGAGAACAGAGAACATACCATTCTTCAATGAAAACTATGGCGGCTTTATGCCTTAATAATAGGGTGAAACAAGTCTTAGAGTAAAAGGATACAGCTAGGGTTGATCTGACTTGGACCAATCAACAACAATCAACAAATTAAAATTCACCATTTCTAGGATCTAACAAGAAATTACCAAGATGTGACCCAAAAATGAAAAAAAAAAAAAAAAGGCCTATAGAAACCAATAATGGAATTAATGAACTAGGACTTTAACAACTATGATATGAGTATTACACACATGACCAAGAACTTTTAAAAGGAACATTAATAGACAAATAAAGGAAATAAAAAAGATTCAGTAGTGAACTGAATCCAACAATATATAAAAATACATCATGACTGAGGATTATCAAAAGAATACAAGGCTAGTTCAACACTGAAAAAGCAGTGTAATTCACCATATCTCCTGATATATGATCACCTCAAAAGATGTAGAAGAAGCCTGTGACAATATTCAGTACCCATTCATGATAAAAACTCAGCAAACTAGAAACAACTTTATCAACTTTATCAAACACTAATGTTTTCCCCGTAACATCAGGAAAAGGTCCACTTTCAAAATTCCTATTCATCATCATACAGAAGTCCTAGCCAGTTCAATAAAGAAAAAGAAAGAAAAGACTGCAAAGAAGAAATTAACCTTCCTGTATGTGCCAATGACATTACTGTCTACAAACAAGAGCCCAAGTAAGTTTAGCAAGTTTGTAAGACAAAAGGTCAGCATAAAAAAATTCAGTTCTATTTCTACAGACTAGCAATGAACAGGAAATTGAAATTTTAAAAGCATCATTTACAACAGCACCAGAAAATATGAAATACACATTAATCTTATTTTAAAAACATGCAAGATTCAACTACTAAAATCTACAAAACAAAAAAAAACTTAAAAAAAAGGTCGAAATAAATAGAACAGCATAAATCATGTTCACGGCTCAATATGACTAAGCTGTCAATTCTACCTTAAGTGATTTACAGATTCACTTCAGGGCCAATCAAAAATCCTGGCTGGATTCTTCTAAACAAGCTGATTCTAAAATATACTTGGGGGGAACTCCCTGGAGGTCCAATGGTTAGGACTCCATGCTTTCACTGTCAAGGGCCCAGATTCAATCCCTGGTCAGGGAACTAGGATCCCACAAGCTTTGAATGCAGTCAAAAAATAAATAAAAATAAGTAAATAAAATGTATTTGGAAAGGCAAAGCAACTAGAATACTCAAAGATAATTCTGAAAAATTACACAGTTAGAGAACTCATACTACCTGATTTCAAGACTTACTATACAGATACAGTAATCAACAGCGTGGTAAAAGAAAAATGAAAGACACAGACCAATATGACAGAATCCAAACCCAGGAACAGACCCGCACACACATGATCAACTGGCTTTCAGCAAAGCTACAAGGGCAATTCAGTGGAGAAAGATGTCTTTTCAAAAAACACTGCTGGAACAACTACACAACCACGTGCAAAAGAAAAAAAAAAATCAATCCACACTTTGCCCCATTAGAAAAATTAACTCAAGTGATTCATAAACCTAAATCGTAAAATTTCAAACTATAAAAATTCTAGGAGAAAAAGAGAGCAAAGTCTTTGTACTTTCAGGTGGGGCAATAATAAGGAGGCAAACAACTAAAGTGAAAAGTTTGAAATTCTAACTCAAAAAGATACACGCAACCCCAATGTTCAGAGTGGCACTATTTACAGAACAATGTCCAAATGTGCGTGTGCCCACACATATATACACACATGCAATGAAATATTATCCTGATTTTTTTTTAATTTTCATTAACTATAAAAAGCTATTTGGAGGACAAAGAGGAAAAGCTGAATATGCACTAAATACTACAGAACTGTTTAAATGTCATCATTATAATTAGTTATACAGAACAAAGCTCAGCTAACTTTTTCTGTGAGACAGTAAATATTTTCAGCTTTGTGGATCACAGGGTGTCTTCTAACTGCTGTCACTGTAGCACCAAACCAACCACAGACAATATGGAAACAAACACTGTCCCAATAAAACTTTATTTAAAAAAAAAAGTAGGGCAGATCTGGTCCGTGAGCCATAGTTTGTAAACAAAACTCTGGTGACAGGAGGCAGAGTAGTGGTTGCCTATGGTGAGCTAGGCAGCAGAGGTGAAGGCAGAACTCTCTGGAGAACACAAAGGAACTTCTGGGGTGATGGAAACATTCTATACCTTTATTGTGCTGTTAAGTTTACAAGCATGAATATATTCCTCAAAACCTGTCAAACTATGTATACTTAAAATGGGTGCATTTTATCATGTAAACAATGACTCAATAAACCTGATTTGTTTACAAATTGCACTTTTTCCAGGTGACAATATTAGTGATGTGAAAAGCATGCCCTTTGCAGCCAAAATAAAGTGAATTCAGACTATTCAAATTTTAGCACCAAAATTTAAAGCTATATGACCACTATCAAATCATTTTCGTGGGTGTTTCCCCCTCCTGAAAATGTTAGTCACTCAGTCGTGTCCGACTCTTTACGACCCCATGGACTGTAGCCTGCCAGGCTCTTCTGTCCATGGAATTCTACAGGCAAGAACACGGCAGTGGGTTGCCATTTCCCTCTCCAGGGGATCTTCCCGATCCAGGGATGGAACCTGGGTCTCCTGCATTGAGGCAGATTCTTTACCCATCTGAGCCACCAGAAAAGCCCCCCTAAAATGCGTCAATAATTCCTGCCTCATAGATTTGTTTCAAAAATGAAATAAACATAGGATTTCCCTGGTGGTCCAGTGGTTAAGACTTCTGCTCCCAGTGTAGCGTTCAATCCCTGGTCCGGGAACTAATATCCCACATGCCACACAGCTCAGCCATATATAAAATGTTAAGACACATAGTATAACATCTGACACATAAGAGGCACATTCCCCGATTTGAGTAAACCAATTTTTTAGAAATAATTTTTAAGAAAATGAGTCAGAAAAAAAAAAAAAAAGAAAATGAGTCAGTAAAGATCAGACAGTGAGTAGGCTAGCTGCTTTTGTACCCTTCTGAAACATTCTGACATTCTTTGTTCACTGCTTATTGTGGTTTCACCTGACTTCAAGTACTGGGATCCAATGTCAGTTCCTTTGATTTCAGAGTAATGTGGGTCTCCCAGCAAGCACTGAATTTAGAAAAATATCCCATAACAAATACGTTGTAAAAGGAAATCTGAAAAGAGGTAAAAGTGACAAGTATCCATTTTCCTAAGTAAGAATGGCAATAGAAATGGTATAATATTTATAAAGAAAAATCAGTAAACTTCATTGGATGTTTTCCCGTTTTTATAGGCTAGGATTTGAATTTTATCCAAACCAGTAGGAAACCAACAAAACTACAACATGACAAAGCACTTGTATAGTGCTTTATCTCCAGAGTTTTTCATTGACAGTAGAGGGCAGGAGATTGGATGACAATATCAAATTTGTCCTTATTTTATAAGTAAGGATGCTAAGTCTGAGACACATGAAGTGGCCTCCTCAAGGACACACTGCCAATAATTGGTGAAGCTCAGGAAGTCAGCCATGCGGTCCCATATCACATGCTTTCAGCAGACATCACCAGCAATTACCTTGGGTTGATGGAACACTACATTGCATAACTCCAAGGTACTTTTCTCTTGCTTGACATCTTCAGTTGTCTAAAAGACTAACTCATTACAGTGCAACATACTTAATTCCTAACCATTCAGGAATAACTAGCCTTTTGAAGTGGTGAAGACGATTTCTGTGGCCAAACATGGGCTTATGATAGGCTCATAAGTGAAAATTCAAAAGGACTGATTACTAATAGGAGAGCTTACTGAGTGACATAAATGGTAAATCCCTCACACTATTTCCTTCTCCCCACCCCAACAGCCACATCACGCACACTGATATCCACCTTTCCAGGGCTCTGAACACAGCTCTGAAGTAAAAGGAAAATACACCATTGTCCTACACAAACACTCCTATCGTACCTCAGTACCAGGTCTACTGGTGCCTTCTTTGAGCAAGGACGGACCAAAATGGGTTACCTTCCCACCTTCTACTCAATCTGTCCCCATCAACCCCGAGGTGGACTGCTGGACCACAAATGCGAAGACATGTGAAGGAAGCAAACTTCTTTCCACCAACAGCTTCCTCCTCTCTCCCCACGGATGGCGGGTAAGACAGCCTGACAGTGACTCGGGAGCACAGCTTCCAAATGGATGCTTGTCCCCATCAGTGATAACCCTGTGTATTCAAGCACACTGCAATGTTAACTTTAAAAGGGGATTATCAGAAGTCCAAGTGGGTTCATCTAGCTTTGCCAGCTTTGGTTTTTCCCCTCAATCTGAGTCTGGTCAAATATAAATTTTAAAGGTTTACTGTAATCGTTCATGATTAACTTTTTGCCTTTATTTTATTAAAAAATGGAACAATGAGATTCAATATACAGAAATGTCCATGACAGGTTAACATTTCTAGAATGTATCTATTCCACTTGGTATTGTGAATTTTCTAAACATTATGCTGCTATAACTGATTTAAATCACTGCTTCCTCCCACAAATGGTGGCACCTTCAAAAGTGTTTTTGAAGAGGAAGTAATACCAGCTGTTAACCCACAGGCCAGTTCCATCTTAAGCAAGTTTGAGAAATATAGTCATAATCCATATCTACTATTTTTCAAAATTAAGGTAAAATAAGGAAAAAGAGCTGGAATTAAGTAACTCAGATACCCTACTCCAAGTCTTGAAAACAACCCGTTTCTGACCATTTCCTGAACACTATAAATGCAGAGTTCTGTCCTACTGAGTCACACTGCCAGGCCCACTCAAAGATTAACAACTGACCTTGAAGGTAGAACTGCTCATTCTATTAACATTCAGCTCAACTTCACCTTTAAAAACTGCATTTAAGACTCCATTCCCAGAAGCAGCCCCTCTTTTTTTTAAACTGTTATAGTAGAGACAGTACTTTTATTTATAGAGTTAACAAATCAGAACGTAAATAATTATGTATATTAGTATCAGTAGGAACACCAAATATTATTTCACAAAAGCCACTATGTATTTTTTTTTAATTAACCTTGAGCAAAACCAATACAATAATGAAATTAGCCTCCAATTAAAATTTTATAAATATATAAGTAAATAAAATAAATAAATTAAATTAATCTTAATTGAAAGCTAATTACTTTACAATCTTGTGGTGGTTTTCTCCACACATCAAGATGAATCAGCCACGGGTGTACATATGTCCCCCATTCTGAACCCACCCCTCCCACCTCCCTCCCCACCCCACCCCTCTGGGTTGTCCCAGAGCACCAGTTTTGAGTGCCCTGAGAAGCATTCCCTCTTTATGATAAACAGCTAAACCACTATGCTCAGATGCATCAGACTTCTAAACATGCTTTAAATCATACAAATAGGTACCCAAATCACTGTCATTACAGCTACCAGGTAACAGGCATACTATGAAGATCATCACACAGCTTCATTTATTTCTAAGAAGGCTCTAAAGTATGTTACTATACCTTCCACAGTAGGAAACCGAAGCTCCGAGGGGATAAGGGACCTGCCTTCTCAAGGCTACCCACCTAGTCAACGGAAAGGTGGGGATTTGAATTCAGAATGCGCGTTCTTCCACACTGTGCTACCTCCCCAAGTCACAACAGAGGCATAAACAGGCAGGGGAGTGGATGCGTTTGTCCAGCAGTCTTAGCCATTTCAACAAAAAAGGGAGAAATTTTCCCAATCAGAAACCACTTTACAGAATCCACAGCACACGATTTAAACCTCAATTCTTTTCAAGAAGTAATTAACGGGTTAACAGGAAAGGTCAGACATCCTTGTATGAAGTACACTAAATCGCATTACAGGCCTGCAAGTAAGCTGTCACCGTGAACAAGTCCCCAGGTTCAGTGGTTCTCTGGGTCCCATGTTAGGGTGAAGTACCAACCAAGCCACTTCACCCAATACAAATACCTCCTGAGCACCTGTGCTGTGTTAAGACTCCTTCTGGGCAAAGAGGCACACAGCTAAGACTCATCACAGCCCTCCGGAGTTAACAGGTTGGAAGAGGAGTCCATTTATACTACATATGCAGTTACAAAAAAGAAAAATGAAGTGCAAGAAACCCTAAAACAAAGGTATGTATAACATGCTATCAGAGAGGCAGAGAAACTCATCTGCTTGTCACTTAAGGTTCTAAGCAGTGTTTGTTTACATTTTGTCCCTCCCTGACGACTCCTTCCAACCTCTGTCAACCCCTCCTCCCAGCCCCCACCCCACCCCCGACACACAAGCCATCTAAAGCTGCACAACTTCGGGAAAGAGAGCCCAAAGAGCAAGGATTATGATTCCTAAAACCAATCTTGTGGCTGTACTTCAAAAATCCAAGCTTATGCCATCAGGACATTTTTCTTTAGCTTTGTCAGGTGAACATAGTTGCAAAATGAGGCCAAGGAACCAGAAAAACCCAGGGCACACCTCACATGGGTCACTCAGCAGGAGAAACCAATCGAAACCCAAACTGACCCTCACGGTGTTCGGTTCGAAGTTCTCTTGTTAACTTACCAGACGGCAAAGGAATACAAACAACTGATAGAAACACATTCTGGTCATTTTCTTCCACCACGCAATTTGACAGACATTTATGCTGGATCCACCGTGGGGATTTAAACAGAATCATTCTGACTTCATAAACCAAATGAACTGATTTCAGCAGAACGAAGCACCCAATGTTTGACAACAGGGCTTGCCGTCTGCAAATCCCCAAGAGACCACGGAAGCCTACGGGACTGTAACAATGATTTATCACAGCTGATCACAGCTCCTTTACAAACTTGCAGAAAATGATTCTTCCAAGTGATTTTTCCAGCGTTTATCCTGATCTGGGCGATCCAACGATTTAAAAAAAAATAGAAAAAGTTACTTATGAAAATAAAACGGGGGAGGGGGTTGCTGACTGAGAAAAAAAGGCAGTGTTTTTTACTTTAGTTCCGTATGCCTGCGGCAACAAACTCTCAAAATAACTTCACTGAGAAGTGTTAAAGCTAAGACTGAACACCAAATATTGCTCAACCAAACTTACATTTGTGAACTCCTAAAGTTCACAGTTAAGATCTAGAAAACTAAATGCTACGGAGTCATCTTGCTCTAAGCACTATTACCAAAAAAAAAAAAAAAAACCTATCGTTTCTTCTGATGGAAAAACTCTTGAGGACTTCCCCCATATTTATTTTAAAAGTTTAACCTACTGGTTGACTTTGTTGGGGGGGGGAACAGGGGGGAAGGAAGAGGGGTGCAGTAAGTGGTATTTACCAAAAAAAAAGTATTGTTTGGTTTCAAAGTTTGGCTGCACGTGAACTCGACGAGAACGGAGCCCAGGCCACGGTCCCAAGGTGGGTCCCCCCGGGCTGCACGTCTCGGACCCCGCGCGGGCGCCCCGGCCGCGCCCCCGGGAGCAGGCGCCCAGGGCGCCCCCGCGAGGCCGGCCCGGCACGGCGTGTTTACCGCTCGCCGCGGCCCCCGAGAGCCGCTCCCTCGCGTCCGCGGCACTTGTTCGCCGGCTCCCGGCCCGGTGGGACCCGCGGAGCAGCCGCAGCTCCCGGGGGGACTGCGGCCCCCACTCCCGGAGGAGCCGGCCCGGGGAAGACCAGGGTTCCGGGCCCCGCGGGGATGCCTCGCGGGAGGGGAGCATCGCAGCCGGGCGGAATCGGCCGCGCCCCCCCAGCCCGGGAGCGGAGGCGGCCCCGGGGCTGGGCTGCGGGAGCGGCGAGGCGCGCCGCGGCCCCGGGCAGACAATGCGTGACGGGGGGCCCGGGCGGAGGCGCGGGGAGCCGGGAGCGATCCCCGGCGCCCAGGCATCCCAGCCCGCGCGCGCCCCCGGCCGCGCCCGGCCGCCCCGCGCCCCCGCCCGCTCCGGAGCGGCCCGCGCTCCCCGCCCGCGACCCCTCCTCTGACCGCAAAACTTCCCCCAACTCCGCCGAGTTCGGTCGCGCTCTCACCGTGCGGCGCCCGGGGCTCCCCCGCGGGCCGAGCTGGAGCAGCTCCGCACCTTGGCCGCGAAGAAAGACAATAAGCGGCCGCTCCCCCGGCGGCGGCGGCGGCTTAGAAACTGCGGCGGCCGAAGCGAGCAGCGGGCGCGGCGACCTCGGCGGAGCCCAGCAGCCTCTCCGAAGCTGCTCCGGCTCGGCGCTAGCCCTGCACACAGCCCCAAACCGCCCGCGCATGCGCCGCGCGCCTCTCGGGGGGGGGGGGGGGTGGGCGGGGCACTCGAGGGGGCGGTAACGCCTCCGAGCCCGCCCGTGAGTGAGCGCGGCGCCAGGGGCTGCGCGCCGGGGTTGCGCGGCAGAGCTGCCCATCAAACCCCTCCCAGCTAATAGGAAGGCGCCTGGGCCGCCCCTCAGGTTGCTAAGGAAGGCTGAGGTTGACCGCAGCTGCTGCGCTGCGGCGAAGTGATCCAAGTCGGGTGGCTGGTAGAGGTGCCGACTGATATGCCTACCCACCCTCTCCTCTGCTCCCTGACTCCGGAAACCGCCCTTCCTCTGTGTCAGGGTGCTCACCTGAGCTGCAGCACTTACCATAACACACCCTGAAATGATGTACTCTTCTCTTTCCCTCCCCTTGAGATTAGAAAGTGGGGTCTTTTCCAGAGAGTGGAGTGCAGTGCCTTGAGAGTCGCTGCTAGGTATTCAACAAGTGTTTTAGTTAGATGGGTCGCTGGCCTATGATGGCATCGGGATTGTGACAGGGTATTCCATAAACTTTGGACTTTTCACCGCAAATCTTCAAGTTGCAAGGACCTCAAAACTCATCCGGCGGCTTTTGAGAAACAAAATGTGGTCTCTTGGTACACGAAGAAGCTTATTTTGCAAGTTGTGCGTTTTAGTGTATATTGGGGGGAAGCACCTATCACATCAAACGACTATTTCATTGATGTTATTTCTTAGATAAATTATAAAAATAAATCTACTTAGAGAAAAACTTTAAGTAAAAAATGGACACGCTTTATATGAACTTCATATAAGTTCAGAGATGTGCAAATTGATTGTAATCAGAGCAAGAACAGTGGTTACCTAGAGAGAGAAGCATTATTGGCTGGAAAGTGTAGGGCGGGTGCTGAACACGTTTGGTATTTAGATCTGGATGGTAGATAACAAAGGTATAGACTTACAGTGAAAATTCATCCAGTGTACAATGAAGATTAGTGTACTTTACACAAATTCATATTTTTCTATCAATTTAAAATACTTACAAACGATATGGCCAACAAAAATGTGAAGATGCAAACGACTAGCTTTTGTGAAACCCTGATCCAGTCAAGCTCCTACCAGAGTGGGGGTTTTGTGGATACTTACTACTGCCTGTATGGGAGACAGAGCCTCTGGCCCACTATCACTGCAGCTCCGGGCTCTTTCAGTCTTGGCGGGGGCGTCAGGAATGGGCCCCAACTGCCTCGGGCCCCACACCATGCGCCGTCCTGTCCTTAGGCCCCAGCAATCTGAGGCCGGCCAGTCGACTTCTCAACAGCCCTTGCCCCAACCAAGCCTTCCCCACCCCAAATCCCTGGGAAGGAAAACGCCTCCTGCGAAATCTGTGTGCAGGTCAAGAAGCAACAGTAGAACCCCACATGGAACAACAGACTGGTTCCAAATAGGAAAAGGAGTACGTCAAGGTTGTATGTTGTCACCCTGCTTATTTAACTTACAGGCAGAGTACATCATGCGAAGTGCTGGGCTGGATGAAGCACAAGCTGGAATCAAGATTGCTGGGAGAAATATCAGTAACCTCAGATACGCAAATGACTCCACCCTTATGACAGAAAGTGAAGAGGAACTAAAGAGCCTCTTGACGTAAGTGAAAGAGAAGAGTGAAAAAGTTGACTTAAAGCTCAACATTCAGAAATCTAAGATCATGGCATCTGGTCCCATCACTTCATGGCAAGTAGATGGGGAAACAGTGGAAACAGTGAGAGACTTTATTTTTTTAAACACCATTAAAACACCTGAGGGCTCAGGGTGTGGGGCTGGAGGCAGTTGGGGCCCATTCCTGACGCCCCCGCTGAGACTGGAGGAGAAGAGCCCAGAGCTGCAACGATAGTGGGCCAGAGGCTCCATCTCCATACAGGCAGTAATAAATAAATACCATTTATTTTGGGGGGCTCCAAAATCACTACAGATGGTGACTGTAGCCATGAAATTAAAAGACCCTTGCTCCGTAAAGACAAGCTATGACCAACCTGGATAGCATATTAAAAAGCAGAGACATTACTTTGCCAACAAAGGTCCATCTAATCAAAGTTATGGTTTTTCCAGTAGTCATGTGTGGATGTGAGAGTTGGACCATAAAGAAAGCTGAGTGCCGAAGAATTGATGCTTTTGAACTATGGTGTTGGAGAAGATTCTTGAGAGTCCCTTGGAATGCAGATATCCAACCAGTCAATCCTAAAGGAGATCAGTCCTGAATATTCATTGGAAGGATAGATGCTGAAGCTGAAACTACAATACTTTGGCCACCTGATGTGAAGAACTGACTCATTGGAAAAGACCCTGATGCTGGGAAAGATTGAAGGCAGGAAGAGAAGGGGAACAGGACTGAGCGACTAAACTAACTGACTGCCTGTATGAGGAACTTTCAATTGTTTGGCTCTAAATCTTAGAAAGGTTCCTAGCCTTGAGCTGAAATTTGCCTCCCTGTAAATGAACCTGGTTCTCATGTATATTTTCTCAGTTCTGCCTCACAGAATGAAGCACCAATGCCAGCTGTTTTCCAGTGCTGCATGTGAAAATATTTCTCAATCGCCTTACCATTCCCTCCTCCATTCTCACTCTAATCTGTCCTGTCAATATTTGAAAGGTAGCCCAGAGAAAGGAAACTCCTAGATCCTAGATCCTGCCCAGAGGCGCCCACCTTGGGCAGGTCACGCCTTCTCCAAGAACCTCAGTCTCCTGTAAAGCAAGGGGACTAACCTAGAAAACCTCTAGGACCCTAACATGTGAAAACCTCATGATCTTCTCCAGCAGCCCAGCTGGTCTGTTACAGACCCGTTTCTAGCGGCTGCTGACAGCAATATTCCCTACTCCCTGCTTCAGCAGGTTTTATACCTTCCCAGTGAGCTGCAGAAAAGATCAAGAGTCCAGCATTTTTCAAAGTTTACCATGCCTACAAATCACCTGGGCCACTTCATTAAATGTGGATTCTGACTCAGTAGGGCTGGGGTGGGTTCTGGGGTTTGGCATGTCTAATAAGCTCCCAGGTGATTCTGATGCTGCTGGTCTGGGATCTCCCCTTGAGGAGCGAGGTGCTACTCCACATTTCCCAGCTACACCCTCCGTCTTCTTGCTGCTGCTGCTGCTGCTAAGTCACTTCAGTCGTGTCCGACTCTGTGTGACCCCATAGACGGAAGCCCACCAGGCTCCCCCGTCCCTGGGATTCTCCAGGCAAGAACACTGGAGTGGGTTGCCATTTCCTTCTCCAATGTGTGAAAGTGAAAAGTGAAAGTGAAGTCGCTCAGTTGTGTCTGACTTGTAGCGACCCCATGGACTGCAGCCTACCAGGCACCTCCGTCCATGGGATTTTCTAGGCAAGAGTACTGGAGTGGCTTCTTGGGAAGTCCTAAATAGTGATTTGCATAGTTGGCATTTTCTCATCCTCCAGGCACCAGCTCTCATCCCACCTCAGAGAAAACATCTATCTAAAATAACTCACTCTTAGTCCCTCTCATTCATATCACTCAAACTTACTCATAGCGTTTATCTCAGTGTGAAAGTATCTTATTTGTGTTTCTATTGGCTCTCTCTAATGTGAACTCCCTAAAATCTGTTTTGTTTACCTCTCTCTCTCTCCTACACCTAACAGACTGACAATGGGAATAGTTAGGCACTCAGAAGTTTTGCATGAATGAATTTGTACAGAAGGAGCTACTGTGAGGACCCTGGAACTGACAGTCCCTGATACTAAAGACTTGTTCTTCCAGGGAACACCAAATGTCTCCATTCAGTGTGCCCCATTTCCCCAGAAAGAGAGTTGGAGTTCGGTCATTCTCTCGCTTTCCCGAGTAAGTTTTCAAGCCAGGAAAGATACCAGGGTCTTATCAAGCAGTAGTAGGATCTTGTGCCTCTCAACTGTCTCTGACCTGTCTCTCTAGTCAACTTACAGAGCTCTCCAGTTGATTTACACAGGCTTCCCTGATGGCTCAGCAGTAAAGAATCCACCTGCAATGCAGGAGACTCAGGTTCAGTCCCTGGGTAGAGAAGATTCCCCTGGAGAAGGGTATGGCAACCCACTCCAGTACTCTTGCCTGGAGAATCCCACGGACAGAGCCTGGTGGGCCAGTCCATCGGGTCACAAAGAGTTGGACACGACTGAAATGACTGAGCGCAGCTCAGCACATAATACCCGTACATCTAACAAGAATAACCCGCATTTTACAGAGTCCCTTGAAAATGCAAAAGCAAGGGAGAAAACCAAAATCAGCGCAGCTGTAAGAACATGAATTTCTCTTGAGATCTGTGGTCCCGAAAATGTCTACTTTTGCAAAAGAAGGCACTCTGGAACCAACTTGCCTCAGGGCTCTTCTTTCATTGCAGCGGACTCTTTACTCCCTTTGAATACGGAGAGTACCCTGCTGTTGCCCTTAGGAGCTTTTGCTTTCAGTCTCTTGCTTGTGGTGAAGTCGACTGCACCACAGTCTCAATTCCATTGCTTCATCATATGATTAAACCTGAGCCAATCAATGTTTCTTATCCACAGGTCAACAATTATTAGTTCAGACTTGGGCACATGACCCCCAGACAGGCCAATTAGGGGCAGCAGGAGTAAATTCTACCCTCTGTTCAAACTATCAAGGTGGCTAACATTGTTTTTCTCAACTGGAAACTAGAAGATAGGCTTATCAGGCAGCTCATTGCCCTAAGGACAGAATCTCTTCACACAAAACCAGCACAGTAGGGAGGAAGAGAAATGGAAAAAAAAAAAAAAAAAAACCCAACATCAGTGACACTGATTGGACAACCGAATCCAGCAACTCCTGAAGCTAGAACAACACACAGGCTTCTCAATCCTGTAAGACAATCAAACCAGTCAGAGTGGAGGTATCTATCACTTGCATCCACAAGAGTTCCAATTGATACACCATTTGGCAGTGGATGATCCCTGGTCAGTTCTCTGACCTGCTTCTCAATTCAATTACAAGTAGCTATTGAATGTTCACTGGGTGCCAGGCTTAGGCTTGGTCCTGGGATTCAAGAGGAAGAATAAGATTCCTGGCTTTCAGGAACTGAGTCAAACGAGGGAAGAGACGATCAAGCCAGCAGGAAATCAGAAGTGTAAGTGCCTCCACAAAAGCAGATGTAGGGTGTCAGGGGGCTTAGAGAAGAACACTTAAGAGGGTAAAAGTTCAGGGGAGGCAGCAACAGGAGCGAGGTCTTGGAGGACAATCCACCACCTAAAGGACAGTGATTGGTGTAGCTAGTGCAGGAGGTTTGGGTGTGTGTGGCAAGCAGAGAGGACATTCCCAGGAAAAGGAAGAGCCAATGCGAAGACGCGGAGGTATCAGAAACACAACACACACAAGAAACTAGAGCAATAAGGGGTAAGAGACTCCAATTAAAATAAATAAATTAAAAAAAAAAAAATAAGGGGTAAGAGGTGAAGCCGAAAGAAGTCAGCCAAAGCCAGGTTACACTGCTTTGCTAAGGAGAATGGTCTGAAAGGCCAGGAAAAAACTCCAAAGGATTTTAAGCCATGGAATCAGGATGAGAACAGATTTTTATGTTGAAAGATCACCTTCATACCATGTGTTTAAACTGAATTTAAGTGAGGGATGACGATGAGGGTGGGGAACAGGAGAATCTCTAAGAGAAACTGGGCTCCAGGTGGCAAGTTTTGCAGTCCAACACTTTTTCACTTCTTGGGTGGTTGAGAGAAAGTTTTTCTCAATATCAAGCCCAAACCTGTCCAGTAGAAATATATGGTGAGCCACATATGTGATTTAAAATCTTCTAGTAGCCACATTTAGAAAGAAACAGATGAAATCAATTTTAATGGTATTATATTTAAACAAATGTATCATGAACATGGTCATTTCAACATGTGATACACATGAAAATTTATTAATGAGGTATTCTTTTTTTTTCAACTTTCAACTAGAAAGGGTTAATTTTTGGTTTGTTTTTAAATTTTTCTTTGGAGTATAGTTGCTTTATAATGTTGTGATAGTTTCTGCTGTACAACAAAGTGAATCAGTTATACGTTTACATATCCCCTCTTTTTTGGAGTTCCTTCCCATTTAGATCACCACAGAGCATTGAGTAGAGGTCCCTATGCTATACAGTAAGTTCTCATTAGTTACCTATTTTATACTAGTACTTATGTGTGTCAATTTCAATCTCCCAATTCATCCCACACCCTTTCCCCCTTGGTATCCACAAGTAGACACAGACACTACATCTGTGTCTCTATTTCTGCTTTGCAAATAAGTTCATCTGTACCATTTTTCTAGATTCCATATATAAGCAATATTATAAAATAATTGTTTTTCTCTTTCTGACTTCACTCTGACAGTCTCTAAGTTAATTCATATCTCTGCAAATGGCACTATTTCGTTCCTTCTTATGGCTGAGAAGAGAAGAGGTATTCTTTTTTTTTTTTTTTTTTTGGCTGCATTGAGTCTTCATTACTGTACAAGGGCTTCTCATTGCAGTGGCTTCTCTTGTTGAGCACATGCTCTAGGCACATGGACTCACTAGTTGTGGATGCCGCCTGGGCTCTAGAGCACAGGTTCAATAATTGTGGTGCATGGGCTTATTAATAGCTGCTCCGAGGCATGTGGGATCTTCTCGGACCAGGAATTGAACCTGTGTCCCTGTGTTGGGAGGTGGATTCTTATCCACTGCACCATCAAGGAGGGCTTCCCAGGTGGCTAGTGGTAAAGAATCCGCCTGCCAATGCCAAAGATGTAGGAGACACAGTTTCAATCCCTGGGTCAGGAAGATCCCCTGGAGGAGGAAATGGCAACCCACTTCAATATTCTTGCCTGGGAAATCCCATGGACAAAGGAGTCTGGTGGGCTGCAGTCCAGGGGGTTGCAAAGAGTTGAACACGACTGGGCATGCATGCACACACCACCAGCAAAGCCCGAGGTATTCTTTTTTTAAATCATACTAAGTCTTCAAAAGAAAACAATATGTGTTTTACACTTACAACACATCTCAGTTCAGGCTAACCTCATTTCAAATGTTCAAAACCCCACATGTAGCTGCTGCTACTGTGCTGGACAACACAACTCAGGTTGACTGATTCTGATAGAGTGTCCCTCTGGGCATTTGCTCCAACCATAATATGTGCCTAGGCCATAATACAACAAAGGTCTGTATAGTCACAGCTATAGTTTTTCAAGTAGTCATGTATGGATGTGAGAATTGGACCATAAAGAAATCTGATCACCAAAGAATCAATGCTTTCAAACTGTGGTGTTGGAGAAGACTCTTGAGAGTCCCTTGGACAGCAAGGAGATGAAACCAGTCAATCCTAAAGGAAATCAACCCTGAATATTCATTGGAAGGACTGATGCTGAAACTGAAGCTCCAGTATTTTGACTAGCTGATGCAAGGAGCTGACTCATTTAAGACCCTGACTTTGGATGGCATCACTGACTCAATGGACATGAGTTTGAGCAAACACTGGGAGATGGTGATGGACAGGAAAGCCTGGTGTGCTGCAGTCCACGGGGTCACAAAGAGTCAGACAAGACTGAGCAACTGAACAACAAAGGCCATGATGCCTTCACTACACCTCTTTCACTTAAGGTGTTAGAGTGCTGATTTAAGTTCTTGTGTTAGAAAGACCAGAACTTTAGAAGCATCCCAGGGCTGGCTTCAGATCCTGGACACTCAAATTCTTTGTAAAGCGATCACCCACACCCACTAGCCACACAATGGCCAATACATAAAAATAGTCTCTGCATAGCCCTTAGCACATTGCCTGGTGCCATGTAAGTGCTTTGCCAGCTTTAACTCCCTCCTCCACTTCTTTTTTTACAGACGATAAGCAAAGACTCTAGGAGTAGACCTGATCATGCAAAAAAAAAAAGTGCTATTTAGAGAAATTCAGGGAAATCTGGACTCTGTCACAATCTTAATGGTAATTTCCAACAAAAAGCACATATTGTCATGTATTGATCTCTCAATATATGTGGCAGCCACCTACTCTCTTGCCCCGAGGGGTTTCCCAGTCTTTAATTAATATTGGCCAGATGTACTATTTAGTGATAGATGATGTATTTAATTTCTGGAACCCCTGCTTTTCTCCATATGACCCTTCCAGCAACAGGTTTGCTAAAGTCTGCTCATGGTATCAAACTAAGCTTCTGAAGTCATTGTATTTCCCAGGGGAGAGGAGTTGAGGGGCTGCTGGGTTGATGGAAGAAAAGGGAGCCCCCAGAGCTTTAGGATTAAGGGACATTCTGCCCTCCAAAAAAAGCTATTGCCGTATTTCTCATTTTGGAGTCAGGGGAATTCAATTTGAGGGCCCAGAGATTCTCTCCCTATAACTGTAAAAGGAAACCAGACTCACTTTGGGGGGTAGCATAATTTTGATCTGGTTAGGTTTGCTTTGGTGTTTGCTTTAAACATACGTTCCAGTTTGGAGAAGACGGGGAACTGTTATTCTGATTGTAGAGAGATTTATGGGCTGACTCCAGCATTGCACATTTCATCCTATGGGTTTTTTTCTTTGTGCCTGGGCTTTTCCAGTTTATTCAGCTGCTCTCATAATTATCCCCAATTATTTATAATGGTAGGTTTGTGAAGCTGGAGTTAAAGAAACACCATGGGTTTTTTTTTTTTTTTTGAGCCTTAAACACTATTTAATGAAAAAGAACTCCAACAATTCATGGCAGACCTAAACTTGGGTTTTTTGTTTTTTTGGGGGGGTGGGGCGGATTTTTATTGCTGCATAGTTGATTTACAATCTTGTGAAAACTCAGGTTTTCTTGGGCAGATTTTTAAAAAATTTTCATCTTTAATACAATATTGTTCCCTAACTTGTATGGGGTTTTTAAAGAAGTCTTTATTTGCACACACAAGTGTTCCCAATAACTACAGTTTCAGTACAGCTTAAAAGAGTTTTTTTCTTTTTCTTCTTCTTTTTTTTTCGATCAAGGGGCATGTGGGATCTTAGTCCCTGACCAGGGATCGAACTCACACCTCCTGCATTTGAAGTGCAGAGACTTAATCACTGAACCATCAGGGAAGTTCCTTTTCTTTTTCTTTTATGTGGAACTAACTTATTACTTGGGCTTCCCTGATGGATCAGTGGATGAAGAATTCACCAGCAGTGTGGGAGACATAGGACATGCGAGTTTGATCCCTGGGTCAGGAAGATCCCCTGGAGGAGAGCATGGCAACCCACTCCAGCGTTCTTGCCTGGGAAATCCCATGGACAGAGGAGCCTGGCAGGCTATAGTACATACGGTCTCAAAAGAGTTGGACACAACTGAACACATGGCACAAACCACTAATAACTGTCATATTTTCAGGTCTTACAGTATAGATTCCCAGGTACCAACGTACTTTGGGAAAGACCTGGTGAATAGAATGTAACTGAGTCAGAATCTTATTTTTCCTCTACTTTGTATTATCTAATGACAGTGTATTTTCAAACGTTACCAGTTGTTCCAATAAGGATCTTTACAGCTTGGCTTATTTGTCCCCTAAGTGATCTGAACAAAGCTCATTCATTGCATTTATTAATAGTAGCTCTTTAGACTTTCATATCAGAACTTCCCTGATAGCTCAGATGGTAAAGAATCCGCCTGCAATGTGGAAGACCTGGGTTCGATCCCTGGGTTGGGAAGATCCCCTGGAGGAAAGAATGGCAACCTGCACCACTATTCTGCCTGGAGAATCCCCATGGACAAGAGGAGCCTGGCAGGTTATAGTCCAAGGGGTTTAAAAGAGTTGGACATGACTGAGCAACTAAGCACAGACGCACATAATTTAGAAACATTTCCCCCCTCCCTTTTTTTTTCTTTTTGTCTTCCATGACATTGACTTATTTCAGGAGTCTAGGTTGTTTGCAGTTTCTTGCATAAATGGATTTGATCCCTCCTTGGTAGAATAGGGTGGTTTATTTGTTTTTATAAGAATACTACTTAGGTGATGTTATATTCATGTAATTAAACTAGTTTCTTTTTACAATGCTGTCCTTAAAACATTAGTTTCTGGACCTCTTCCTAAGAAAAACCACTGTTTATTCAAGATAATATGAGAAATGGTTTATATTCTGTAGTCCTGTCCTCTTGAGAATTCACTGTGCATGGTACCATTACGTATGAAGACTCTAAGAAGAACAGCCTTTAAAAATCTGTTTAGCATTTTTTTTAATACTCTATTGCCCAAACTTCTTTCATCATGAAACCAATTTCTCTTGGAAAATGCATTAATATCTCATATTGCATTAAGCAAACATTTTGAGAAACGATCCCTGGAATTCATTCAATTCATCTTCCAGAAAGAACAGTATATGTGCATGTTCAGTCATGTCTGACTCTTTTGTGACCCCATGACTGTAGCCTCCAGGCTGCTTTGTCCATGGGATTTCCCAGGCAAGAGCACTAGAATGGGGTGCCATCACCTACTCCAGAGAATCTGACAAAGAGACTGAACCCACATTTCCTGTGTCTCCTGAATTAGCAAGCAGTTTCTTTATCACTGAGCCACATGGATAAGTCTGAAGCATTATTTATGATTTATCCATTTTGTCAACCAAATGTTTGAGCCTCCTAAAAATCACATGTTGAAGATAGAGGAAGTGACATTAAGGTATCAGATAAAGGGGACATCTCCTTTGGGAGATAATTAAATATAAAGAGTCATGAGGGTGGAGCCCCCATGATGGAATTAGTGCCCTTGTGAGAAGAAAAGACACCAGAGCCGCCTCTGTCCACTATGTGAGGATACAGAGAAGTGCAGCCATCTGCAAGCCAGGAAGAGGGTCCTCTCCAGCAAACAAATTTTGAACTTTCTAGCACCATGATTTTGGACTTCCCAACCTCCAGAATTGTGAGAAATAAATGTCTCCTGTTTAAGGTACTCAGACTATCATCAGTGTTAGTCACTCAGTCGTGTTTAATTCTTTGTGACTCCAGGGACTGCAGCCCACCAGGCTCCTCTGTCCATGGAATTTCCCAGGCAAGAATATTGGAGTGGGTTGCCATTTCCTTCTCCAGTCTATAGTATTTAGTTATAGCAGCCCAAGCTGACTGATAAACCCACACTGTTATCCATTTCAAAGAGTCTTGATTCTTTCATCAATAAAGGAATACAGATGCTTCCTAAATCTCAATTCTAGCCTAATCCAATTATTGCTGTGAGATTCTACTTGCAGTCCAACCCACTGCAAACACCATTTCACTTGGATAATCTATTGAACCTCAGACGTTATTCCAAAAGTGAAGTCTCCTTCTCTTCCTCAACTGCTCCGTTTTCTGCTTTTCCCTTCCCTCAATTCCATCTAATCATTTCCAAAATTCTACCTTTTCATATTCCTCTATCTCTTTTACAGGGCTTCCCAGATGGCACTAGTGGTAAAGAACCCATTGGCCAATGCAAGAGATGTAAAAGTCGGGTTTGATTGCTGGGTCAGGAAGATCCCCTGAAAGAGGGCATGGCAACACACTCTAGTATTCTTGCCTGGAGAATCCCATGGACAGAGGAGCCTAGCGGGCTATAGTCCATAGGGTCACAAACAGTCTGACATAACATACATGCATCTCTTTTGCAAATCAAAAAGCCAAGTTTTCTTTTCTGCTTCTCTCTTAATCAATTGCCAACTTTGACTGAATGATTTCAATAGTCTTGTAATGGGTTTCCCTGCCCCTGATATCTCCCATCTAGTCCATGTTTCTCTCTGCTAGAGAATGGTTTGCCTAAAGCACAGCTCTAACCTGTTGCTTCCCCCATCAAAAGACTATAATTGCTCCCAGTTGCTTACAGAATAATACTTAACACCTTAGAAGACAATCCAAAAATAATTGACTTCCAGTGTCAATTTGCACAAAAACTATATTAGACTTCTTTACCTGAACCCAAGTCCCTGTCAAAGCTTCTAACTCTCCCTGTAGCCATCTTTGCCAGGAAGTTTTTCACTCAGTTCAGTTCAGTTCAGTCGCTCAGTCGTGTCCGACTCTCCGCGACCCCATGAATCACAGCATGCCAGGCCTCCCTGTCCATCACCAACTCCCGGAGTACACCCAAACTCATGTCCACAGAGTCGGTGATGCCATCCAGCCATCTCATTCTCTGTCGTCCCCTTCTCCTCCCGCCCCCAACCTTTCCCAGCATCAGAGTCTTTTCCAGTGAGTCAACTCGTCGCATGAGGTGGCCAAAGTATTGCAGTTTCAGCTTTAGCATCAGTCCCTCCAATGAACCTCCAGGATTGATCTCCTTTAGAATGGACTGGTTGGATCTCCTTGCAGTATAAGGGACTCTCAAGAGTCTTCTCCAACACCACAGTTCAAAAGCATCGATTCTGCAGCGATCAGCCTTCTTCACAGTCCAACTCTCACATCCATACATGACCACGGGAAAAACCATTGCCTTGACTAGACGGACCTTGGTTGGCAAAGTAATGTCTCTGCTTTTTAATATACTATCTAGGTTGGTCATAACTTTCCTTCCAAGGAGCAAGCGTCTTTTAATTTCATGGCTGCAATCAGCATCTGCAGTGATTTTGGAGCCCCAAAAAACAAAGTCTGACACTGTTTCCACTGTTTTTCCATCTATTTCCCATGAAGTGATGGGACCAGATGCCATGATCTTTGTTTTCTGAATGTTGAGCTTCAAGCCAACCTTTTCACTCTCCTCCTTCACCTTCATCAAGAGGCTTTTGAGTTCCTCTTCACTTTCTGCCATAAGGGTAGTGTCATCTGCATATCTGAGGTTATTGATATTTCTCCCAGCAATCTTGATTCCAGCTTGTGCTTCTTCCAGCCCAGCGTTCCTCATGATGTACTCTGCATATAAGTTAAATAAGCAAGGTGACAATATACAACCTTGACGTACACCTTTTCCTATTTGGAACCAGTCTGTTGACTATCTACCCCCAAAAAATCCTACTTAATATAAGCTATATTTGTCCCATCTAAAATTTTATTTTATAGTTTAAACATTTTGTTTTACACCTTTAGCCCTTATCCTCTGCCTTCAAACTTATTCAAGTCTTTATTATCCTAAAAGATAAATAAAATCCCAACACAAATACATTCTTAAGACATCTTCTTGCCTTCCCCATTATACTTTTTCTCCTATAGTCACTGATTCCATTTCTTCATTAACAGCCCCTGTTTTCTTAAAGTCAATTTTATTATGGAAAATAAACATTCAATAAATAACACCCATTTTAAGTGTACAATTCAGTTAGTGTGTCAAGGTGTGTAACTGTTCTCACAAACAAAAAAACAGAAGGTTTTTTATGATCCTCAAGAGTTCTCACATGACCCATCTTGTCAAGCCCCACCACCACCTATGGTCCCAGACAACTTAGATTTGTCTTCCCTAATATTCATTTATATGAAATCAGAGAGTTTATGCCTTTGGCAAGTATATTGCTTATTGTTGTGTAACGAATGATCCCAAGATTTGCGTTAAAATAGCAAAACATTCTTTATCTGCACAGTTTCTGAGGGTCGGGAATCTGTAAGTGCTAAGATGGGTGGTTCTGGTTCCAGGCCTTTCTTGAGGTTGCAGTAAAGCTGGCTGCTGGGGCCACAGTCTCCGGACTAGGGCTGGAGAACCTCCTTCCAAGTTCAGTCTCCTGGCTGTTGGCCGCAGGTTTCAGTTCCTGGTCACATGGTCCTCTCCATAGGAACGCTGACTGTATGACTTCTGACAGAGTGAATTATGAGAGACAGAGAAAAAGGAGAGACACACAGAGAGAAAGAGACAGACAGTAGAAGCAACAGTGCTGATTATGACATAGTCTCCAAGTCGTGCACCAACATGTCTTCCTCCTTATATTCATCTGAAGCAACTTGCTGGGACTCTCCTGATGGTTCAGTGGTTACGAATCCGTCTGCCAATGCAAGGGGCACAGGTTCAATCCCTGCTCCAGGAAGATTCCACATGCTGCGGGGCAACTAAGCCCTCACACTGCAACTACTGAAGCCCAAGCACCCTAGAGCTCTGAAGCAAGAGTAGCCATTGCAATGAGCAGCCTGCTCACCACAACTAGAGTAGCCCCTGCTCACCATAACTAGAGAAAGCCTGCACACAGCAATGAGGACCCAGAGTGGCCAATAAATACAAATAAAAGAAGCAAGGTGCTAAGTCCAGTCCACATTTAAGAAGAGGGGATTATACAAAGGACTGATTTCTAGGAGACCATTAGGAGCTCTGGGGACCATTAGCTCTGTTGGGAGCCATGTTGGAAGCTATTAGAGTCTGTTCTCTGATCTCCCATTGATTCACATTCTTCTCACATAAAAAATATACTAATTATATCCCAAGGCTGAGAAAAATATACTCATCACATCCTAAGGCCTTCAGAAGTCTCTAGACCATTGTAACATCGAAGTCTAGAATTTCATAACCTAAATGAAGTCTGGATATGAACATGGCTTCTCAGGTGTAGACCTTAAGTATAGTTCCTTGACTGTAGCTCTTAATCTTTAAACTTATGAATTCTATGAAATAGACAAGTCATCTTCCTCCTCCCACCCCAGAGTACACACCCAATGCATAAAAGGCATAGAATATTGGTTACAAACATCCTGTTCAAAAAGGGAGAAATTAGGAGGCATGAAGTCATCACTGGCCCATAGCAATTTTGAAATCCATCTTTTAAAATACTCTGAATACCTAGATTTGGACTCAGTCTTATCTCTGCCCAGGAATGGTTCTCATAGTTCTTGGTTCCATGGTCTGAGTTATCTAACCTTTTTTAATGAAATGTAGCGGAGAAGGCAATGGCAAGCCACTCCAGTACTCTTGCCTAGAAAATCCCATGGATTGAGGAGCCTGGTGGGCTGCAGTCCGTGGGGTCGCTAAGGGTCAGACACGACTGAGCGACTTCACTTTCACTTTTCACTTTCACACATTGGAGAGGGAAATGGCAAACCGCTCCAGTGTTCTTGCCTGGAGAATCTCAGGGAAGGGGGAGCCTGGTGGGCTTCCGTCTATGGGGTCACACAGAGTCGGACACGACTGAAGTGACTTAGCAGCAGCAGCGTGTATCTGCAACTAAGTAGTTTCCTCGGTTTGGTTCTATCTTGTTGAATTTCAAGAGCCCAAGGTCCTTTCTAGATTTTGTACAGTTTTCACCTTTTTTAGTCCAATCTGACAGTATTTCTGCTGATTGCTGTTGTTACTGTTCAGTCGCTAAGCTGTGTCTGACTCTTTGCGACCCCACAAACTGCAGCATGCCAGACTTCCCATCCTTTACTATCTGCCGGAGTCAGAAGATCTCCTGTGAATCTTGTTGGGGGTCCACTCTATTAAAATAAAGCCACACTTAAAAATCTCTTTGATATAATTCTTCTCTACTTTTAAATTCTAGGGAAAGACAATAACCTTAAGCTTCTTAGAAGTCCTGTTCTTTGATTGAGAGGAACTGTTAGTCACACGCTTAACATCTTAAAGGGCTTTTTGTTTGCCTGAACAGTATGTGAGCAACACCTTTAAGCTTTCCAAGTATTAACAAAGCATTTTACAGACACACCTTGGGCTTTATCTCTGGACCAGGTTTTCCCAACAGTACTCTGGATTTGATCTTTTCTCAGAAGCCATTTTTAAATGTTGACATCATTTGGCATCTACACACGCTGTGACTCTTCAAACCCTTTGGTTCCTTTTTGGTTTAACAATCCTTCCATTAGCGTATCCCTCTCATTTGCATTTTATTAAAAGCAGCTAGAAGAAACCACAGAGAAGGCAATGGCACCCCACTCCAGTACTCTTGCCTGAAAAATCCCATGGACAGAGGAGCCTGGAAGGCTGCAGTCCATGGGGTCGCTGAGGGTCGGACATGACTGAGCGACTTCACTTTCACTTTTCACTTTCATGCATTGGAGAAGGAAATGGCAACCCACTCCAGTGTTCTTGCCTGGAGAATCCCAGGGATGGGGGAGCCTGGTGGGCTGCCGTCGATGGGGTCACACAGAGTCGGACATGACTGAGGTGACTTAGCAGCAGCAGCAGAAGAAGAAGAAACCAGGTGGCACCTTCAACACACTGGCTGGAAATCTCTTTAATTCGATCACCCAGTTATTCAGTTACATTTTCTACCACCCACATCACTGAAGACAATGATATTACTAAACTCACTGCTATGCATAATGAAGACTCCCTTTTATACAGTTTCTAATAAGGTTTTCTCCATTTTTCTTTACACCTTTACTGATGGCCTCTTCGAATTCCATAATTCTACAAATCGTGTGTTTGTGGCCCTTTAAGATTTCACTAACACCCTCCTCAAAATCCTTACAGCTTTTCCAGTTTCCACTCAAGTTGTGTTTCCAAAACAACTTGGACATCTTAGATTTTTATTACATCAGCACCCCATTCTTGGTACCAAAATCTGTATTAATTATCTGCTGTTGTGTGGCAAATTAGCCATAAGCCCATCAGCTTAGAAAAAATAATAACTTATTACCTCACACAGTTTTTGAGGGTCAGGAATTGAGAACAGCTTAGCTGAGTGGTTCTGGCTCAGAGTTCCTTGAGAACTGAAGCAATCGGTAGAAGTTATAGTCTCTGAAAACTTGACTGGGGTTGGGAGATCCACTTCCAAACTCACTCTGATGGCTGTTGACTAGGGACTTCAGTTTCTCACATCAGGAGGCATTTCGCGGGGCTGACCACAACATGGCTTTCCTCAAGACGAGTGAGGAGAGAGAGAGGGAGAGGAGCGTAGAAGCTATACCATTTTAATGACTGTCTCCAAATCACACACCATCACTTCTGTCTTTCTCTATTCATAGAAGCAAGTCACTAGGTCCAGCCCAAACTCAAGGGCTACAGGTGAGGGAGAAGGGAATAATGGCATGAATAAGGAGAGGCAGATTTCGTGAGAGCTGTCTTGGAGTCTGGCCACCACAGCAAGCTACTGAACTTCCCCAGTGTGTGCACTAATGTCCTCCTCAGTTCAGTTCAGTTCAGTTCAGTTGCTCAGTCGTGTCCAACTCTTTGCGACCCCATGAATCACAGCACGCCAGGCCTCCCTGTCCATCACCAACTCCCGGAGTTCACTCAAACTCATGTCCATTGAGTCGGTGATGCCATCCAGCCATCTCATTCTCTGTCGTCCCCTTCTCCTCCCGCCCCTAATCCCTCCCAGCATCAGAGTCTTTTCCAGTGAGTCAGCTCGTTGCATGAGGTGGCCAAAGTATTGGAGTTTCAGCTTTAGCATCAGTCCTTTCAATGAACACCCAGGACTGATCTCCTTTAGGATGGACTGGTTGGATCTCCTTGCAGTCCAAGGGACTCTCAAGAGTCTTCTCCAGCACCACAGTTCAAAAGCATCAATTCTTTGGCGATCAGCTTTCTTCACAGTCCAACTCTCACATCCATACATGACCATGGGAAAAACCATAGCCTTGACTAGATGGACCTTGGTTGGCAAAGCAATGTCTCTGCTTTATAATATGCTATCTAGGTCAGTAATAACTTTCCTTCCAAGGAGTAAGCGCCTCCTCAGTAAAATACAAATAACAACTTTCTGTCTATTGTTTTTGCATAGAAAACATAGTTGCTATGCGGTGAAATGAGAGAATAAACACAAGGCCCCTTAGAACAATACCTGGCCCTAAGCAAAAATGTGACACACCTCTTATTATTGTTTTTTTTAACCATATGAATGACTCTTAAAATCTCTATCTTCAGGCTCAAGGCACTTTATCTAGTGTCCAGGGCACTAGTTTTGCTTTGTTTCTTGAACTGTCTGGGTGATTCCTAAAATAGATATGTCCAAAAATAGGGTCTTTAGGACTTCCCTGGTGGTCCAATAGTTAAGAATCTGCCTGCCAATGCAGAAGACCAGGTTCGATCCCTGGTCCAGGAAGATTCCATGTGCTGTGGAGAAACAACCTATTTGTCACAACTCCTGAGCCTAAGAGCTGCAACTACTGAAACCCACATGCTTAGAGCCTTTGCTCCACAACAAGAGAAGCCACTGCAATGAGAAGCCCGTGCAACGCACTAGAGAGAGGCTGCACACAGTAACGAAGAACCAGTGCAGCCAAAAATAAAATAAACATGTTAAAAACGGCACCTTTATATTGATTTCTAACATACTTGCACAGTGATAAGAGAACAGACTCTGTATGAGTTCAGTACCTTTAGACCATGAAATTTTGGCACCTTGTTTTATGTCCCTGAATATGTTCCAATGTCTCCTAGTTTACAGTCTATGGGAACTTGAATAAAATGTGTATCCTACCGTTGTGTGAAAATTGTATAAATCTTAATTCTGTTGAATTGGTTCATGGTGCTTTTCAAATCTACTATATCCTTCTACTTTTCTGTATACTCATTCTATTAATCTTGAGAGTTTGATATTGAAACTTCAGCTAAAAATCTTAATTTACCTACTTAAAAAATAATTGGACCATGAAGTGGAACTATATGTACATTTGTTCTGTAATTTCCAAGTCACTAGTTAATGTGTTATCATACATTCCTAATTTAAAAAATAAAGAAAGAGGAAAAAAGTAGCATCTTTATATTCATTAAGACTTTTTTGGTTCACTGGTTCAAGAAAAAAAAGGAAAAGAAAACTTAAACCAGTGACAGACTCCAAGCAAGTCTGATTCCAAGCGATTCAGTGATGACATTAGCAGAAGCCTGTCCTCCCCGTCACCTTTTTTATCTTTCACCATCTCCTTCTCGGGGCTCTGCTCTCTCCTATCTTGGTTTCTTTCTCAGACAGTTCTCTTACAGTAACAATGTACCTACCAGAAGCTCCAGGCCCCCATTTCATCAGCTTTGGACCCCCAATGAGACGAGAGCACCCAACACTTTGATCAAAAGCCTCAGGGCTACCTTTCATTGGCTCAACTTTGATCACATGTCCATCCCCAAATCAACAGCACTGGCAGCATAGCACTGCAAACAGGTCACTGGAGAAGACCCAGGTCCCCTGTAATCGCCTCATCCCCCTATTTTTGGTGATTTCTTAATCTTATAAATCACTATGAGAACACAGCTTAAAGTTCCACCATCCCACCACTACAGTAGCATCTCTAAGCAATTTTATATACAAGTGTAGAGTCCTGATGGCCTGGGAGATGAAGTCCTGATTGGTCAGGCCTGGGTCACATGTCTACCCACAGAACCAAAGATAGCGTCAGTTACGCCTGAACCACATGAAGAGAGGATACAGGATGGGTGTTTGCTTGGAGGAAAACTGAAGTACCGTGGCTAGAAAGATGTGAGATAGATGCTGGGAAGGCAAAATCAACAGATGCCCGTCTCAAACACCTCCCTTTCCAAATTCATCCCTTTTCCTATTATTCCATTCTTCAATAAACGTCACCACTGGACTGAAACCCGCACGTCACCTCCAACATCTCCCTCTGCCCTGCCCCAAACATCCGACTGATGATGCCAAGTCCTTTCAGTCCTTCATCTTCACATGGCCAGAACATTTCCTCTGGTTTTTTACCTTCCCGCCCTTGTTGCTACAGCTACCTTGACCCACAACCTCTTCCACGGCATCACTGCCTGGGTCAGTCTTAAGAATCAGCTCAAGAACACCACCTCTGTGAAGCTCCCGATTAGGGAAGAGCCAGATTAGTAACTGACACACCGGAAGATAGTTCTGGGTCTGCCTTTAAGTTGGGAGCTGCTCTCACAGTTAAATAGAGCACTTAAACCAGGATCTGGGGAACGTAGGAGACCTTGGAACCAGCTACAGGCTAAAAGCGGGCCCTTTGCCTCCCTCTTCTCTCTCCCCGGTCCCCACACTCATTTCCCCTCACACAAAGCATGTGCCTTGCAAAGGCCAAAACTCCCTAAATGTAGAAACCTATTCATCCAGAATGAAGGCATCAGAGAATGTTTTTTAAATTTCACATCTGTGTCTCAGCTTGTGAAACTTGAGTGAAATTTATGAAAGAACTATTTAATTTTGTTTTCTTTCCCCTTTCTGGCTTCAGTTCGGACGTGATGGGTCTCTGTCACGTTAGTTTGAAGAGGTCCTTTGTTCATGCGCTTAAATCTTGACCTGCAGACCCCGGACGGTGTATAATTCCTAGCTGAGCTGTGACTAGAAACTCTGCTTGCAGAGGCCTTGGTCTCAGCGTACATTAGGGACAGTCTGTGGACACAAGACACTCTGTAGCTGGAGTAATTTTAGCTGGTCTCTTGAAGTGGATATCAGGTCAGTTAGGAAATCTGCTTTCCTCCTTTTGTTTTTCTCTTGAAGATCTTAGTTTCTCTCTTCATTTTAAGTATGACATTACCTCCTGATTTTCTACTTTAAGTATTCAGTGACAGAAAGACAACAGCTGTGTAACACACACACGCGCGCGTGCACGTGCGCGCACTCCTGGGGAAGCTGATTTTAAAAGTAATCTCAAACCTAGGCTTCCCTGGTGGCTCAGTGGTAAAGAGTCCACTTGCCAATGCAGGAGACACAGGTTTGATCCCTGGTCTAGGAAGATCCCACATGCTGCAGAACAACTACGTCTGCTCTGCAATGAGAGAAGCCACCGCAATGGGAAGCCCTCTCACTGAAGCTAGAGAGTAGCCCCCGCTCTCCACAACTAGAGAAAAGCCAGTGCAGCAGTGAAGACCCAGCACAGACAGAAATAAATAAATACAATTTAAAAAAATAAAAGAAAGTAAGCTCCAACCCGTCTAACTCCAGCTGGGTGCCCAAATCAGGACCTTGCCTGTCTGAGCTGGTGGTTACACATTCCAGCTACTGATTTGTTCCTGACTTGCTCTCCCAAATGCTTCCATTGAGTTATGCCACTTATCATCTGCTTAGTATGTGACACTTCATCTGCCAAGACAAATGTGACATTAGAAAAGCCTTCCAGTGAATGAGGGCAATATAGGATTGCACACAGAAAGTTTGTGCTTTATTTTTTCATCTACTTTCTGAGTCTGCTTTCCAGATCTTGCCTGCTGTTGAGGTCTGGATTTTTATGATATGTGGGTGTGTTGTATTGAAGTTACAGGGACAGAGCCTCAGATAATGGGTCCTGATCCGTAGGATAAACTGCCCTTGAAACTCCAAAACCCTGACAGTTGATCAAGAGAAGTGACAATGATTAAAAACAAGTCATCACGAATGTTGTGGATTTACCAAAAAAAATGAAGTCATCAGATTTTCAGAGCACTTCAATAGACTTCTCATAATCATAATCTTTTTTTAATTGAATGAACTAAATGCTTTTGAAAGTGAGAAGCTAACAGCTTCAGTTAGGGCCAGAAATAGAAGGCAAGCACTAGGGTGCCTTAAGAGTGAGACTTGACAGTCGTAAACTGATTCTGTTAATAAATTTCAGGGTTGGGTTACAGTCCTCCTGTTTTTTCACTCTGGAGAGGCCTCTGAGAACTCATTTGTTAGAGTAAATATATTGTCTCCAGATTTGGTAAAAATCTCAAAACTCCTGTTCACGTTATAAGAACCATGGACTCGGGGCTTCCCTGGTGGCTCAGTGGTGAAGAATCCGCCTGCTAGTACCTGAGACACAGATTCATCACTAGTCCAGGAAGTGGTGTGATGCGTGCATGCTAAGTCACTTCAGTTGTGTCCAGCTCTTTGTGACCACACGACTGTAGCCCGCCAGGCTCCTTTGTCCATGAGGTTCTCCAGGCAAGAATATGGGAGTGGGCTGCCATTTCCTCCTCCAAGGGATCTTCCTGACCCAGGGATCCAAGCCGCGTTTCCTGTGTTGGAAGGTGGATTCTTTACCACTAAGGCCACCTGGGAAGCCCCATAAAGTCAATATTCCTATTCAAACCCAATCTCTTCCACCCACAACAGCAGCCTCAACACAAAACCAAAATCCCATCTAGCATGTGGTTCTTTGAAATTTTAAAATTTTGAAGATATAATTTTCTCTTTCCATGGGATACAGGTAGTGGGATTTATTTATTTATTTTTTGCTCAGTCGATTCAGTCTTTGCAATCCTATGGACTGTAGCCCTTCAGTCTTCACTGTTGACAGGATTCTGCAGGCAAGAATACTGGAGTGAGTTGCCATGCCCTTCTCTAGGGGATCTTCCCGACCCAGGAATCAGGCCTGTGTCTCCTGTGTCTCTTGTATTGTAGGTGGGTTCTTTACCCACTGAGCAACCTGGGAAGCCTGAGAAGGGTAGTGGGGTAGGTAACGTCATAAGTTCCTAAAAACAAGTTGCATCTGTGGACATAAGTTGTCATGGCAACTTATTTTTTGGTTGTGCTGGGTGTTTATTGTGGTACAAGGCTTCTTTCTAGCTGTGGCTCTAGAGCACTCAGGCTCAGTAGTTGCAGTATATGAGCTTCCCTAGTGGCTGCGCAGGTGGCTTAGCTGCCTCATGGCATGTGGGATCTTAGTTCCCACTTCGGAAAGAATGGAGTCCAGGTCCCCTGCATTGGAAGGCAGATTCTTAACTATTGAACCATCAGGGAAGTCCCTGTCATGGCAATTTAGAAAGGCACATCTGATCATGTTACCTTCCTGTTTGGACTGCTTCAAGGACTCACTGTATATGTCCTGTTAAAAGCCAACAATTGCATAGCACAGCTCCCCAGGCCCTTTGCAATCTGACCTCTGCCCAACACTCCAGCCACTGCCCTGGCCCCACCCCCTAATATACTCTGGTCCCCTTGATCATCAGAACCCAAGGTGATTTCACACTCTGTGCCTTGGCATTGTTCTCTCTACAGGCAGAGCCAATCCCACCTGCCTACCTCACCTGGTCTACTCTTGCTTGCCCTTTTAGGCTCATACCTGCCCCCCTCTCCTTCATGCCTTGCTTCTCAACAGACACACACACACACCCTCAAGCAGTTCCTGAGAATCCCATTTAAATACTCTTTCTGGGATATGCACAAACTCTAGTTTTGTCCTTATTGATATCCCAACTGTAGTCTGATTTGTCTGTTTTCCCCCTCTAAACCAAGATCCACTGCTCATTTATACATCCCTAGCTCCTAGTTCAGTCCCTAACCCAGAGTATGTGCTTCATCATTTTATGGAATAAAAGAACAATTGAATTGCCCATTTTTGTTTCTGGAACACAGAGAGAATCCCAGAGTGGCCTTTGGTGCCTTTCTGATCAATGATTCCTGTATCATAATGAATAGATGGTGCTAGGACTCTCGTAAGGACTTGGGAATACAGAAAGAAGCACAGGTCAGCCAAGGAGACTGGGCGATGAAGATCTAATTAACTGCAAGCCAGCCATCATCCCAGGCATTTTAACATGCACGTTCTCACTTAGTCTTCTCAACAACTTTCCAAGCTTAAGTCTCATTTTCTTCATTGTCACAGATGAATAAACTGCCCAATGCTTATGCAGATGGTAAATAGCAGAGTTTGCTTCCGGATCTTTATGATTCTAAAGTCCTCTTCTCTTTCCACAAGGATGGATGGATAACTCCCTCTTCTTTCTCTAGAAGGATAGGAGAAAATTTCCTACTTTCTGTGTTTTGAAAGAAAGAAGTGCAGATTTAGCCTCTCTATAAGAGCCTAGGTCTGTCTGAAGTTGGAACACAAGGTGATTCTAACACCTTCTGACCCTAGAATTTACTCACAAAGTTCAGATTCAGAGAGAGAGGTGAACCTGGAGGTGACGTGGAGAACCCAGATCAAGGACAAACAATGACAAACATATTTTCATTTTGTTTAGGTCTCTATAAACCCATGTGGGGGCTTCCCTGGTAACTCAATTGGTAAAGAATCAGCCTGCAATGCAAGAGACCCCAGTTTTATTCCTGGATTGGGAAGATCCCCTGAAGAAGGGACAGGCTACCCACTCCAATATTCTTGGGTTTCCCTGGTGGCTCAGTTGGTAAAGAATCTGCCCACAATGCAGGAGACCTGGATTCCATCCCTGCATTGGGAAGATCCCCTGGAGGAGGGCATGGCAACCCACTCCACTATTCTTGTCTGGAGAATCCCCATGGACAGAGGAGCCTGGAGGGCTACAGTCCATGGGGTCGTAAAGAGTCGGACAGGACTGAGCAACTTTTGCATTCACAAACCCATGCCATTGTTTTTAGGATAGCACCCAAGCATTGTGTTGACATTTTATTTTTAGTTCGTTCAAATCGCAAACACTGTATTAGTAACACAAACAAATCTGTGCCTCCATTTTGAATGCATTATACACACCTTTACCAAGTATCTGGATAGAGTGCAGAGGAGAATTAAACAGATACACCGCCACCTACGTGACTGTAGGACTGTCTCCTGCCACAGTAGCACCAATGAGATTCAGTCAATGACAACAATCTCTATGACTTGTCCAATGGTCTCTCTCCAGCCCAGTAGAACTGCTCTTTCTCCCCAGAGCAGTCCACTTTGGTCCTCTGGAGTTTGTGAGAGCAGCTGCACCTTGGCAAGCCCTGGCCTGGGATTAACTTGGCAGGAGGTTATCCTAAGACTTCTCTGACTCATAAGTTTGGGGCTAACTCTAAGCACCAAGCCCCAGCCCTGCCCTCTTTTGCTTTTTCTTTGTGCTGATTCACACTGGGTTGGGATTTTATTGTCAGCGGTCATAATTGTGCATGGGTGGAACTTGGATTTTAAAGATGACAGGAGGCCAAGTCCAGGGCTTCTGTTAGCTTTATTAACCACTGTGTCATTTTTAATTGAAAAGAGGAAGGAAAGCAAGAAGGGAGGATAGGAGAGAGGAAGGAAGGAAAAAAAGAAACATCCTCCAGGGGTTTCCCTGGTGGTCCAGTGACTAAGACTCCATGCTCTCTATGCAGGGGGCCCAGGTTCAATCCCAGTCAGGGAACTAGATGCCATAGGCCGCAACTAAGAGTTCACATGCCACGACCAGAGATCCCGCGTGCCACTACTAAGAACTGGCAAAGCCAAATAAATGAAGAAATGTCCCCAATCCATGCTAAATCTATTTTCTTTCACCTTCTGTATTTTCTCTAAGCCCTTTGAAAGGCTTCTTCTGAATCTAGCTCACAAGAAGCCAGGTATAGGAGAAAACATCTGGATATTGGAGTCAGCATATCTGAATAATTGGGTGATGGTGGGTAAATTATTTAACTTCCTTGAGCCTCCGTTTCCTCATCAGTAAAATAGCAGTAATAATATTGACCTTGTAGGACTGTCATGCTGCTTAGGAGTATCATGTATAACACGCCTGGCACATTAGAAAGCATTTCATAAATGGAGAATGTAATTGTTAGAGCTCTGTTTATTAAGAGGCCCTTTAAAGTAGTGAGACTGTGGCCTCACAAAGTAACTGCAGGTTTCTATTTCCTTTCTCTGAGATTGTGGCGGATTGTCATAACCTCCCCTTGAGCGGGGCCTGGGCTGTGTCTAGGGTCATCATGGTGGTTCGGTCCTAGGGCAGACTCAAGCTGTCAAAATACCCCAATCAATCAGGACAAGAGAGAATGAAGCAATAGATGGGGAGATAAGGAGCTCTGTCTGGCTCAGAGGCCAGCGGCTTTCCCACTTACTATCAGCATAATCACGAGCAAGTTGCTTAAATCACTATGGCTTAGTTCATTTAGCTGTATCTGTCCTTTTCAGTTGTCTGGAGGAAGGCACACATGTAAAATACCTAGCACCAAAAAAAGTTGCTCAGTAAAAAGATATCTCAGATATTAAGAAAACACAAGTTGGAACGTATGAAATTCAAGTGAAGTTTGGTGTAAGACTTCGGAACAAGACTGCCTGGTTCAAATCTGATTTTCCCTACTCTGGGCTTCATTTTCTCATCTGTAAAATGGGTATAATAACTTCCTTATCTGTATTTATCGCATACTTTTGTTACGAGAAGTAAATGACTTAATACACATGAAGCTTTTAGAACATGACTTGATATATGGCCAAACACTATATTAATATGTGTAGAATGGGTAGAAAGGCCAGTGCTGGGACAAGAGCAGAACACAGAACTGGAATAGTAGAAAACAGAACTGGTTGACCCTGCACCAGAAGGCAGCCTAAAGAAGAAACACAGTAATGAAGCAAGAGTTTTCAAGGCAATTGCCCTAAGTGGAGCTGAAATACTCACATTCAAAGCATCTTTTTTGTTTTTTAAATTGTGTGTCAGCCTGGGTTACAGACCAGGATCTTAGTGAACGTAGTCCTCCTTACCAGCTGTGGACTCCAGGAGAGGACCTCGGCCTCATTGGACCAGCAGGTCCTGTCTGCTTGGCTTCCAGACCTGGTGCTTGAGGACCGTGGCTGGAAACCTTTTCCGGGGGGATGGGTTTGCTCAGGGCAAGGCTTGCTCTTCAAGGAAGGGCCACTGCTTCACAAAGGCCCGGGACCACTTCCAAAGTCAACGCATGGAGCTGCTGAGAAACCACGGCCGCTTCTGCTTCTCCTGCTGTCTAACTCTGGTACACAAGCACAATTTGAAATATTGAAATTCCAGTGACAGAGCCAACTGTGCAAATTCCTGATGGGCAAATTGAGGCCCATTATCCGTAATTACACTTGCCCGAATAACATGCCAGAGAGACCCTGTTTTCCAGCCGTCAGTAATCGCAGCTGCTGCCCTGTTGCCAAATGTGTCCAGGGAAAGTCCCAAGAATGGAGATGAGCAGCCCTCACAGAGGAGTCTTGGCAGCTGCCATCAGGCAATGCAAGTCTCCTCTGCTTACCCCATTCGAATGGCTCTATAGCTCTCAGGATAAACTAGTTAGTTAGGCTTGTCATCACCTGGTCCATCTCCAGCTTGAACTTTTTCTCCCCTTCTTCATTCAAGCCGCATTGAATGACTTGTTCACCATAAACAACCTGGTCTTCAATTCCATCCTGAAGTCCTTCACTAAGGTGCTTTCCCAAATGTGATTTAGTCCTTCTGCCTGGAGTTGCCTCATCGCTAACTCCAGTTCATCCATAAGCACTTAGCTCTGCCTCTTTCTCTTCTCTGTGAAGCCTGTCTTGACTCCTTCAGGCTGTATGTAATTCCTTTCTGCTGGGACCCCCTAGTATTGGGTTGACCAAAAAGTTTGTTCAAGTTTTTCCGTACCATCTTAGGTAAAAACCCGAATGAACTTTTTGCGCAACCCAATACCTGCAGTCACACAACATAGCATGATCATTCTGTTTGATTTGTTTATCTCTTCAACTAGGCTATGAGCTCCCCAAGGTCAGGGACCATATCTTATTAGGTTATCTTAGAACCTAGTGCAATATCTAGCATCACTAGGCAACCATCCAGTAGCTGTTGGCTGCATGAACAAATGATGTCTTCCTGTGTGTGTGTGTGTGTATGCACTCAGTCATGTCCAACTCTTTGTGACCCCATGGACTGTAGCCTGCCAGGCTCCTCTGTCCATGGGATTTCCCAATCAAGAATACTGGAGTGGGTTGCCATGACCTCCTGCAGGGGATCTTCCTGACCCAGGAATCGAACCCAAGTCTCTAGCATCTCCTGCATTGGCAGGTGGATTCTTTATCATTGTGCCACCTGGGAATTCCTATGTCTTTCTTGCTTGATCACTAACGGATTTCTCCTTCATTTGGTTAGATCAAAAGATTCCTTTTTTGGGATTACTGCTCAAACCAACTTTAAAAGCAACCAGTGAAAATCCAAGAAGAGTATTTCGTTGATACACTGAGGATAAATGCAACTTACCACATGCCCTTCTATCTTTAATATTGTTTAATCTAAAAAGGTTGGGTTCCCTAGGTATATAATAGAGCATAAAGACTTAATTAACCTTATTGCTTCTGTTTCATCATGATGTACTTATGAAGGCCTTATATAAATATGATTTGCTATTAGTCTTCTTGTAGTTATTGAAGTCCAAAGGTTTTTTGTTTGATTTTTATTCATGGCATTGCTTGAAATGTAACTATTAAGAAATGTTTATTTTGAACAGAAGAGCAAAAACCTAGCTATTTAAGTGATCTTATCCTCTCACTGCAGACTTTCTGTAAGTCTAGCCACGTCTCTTGTGATAACTTCATGGCTGTTCAAAACATTCTGGGGTCTCAACTTTTTTTTGCTTTCAGAGACAGTGGATGAGCCTTGCTTAAAGATTGGCCTCATTACTCTAGAATCCAGAACAGCAGCAACAAACAGTATTGTTCATTGAAATGTTCACATTTTTTCACTTCTGGACACTACGTAAGGTTTTCCAAAGGTTGAATATGCACACCATTAGAGGAATATGCTAGGTCATATGCACATGACTTTAAATTTAAAAATTAATAGGTTATATAATTAGTTTAATGTGCATTAATAATATTGTCAATATAGGGCTTCTCAGATGGAACAGTGGTGAAAAATCTGCAAAAGAGACATGGGTTCAATCCCTGGATCCGAAGACCCCCCCTGGAGGAGGAAATAGCAACCCACTCCAGCATTCTTGCCTGGAGAATCCCATGGACAGAGTAGCGTGGCAGGCTACAGTCCATGGGTCAAAAAGAGTCAGACATAACTAAGCAACTAAGCATACACACACAATAATATTGTTAATATAACATACATATAACAAGCACATCAAATTCATAACTTCATGAATACTGCTTAAGGAAAAATTAAACTTATAATACAGAGAGTTAATTTGCTGAAAAATGTTAAACAATCATGCATGTTAGAGGGTAAGACAAAGATAGTGAAGAAGGCACATACAGGAATAAAGCGTGAGGAACACTGATGGAATGAAAAGAGCAGAAGCTGTTGGGTTCCCATTATTTTACATATTAGCTGGAAGCCTGCAGGCAAATTACTTAACCTCTGCGAGCTGGGGTTGCTTATTCCTACAACGAGGAGAGTGAGTTGCAGAAAGTTTCATGGAGTAATAAGGATAGGACCTAAAGGGCTCCATGGTGAGAACTGTTCTTTAAAAAACTCGCATCCATTATCATAGGACAAAGAGGAGTCTATTTTTAAAAAGTTGCCTAGGCTTCCTTGACGGTCCAGTGGCTAGGACTCCACGATCTCAATGTAGGGGGCTTGGGTTCCATGGGGATGGGGAACTAGATCCCACAAGATTGAGGATGCCACATGCTGCAACTCACATTTGGTGCAGACAAATAAATTTTTTTTTAAACTTATAAAAAATAATAAAGAAGTTGCTACCAAAAGAGAAACTTCATTAAATGTGATAAGCCAAAGCAGGCAGGCTATTGGATAGAAAAAGTGAAAGTGGAAGTTAGCTGCTCAGTTGTGTCCAACTCTTTGAGACCCCATGGACTGTATCTGCACCTCCCTCTCCCCCCCGCTCCTCTGTCCATGGGATTCTCCAGGCAAGAATATTGGAGTGGGTAGCCATTCCCTTCTACAGGGTATCTTTCCGACCCAGGGATTAAACCTCGGTCTCTGGCACTGCAGGCAGATTCTTTATCATCTGAGCCACCAGGGAAGCCTGAGACTACTGGACAACTTCTCAACACTTGTTCTTCTTTTTTTTTCTGGTCATGCCACATGACATTCTGGTCAGGATCTTAGTTCGCTGACCAGGAATCAAACCTGGGCCTCGGTAGTAAAAGCACTGAGTCTTAACCACTGGACCACCAGGGAGCTTGGCAGTTCTTAAAGTTCAACATGTTCATTTGAACCTAATCACCTGCGCTTGTTTGTTGAGGCCCCGATCATATAATGATGGAGTCAAGTAGCCAAACCTTATACACTGCTAAATAATTGATGCTGCTCTTGAACTCTAGAAGTTTCTACACCTCTAGAGATTAAGCCAATGGGAAACTGCCCTTTGCTGACCCTTACAACGTCTCCCTCTATCTCTTTTCTTTGGCCAACTGGAAGCTCACAGAAATGTAAATCTCAGTGCTAGAACTCTCTATTACCCAATGAACTACTTGCTCCTCCCCTTCCTCTGTGCTTTCTGTGCTAATGTGCACTTTCCTTGCCCCTGACATTTTTTATTCTCACTTTACTTTTAATTACACAGATTCTCATTTTTTTGTGTATGCAACAAGAAAGGAAGAGTACCCGAGTGTCTTTGTCAGCTCGGGCTGCCATAACTAATACCATAGACTGGGAGGCTTAAACGACATCCATCTATTTTCTCACAGTTCTGCCGGTTAGAAGCTTGAGATCAGGGTATCAGCACAGTCAGGTGTTTGTGAGGTCTTTCTTCCTGACTTGCAGATGGCCACCTCCTTCTGTGTCCTCATTTGATGGGGGAGGTGGGGGAGAGAGAGATAACGGGCAAGCCCTCCTTTGTTGTTGTTGAGTCACTAAGTTGCATCTGAGTCTTTGTGACCCCATGGACTGCAGCTCACCTGGCTTCCCTGTCCTTCACCATCTCTTGGAGTTTGCTCAAACTCCTGTCCATTGAGTCGGTGATGCCATCCAACCATCTCATCCTCTGTCATCCCCTCCTCCTCCTGCCCTCAATCTTTCCCAGCATCAAGGTCTTTTCCAATGAGTCGGCTCTTCGCATCAAGTGGCCAAAGTATTGGAGCTTCTACTTCAGCCTTTTATTAAGGCTGAAGCCATTAATCAATTTTAAAATAATGTTCTTTATTTATTGTTTTTGATTGCATTGGGTCTTTCTTGCTGTGCTCCGGCTTTCTCTAGTTACAGTGTGTAGGGTGGTGCCCAGGCTTCTCACTGTGGTGGCTTCCTTGTCGCTGAGCATGGGCTCGAGAGCACAGACTCAGTAGCTGTGGCTTGCGGGCTTCGTTGCCCCACAGCATGTGGGATCTTTCCAGACCAGGAATTGAACTGGTGTCTTCTGCATTGGCAGTTGGCTTCTTTACCAATGGATCAGTAGAGAAGCCGGGACGCCACCTTTATTACCTCATCTAACCCTAATCACCTCCCAAAGGCGCCATCTCCAAATACCATCACATTGTGGGGGAGAGGGCATCAATAGGAATTTTGGGGTAGACACAAACATCCAATCTACAGCATTAAATAAACAAGCAGATAATACAAGTCACATCATCTTTTGCCAGGACACAGCAATTTATCTTCTGTGGCCCACAAGAATTCCCACACCATCCAAAAGCCTTCTTTCTTGGATCAGTCACTCTAAAACCAGGTAGACATGCTAACAGTGGACAAAAATCTTGGTTGTCATACTGAGTCAAGCATATACCCGTGTTGTTCCTCAGTCATCATGGATTCACAAAAGATGAGCAGGATCTTTTGATGTATCATTTTAGTGATTTCTCTCTTTCTCATTCTGGTTGGTTGCCCTATGTGTAGGTAACCTATAATGGAAACCTATAGGATGGCAGGCAAGGATGTTATCATCTCATCTGATCTCACAATAATCCTGAGAGTATCGATTATTACCCCTCCACTACTTTATATGTGAGAAACTGAATCTCATTGAAACTTACTTAGAGCAAGTAACCAGTCACTGGGGAGTCCAGATTTGAACCCAAGTCTGTCTGAGTCCAATGTGTTAGTTGCTCAATCATGTCTGACTCTTTGCAACCCCACGGACTGTAGCCCCCAGGCTCTTCTGTCCATGGGATTCTCCAGACAAGAATACTGGAGTGGGTTGCCATGTCCTTCTCCAGGGGATCTTCCCGATCCAGGGATCGAATGCAGGCCTCCTGCACTGCAGGAGGATTCTTTACCATCTGAGCCACCAGGGAAGCCCAATGGAGACTTTAATGAATAAAACAGACTAAAAAAATTCCACCTTTATGACTCACATTCTAGTTATGGAAGACAGACAACAAAGAAACAAGTAAAATAAGTAGTGTATTGCATGGTGAAAACTTAAAAATAGAACAGGGAGGGGGACAAGGTTACTGGGTTGGAGGAAGTCATAATCTAAATGACTTTAGTCAGGAAAGGCCTTACTGAGAAGACAGTTAAGCAAAGATATGAAAAAGATTCAATTCTATCAGACTGTCATTAACTCTGAGACCCTAAAACCTCAAGGGAGAGGGACTTTTTTCCCCCCCAGAGGGACTTCTGTTTTGAAAAGTCATTGTGTCAGGACTTTTTCTCTTGCAAGTGATACAAAAATAGATTCAAACTGACTTAAGCAGAAAAGTGGAAATTTATTAGCTCAGGAAATTGAAAAGTCCAGGTCAGCTTTAAGGGTCAAACAATGTCATTAGGATGCAACCCATAGGGAGCGACCGCAAAACAAGGTCAGGGACCTTCTTCATTTGTGTCTGTCTTACTCTGTTCGAGCTGTAATACAGAAATATTGATGCCATGGACTGGGTGGCTTATCTTATTTAGTTTGTTTGTGGTTGTGCTGGGTATTCATTGCTGCTGCTGCTGCTGCTGCTAAGTCACTTCAGTCATGTCCAACTCTGTGTGACCCCCATAGATGGCAGCCCACCAGGCTCCCCCGTCCCTGGGATTCTCCAGGCAAGAACACTGGAGTGGGTTGCCATTTCCTTCTCCAATGTGTGAAAGTGGAAAGTGAAAGTGAAGTCGCTCAGTCGTGTCCGACCCTTAGCGACCCCACGGACTGCAGCCTGCCAGGCTCCTCCATCCATGGGATTTTCCAGGCAAGAGTACTGGAGTGGCTTGCCATTGCCTACTCCTGCTCATGGGCTTTTTTCTAGTTGTGGTGAGCTTGTTTCGATGCTCAGGCTTCTCATCTTGGTAGCTCCTCTTGCTGCGGAGTGCCAGGCTCCTCTAGGCACTCAGGCTTCAGTTAGCTGGAGCACACAGGCTCAGAGGTTGTGGCACAGAGGCTTAGTTGCTCCACAGCACGTGGAATCTTCCTGGACCAGGTATCGAACCGATGTCCCCTGTATTGGCAGGTGGATTCTTATTTACTGCGCAACCAGGGAAGTCCAACTGGGTGGCTTAAACAGCAGACATTCAGTTCTCTCAGTTCTGGAGGCTTAGAAGTCTGAGATCAAGGTGCTGGCAGGTCAGTGTCTGATGCAGGCTGGCTTCCTGTTTCATAGATGGTTGTCTTCTCACTGTGTCCTCACACGTCAAAAGGAGCAAAAGAGCTCTCTGGAGTCTCTTTCATAAAGGCATTGAGCTTCACCCATTGATGAGGGCTCCACCCTCATGCCCTAAATGTCTCCCAAAGGCCCCCCTAACTGATACATCACACTGGGGTTAGGATTTCAACACACGAGTTTGGGGCGGGAGTGCAACCATTCAGTCCACAGCAGTATCTCTGATTTCCTCTGTGGTGATTTTTTTTTTTAAATAGTAGAGCTATATATATATATATATATACTACATACATGGTTTATATATATATATATATTATATATATAGTTGCCTTGAGGCATGTGTGTGATCCTAGTTCCCAGACCAAGTATCGAGTCCCCTGCATTGGGATCATGGAGTCTTAACCAACGGACCACCAGGGAAGTCCCTTCTCTGTGGTGACTTCATTCTCTAGCTCTGCACAGAGGAAAACTGGCTGCTCTCAATTCTAAGTCAACATCCTGCCAGGTGAAAACCCAGAAGGAAAGAGAGGGTGTCCTTCTACCTACAGCGCAAGCAAAAGTCTCATTGGATATCATAGGTTGCAGGCTCATCTGGACACATAACTGTGAACCAGAAGAGAACACAGAGCTCTGATTGGCTGGGCCTGGTCACCTGCCTGCCCTGGCGTCACTGGGAGAGTCAACTTACTGACAGCAGGGAAGGGCGGGGCTCAGAGGAAACCTGAGGTGTTTCAGGAAGGAAATGAATGCTAAGCGGAGAATGCAATAAATATTTGCTATAGCCCAAAATGATTTGTGTTAGTCCATTGTGTGCAATGTTGATCCAGTGAGCTCCAAGCCCAAAGGATGTTTCAGCAGAGATTTCTCCCCAAGAGATGGCCTGCGGATAGCTGTTTAAACTTATCCAGTGGGACTGGTGGTTTCTGGGGTCTCTTGCCACCATATAGATGTATGGGCAGCACACTCATGGGCAGTCAGCCCCTGAGGATGGCTGGCTGTGTGGTTTTGGCTTGGGACCTCCTGCATTTCCTCTTGTGGTCTTCAGAGAGCCACATCATCACAATAAGTGCCTGAAATCATCAATGTCACCAGTTTGTGGCTTTCAGAGTTTTATTCCACTTACATGGAATACCATGTTACTGATTGGGTCTGACAACCTGCCAAAATCTTAGTCCTAAATTCTGAAAACAGAGTCCACTACTTTATTTTTTCTTATAATTATTATTTTGAAAATGTATTTATTTATTTTTGGCTGGGATGGGTCTTCACTGCTTTGCGAGGACTTTCTGTAGTTGCGCCGAGTAGGGGTTACTCTTCACTGCAGTGTGCAGGCTTCTCGTTGCAGTGGCGGCTCTCGTTGTGGACCACGGGCTCTAGGGCACGGTCTCAGTAATTGTGAGACAGGCTTAGCTGCCTCAAGGCATGTGGGATGTGCCCTCCCACACCAGGGATTGAACCTCTGTTGCCTGCATTGGCAAGTGGATTCTTAACCACCAGACCCCTAGGGAAGTCCCAGGGCCCATTACTCTAGGAGAACATCACTGTTTTCCTAGGAAGTTCCATGTCTGCGCTTCGGGTTAGGTGGTCCTAACCACACACATTTGTGGGGGTAATCGGAGCAAGTCATGTGACTTCCTGAGCTTGGGTTTTCTTATTTGAACAGTGAGGTGACTAGGAAGAGTGAATGTGTATAAGGAAGCTGGGGCTGGCATAGTGCTCATTTCCGCAGCACATACCCTAAGACTGGAACGATACAGAGATTAGCGTGGCCTCTGCACAAGGATGACATGCAGATTTCACCCCTGAAATCTGAACACGTCAAGTGTTCCATGTTTTCGCTCTGTGGTGACCTGAATGGGAAGGCAGTGCAAAGGGGAGGGGACATATGGAAATGTGTTACCAAGTCTAAGCTGGCAGCGCTCACCCCAGAGAGGCCAGTAAATCCAAGGATGAGGTGTTGAGGCAAGGAATACGACTTTATTTGGAAAGCCAGAGGACTGCGAAGATGGCAGAGTAATGCTTCAGAATAATCATCTTGTCAGGGTCTGGATGCCAGGTTCTTTCATGTATCAGAGACGGGGGGAGGTAAGAAAACAAAGTAAAAAAGCCATTTAATCTTGCAAGTATCTTCTAGAACGGCAAGCCTCAGGCAGGAGGGATACGTTCATTCCTTCCTATCTGCCATCTATAGGTGGACAGGGTTCTGAACGAAAGCACGTTAGCTTAACAGTCAGTCAAAGGGGCAGAATTCTCTGTGGCAGGCCATTTCATGTGAATATAACAAAAGCGGTCAAAGAAACAGATCTAGCATGAAAGAGTCAAAACTGACTCTTCTCTGTTCAAAAAAAAAGAAGCTTAAATTGTAGGAATATCTTACAATCATGAATTCTCAAACGAGACACAAAAAGTTTAAATCAAAATGGAAAAGACTGATGGATTCGACTATATTAAACTAAAAAACTTCATCAAACAGCATTTTGAAAAAATGAACAGCTAAGACACCAAAGAGGCTTCCCTGGTGGCTCAGTGATAAAGAATCCATCTGCCAATGCAGGAGATGCAGGTTCGATCTCTGGCTCGGGAAGATCCCCTTGAGTAGGAAATGGCAACCCACTCTTTTTCTTGCTTGGAAAATTCCATGGACAGAGGAGCCTGGTAGCCTATAGTCCACGGTGTCACAAAGAGTTGGACACAACTGAGCAACTGAACAACAGATTATCAAAGAAGAAAAAGAAGAAGCTAGCATATGGCCTGGCACACAGTGGAGTCTCAGAAAAATTTTTCCTCTTCCCTACTCCCTTTTATCAGGAGGCCATTATCATTCTCCCTTGGAGTCGCTGTTATGCAACTTACAGATAAGCCTGTCAATGAAGAGGAATGAGCAGGTCGGGCAAGTCAGCCCTGGGGCGTAGCTGGGGGCTGTGCAGTTGAAGAGAAGACTCACAGGGTTTGGAATTAGACTGGGCTTTGAATCCAGAAGGCCTTGGGAAAATAACTCAAATATCTCAGAGTCATTTTTCTCATCTCCAAAATGAGAAAAGCATTTACTGCTCTTTATGGTTGTCGTGAGGATAACTGAAATAATGTGTGTGAGAACCTGGCACACTGAGGTCTTCAGTAAGTCTTAATTCTGCTTGTTTTTGAAAGGTCACTAATGCTTAAGTGAAATCTGATTAGCAATAAAGAAACTCACATGAAAATGCCCAGAGAGAATTATCTATTTTTCTATAGGCTGGAAAGCCCAGACCTTTCCCCTATTTGCTTGTGTGATGTTTTTCGCTATTTTGGAGGCTGGGCCAGAGGAAACAAAAGGTGGCCAGGCAATCTGTCTTGTGTGAAGAGAATGCTATGTGTCAGGGGTGGGAAACCAAATAAATAAAAGATAAGATCCTTGCCCTTGAGAAGCTTCTGACTTAAGAAAACTAAAACATGAAAAAGAGGCAATTAAAAAAACTCGTGAACAAAAAATAATAGCCAGTTTGCTAAATGCCAAGGTAGAGTGAAGGTGTGACCAGAGCTGGGTGTGAAAAGTCAGGGAGATATTTTTTTTTGCTTTTTTTTTTTCTAAAAAAATTTTATTTGGCTTCACGGGATCTTTAATTGTGGCACGTGGGATCTAGTTCCCTGACCAGGGATGGAACCCTGGTGCCCTGCATCGGGACTGTGGAGTCTTAGCCACTGGACCATTAGGGAAGACCAGGGAAGTTTCTAAGGACAGAGATTAGCAGGGAAAAAGGGCCCCAGCAGAAGCCCAGAGAAAGAATGAAACATCTCCTACATGTTTGATTTACCTGCACAGAAGGAAAGATTGTATGGAGATAAATGAGATAACAAGTCAAGAGGCTCTTAGGCAACTGAATGAGGTCAATCAAGTCAGTGTTTTGATCTGTTACTAGTGCTGGTAACCAAAACAAATCCAAACAGTCTCCCCAGACAGACTGGTTGGAAGAAGAGTTGAAACTCATCCATACAAGGTGGGGACCATCCCTGTAGTTTTATGGAAGTGTGAACTTTCTGGCGACTATTACAAGGGGGCAAGGCTAACTTTCTCCGGGTGGGGTTGCCCTGAACAAGAGCTAGAAGTCTCTTCAGTCAGTTCAGTCGCTCAGTCGTATCTGACTCTTTGTGACCCCATGGACTGCAGCATGCCAGGCTTCCCTGTCCATCACCAACTCCCGAAGCTTTCTCAAACTCATGTCCATCGAGGCTCTGAGAAGTCTCTTAGGTGCTATATTTCAGCATAGAGCAAGTCATGGTGTGGCCTCTTGTTGGAGCTTAGGTCACTGGATTGTTACCCTCACAGCCCAGGACAGAGGATGCTGAAGACAAGGTTTCTACGTCTGGACACTGGTCTGCAGTTTCCTCTTCCCAAGCCTGCCAAAGCTTCTGAATAGAACTTCCTCTCTGCTATTCTCTATAACTAGGTGACATCATGGCATGCTGGTTCTGGGCATATCGCTCTGTTTCTTACTGGCTGGGTAATTTAGGCAGCTAACAATAGGAACCTTGATGCTGGGGAAGATTGAAGGCAGGAGGAGAAGGGGATGATAGAGGATGAGATAGTTGCATGACATCACCGACTCACTGGACATGAGCTTGAGCAGGCTCTGGGAGACAGTGAAGGACAGGGAGGCCTGGCATGCTGCAGTCCACGGGGTTGCAAACAGTCGGACATGACTGAGTAACTGAACAGCAACAACAATAGGGATGATCTGAATACATGCAAACGTTGAAGATACTATTGATTTGGTTCCAGACTGCAGCAGTAAAGTGAATATTGCAATAAAGCGAGTCACATGAAATTTTGTTTCCCAGTGCAAATAAATGTTGTGTTTACACTATGTTGAAGTCTGTTAGTGCGCAACAGCATTATGACTAAAAAGAAACACATCCCTTAATCCTTTAATATTCTTATATTTTTATTCTTGTTTCCATTTCTACATTTTTATTGTATTTTGGGGGTGATTTCCTTTTTCTCTGTGTGTGTGTGTTCAGTCTCTCAGTCATGCCTGACTCTTTTGTGACCCCATGGACTATAGCCTGCCAGGTTCCTCTGTCCATAGAATTTCCCAGGCAAGAATACTGGAGTGGGCTGCCATTCCCTCCTCCAGGGGATCTTCCTGACCCAGAGATCAAACTGGCATCTCCTGCACTGAATGTGGATTCTTTACCACTGAGCCACCAGAGAAGCACTAAGTTAAGATACTTAATTGCTAAAAAATGCTAACCATCATCTGAACCTTCAACAAGTCATAAGTTTTTGTGACGGTAACAGGAAGGATCACAGATCACATACGAACGTAATTATAATTAAAAATTTTGAAGTATTGCAAGAATTACCAAAATGGGACACAGTTACACGAAGTGAACAAATGCTGTTGGGAAAATGGTGCCAGTGGACTTGCTTGATGCAGGGCTGCTGCAAACCTTCAGTCTGTAAAGAATGCAGTATCTATGCAAGAAGTGCAAGAAAGTGAGGGGCAATAAACGAGGTGTGCCTGTCATATAATTCTCTTCTATGATCGCGGGCAGTAATTAATTTAAAAGGCTTAGCCCCGTGTCTGGAACACAGTAATCACTTAACCAAATAGTTATTTTTTAAATTATCTTAGACTAGTTTAGTGTTTGGTGAAGTTGGCATACTGCTTTTCTCTAGAGCACAGAGGACAGATTTGTCTGGCCCAGAATGGACTCCAATTTAGGTTAAATCCAGGTATGATTCAGGGACTTCCCAGGTGGTGCTAGGAGTAAAGAACTGGCCTGCCATGACGGAGACGTAAAAGACTCGGATTTGATCCCTGGCCCAGGAAGATCCCCCGAAGAAGGAAATGGTGGCCCTAATCCCATGGACAGAGGAGCCTGGCGGGCTACAGTCCATGGGGTCGCACAGAGTTGGACACGACTGAAGCGACTTAGCATGCACACCCATGAACTGCCCTATGTGTGTTAACCATCAGTGTGACAGATCAGGAACCACTGGAGACAGAAAGACTCCACACTGGCAGTATCACTCACTAAGTTTGTGTCTCGGAGAAAGTTATCTTACCTCTTGCCTCAGTATCCTCAACTGGCAATTGTAGTTTCAAACTCTTGTGAGGATTAACTGGGATGAACGGAACACATCTGGCTTAGAGAAGTACTTGAATTTATTTTCTCTTGTTCTTCAGGTAAATAAAAGTTAACCTGGGATCGAGAGCATTGTCAGCAACTCTTGGTGGTCTTTTCAAGTTCCTTTACGGTCTAGGACAGTTCGGAATAAATTATGGAGAAGGAAAAGCCTGCCTGGTAAGGAGAAGGATTGAGTAGGTGAATATATTTGATGCTTGATGCAATTCCAATGACTGTAATGACTGGAAGTTTCTCTAGACAGATGATGACATCATGTAGCCTACTTAGGTAGCAGGTTTCAGAATGAATTGCCTTGGCAGTGTTCCTAGGTTGTTTAGATAAAAGAGTGCATTTAGAACCTAGATCCACCCTATCTCTGGACCATAGCTAGCAAATGGAAGCAGCTGGATTCTCAAGGTTTCTGCTCCAGGAGGTTGAGAGAATGCAGTTCTGTCGCCCTGGGCTGGGAGTGAAGATGCCCGCCTTCTGGTCCCACTCACTGCTTGCCCATGGGCGTGCCACTTTGCCCTGGGGTTTCAGCTTCCAACTGATGTTCTCCAAATTCCTTCCAACTTCTAGTATCTTGTAATTTCACGAATGTGCGAGTTGTTTCCTGGCTGCAGGATACAGTCTTATGGACCCAGGCAATGTCAAAATGAAATTGTGTCATTCCTTTATGAAATTTCTCTGACTTTCTAAAAGGGGCAGGGAAGAGTTCTGTGAGATTAATAATGAGGATGAGCAAATACATGACTAAATTCAGGATGCAGAGTCTGGCCTTTAATGACTTGGAGGTGATGTCCTGTGATGCCTCCAATGCTCTTGCCCCACCAGGATTTGATTCTTCTTGGTTGGGAAAGATCATTTTAAATCTCTAGCTGAAATTGTTCTCTTACATTCAGAGCTGGTTTTCAAGCCATGTTGTTTCACAGAGGCTTCCCTCTGCTCTCAGACACCCAGCTGGGGCAGTCCACGACCTCTTTCCACTTGCTGCTATGGATGGATGCGTCAGAGCGAGTCGAGTCATGGGGAAAGCATGAACTCTTCTCTGTGCTCCCCAGTCAGGTCCCCTCAGGGCTGTTTTCTCTGGAACCAAGCTCAGTCACTTGCCAAGCTCTCCAAACAGAGATGTCTCTAAAGTTTTATGAGATCTCTTTGTTCCCAGGTGAAGCTCTTTGCTGTGTTTATAAAACTGATAGAAGGCTTCTTCTGCGAGAAGCCACCCATTGAAGGGTGAGAACTGGCCACCCAGATTATGACTGGGAATTTGCTAGCACAAATATAATCAGCCATTTTTACATTTTTAAAGCACATCGCCATTGACAAAGCCCCTTCACACGTCTTGCATGAACTTATTGGCTTCATGATATCTCTACTTGGTAGATATTAAGGAAACCCATTTAGCAGAGGAGAAAAGTGAAGTTTAGGGAGAATACATTTTGCTCAAAGCCAAAATGGAGTGGATCTGGGACTGTAAAGCCAGCCTTCTGATCCATGAACAAAGCAGCACCAGGAAGTCAACTCAAGTCCACATCCCCACAGGAAGAATCTATGAACACCTCAGTTCATGATCTCATGACTCATGGGTGCAATTTGTTTGCCAATACCACTTTTATGGTGGTTTAGTCATTTTCCTGACACTCTATGTCTCATGCAGATCTAAATTAAGTAGATAAGACACTGGGACTGCTCGTAAGAAGACTGCATTCCAGAGAAACAATTCAAATATGAGAACAAACTGAATTTTGCTTTTTGTTTCAAGTGAAGGCAGACAGGAGACTAAAAAAAAAAAAGTTCCTATAGGAAAAGTTGTTCCACTAAGGCAAGGGGAAATCATCAACACATTCTTTCATTCATCAAATATTAACTAGGCGTCTATTATGTGTCAAGCTCTGTACTAGCAGCTGGGGATACAATGAAATATAAGACTTAGTTCCCACATGAAGTAACTGATAGTGCCATGGGGAGACAGAAAAGTCCATCAGACACTGGTAATAGCTGTGATAAAGATTCCAGGAGATATATATATGTGAAGTTTATGGTACACCAAAACAGTGAGGCCTGACAGAGCAGGTAATATGACCTAAATAGTAAAGGATTAATAAAATCTTGCCAACTAAATAAGGGGCAAATTATCATTTCAGAAAATCATCATCAAGGGACTTCCCTGGTGGGGTCCTGTGGCTAAGACTCCAAACTCCCAAAGCAGGGGGCTCAGGTTTGATCCCTGGTCAGGGAACTAGATCCCACATGCTGTACCTAAGACTCAGTGCAGCCAAATAATTTTAAAAAAATCATAATTATCAGCACCATCCCTGCTACCATATAGTTACACTTCCTCTAAGCCAGACACTGTTGTAAACATTCTTTAGACATGAACTTATCTGATCCTTACAATAAAACACAAGGAAGTTTTGTGACTATCCCCTTTATTCAGATGAGAAAAGTGGACAGAGAGATTAAGTGACTTACCCAACATCATGCAGCCAGGAAGTGGCAGAGTCAGGATTGGAACCTGGGCCATCCAACTCCAGAGACTACGGGGATGCCTACAGTGGAAGGCTCCGCTGGTGCAGAGCTGAGCAGGTGTGTGTAGGTGATTGTGTGAAGAACCGGGAGCCACTCAGTGGAGCACAGAACACAAACCGTGCCTGCCTTTGTCGTCCTCCACCCTACTTTTCTTACCTCTCCTTCCATTTTCTCACTGTATTCTTCTTTTCAATTTTTTAAAAAATTAATTAATTAATTTGGCCGTGTCAGGTTTTACTTGCACAATCTTTCGTTGGAGTGTTTGGGCTTCTCTAGTTGTGGCATACGGGTTTAGTTGCATATGGGATCTTAGTTCCCCAATCGGGGATCAAACCCAAGTCCCCTGCATTGGAAGGCAGATTCTCAACCACTGGGCCACCAGGGAAGTCCCATGCAATACGATTTTAAGTGCACAACTTGAGGTTTTGAACCAAACCAGCAATGCAGATTTAGGCAGTGCATCAGCAAAAACGCCAGCCCATGGTTACAGCCCCTCAGAGACAGTCGCCCTCTCTTCTTTCCTCCTGACTCTTGCTGAGTGTCAGTACATCACTCTCTGCAGGCGAGGGTGGGTCTTACGGGAAGGGGCTGTTCACTTCAGTTTCACCAGTTTTTGAAAAAGTGCCTGTGGAAGCTCTGGCAATCCCTGGCCTTGATTTCTGTCCCCCTGTCCTGAGAAGCCAGTAAAACCACAGCTCATTTTCATAGCTCAGATGATCCAGACCATGCCTTCAGAAGAAAAGTGATGCTGACCCTCTGCTTACTTCTGTGAGTTCTTGCGGCCTTTTAGATTTAGGCCTGGAACTTTTTAAAAAAATATTTTATCTGTTCTTTGATGATTTTGTGGAGATGAAAAGAAAATTTATCCAGCATGATTAGTTATTTTCAGTAGGAGGGTTCGTCCAAATGACTAGTCCTTCAATTACAGGAAACTCAAAGTTCCAGGACTCACCCAACTTTCACAGCAACCCGATGATGCAGCTAACCTGATTTTTTCCAGTGAGGCACACGTGATTCAGGGAATTTAAGTAACTTGCAGAAGGTCACACAGCTCACAGATAATGGGGCCAAGATTCCAACCCAAGTTTCTCTGAACTGAGTATGTTTCTCTCTCCACGTTCTCCCATTTACCACTCACTAGCTGTCTGACCTTGGGGAAATCACTCTAGTTTCCTGTTCTTAAATTTCTTCATTTACAAAGTGAAGGCTGTGTTGGGTTGGCCGAAACGTTTGTTCGGGTTTTTCCGTGCCATCTTAGACATAAACCCGAATGAACTTTTTGGCCAACCCAATAAAATACTCTACATCAAAGATTATACAGATGTAGATTTTGGAAAGATTCAGAAAGAGAAAGACAACTCTCATATCCTAATGCATATATATGGGATCTAGAAAAACGGTGCTGACGACCCTATTTGCAGGGCAGGAATAGAGACGCAGCCATAGAGGACAGACCTGTGGACACAGCAGGGAAGGAGAGGGTGGGACGAACTGAGAGAGCAGCACTGAAACACACACATTGCCAGGTGTGAGACAGAGAGTCAACAGGAAGTCACTGTGTCACACGGGGGGCTCAACATGGCCTCTGACAACCTAGAGGGGCGCGATGTGGCAGGGCGCTGGGGAGAGGTCCGAGCGGGAGGGGCCACGGGGATGCTTACGACGGATTCATGCTGTCATGTGGCAGAAGCCAGCACAATACTGTGGGCTTCCCTGATGGCTCAGATGGGAAAGAATCTGCCTGCAATGCAGGAGATCCAGGTTCAATCCCTGGGTCAGGAACATCCCATGGAGACGGGAATGGCTATCCACTCCAGTATTCTTGCCTGGAGAATTCCATGCACACAGGAGCCTGGGAGGCTACAGTCCATGGGGTTGCAAAGTTTTGGACACGCCTGAGCAACTAACACACTTTAATTCAATATCATAAAGCAATTATCCTCCAATTAAAAATAAATTAAAAGAAAACAATTATGCAGAAGAAATGACTTGATACATGGAAAGACTTATAGCTATGCCTTGCACATAGGAAGAACTTACTACATGTCTGTGGTTGTTATTATTATTATAGTTCTCTAGGGAAGTTCTACTTGTCTAGAATCTGGAAGTTTATGACTTGTTTAGAAGAGAACACTTGTCAATCTCTTTCTCACATCCATAAATTCACCTTTTATGGGCTGCCCCCTGTGCATACAGCCTATATATTTAGGTCTTCTAGAGCTCTGGACCAAGGCCATGGGTGTCTCTGCAAGTTCGAGTCCTATTTTCCAAAGGGAGGAGTTATTTCCTTTCTGGTCTCTAGGATAAGAGAGGAGGCCTGTCTGAGTAAATGTTTTGTAGTTACAGGATTTGTTGATCTCATTTCATAATTTGTTCTCCTGTTTTTGAAGTCTTCTTCCTTCCAGCCTCCAGACACACACTGGATATGTTTGAAAACAGGGATTTACTATTGTGAAGACTCTACCATTAGGCCTTTCCTCTCTCAGACTACAGGACTCCTACAGCATTACTCAGTTGTCTCTCTCTCTCTTTTTAAGCTTTAGCTACCTTTTCAGAGACTTCCAGACTCTCTCTGAAAAAAGGGAAACAAAATTCAGCCGAGTCAGAGTTATCCGTGAGATGAACATCTATTGAGTACCTGCCATGAGTCAGGCACTCTATGCTGGCATTGTGGAGGGGATGAGGGTAACCATAACACCATCCTAAGACAGGGGATAAAACATGTGAAAGTTGTTCAGTCGTGTCCGACTCTTTGTGACCCTGAATTCTCCAGGTCAGAATACCGGAGTGGGTAGCCTTTCCCTTCTCCAGGGGATCTTCCCAACCCAGGGATCGAACCCAGGTCTCCCGCATTGCAGGTGGATTCTTTACCAGCTGAGCCACAAGGGAAGCCCAAGAATACTGGAGTGGGTAGCCTATCTCTTCTCCAGCGGATCTTCCCAAGCCAGGGATCGAACTGGGGTCTCCTGCATTGCAGGCTCTATGTTGGCACTGTGGAGGGGATCAGGGTAACCATAACACAGTCCTATGACAAGGGAAAAAGCGTACGGGGCCACAAATGATGCCTTATTTAACAACAGAAGATTGTCATAAAGCCATATTTAGGGACAAGGTACATTGAACAGCTACTTGGGTTGGATGCAAAGAAGTCAGAGGGGTGAAAGGGAAGTGTGTGGATATGTGCATATGTTTTGTATTTGGTGTTAGGGCCCCTCTTAGGGATTCCCTCATAGCTCAGTCAGTAAAGAATCTGACTGCAATGTGGGAGACCCGGGTTTGATTCCTGGGTGTGAAAGATCCCCTGGAGAAGGATATGGCAACCCACTCCAGTATTCTTGAATAGAGAATCTCATGGACAGAGGAGCCTGGCGGGCTACAGTCCATGGGGTCACAAGAGTTGAATATGATTTAGCAACTAAACCATCACCATCACCATCAGGGTCCCTCCTGGGAGGCTAACTGAGTGAGAACACTGTGCGTGGGATGGGAATGAAGCCATGGTGGGTTTCAGGTTCAGGAAAAATGACTGGAGACACATACATCCAGTTAGAACACAAAGATTCTCATGGAGTTCATTTAGTTTTCTTTATATTCCACGTATAAGTGAGACCATGTGGTATTTGTTTTTGTCTTTCTGACTTATTTCACTTAGCATAATGCCTTCAAGATCCATCCATGTTGTCACAAATGGCAAGATTTCATTTTTTAAATAGCTCAATACATGTATGGATGTGAGAATTGGACTGTGAAGAAAGCTGAGTGCCGAAGAATTGATGCTTTTGAACTGTGGTGCTGGAGAAGACTCTTGAGAGTCCCTTGGACTGCAAGGAGATCCAACCAGTCCATTCTAAAGGAGATCGATCCTGGGTGTTCATTGGAAGGACTGATGCTAAAGCTGAAACTCCAATACTTTGGCCACCTCATGTGACGAGTTGACTCACTGGAAAAGACTCTTATACTGGGAAGGATTGGGGGCGGGAGGAGAAGGTGACGACAGAGAATGAGATGGCTGGATGGCATCACCGACTCGATGGACATGAGTTTGAGTGAACTCTGGGAGTTGGTGATGGACAGGGAGGCCTGGCATGCTGTGATTCATGGGGTCGTAAAGAGTCGGTCACGACTGAGCGACTGAACTGAACTGAACATATACCACATTTTTTCACCCATTCATCCGCCGATTTACACTTAGGCTCTTTCCATATTTTGGCTAGTGTAACAATGCTGCAATGAACATAGGAAGCAGACACCTTTTGAAATCAGTGTTTTTGTTCTTTGGATAAATACCCAGAAGTGAAATTAATTCCCGGATCATATGGTAGTTCTATTTTTAATGTTTTTGAGGAAACTTCATGCTATTCTCCACAATGGCTGCACCTATTTACATTCCCTGCAACCGTGTGCAAGGATTCCTCTTTTTCTACATTCTCGCCAACACTTATTTCTACCAAGATGGAAGTTTATTGAAATTTTTAATACTGATAATCCCATCATTTAAAATGTTTATAATTTTTTATATGTGTGTGTGCTTATTTGCTCAGTCGTGTCCGACTCTTTGTGAGTCCATGTACTGAAGCCAAGCAGGCTCCTCTGTCCATGGATTCTCCAGGCAAGAATACTGGAGTGGGTAGCCATTCCCGTTTCCAGGGGATCTTCGCCACCCAGGGATCAAACACGGATCTCCTAAATTGCAGATGGATTCTTTATTGTCGGGGAAGCCCATCATGTTGAAGCTCTGTTTTCTCTGTATTTCTTTTTTTAAAAATTGGAATATAATTACTTTACAATGTTGTGTTAGTTTATGCCGTACAACATCGTGAATCAGTCATATGTATTCGTGTATCCCCTCCGCACTGCGCCTCCCTCCCACCCTCTCATCCCACCCCTCTAGGTCAGGTCCCCCAGCAGCGTCTGGTGAGCATCCTAGGTGTGGAGAGACACGGACTCCATGCACTCCCTCTCTGTCATATTGGCTCCCTATATTTCTTCACCTTAATGGCTCCAGTTAAACGGTTTGAGGTATATTCAAGGCAGATCTTCCTTGCGTTACTCTGAGAGAAGGGATGAGGGAGTAAACATAGCAGGATGGGCAGCAGAAAAAGGAGAGAGTGGGATTTCAACCCTGGTGTCCAGGAGGCAGCAAAGGGAAAAACAGCACAAAGCACATGAGAAATCCAGAAAGTCACTCAAAGTTGAGGGGAACGCCTCAGGAAACGCAAGAGAAAGCCAAGGCCAAGGAGTAGGAAACAGATAGAGGCTGAGAGTCCCAGTCACGGGCAATAAAGGGACTAAGAGAGTCCCAGCTGGCGACGGAGGCGATTTCCAGAAAGATGAAAGCCTGTCACGGTGGAAATGAGACGGGAAGCAGAGGGCGTGATGGAGTGACTGCGGAGCCATGGTTCACGTGACAGACGCCAACCGAGGAGAGACTATTTGAGTAGGAGCTGACAGGAAACCTGTTCCTTCTCCATGGGCAGACAAACGCTGCAAGCTTGGAAAGAATTCCAACACAGACCCCTTACAGAAACACGAAGCAGTATGTGGAAGTGGACTTCCAACGATTTACTAAGTGTTCGGGGTTGCAGCTGGGCTGAGCTGGAAGTCCCTGTAGATGTGTGTGGAGTAAATTTTTTACCACAGAGGGGAAGCGAATGGACATCAGTTGAGCAGCACAGTGACGCCATGAGAAGGATGCTATTAGCTCCATTTCACAGGTGAGCCCAGAGATGGAGTCTGAGGCGACATACATGATTCAGCCATGCCCAAGGCTTCACAGCTGAGAAGTGTGAAGCTGAGAACCCCAGCCTTTCCATCCTAAGCCTTACCACTTACATCATGCTGGGCATTATTTCATTCTGGAAATCTCACCCAGGGCCAGGTTCTTTATATACTTTCTCTGAGCTAAAACAGGATCCAGCCATGCACTTAAGTGTCAGCATTTCAAAAACTTGCCACTTCCACATGACCCTAACACCTAGAGCTAAAATTGGACAGGATCTCAGAGCCCAAGTGGTTCTTTCCTTTTCTGATGGTTTCATGAGGGTGGGGGGTGGGGCTCGGATCCCTGAATGGGTAGAGTTCAGATTAGGAAATGTGTCCTTAACTGGCACTAGGGTTTGTTCTCACACATTCTATCCTTGTATTCATAGTCTTGTTAAAGAACTACAGACCCCAGAAGCAAAAAAAAAATAAATCTATAGGTTAGCTTTCTTCTATGTTGAAGAATGATGTGATATAATTATATCATTGTCAAAAAACACTTGACTGTGTCTTCTGTCTGAAATTATTGAAAACAGAAGCATAAAAAGTAAGGAGAGTAGAAGCATTTTCAATAACAGTATCAGCTGTTTTGGGGAAGGGAAGTGACATTCACAGTGAGCTTGTTATGTCTTGGGTACTTTATATTATGTTACTTACTTCTGGAGGAAAGTATTAATACCCTCACTTATAGATGAGGAAACTGAGGTTTAAAGACATTACAAAAATAGTAGGTGGCAGAGCTGGGATTTGAACCCAAAGACACTTGAATCTTAACAAGGCAGTGTGTCAGGTTTTAAGAAGGAAGTCTGGGGATTAAAGGAGATAAAACCATTAAAGAGTGATCTTTAAGGGGCTTAGAACAGTACCTGGAATATAAGAAGTGTTCTATTCATGTTAATTACTGTTACTGGCATTATTATCATCAGAAGACCTCTGAAAAACCATGCTTTGCAGAGAATCTCTAACACATGCATTCCTCAACCAAATCTAGCATATCCACTAATGCCTGGACATATGATACCTGGAGATTATGCTGATGATAACGTCAGCTGTTCCATTCACAGAGTGATGCTGGCTCTGTAAGCTTTCCAGTGTCTCCATTCTTGGAGGTAAAGTGTTGTCAAACAGGCTTCCAGAAAGCTGTTGACTTGTCCTGGCATAGACAGCTGGAAGGAAAGATAAAGGAATAGCCTTAAGTTCAGAGCGCTGGTGGCAGTTTTTAAAAGGCAAACTCTGGCTGTCCTTGTGATTACAAGAAAACAGTCATGGGTCAGAGATAAGAGACAGAAGGGACGAGGCAGTTGAGAAAGTCTTGCCTGGAACTCTGTCTGCCTAATGTGTTCTGAGGTTGGGGAAGATTTGGGGGGAGTTTATTGCTGAAGATCCACCAATTAAGGTAAGAACAGAAGGAATGGCTAATATTTAAGGACTGTAGAATCGGGTTCAAATTTATCTCAGTTTCACCTTTGAAACTTGCCCCATGTGGGCTACTAGCTTGCTATCCCATTAAAAAAAAAAAAAAAACTTAGGGACTTCCCTGGCAGTCCAGTGGTAAGGACTTCTTCTAACGCAGGGGGCAGGGGTTCGAGCCCTGGTTGAGAGCTAAGAACCCACATGCCTCGCAGCCAAAAAAATAATAAAAACATAAAAATAGAAGCAGCATTGTAAAAAGATTCAATAAAGACTTTAAAAATATGGTCCACATTAATAATAGTAATACTAATAATAATCATAAAGTTCCATCAGGTTAATAGGGCCTCTACGCCTTCCTTCGTCTGGGCCTTTGCTTATGTTGTTTTCTCTGCTCACGTTCTTTGCTGGAGCTCCTCCTATTATTCCTCAGGACTCTGTTCAGCAGCATTTCCCCAAAGAAGTCTTCCTGTACTGCTGCCCCATCTCCCTATCTCCCTACTCTGGGTTAAGCGCCTCTTCTCTGAGCTCGATAAGACCCTGGGCGTACTTCTCTACCTACATCACAGCTCACGTCACTTTGATCTCTTGTTCTGCACTGACAATATCTGGTATGGGCCTGACTTTCCTTTTAGACCAGAGCATCTGGGCCTTCTGCCACTCATCAACACAGTTACTGGTGTTCAGTAAGCTCCCAAGAATGAGCACTTGGCTCAAACTGCATCTGAAACAGGGTGAACCCATCTTGGTGAACTATGCAGACAGTAGCTGGAGTCACACGCATTAGAAAAAAAACCTACCTTCTCTTTTTCCTGCCCCACCCACCTTGCCCAGTACTCTCTCTAATCGCCATATCCTGTTTTGAGAAACAAAAAGCTACCTTCAAAGGCAAACCTGAAATCTAAACATAAAAAGCGATGACAAAATGACCACAGAAGATGAGAATGAAAGTCTGGGTGATGCATTTTATCTTTTCTGGAAGGCAGTCTTCCTTGGGCCTCCCTGATGTTGCCATCGTTCATTTCATGTCCCTTTAAGTCAACAGCCAGAAATGACGACGGATGCTGGCTCTCAGCAGTAGACTGCCTCAAGCTCATCCTCCTTCCAGTTCCAAGCTGGGATCCAAGCCTGGTGTGGGCTGCGGTATGCAGGCTTTGAACTTGCCTGGCACATGTATGAAACAGTGTGATCCAACTGGTAGCAGAAATTCCATGTTTATGCAGAACAACATCTGCAGATTTTATCTCCAGTTACAGTCACACTTGGTATTTGAAGAATGAAATGAAGCAACCACAGAAAGAGATAAAATGGCAAGTATTCTCTGTCCGGACTCTGTGTAGCTATCGCAAATACAAATGGGCTTCACAAGGAGAACAGGAAAATAGGAAGATTGAGGGTTAGGGGGAAGACAGAGATATGAGCATTTATCTATCAGAGCTGGCATATATAATTGGTCCTGTGTCAGCTTTGGAGTGGAGGGAACATAAACTGCTTAGAGCTGGAAAGATGTGGGCTCCTGGCTCTGGCATGTGCAAAATGACGTAGGTACAAAGTTATTCATTGCAGGACTTCCCTGGTGGCTCAGTGGTAAGGAATCTGCCTGCCAACGCAGGAGACGTGGATTCGATCCCTGGGTTGGGAAGATGCCCTTGAGAAGGAAATGGCAATCCCCTCCAGTATCCTTGCCTGGAAAACCTCAGGGACAAGAGAAGCCTGGCGGGCTCCTCTTGACACAGAGTCAGACAGGACTTAACAACTGAAAACAAATTCATTGCAACATTTTTTTTTTTTTTAACAGTAGCAAAACATTGGAAACAACCCAGTAACCAAGAATGAAGCCCTGGTTAATTAAACTGTAGTATGTCTGTACAATGGAATATTGTGCAGCTATAAAAGGAAAAGAATGAGGAAGGTCTTCAGGCACTGATGTGGGAAGGTCTACAAGATAATTTGTGAGGTGAAAGAAGCAAGGCATAGAGCAATAGGTATCGTATACCACGCTTTGTGTACACATGAAAGAAAATATAAGACTATATAGTTCTCATTAACTGGTATATGTATAGAGAAATGCTGAACGTGTATCTATGACAAGGAACACAAGACAGTGGCCACCTGTGAATGTGGCCAAATAGATAAGATGAGGACAACTGGATATTTGGGGGTCAGTGGGGATGAGGTTTTTGGGTTTTTTTAACTTTTTATTTCATGTTGGAATACAGCCTATTAACAGTGTGGTGGTAGTTTTAGGTGAATCAAAGGGACTCAGCCATACATATACATGTATCCATTCTCCCCCAAACTCCCCTCCCATCCCGGCTGCCACATAACATCAGGCAGAGTTCCCTGTGCTAGACAATAAGTAGGTCCTTGTTGGCTATCCACTTTAAATATAGCAGTGTATACATGTCCATCCCCAACTCCCTAACTAGATGAGAGACTTTTTATTGTATCTCTTTGTAGCCTTTATGATTTTGAAAGATGTGACTGTATTATATGCTCATGTGCTGTGCTCAGTCGCTCAGTTGTGTCCAACTCCTTGTGACCCCATAGCCTGTAGCCCACCAGGCTCCTCTGCCCATGGAATTTTCCAGGCAAGAATACTGGAGTAGGGTGCCATTTCTGGCTGCAGAGGATCTTCCCAACCCAGGGAGTGAACCCACATGTCTTGTGTCTCCAGTACTGGCAGGCGGATTTTTCACCCCTAGCGCCACCTAGGAAACCCGTTAGTGTTTATAAATTAAATCAAAGAAACAAGCATCATAGCTCTGCCACTTTGTTACCAGCTGATCCTGGAAAATTACTTAACATCTTCCAGTCTGGATGTTGACTTCAGGGCAATGAAGATATTTACATTTGCCCCCCATGGCCTGCTAGGCCCCTGAGCAACAGTAAGCGAAAGTCCTAAACCCAGTGCCTGGAGGAGTGTTTCCTTCCCTATGGGAGTGCCAGGGTCTCTCTCTGTCTTGGGGCAGAGCTGTGAGCCTTCTCCTGCTTGCCTTGTCGTGACTTTACCTGACTCCTGGCTCTCCAAGTAAAAATGTTCGGTGACCTTAAGAAGTCAGTGGCCCCTGAACACTCGGGCGGGGCAGCCTCTAGAAACCTCTGCTTCGTTTCCTTGTTGGTTTGCCTCTCCCACATCGACTCCGCTTGTAGTCAACTCTTGCCTGACTTCCTGGGGAGCAGTCCCAGGGCTCAGGTGCCTCCCCCGCGGGGGAAGGAGGCTGCTTGCCTGAGCTCTGAGGTTCGGTCTCTCTCTCTCCACTGCTTTCTCTCGAATCAGGTCTCTGGGCTTCTCTCCTAGGGAAGTGAGGGGACCGATGTCTGTTATCAGTGAATCAAGCTTTCTGCCCCAGGGGAAGCCTGGGAAGAAGGCCAGGAGCCGGAGGAGAGGCTCCGAGGGCCCACCCAGCATCCCAGCCCGGTCTTGTGATGCGGGGCTCACGGGGTGCTCTGACGTCGAGGCTGGGGTGTGATCGTTCGCAGGTCATCGCCGAGAGAGTCGCAAGCGGAGCGCGGAGGTTAGGACAGAACCCGCAGTGCTGGGCGGAACAAGGCCAGCCGCGCACACGCTCGCCCCGGCCCTTTCGCTTCCTCGGGGAGGGACAGCGCGCGGCCTCTAGCGGCCTCTCCTACACCTGCACTCCCGAGCCTACACCCTTGTGCATGATGGTTCCTGTGCAACTCGGCCACGGGTAGGTGGGCAAGAGGCTGCGGGACCGCGTGACGTGGTCCTCGGAAAACCCTAACCGGGCAGAGTTGTGGCGGGTCCCGTCGGCAAGCCTGAGTCAGGCTGGACCGCACCCGCCCCGCGCCGCGCCGCTCGGGGCTCCACCCGCCTATCCACGCTGCATCCGGAGCTCCTCCCCACGCCCTTCCTCCCGCTCTTCTCCCAGCTCGGTTCCCCTCTCCGCCTCACTTATCCAGGGGCTATCTGCTGCCCTTAATCTCAGGCCATATTTTGCAGCACTGGTCGCTGCATGCCTTCAGTCCCTCCTCTGCACAGATCCTGGGACCTAATATTTCTTGAATGAGTAGCCTGTTTGAATAAGAGAGGACCTGAAGTTGAACCGCTTCCATTCGCCTTAATCTATTTTCTAGGTTATTTAAAAACATGCAGCATTGACTCTTTTTTGCCGATTGTTACAAAATTTTGGTATTATGACATGTGCTGGACACAACGATTAAATCAAATCCTCTGATTTTTTGGAAGATCACTGTAAATCCTATCTTTGTTCCCTATTGAGAAACAAAACAGAAAATGAAACAACAAAAAACCACAAAAGACAAAAAAACCACCCAAACGCTTGCACACTCACTGAGTTTATGAAACTGTTTAAGGTACTAGTACTACATTTTCTTGAAGCCAAGATGGATCCCTTTAGGGTAATTATAAAGATATAACATGGCATTGACTTTTTGTGCATATTCCTACTTCAAATTTCTGTTTTCTGTATTACAAGCTACTGTCCACAGAGGGTCATAAATCCCCTGGAGAAGTCATATGTTACACCACGTGATTTGCTTTGCATCTGTTTTGCAGCTGTTCACTTTGCAGTTTTATTTTGCCTGTTGGAAACCCTAGAGCAGCACTTCTGAAACGTGAGTGTGCAGACGAATCATTTGGAGGAGCTTGTTAAATGCAGATTTTATGTTAGAAGGTCTGGGAGGGAAAGATTTTATAGTTCTAAGGAGACGCCAGGTGGTGCCGATTCTGCTGTTCCCGACACCACCCTCAGAATGATGAGGTTGTGGAAAAATAGGAACAAAAGGACTGAACGCTCGTGGGATTAGTGAGGACGCGCTTTCACGGAGAACTGGCTGTGGAGTTTTCCTTGGAGAGTCTGGTCTACTCTTCCCCTTGCCCTTCACTTTCCCTTTTCTTTTAAATATTCTTTCCTGTTGTCTTGATTGGAGAGAAACTGGGAAAGCAAAGCCAGAAGCTATGTTGATCCAGGATGGGTGGGTAACATCTTAGGCTTCTTCAGGTCATCTGGGCTGGAAGAAAATGAAAGGATCTGCAGCTTAGCTGTCGCTGAACCCTGTGTGGCCTCTGCACTTCGTGTAAGAACAACCAGAAGAAGGCCCGGAACCATGGTTTCAGTTCCCTCAACTTTTTTTTACTAATGTGAGAGATACAGCAGGCATTTGCAAGGGGCTTTGCTCTGCTCTTTTCTTTCTGTATGCTGTGATCAAGGGCGGGGTTTCTCAGCTGCTGCACTGTTGAAATTTGGAGCTGGATAAATATTTGTTGTGGGAGAAACTGAGTGTCCTGGGTGTTATAGAATGTTTAGCAACATCTCCTGGACTCTTACCATTTAGAAATCTGTAGCACCTAGCCCGCCCCCGCCACTAGTTCCCAGTTGTCACAACAAAAAGTCTCCAGACATTTCCTAGATAACATCTTGGGGTCCAAAACTGCCCTTGTTTGAGAAACACTGATGTAAGATAAAGAATATTCTATCAGTTCTACTCGATGTCTATCTATCCCAGCTTTATCTGTCTTTTCATATAGCACCTTATTTTCCACTTTCTAGGTGGAATGTTTCTAAGTGGGATACCACAAAATGACATTTCCAAATTAGTGAAGCTAAGGTACTCTGTGCCTATTCCAATGGATTGGTTCTGGCTACTAGAGACACTTGGTTGAAAAGGGTTCTGAGGATTCCATTTGCAGCAGGAAATAAAACTGTCTGCCACGGGTGTGGGGGTAGAGTGGCCATTATGTTTGCCATGAGTTTGTCTCATTTAAAACTATAAATTGCCAGCTTCCTCTGCATTCCAGTTTATTCTCAGGGGGGCAGTAGCTGGAGTCTGTTGGAAAGCATGTTGGCTTTGGGATCTGAAGATCTGAGTTGGAATTCCAGCTATGCCATTTACTAAATATGACCTTGAATGAGTGGATCATTTAATCTCCTTGAGTTTCAGTTTCCTCAGCTTAGAAAATGAGATATTCATTCCTAGGTCATACAATGGGTGTGAGTATTAAAGGAGACAGATGGAAGTATCAAATATTACCTGTCTTACAGGGCAGAGGTCCCCAACCCCTGGGGCCATGGACTGGTACTGGTTTGTGGTATGTTAGGAGCTGATCCACACAGCAGGAGGTGAGCGGTGGGTGAGTGAGCAGAGCTTCGTCTAGGTGGCGCTGGTGGTAAAGAACCTGCCTGCCAATGCAGATATAAGAGATGAGGGTTCGATCCCTGGGTTGGGAAGATCCCCTGGAGGAGGGCATGGCAACCCACTCCAGTATTCTTGCCTGGAGAATCCCATGGACAGAGGAGCCCGGCAGGCTATAGTCCATAGGGTCACAAAGAGTCGAACATGACTAAAGAGACTTAGCACACACCCAATCATTCAGATTACTGAGTGAGCTCTGTCTCCTCTCAAATCAGCTGTGGCATTAGTTTCTAATAGGAGCAAGAACCCTACTGTGAACTGCACATGCAAGAGATCTAGGTTATGGGCTCTTTATGAGAATCATCCTGAAATCACCCCCCACCTCCACCCCCTAGTCCATGAAGAAATTGTCTTCTGCGAAACCAGTCCCTGGTGCCAAAAAGGTTGCAGACTGCTAGTAAAGGGAATGCTCAACAATATTTGTGTATTGATATATTATTTATTTGATCAACAAATAGATGCCACAAATATATGGCCAGGGAATATTATCCTATATTAAATGTTTGGAAAATTTCAGAAGATAAAAGTAGAGTCTTGAAAGAGCTCATCCAGAAGAAGAAAGGAAGGATCCAGAAGGGTTGGGCCATGCATCTTCTCAAAGTGGACTTATACTTGGAAACTGTTAAACTGGCCCTCAGAAAATAATTTAGAAGTAAGAGATATTTGTAGAGATGACTCACTAGGGAAGCCCTAAAGAGTTCTCAAAGTTTGTCCCCAGATAAGCAGCAACAACATCACCTGGGAGCTTGTCAAAAATGAAGTCATAGGACTTCCCTGGTGGTCCAATGGTTAAGAACCCATCTGCTAATGTAGGGGACATGGGTTCGATCCCTGATTCGGGAAGATTCCACATGCTATGGGGCCCAGGTATCACAGCTGCTGAGTCTGCACTCTAGTTCCCAAGAGCCGCAACCAGAGCTGGTTCTTTGCAACAAGAGAAGCCACCACAGTGAGAAGCCCTCACATAGCAAAGAAGACAAACACAACCAAAAAAAAAAAAAAATGAAGTTATAATGGCCGGACACTAAAGCACTTAATCATAAGCAAGAAACTCAGGACCTTTCTCAGAGCTACTTTCTCTTAGTCTTGCCTTTTACAAAGTATGAGTTTTCTAATCCACAGTAGAGAAGAAACAGCAAACTCAAGGATGTGAAGTGGAGGTAGTGGATCCCTATGCAAACAGTGATGAATGACAAAGAATGGAAAACCCCCAAATAGTAAGAAAGTGAAAACTGGTAGAATAGAAAACCCCCAGATATTAAGACTGGACTTGGGTTATGTGAAGTGGGGCAAACAGCCATGTACCCCTCAATAAGTCCATTGGTTATTGTTTAATATTCCAAAAGTTGATATCTGTAATGTGTCCTACAATCAAGAAAGATTTAAACCATATTTTTTGTTCTTGGTTTAAAATCATAGGAAGGTGTAAGTTTTAGAAATATTTTTTAACCACTGAAATCTGTACAAGAAAATTTAGTATTTGGCTCTGCAGTTGCCAGCTATATAGTAATCTATTTTGCATGTGAAAGTTTGTATTTAACTGTTTTGTTCATTAAAAACCTTATGCATATGCATATTTAATATCAGAAAGTTGAGAGTTGGTCAGAATATATTTTGCAGTACCTACCATTGCTTTTCTGAGGTAATAAAAGGTTGTTTGGCAGAAACTGGAAAAAAAAAAAGAGAGAGATATTGTTATTTAAACACAAAGAACATTTCAAATAAATGAAGTCTGAGTACTTTAAGGAATCATTGTTGTTGTTCAGTCACTAAGTCGTATCTGACTCTTTGCAACCCCCTGGACTCCAGGCTCATCTATCCTCCACTGTCTCCCAGAGTTTGCTCAGATTCACGTCCATTAAGTTGGTGATAACATCTAACCATCTCATCCTTGGTCTCCCCCTTCTCTTTTTGCCTCAAGCCTTCCCAGCATCAGGGTCTTTTCCAGTGAGTCGGCTCTTCTCACCAGGTGGCCAAAGTATTGGAGCTTCAGCAATTACAATGAATATTCAGGGTTGATTGTGTATTAACCATAATTATAGATCTTCAAGAGTTAAGTGAATTTCATTCCATGTTACCAGCTATGAAGGTCAGTGCTTCAGGGATTGGCTATTTGTTGAGATGACTTATTAGGCAAACAATGAATTCTCAACATGTGGTCCTTGGGCCAGCAGCGTCAGCCTCACTTGAGAGCTTGTCTGAAATGTGAAATTTCAGGTGCCACTCTGATTTACTGAATTAGAAACACATGAGTGGGTGGAGCCCAGAAAATCTTGGTTAACAAGCCTTCCAGGTGATTCTGGTACATGGTCAAGTTTGAGATTCCCTGCTAGAGACTGGGATACCAGCCTTCATTCACGTCACCCCGGTGGGCACAAGTTGTTCTCAGTTCAGAATATTTGGACCATAAATCTAGAGTAGTACCTAAACCTAGAAGAAAGAGCAGATTGAGATAAACCTGGTTTAAATCCTGGCTTCACCACTTGTTACTTAAGCGCTTTTGAACGTATTATTAATGCACACTAAATACTACTAACCATTTGGAGATTTAGTTGTTCTGAAAATGGAATGAGCTGATATGCATTAAAACACAGTTTGGACTCCCCTGGTGGTCCAGTGGTTAAGACTCTGTGTTTCCAGTGAGGGTGCATGGGTTCAATCACTGGTTGGGGAAGATTCCACCTGCTGCCTGGCACAGCCCCCCAATGGTAATAAAAGACACAAAAGGCTAATTATTAGAGCTCTTGCCTTTCCTTATTTTGGTTAGGCATCAGAGATGTTTCTACTTGGAGAATGTTACTTCCTATAAATCCTAGAAGGGTGGGACGGGGTGGGAGGTGGAAGGGAGGTTCAAGAGGGAGGGGACATATGTATACCTATGACTGATTCATGTTGATCTGTGGCAGAAACCAACACAATATTTTAAAGCAATTATCTTTCAATTAACAATAGATTAAAAAATCCAACACTAAGTGCTCAGGACCAAATGTATCTGATATTCTAGTATTTACACTATACTTTAAGTAGATTATGGGTTAAAAACAAGTCTAGCAGGCTTTGGTGTGCTGACCTGGGACCAACTTATTTCTTGGCTTAGTCATGCCTTTAAAAAGCACAATACAATTTCCCTATGGGGAAATATATGCAAAAAATGTAATTTACACATGGCTTTTTGGACATGCCCTATTCATTAGATGTTTCTAGGTATATATCTTTAGTGAAATCCAGATAGTTAAACTCAAGGAACCAGGGATTTGGAAGGGCCATAAAATCTGTGCCTTTCCTAATACTAACCATATACTTTGTAATTAGGTAAAAATTAAAGGACAGGACAGTTGCAACTTGTTTTTGGTGCTGGTCATGCTAATTTGGAAATGAAGAAGTCAGACATTAGGGCAACGCCGGCCTGGCTGAGGCACAGAGGGAAATGGAAACGCCTGGTCTGGCCATGAAGTCAAGCCATACTTGTCTGCAGGATAAATTTTCACTGAGCATCCTGTCACCTCAGTCACCACACCGTAGGATGGCTTCAATGCTGTAGTTCAAGGGCAAGAGCTTCAGGTGCTTGAAATGAACCATTCATATATTCTGCCTCCCAGGGAAAGCACAAATTGTGAAAAGAGCTTACAACCTTTATTCAGGTGCGTGACAATTTTCCTCCTCTTTAAAACTGGTCTGGGAAAATTTCAGTGGCTACATCCCAAAGACCCTACTAATTTATCGGAAGCTGTGGTATTATAATAGACGGTGGTACCCATGGGGCAGAATACCTGGATTATAATTTTGGCTTTACTTGTTGCATGTATCTTTTTTTTTTTCCCCTACACCTTTCAGTTCAGTTCAGTTGCTCAGTTGTGTCCAGCTCTTTGCGACCCCATAGACAGCAGCATGCTAGGCTTCCCTGTCCATCACCAACTTCCGGAGTTTACTCAAACCCATGTCCATCGAGTCAGTGATGCCATCCAACTATCTCATCCTCTGCTGTCCCCTTCTCCTCCTGCCTTCAATCTTTCCCAGCATCAGGGTCTTTTCCAGTGAGTCAGTTCTTTACATCAAGTGGCCAAAGTATTGGAGTTTCAGTTTCAACATCAGTACTTCCAATGAACATTCAGGACTGATTTCCTTTAGGATGGACTAGTTGGATATCCTTGCTGTCCAAGGGACTCTCAAGAATCTTCTCCAACACCACAGTTCAAAAGCATCAATTCTTCAGTGCTCAGCTTTCTTTATAGTCCAAATCTCAGACCCATACATGACCAGTGGAAAAACCATAGTTACGACTAGATGGACCTTTGTTGGCAAAGTAATGTCTCTACTTTTTAACATTCTGTCTAGGTTGGTCATAACTTTCCTTCCAAGGAGCAAGCATCTTTTAATTTCATGTCTGCAGTCACCATCTGCAGTGATTTTGGGGCCCCCCAAAATAAAGTCTGTCATTGTTTCCCCATCTATTTGCCATGAAGTGATGGGACCAGATGCCATGATCTTAGTTTTCTGAATGTTGAGTTTTAAGCCAACTTTCTTACGCTCCTCTTTCACTTTCATGAAGAGGCTTTTTAGTTCTTCTTCACTTTCTGACCTAAGGGTGGTGTCATCTGCATATTTGAGGTTATTGGTATTTTCCTCAGCAATCTTGATTTCAGCTTGTGCTTCAGCCAGCCCAGCATTTTGCATGATGTACTCTGCATATAAGTTAAATAAGCAGGGTGACGATATACAGCCTTGACGTATTCATTTCCTGATTTGGAACCAGTCTGCTGTTCCATGTCCAGTTCTAACTGTTGTTTCTTGACCTGCATACAGATTTCTCAAGGAGGCAGGTCAGGTGGTCTGGTATTCCCATCTCTTTCAGAATTTTCCACAGTTTGTTGTGATCCACACAGTCAAAGGCTTTGGCATAGTCAATAAAGCATAAGTAGATGTTTTTCTGGAACTCTCTTGCTTTTTCAATGATCCAACGGATGTTGGCAATTTGATCTCTGGTTCCTCTGCCTTTTCTAAAACTAGCTTGAACATCTGGAATCTCACAGTTCACATATTGCGGAAGCCTGGCTTGGAGAATTTTGAGCATTACTTTACTAGCATGTGAGATGAGTGCAATTGTACAGTAGTTTGAGCATTTTTTGGCATTGCTCTTCTTTGGGATTGGAATGAAAACTGACCTTTCCAGTCCTGTGGCCACTGCTGAGTTTTCTAAATGTGCTGGCATATTGAGTGCAGCACTTTCACAGCATCATCTTTTAGGATTTGAAATAGCTCAACTGGAATTCCATCACCTCCACTAGCTTTGTTCATAGTGATGCTTTCTAAAGCCCACATGACTTCACATTCCAGGATGTCTGGCTCTAGGTGAGTGATCACACCATTGTGATTATCTGGGTTGTGAAGATCTTTTTTGTATAGTTCTTCTTATACCTTAAATACATACAATTTTTATTTGTCAATTATATACAATAAGGACTTCCCTGGTGGCTCAGTAGTAAATAATCCACCTGCCTAATGCAGGAGACACAGGAGATGCGGGTATGATCCCTGGGTGCGGAAGATCCCCCAGAGAAGGAAATGGCAACCCACTCTAGTATTCTTTCCTGGAAAATCCCATGAGCAGAGGAACATGGAGTCAGACATGATTAAGAAACTGAGTATAGACACACACAGAAACACACACACACACACACACACTCAATAAAGCTGAAACAAAAACAAAAAATTAAAATGATATGTTATGAACAGAATTATTAAAACTTAACAAATTTGACCCCTTGTGAATCAAGTTTGACTTGCTATGAATCCACTGGTGTGGCTAAGGTAGTGAGTGTAGTTAGAGATCTAAGTTAGGAAACACAGAGAACTCAGCTCCTTCAAGTACAAACCACAGGACTATTAACGTGGGCACCGCCATAGATTCCCATTGTCCTGGCTGCAGCAGCTCCTTAGAGGCAACCAGGAGCCCAGGATGCCCAAGTCCTTGCATGACTTGCTATATCTAATCCCAATCTTGCCTCTTGGTTCATCTGGATACGCTATATGCTGGCACATTGTGCCTAAACACAATGGACTCTGGAAGCCACCAAGCTGTCACTGACAGAGACCAAAGGGAATTGCCACAGTGAGATAGTTTGCAACTCTCTTGCTGCTCTGAAGGCTGATCTTGTTCATAGCTGGGTGGAGGGGGAAGGAAAGAAAGTATCTTGCAGGTAATCTGGCCTTGGAGACATCCTCCAACCTTTCTGAGCCTGTTTTCACTTCTGAAAGGGTGATAGTAACGGATCTTTCCCAGTGGCTCAGCTGGTAAAGAACACACCTGCCAATGCAGGAGCCGCAGGAGATGTGGGTTCGATCCCTGGTTTGGGAAGATCCCTTGGAAAAGGAAATGGCAACCCACTCCAGTATTCTGGCCTAGAGAATCCTGTGGACAGAGGAGCCTGGTGGGCTACAGTCCATGGGGTTGCCAAGAGTCAGACACCACTTAGCGACTGATCAACAACAATGATAACAGTAAAAAACAGTAATAATGATGCCCAACCTTGTTAATTCACAGGACTTCTGCCATAAGAGCAAATGAGATGATGCATGAACATCTTAACTATGTCTGTACGGACCTGGAATATTTAGCCAAAAAATCCCTAGAAAAGCCTTTTTCTTTAAACCATAGGAAGACCTTTTGATGACAGAAGACACGGGAAGCAATAACAGATGGAATTGTCCTGGATAATGAGAGAGATTTTTCCAGCAACATTTAACCTAGGAATTCTTTTTTCCTGGGCTTCCCATGTGTCTCAGCTGGGAAAGAATCTGCCTGCTATGAAGGAGACCTGGCTTGGGAAGATCCCCTGGAAAAGGGAAAGGCTACCCACTCCAGTATTCTGGCCTGGAGAATTAATTCCATGGAGTGTATAGTTCATGGGGTCTCAAAGAGTTAGACACGACTGAGCAACTTTCACTTCACTTTCTTTTTTCCTACCTATAGCCAAGAATTCTCGATCTCTTCTACCTCAGTTGGAGGTGTTCATATACATTTCTCACGATCTTTGTAGGGGTGGTTCTGCAAAAGGCATTTGCAGAATGGCTTAATGTAAACACTCACCATATTTCACATTCGTGTGTAGCTTTTCAGCAGTCAATGGGAAGAAATTACTTCGAGCAACAGAAATGCAGTTGAAGACCCTGAACTTGAAAAACTGTGAACGGTAAAGCTACATTGCCCTGTCACTCACGATTGCCCTTTATCTGTCCCAACAGAGAGCTGAACATTTAGTCTCAGGCTGGAACAGAGGGTCTCTGGATGGGGTACTTCAGACATATCTGTGGGTGGGGGCACTTTACCAAGTCAACACTGTACCAGAAACAGAGCAATTAAGTGACTGTGTGTGCTTGCTCAGTCGCTCAGTCCCATCTGACTCTCTGAGACGCTATGGACTGTAGCCCACCAGGCTCCTCAGTCCATGGGATTTCCCAGGCAAGAATACTGGAGCTGGTTGCCATTTCCTACTCCATTAAGTGACTGTATGTACAATCAATTCAGAATGAAGAGACCTGTTCCTCTAGTTGGTGTCCAGAATACTGGACAAGGGTCTGCCTCCAGGCAGGAGGAGATTAGGAGTCTCTTCTTCAAGATATTGACCAGCCTAACAAATTGAGATCAGGGTTTTACCCCAAAGGGACCATCCATACAATCCCACAGTGAAGCTCAGAGTCAACAAAGCTCATCATATGCTCAGAGCTTCCAGGCAGGTTTTCTTTGCTCCTGGTTATTAAGAATAGATGGTCAAAACGCATTAGATAGCTAAGACAAGTCACTATTGTGATAGGTTGACATGAACAAAAAAGGAAACAAACAATAAGAACTTAGGGAATACAGAGACAGGACAGGGAGAAGAACATAGTAAAAAAAAATATTTAAAATACTTAGAAGGAAAGGAGAGGATACCACATCTATGAAAAAGGAACACTGAAGTTATAAAAAGCACTCAAAGGACAAAATGTGCTTATGGAAATAAAAAACTCAGTAGAAGAAAAGGAGGGCTTTCCCATTGGCTCAACGGTAAAGAATCTGCCTGCAGTGCAGGAGACATGGGTTTGATCCCTGGGTGGGGAAGGTTCTCTGGAGGAGGGCATGGCAACCCACCCCGGTATGCTTGCCTGGGGAATCCCATGGACCGAGGAGCCTGGTGGGTCCATAGGGTCACAAAGAGCCGGACACAACTGAGAGACTGAGTGCAACTCACTCAGGACAAAAGGAAATCAGCCCCCCAAATACCGTAAAAATATAGAAGGTGGGAGGAAGAATAAAAATATAGGAACATTAAACATCAGTTCAGGAGACACGTTATCCGAGTAAGATGAGTTTCCAGAGAAAACAAAATTATCAGAAGATAATTTAGGAAATTTACCCTGCATTGAAGGACATAAGTAGCCAGATTGGAATGGTCCATTCAATGTACAGCAAAATTGATAAAAACAGACTTAACCACAAGGCACATATTGTGATATTTCAGAACACTGGCAACAAATACTAAGTTTCTACAAGCTTCCAAAGAGAAAAAATAAATTAATTAAAAAGATTGTGAACAAAAATGACTTTTGACTCTTCACTGGTAACATTGAGGGTAAGAAGATAATAGAGCCATGCCTTCAAAATTCTGAAGGGAAATGATATCCATCCTAGAATTCTATACCTAAACTATCATTTAAGTTTGAGACTCAAAAATTTTACATCTTCAGGCACACGCAGTCTTGAGACCTTCATGTCTTTTGCAAACTTTTTTCATAAAGGTTGGATAGCATCACCGACTCAATGAACATGAACTTGCTCAAACTCAGGGAGATAGTGTAGGACAGGGAAGCCTGGCGTGCTGCAGTCCATGGGGTTGCAAAGAGTTGGACATGACTCAGTGACTGAACAACAGTGGAACCTTTTTTGAGAAGCTCATCTCAAGAAGGATGTACTCCACTAAAAATGAAAGAACAAACCAGGAAAGACATGGAACACAAGAATTAGGGGATCCAGTTAGAGAATCTGAGAAGGAGTCCCCTGGAGGAAGGTGAGAGAAGATTCCAGAATGCGAGCTGCTCGGGATTGGCCAGCTGGTGCAGGGGGGCGGACTGGACCTGAGAGTCAGGTGAGGGCTGCCGGCAGCAAGACCACGACTGCCGTTTCCTCTTCAACGTGAGAACAACATGTCGGAATTTCATATTCTGTTCTGATTGTGGCTTGTCTCGACCACATACTAATGAGATGCTTACACGTATAACCACTTAGATGTGCTGAGAACATTCATTTCACCTCACAGAATTTTTCTGTTTCCACTTACTCCTGACAGCTGGTGATAAGTAATGGGTTTAGAAGCAGAAAGCACTCAATAGTCCATTTAGATGCTGGATGTCCTGTGCCTGGTCCACACCCCAGCCCTGCCTAATGCCCCAGCTCTGGCAAGCTCTGCATTTCCGAGGACTCATCAACAAAACTTGGCCTTTCCACCTTCACCAGAAAGGGCAGAAGTTACAGCCAGACTATGACTCAGAAACTCAGTTCAGCTTTGCTTTTTTTGGGTGCCTTCATCTAAAACAGGAGATATTGCCTGCTCCTTCCAGGGTACACTTAGACTCAGTTTTCTAAAATGAAATAATATGTTGTATAGGGAGGTGTACAATCACACTACAGTAATTTTTTTCAAAATGCAGAAGCATGTTTTCCTTAAAATCAGGTTATTCTCCCAAGAGTGACAGGGTTATTGTTTTAGTCGTTAAGTTGTGTCTGACCTTTTTGTAGCCTGCCAGGCTCCTCTGTCCATGGGATTCCCCAGGCAAGAATACTAGAGTGGGGTGCCATTTCTTCTATGGCGGATCTTCCTGACCCAGGAACTGAATCCACGTCTCCTGCATTGGGAGGCAAAGTTCTTTATCACTGAGTCATCAGGGAAGCCTGAGTGCCATGGAACAGGGTGCAGTTAGAAAGGGACACACCGTGGAGTTTAAAATGACTTGTAATATATTTCTTAGGGCTTCCCAAGTGGCTCAGTGGTAAAGAATCCAACTGCCAATGCAGGAGATGCAGGAGTCGTGGATTTGATCTCTGGGTTAGGAGGATGCCCTGGAGTAGGAAACGGCAACCCACTCCAGTGTTCTTGCCTGGGAAATCCCAAGGACAGAGTAGCCTGGTGGGCTACAGTCCCTGGGGTTGCAAAGAGCCGGACACGACTTAGTGACAGAGCACAGCATTCTTCTTAACCCCGGGGGTGGATGCATTGTTGGGTAACTTATTTTAAAGGTACCTGTAGATTCTATACAGTCTTCTCTGTGTATTATACGTATAGTGATAAAGGTTTTGAAATAAAAAACGGACTTAAAGTCCAGAAGATGCGAAATTTCTAGAGTGGCTGCTTGAGAGATGTTGGGCTCCAAACTGGACAACTGAAGGTGGAATTATTGTGACTCTGATAGAGGTGGAAACTCCCAATTACTTAGGTAAGCGACTGAACTGAACTGAACTGAACTGAAACTCTCCTATGAAGGTTTTTTTGTTTGTTTGTTTTCCTGACTTGCAGGGACCTGTTCTTCAGGAATTGAGTCATGGAAACATCAAGCAAGATGCGGTTACTTCTTTACAGCCTGCTGGGCTGTGCTATACTCTCCACCTTAATTCAGATATTACTAGTGGGGGGAAAAGCCCCTAATTATAGCCAGTTACTGACTCATAACCATCCTTTGCTTGTGGTTATTTCCCTTAAGAAGAAAATACGTGGTGTTCTTGCCTAATGGTTTTGTGTGTGTGTGTGTGTGTGTGTGTGTGTGTGGTGTTGTTTACTGCATTATTTCTCTAGAACGTCTTTGCATGACCCTTAGCCGTAGGGTGGGCCTTCTTAGGAGCTAAGTCAGCTCCAGCTGGGTGCACGGTTGTTGGATTGCTTTCGTGGACACACCCAGGATATGGGTGTGCCTTTGAAATTCTCAACTTTCACGAGTGTTCATTTCTTTCGGCCTGTGGTGTCAGTAGTAACAGAGCAGGAGGTGGCAGCTGACCTATTTCTTCTGTCCTGGTTAGGACTCTGGGTTGCAGAGGGCAGAATCCCAATTCACAGATTTAAACACAAAGGTTTTTGGGATGGGGGCGGGATGGATGGGGAATTTGGGACTAGCAGATGCAAACAATTATATGTAGAATGGGTAAACAGCAAGGTCCCATTGAATAGTACAGGAAACTATATCCAATACCCTACAATAAATCATAATGGAAAAGATTGTGAAAAAGAATATATATATATATATAAGTATGTATGTATAACTGAATCATTTTGCTGTACACCAGAAACTAACACAACACTGTACATCAACTGTGCTTCAGTAAAATACATTATAAAAAAAAAAGGAATTTATGGGCTTGGTGAACCACGCAGCATAGGAGGAGATTCAGGTACAGCTGGATCCAAATGCTCTAAGAAAATTAGGACGTCTGTTTCTATCTGCTTCCTTCCACATTGGCTCCCTTCACAGGCAGGCTGTCCCCAGTGAGATGGCGCAGAGCAGCAATAGCTTGTATTTCAGCTGCTTAGAAAGTCCAGAATAAGCCCCCCTCAGGACTTCCCACTGGTCCAGTGGTTGAGAATCCACCTTCCAACGCTGGAGATGCTGGTTTGATCCCCACTTGGGGAACTAAGCCCTGGCACCACAACGAAGACCTGCTGCAGCCAAAAATCAATCAATAAACAAAGTTATTTTTAAAAAAACAGTCTTCCTCAATCATTCCAGCAAAATTATTGGCCCAGTTACAGCCAAATGACCAACCCTGGGCCCGGGGAGAGCACTCATGCCTACTCCTATTCCCAAGGAGGGGCTTAGACCCATCATTTAACCTGGCCTGAGAGTAGGAAGGTAGTTTTCATTATAGCAGCTATTTGTAGATAGAAGCTTCTCTTGGACTTAATTTTTAATATCTAAGTTTTGAATGTAGTTATGCTTGAAATGGTACACCTTAGGACTTAGTTATGAACTGCTGTTCTGTTCTGACTTAGCCATACTTCATAAATTTCCACACTTAACAAAACATAGTTTAAAAACATAGAGGCTTCTAATTCAGATGAGTCATGAAAGCCTCTTCTACTAAAGAAATCTGACAATAATAGAGCCCAGTATCTTTATACTGAACAGGAGGGAAAAACTTCAACAGAAGAAATCTGCTGCTTCAGATACATCAGAGCATAGTTTAGTCTTCAGTTCAATTTGATTAATCAGTTCATGACTTTAGTTCAAAGGTTTGTACATTTAGCCTTCTTACTGAAGGCATTTCTGATACAGTTCCTGGAGAAAGAAAGTGCTTTTACAGCTAAGGAGTTTATTCCAAAGTTTCTTCCTTATTAAAGGGAAACTCACATTAAAAAAATGAATTCAAATTGTGAGCTTATTTTTTTCTTAAATGGAAGTAGAGTTGGTTTACAGTGTTGTGTTAGTTTCAGGTGGACATCAAAGTGAGTCAGTTATACATATTTGCATCTATTCTTGTTTAAAACTTTTCACTCATAGATTATTACAAGATATTGAGTAGTGTTTCTGTGCTACACAGTAGGTACCTTGTTGGCTTTCTATTTTATATATAGTAATATGTGCATTTTAATCCCAAAGTCCTAGTTTGTCCCTCCCCCCCACTTTCCCCTTTGGTAACCATACACTTGTTTTCTCAGCCTGTGAGTTGTGAGTCTATTTCTGTTTTGTATATAAGTTATTTTGTGTCATTTTCTTAGATTCCATATATAAGTGATATTGTATGGTATTTGTCTTTCTCTGTCTGGCTGTTTTCACTTAGTATGAGAATCTCTAGGTGCCTCCATGTTGCTGCACGTGGCATTATTTCACTCTTTTTATGGCTGAGTAATATTCCACTGGATGTATGTACCACATCTTCTTTATCCATTCCTCTACTGATGGACATTTAGGTTGTTTCCTTGTCTTGCCGATGGTAAACAGTGCTGTTGTGAACACTGAGGTGGATGTATCCTATCAAATTGGTGTTTTCTCCAGATGTATATCTAGGAGTGGGGTTGCAGGAGCGTACAGTAAATAGACTCACATTTCTGTCTTCATATTTTGCCTTCTCAGTGAAGGCGTGCATACAGTAAAGCAGGCAAACATACTTTGGGGAAGTCCGGTTGGTTTCAGATCCCTCACTGACTGACTTGTCAGGCAGTCACTTTGCCTCTCTACGCTTCCCTCTCCTCTGTGAAAACCTCCTACGTAGGATTGCCTATACAAACTCCTTAAGACAACGCCTGGCTCGTATGGGCCCTCTGTGAGTATTTGCTACCATCATTGTTACTTCATGAGCTCCCAGAGCACGTAACCATGAGCCTGTTTTACTTCTGGTTGAAATGGAAGCTAGGAGGGCAGAGGGCAGATGCCTGAAGCTAAGCAGCCTATTAAAAGTAGAGTAGAAAGAAACGAGAGGAAACCCAAGCGCTTTTCTCTTCAGATAGTTATCAAACCACGCTTCGCTGCAGACTATGGGCTTGGGTATGGCTAGAGATCAAAGGCCCTCTTATGTGCAGTGACATTTGTGAGCACAGGGCTGAGTTATAAAACTCTTGAATGGAAGGTTTTGGCACTTGGAACAGCTTGGGATAGAAAGGCAGGGTTTTAATAGAGGCGATTCACGGAACTGCTTATGCTGGTGGAGAATCCAGACTGCTATGACTCACTTGTCTCTTTATTGCTTTGGACCAAGAACTGTTGTTTTCCTTTTAAGTCCCTCTGTAGGAGCTGAGCTACAGCCTAGGGCCAAGTAACTCCTTCAGGAAGACAGTGTGGCTTCAGTGAGTGTGAACAGGAATATTCCTTTGTTGGGCTCTGGGTCAAGTGGACTGGACAAGCAGAACAAGGATTTTATTTTCACCAGGGGATAGAATTTCTCTTGGAAACCAGCAGCATCCTTAATGCTTTTTCTAACTTGAGATAGGCTTTCCTTTTGTCTGTCTGCCATTTTCATTTTCTGAAAGCACAGGCTAAATCTGCTGGCGTGACTGGAAGAGGATAGGAGAATAACTTTGGAAAGTAGGAATCAGTGTGTCTGGATTGCCACGTGTGGAACTAAGGATAGCAGAAGGGGTCATTGAGAGTCCAGTTTGCCTTGCTAGGTCTCCTGGGAAAAACTAGGAAGAAGAATTTTGGACTGATGGTAAGACCCAGCTGTAGGCAGACTTTTAAGATAACTTCCAATGTCTTCTACTTCCTGGTACTTGTTCGTTTGTGTAATTTCCTCCTCCTGTGTTTGGGCTAGACCTCATGCCTAGAATTTGACGATATGAGGATATTCTCATAAATAGAATACAATAGTAACGAGATGTCATTGCCATGATCAGGGTACAAAAGACTGTGATTTCTGCCTTGCTAGGACTCTCTCTTGCTGCCACTTTCTCTTTCTTGCCCTCTTAGCTTGCATTTGTAAAGTGGAGAGCTATAGTTGATGATCTCAGAGATTCCCTGGCCTCACATTCTGTTATTCTAGGAGGGAAAAAAAGGAAATAGTTGCATTTCTTTGAACTCATTTCCTACTCCGATAAATAGGGATGTCGCCTCTTCTGTTCCACGGTCTAATTTTTAATAAGCTATGCTATAGTGAAAAATTTAATAATTTAGATAAACTTTTAGTTTGAGAAATACAAAACTAAGACAGGCTTTGGAACATTAGCCTGTTGCTTTTTTTTTCTGGCTTCTGAGGAAGCCAGATGCTGTGGAGGCGAGGAACGTATGACCAGGAAGCAAGGATGGTTTCTGGTCAACATCCTGCAAAGAACTGAAATCCTCATCTCAAACCTGCCAGCAACTGACTCCTGCTAACAAACGCTGGGTGAGTTTGGGAGTGCGTCCTGCCCCTGTGGAAACTTGAGTTGATGACGGCAGCCTCAGCTGTCACCCTGGTTTTTTTGACATGTACACACTGCTTTATTTAGTTATTTTTGGCTTCCCTGGATCTTCATTGCTGTGTGCAAGCTTCCGCTAGTTGTGGAGAGTGGGGGCTTCTCTTTGTCGGGGGCATGGGCTTCTCATTGCTGTGGCATCTCTTGTTGTGGAATGTGGGCTCTCGGGGGCAAGAGCTTCAGTCATTGAGGCACGTGGGCTCAGTAGTTGTGGCGCACAGGCTTAGTTGCTTTGCAGCATGTGGAATCTTCCCGGACCAGGGATCGAACCCGTGTCCTCTGCATTGGCAGGCAGATTCTTATCCACTGGACCGGCAGGATTTCCTGAGTGATATCCTGGAAGCTGAGGAACCAGCTAAGAATATCTAGCTTCCTGACTCCTCAAAACTGTGAGATAAATCGATGTGTATTCTTTTAATCTGCTAAACAGATTAGTAATACATCAGTACTATATGTAATTTTTAAAATAATTATTTGGTTGTGTCTGCTTTTTGTTTCTACAGGCAGGATCTTCGTTGCGATGCTCAGGCTCTTTATTTGTGGCACGCGGACCCAGTTGCCTTTCGTCATGTGGAATATCAGTTCTCTGACCAAAGACTGAACCCGAGTTCCCTGCATTGCAAGGTGGATTTTTAACCACTAGACCAGCAGGGGAGATGCCCAGCACTGTATTTTAAACTGTGTTTTCTTTCCCCAGTGGTTTCAAACGCCATCACTATCAAGTTTCAAGTCACCATTCATATGGGAGTGGGTCTGCTGTCTGTTTCTAGGCTTCTTATTCTGTTCTCTGGACTTTTTCATATTTTGGTCTTCGTACCTCTTCTATTTTCTTCATTTAACATTACTTCATAGGCGTTTGTGAGGAAACTTTAAAGTTTGCCAGAGGTGTCTGCACCATGGAGAACACAGCTGTAAGAACTGGGATTTTGAGGGACTTGGGTTCCCAGTGAACACACCAGAGATAGACCCAGGACACAGAGAACACTCCGGACACAGGACTGGCCCTCTTACTACGAGCCATGATCAGACTTCATGCTGGACTTTGCTTACATGTTCTCAGGAAAAAAGCAAAAGAGAACATTAGCCTGTCTTAATTTTATATTTCTCAAACAAAAGTTTATCTAAATTATTAAACATTTCACTATAGCATACATTATTAAAAATTAGACTGTGTAGCAGAAGAGGCAACATCCCTGTTTATCAGAGTAGGAAATGAGTTTAAAGAAATGCAATTATTTCCTTTTTTTCCCTCCTATGGTAATAGAATGTGAAGCCAGGGAATCTCTGAGATCATCAAGCACAGGTCTCCCACTTTACAAATGGGCAGAGCAACAACTTGCAGAGCTGCCAGGGGCTGTTCTGGTCTATGCCAGTTGTTCCAGAATAGCAAAGGAGAGCACTTCCTTTCACTATCAAAATGTCTTGTCTCAGATAATAAATTATAGGATCATCCTTTGGAGGAGAAAACAGATTCTTAGAAGTGAAGGAACTTTCTCCTCTTTTAAACTTTTTCATCAGTCATAATAACTGAATAATGTTGACAACAGATTTCTCTAATCCCTACCCTAGGAAGTACATCCAAAGGTAGATATGCTGACGTTTTTTCTCATTAAGTATGATGTAAATTTGAGGTCTCAGCTAACAAAGCCCCTGGGAAACTAGTTGATACTTGGTTGGTTTGAAGACATGTAGCAGAGTGACAGAACGATTGAGCTCAGAGCTAAACTAAACGCAAGGGGTGCGTCACTGTCAACCGGTCACACTAATGCTCTAGATGGTGTCATGAGGGCTAAACCTTAAGCTCCTTGATTTTATTGCTCTTTCTATGGAGTTTTCCTTATAAGCTGTATGGTAGGCTTTGGCAAAATGCTGGACTGAGCTAAGAGATATCCCTACCTTCTATTGCAAATGCATAGAATAAAGGTAAAGAGCAATTTCTTATGAAGAATAAAAAAAGACATCTCAATTAACCATAAAGGAATAGGTTGATAAGCCTAAGTTCATTAATTAACGTCTATGTATTGAAAGGTACCGTTAAGAGAGTGAAAACACGCGACTACAGAGTGGGAAAAGGTTTTCACCACACACCTAATTGATGAATGAGTTGCATCCAGAATTCTTATAAATCAGTTAAGAAAAAGAACTCAACAGAAAAAGTTCACAAAAGCATTAACAGGCACTTCAGTAAACAGGAAGTCTCCTTCTCTCTTCTAATCTAAGATGGATCTAACTAAAGAGCAAATAAATGTTGAGCATACTATTCTTTTAACTTACTGAAAACTTTTGGAATAAAACATTGGGAAAAGTAAAAATACAGCAAACTCAAAGGAAAAATGGAATTATGAGATGGCAGAAATGAAGAGGTAGTTCACAAGGGGAACATTAGGTGTACCAGCCAATGCTACAGTGACTTAGAAATAGACCAGCCTTTGATATGGACCCCAGGAATTTGGGGGAAGGGATTAAACTCCCTTGCAGTGACAGGAGGCTTATGACAAAAAGAACTAAAACTGAGCCTCCTGCATATAATCAGATGTCAGAGAGTGGCTGCTTTCTCCAAAAAAGGAAACAGAAAACTCCTCCTATCATCCCCCCAAAAGCAGTAAGGAAGCAAATCCATGCCTAATATTCTGCATAGGAAAAAAGTCTTCTGTGAAAAAAAGAAACGTCTTTCCTGTGCCACATGTGAGTGTTGAATCCAAACAGTCTGTAGCTGTAACAGTGTAAGAGTTATAGATAGAATAGCTCCAGACAATGAATTCTGATTAGTCAACAGAAGCAAATGCAAACTACTCTGAAGGGATACTTTCATAACCTCAGGTGCATGGTGGCTCAGACAGTTAAGAATCTGCCTGCAATGAAGGGGACCGGCACTCAACCCCTGGGTCAAGAAGATCCCCGGGAGAAGGGAACGGCTACCCACTCCAGTATTCTTGTCTGGAGAATCCCATGGACAAAGGAGCTGGCGGTCAACAGTCTATGGGGTAGCAAAGGGTCAAATGGGACTGAGCAACTAACACACACACACACACACATGACTGAGCAACTAACACACACACACACATGACAAAAAATAACAACTCACATAGTGAAACTATCCATCATGGGGAGTGGTTGGTAGGCACAATATGAGGAAGGATTAGCACTCTAGGGACTTGAAATTGTGTAACTGTTTGAGAGAGTTGATGACATTAGAATCTTTAAAACAATCAAATAGATTTTAGACAAAAAAACTGAAATGGAAGAATGGGACACTATGAAAAATGAAAAGGTATATTTGGAAAAGAAAGCAAATTAAGCTCCTATTGATTAAAAATAGTTGTTGGAATTAAAAAACCCCTCTGTGGCTAGGGTTAAATAATAGATTAAATGCGACTGAAGAAATGTTTAGTGAACTACAAGGTTTTTGTGAAGACATTACCCAGAATGCCACATAGAAAAATTATGGAGTGGGAAAAAATGAAACAGAGGTCATGAACTTGAAATAGGATGATAATAGAATGAGATGGACCTATGTTACATGTCCAATTAAAATTCCAGAAAGAAAGGAGAAAGGAATTGGGGAAAGCAATAATGAAAAAGATCAAGACTGAGAATTTCCCAGAAAAGATGAAAGGCATGGCTAACTAGGAAGATACACCCACTAAAGGCAGAGCTCCAGAGGACAGCAAGGAGAGACAAGAAGGCCTTCTTCAAAGAACACTGCAAAGAAATACAGGAAAATAACAGAAAGGGTAAGACTAGAGATCTCTTCAAGAAAACTGGAAATATCAAAGGAATTTCATCCAAAGATGGGCACAATAAAGGACAAAAACCGTAAAGACCTAATAGAAGCAGAAGAGATCAAGAAGAGTGGGAATGAATGCACAGAAGAACTGTACAAAAAAGATCTTAATGACCCAGATAACCATGATGGTATATTCTTTCATTCAGAGTCAGACATTCTGAGGTGTGAAGTCAAGTGGGCACTTCTCCCAGTAAAGCTAATGGAGGTGAAGAATTCCAGCAGAGCTATTTAAAATCATGAAAGATGATGCTATTAAAGTGCTGCACTCAACATGTCAACAACTTTGGGAAACATGGTAGTGGCGACAGGGTTGGAAAAGGTCAATCCTCACCCCAGTACTCAAGAAGGGCAGTACTAAAGAATGCTCAGACCACCAGACAACTGCACTAATCTCCCATGCTAGTAAGGTTATTCTCAAAATCCTTCAAGCTAGGATTTGGCATTATGTAAACTGAGAGCAAAGATCATGGCATCTGGTCCCATCACTTCATGGGACATAGATGGAAAAACAGTGGAAACAGTGTCAGACTTTATTTTTGTGGGCTCCAAAATCACTGCAGATGCTGACTGCAGCCATGAAATTAAAAGACGCTTACTCCTTGGAAGGAAAGTTATGACCAAACTTGATAGTATATTAAAAAGCAGAGACATTACTTTGCCAACAAAGGTCCGTCTAGTCAAGGCTATGGTTTTTCCCGTGGTCATGTATGGATGTGAGAGTTGGACTGTGAAGAAAGCTGATCGCTGAAGAATTGATGCTTTTGAACTGTGGTGTTGGAGAAGACTCTTGAGAGTCCCTTGGACTGCAAGGAGATCCAACCAGTCCATTCTAAAGGAGATCAGTCCTGGGTGTTCATTGGAAGGACTGATGCTAAAGCTGAAACTCCAGTACTTTGGCCACCTCATGCGATGAGTTGACTCACTGGAAAAGACTCTGATGCTGGGAAAGGTTGGGGGCGGGAGGAGAAGGGGACGACAGAGAATGAGATGGCTGGATGGCATCACCGACTCTGTGGACATGAGTTTGAGTGAACTCCGGGACTTGGTGATGGACAGGGAGGCCTGGCGTGCTGTAATTCATGGGGTCGTGGAGAGTCGGACACGACTGAGCGACTGAACTGAACTGAACTGAAACTGAGAGCTTCCAGATGTCCAAGCTGGCTTTAGAAGAGGCAGAGGAACCAGGGATCAAATTGCCAACATTTGCTGGATCATAGAGAAACAAAGGAATTCCAGAAAAACATCTACTTCTGTTTCATTGACTATGCTAAAGCCTTTGACTGTGTGTATCACAACAAACTATGGAAAACTCATAAAAACTGTGGAATACCAGACCATCCTTTCTGTCTCCTGAGAAACCTGCATGCAGGTCAAGAAGCAACATTTAGAACCCTGTATGGAACAACTGACTGGTTCAGGATTGAGAAAGGAGTATGACAAGGCTGTTTATTGTCACCCAGTTCAGTTCAGTTCAGTTCAGTCGCTCAGTCGTGTCCGACTCTCCGCGACCCCATGAATCACAGCACACCAGGCCTCCCTGTCCATCACCAACTCCCGGAGTTCACTCAAACTCATGTCCACAGAGTCGGTGATGCCATCCAGCCATCTCATTCTCTGTCGTCCCCGTCTCCTCCCACCCCCAATCCCTCCCAGCATCAGAGTCTTTTCCAGTGAGTCAACTTGTCGCATGAGATGGCCAAAGTATTGGAGTTTCAGCTTTAGCATCAGTCCTTCCAATGAACACCCAGGACTGATCTCCTTTAGAATGGACTGGTTGGATCTCCTTGCAGTCCAAGGGACTCTCAAGAGTCTTCTCCAACACCACAGTTCAAAAGCATCAATTCTTCAGCGATCAGCTTTCTTCACAGTCCAACTCTCACATCCATACATGACCACGGGAAAGACCATAGCCTTGACTAGACGGACCTTTGTTGGCAGAGTGATTCCTCTGCTTTTTAATATACTATCAAGGTTGGTCATAACTTTCCTTCCAAGGAGTAAGCGTCTTTTAATTTCATGGCTGCAGTCAGCATCTGCAGTGATTTTGGAGCCCAAAAAAATAAAGTCTGACACTGTTTCCACTGTTTTTCCATCTATTTCCCATGAAGTGATGGGACCAGATGCCATGATCTTTGTTTTCTGAATGTTGAGCTTCAAGCCAACCTTTTCACTCTCCTCTTTCACTTTCATCAAGAGGCTTTTGAGTTCCTCTTCACTTTCTGCCATTGTCACCCAGTTAATTTATATACAGAGCACATCATGCAAAATGCTGGGCCAGGTGAGTTACAAGCTGGAATCAAGATTGCTGGGAGAAATATCAACAACTTCAGATATGCAGATGATACCAATCTAATGGCAGAAATAAAAAAGGACCTATAGAGCTTTTTGATGAAGGTGAAGGAGGAGAATGAAAAAGTTGGCTTAAAACTCAATATTTAAAAAAGACCATGGCATCCGGTCCCATGACTTCATGGCAAATAGAAGGGGAAAAGGTGGAAGCAGTGACAGATTTTCTCTTCTTGGGCTTTAAAATCACTGCAAATGGTGACTGCAGCCATGAAGTTACAAGATCATTGCTTCTTGGCAGGAAAGCTATGACAAACCTAGACATTGTGTTAAAAAGCAAAGACATCACTTTGCTGACAAATGTCTGTATAGTCAAGACTATGGTCTTTCCAGTAGTCACGCACAGATGTGAGAGCTGGACGGTAAAGAAGGCAGAGCACTGAAGAATTGATGCTTTTGAACTGTGGTGCTGGAGAAGACTCCTGAGAGTCCCTTGGAAAGCAAGGAGATCAAACCAGTGAATCTTAAAGGAAATCAACCCTGAATACTCTTTGGAAGGACTGATGCTGAAGCCGAAGCTCCAATACTTTGGCCACCTGATGGGAAGAGCTGACTCATTGGAAAAGATCCTGATGCTGGGAGACATTTGAAGGCAGAAGCAGAAGAGGGTGACAGAAGATGAGATGGTTGGATGACATCATTGATTCACTGGATATGAATTTGGGCAAACTCCAGGAGATGGTGAGGGACAGGGAAGCCTGGTGTGCTGCAGTCCATGGGGTCACGAAGAGTCGGACACAACCTGAACAACAGCATGACTAACTGGATGTGAAAATAAGACCATTTTTATTATCTCCTGGGATCAAAAGATCAAGAACACACTCAGTAGGTTGTCAGTGTTACCCAGATTTTAAAATTAGCTGCTTCTTGGTCACACATGCAGGATATGCTAATAGCTTACAAAACTAGTTTTGACTATATGAGCCGATTGTCTCCTTTGGATCTATATTGAAGTTTAAGGTGAAAAGACTTAGAGAGGGAGCTTTTAGGAGAGACTCACTGATATGCTATGTTCTTATGACCACTCATAAGAACAACTTCCCTGGTGGCTCAGATGGTAAGGCGTCTGCCTACAATGCAGGAGACCCGGGTTCAATCCCTGGGTCGGGAAGATCTCCTGGAGAAGGAAATGGCAACCCACTCCAGTATTCATGCCTGGAAAATCCCTTGGACGGAGGAACCTAGTAGGCTACAGTCCATGGGGTCACAAAGAGTCGGACACGACTGAGCGACTTTACTTACTATGACCACTCAAGGAGAAGAAGCAGGAAGATGCTTCTCCTTCATTTTAAACCAAAACTTCAGTGGTGGTATCTAGAAAGCTTGACATGTGACTCCTGAAGATGGAGGATCCTAGGGGATATATATGCCTGATGCCTGAGAAATCTAAAATCAAGAGACCATGGCTGGAGGTGCTCCTGACTGGCAGCAGAGTGACAAACAGTGGCTGTACGCTGGGGATAGAGCTATGCTTTGACTAACAGTGGGAAGAGATGCCTGCTTCTTGAGCCGTGGAAAGAAAGATTTGATTTTGAATAAGTTTATAATTTTGATATTATATTGGACCATTCTAATTACATCTAATAATTATGTAATTATTAAGTTATTATCTAAGATTTCATGTAGGAATGGGGAAGGAACTGCAGAGAAAGCTTGAAGAGACTGAAGAAAGAATAAAGTGATTTTTTTCTTATAGCTTTCTGGGTCTAGCTTAATGAAAACACCAATTAAATATGAATCTTCAGGTTGTTTAATCAGAGCAAGTCACAGTTAAGATAAAAATCAATTGAAGTTTGCACATTTTGTTAAAATCACAAAGAGAAGACGTTCTTTCTCTTCAAGTATGATGTGCTTCCAAATGTGATACTCTTGAGTGTACATCACCTATAATCAAGCTGCAGACAAAAACGTATAATGTGAATCTCGTGAAGAAACATCAGAAGGCCCTCCACAAAGAGGACCATTCCATGTAAAAATTGGGGAGGGGGTGTAAAAATACTGTCAATGTCATAAGAACAAGATCCAGATTTACAGCTACTGAACTGAACTGAACTGAAAGCAGTAGAGATTCATGGAGGTTAAGGACACAAAAATAGAGCTAAATGTAATACCTGAGATTAGACTGGGGATAGGGGAGAATATGCTATCAAGGACATTACTGGTTCAGTTGAGAAAATCGGAAAAAAATGAAAGACTAAATAAAAATGTATCATTTAAACCCTGATAACCATACTGAGATTATCCAAGATGATGTCTTTAAAGAAATGTACATTGACATATTTAGGGATAAAGAGCAAGGTACGCATGACTTATCCTCAAATTATTCAGAAAAAAATACGTGCTACATGTGTGAGTGTGTGTGTATGCTTGGATAGAGAGAGCAAACAATAAAGCCGATGGAGTGAAGGTTAACAGGGGATGTATTTAGGAAACTGGGATACAAATATTTTTAATACTTTTTTATTTTGCAATTTTTCTTTAATTTGAAACTATTTCCAAACATTCCAAAAAACAAAAACAAACAAAACAAAGCACCAGAGAGACAAAACAGATTATCTACAAAGGAGATACATCAGTGGGGAGCAGATTTCTCATCAACAAGAGTAGAGGCTAGAGGCAACAGAACTGTATTTTCAAACTGCTAAAGGAATGCAATTTTCACTGCAGTAATTTTATCCTAGCTAAACTATCATTCAGGGATGAGGGTGAAATAAAAACATTTGGAAAGGTAAAAACACAGGGATTTTCCTGATGGTCCAGTGTGTAGCATCAGCCTTACAAGGCAGGGGGCTTGGGTTCAATTCCTGGTCAGGGAACTAAGATCTCACATTCTGTGGAGAACGCTTGCACGCTGCAACTCCTGAGCCTGCATGCCACAACCAGAGATTTCATGTGCTACAATGAGGACCCTATATGACGCAGCTAAGATCCAGTGCCACAACTGAGACTTGATGCAGCCAAAATAAACAAAACAAGAGAGCACCTACAGAATGATTAAAACCATCATTCAGTTTCTTGCTGAAAGAATTACTAAAAGATGCACTTTCAGAAGAAGGAAATACAGTGCAGAAAAAAGAAACAGGAAACAAGGCAATTAGTAAACATGTAAACTAGTATAAAGTTTGACAAAAACATATTTTCTTTCGAAAATTTTTTTTTTTATTTTTAGAGAGAACATTTTAATTGAAACAGAATCAGAAATTCAACAATTTGGGTAGAAATTGTTATGATTCTTACTGGCATATACTGTTATTAAAGGAATTTATTAAAAATAGTGGAAGTGTTTATTCAGTTCAGTTCAGTTCAGTTCAGTCGCTCAGTCGTGTCCGACTCTTTGCGACCCCATGAATCACAGTGAGCCAGGCCTCCCTGTCCATCACCAACTCCCGGAGTTCACTCAAACTCATGTCCATCGAGCTGGTGATGCCATCCAGCCATCTCATTCTCTGTGTCCTGGTCTCCTCCTGCCCCCAATCCCTCCCAGCATTAGAGTCTTTTCCAGTGAGTCAACTCGTCACATGAGGTGGCCAAAGTATTGGAGTTTCAGTTTTAGCATCAGTCCTTCCAATGAACACCCAGTATACAATAATATTGACAAGAAGACATCAAAAATGTCATTCCACCATGTTGAAGATTAAAATTAAACAATATATACCAGCAAGCAAAATAAAGAATGAGTGATAGTCACTCAGTTGTATCTGACTCTGTGACCCCCATGGACTATAGCCTGCCAGGCTCTCTGTCCATGGAATTGTCCAGGCAAGAATACTGGAGTGGGTTGCCATTTCCTTCTCCAGGGAAATAAACTGTTCCTTCCATGTAATTATACAAGGTAACTTCAACTCTTATTCCAAGTGATAATTCCTGCTAATTAAAAGAAAATATTGCAAGTATACCTCTGTGTCTTTGATCTTTCAACCAAAGTTCAAAGCCATAGAATTCTGTGATTGTCAAAGTTACCAATATATAGGGAGCATTAACTGCATGGTCTTACATCTTAAAAACATATTTTCAAATGACTATATTTTATGGTTAAAGATGTGGAACTAAAATTCTAGACAGCAATAACATAGAAGGTCGGAGAGGATAATTCAGAGCTCAAATAGTCTAATATCTTAATATTTTCTTTAGACCAACTATGCATGTTAAAAAATTAAGATAATAAATTAAAAGAAAAGAAATAGAATCTGTAATTCCCTAAATGGTTAAAGGAAACAGAGGAACTAAAGAAAGCATGGTTCTTCCCTTCCCCCCTTACCCCTTGCAAAAAAAAAACGGAAAATAGAAAAAACACAAAATAAGAATGGTAGAAATAAATTCAAATACATTAGTAACACAGGGAATGTAAATATTCATACAACGGAAAACTACATAGAAGTCAAAACAGACTAACCAGAGCTCAATATATCAACATAAATATTAATCAATCTCAAAAACATTGTGCTGACTGTATGAATAATATTCAAAAGGACACACACAGTATGGATCACTTTGTAAATTCCAAAATTATACAAACAATGTTATATATCATTTATGGATGCAAGTGTATGTAGCAAAATTGTGAATGGAGGAATACATACCAATTTAGTGATTATCTCCAGAGCAGATGGGAGAGGGGAGGGATTAGAGGCAGGAAGGAGTGTGCCCCCAACTTCATCTGCAATTTTTTTCTTTAAACAATAATATCAACTCTGAAAGAGTCATGACAAAAAAATTCATGTGTTACATCTGAGTTGTAGGTATGTGAGTATCTGCTATATTTATTTCTGGACTTCTCTGTGTTTTAAAAGTATTTAAGGATTGAAAAGACTAAACACTAAACTATATTTTATATTTAATTACATTTTCCCAAGAACACAGAAAAGATACAGTCCTGCTCTCAAGGATGCCTGTTTAGGTAAGGATGTGGGTTATTCTTAGTTTTCCTCCCCTTCCAGATTCGTGCTCTGTCCTGCCAAGACCCTTGGACCGCGTCACTCAGCCCCCTTACCAGAGGGGCTTGCAGGTTCAGCCAATGAGAGCCATCGAGGGCAGGGCAGGGCGGGGTGTTGGGGGAAATGAATGGTGGAGTGAAAAGAGTGTTTCTTCTCTGCTGTCTTCCGGTTTTGGCGACCTGTGGCTGTAGTTGCGTCCTTCCAGAAGCACAGCTACCACTGAATAGCCCTTCCGCCAGGGTTCCTGTTCTCACTGGACTTTTAACAGTATTTCCTCCGCTTGTCTCAAGAGGCCCTGGGGGTGGTCATAGCTTTTCACCATTGCTAGTCAGTCTCCTTTACCAAGCCTTGTGTATTCCCTCAACCCATGCAGGAAACTCGGTGAGGAGTAGTCCCTTCATTAAAGTCTTTGCTTTGCTTTTTATTTTTTTAACACATTAAAAAATAATTTTATTATAAATTATTAAAATTTTCTTTTTTACAATTTTTAATTTTTTGTATGCTACTTTTTAAAAACATGTAGACACTGCTTTACTTATTTATTGTTTATTTTTGACCACACTGGGTCTTCACTGCTGCAGATGGGCCTTCTCTAGTTGAGGAAAGCATGTGCTACTCCCTAGCTGCAGCACAGGAGCTTCTCGTTGTGGTGGCCTCTCCTGTTGTGGAAGCACAGGCGCTGGGTACGTGGGCTTCAGGAGTTGTAGCATGTGAGCTCAGTTGCTCTGCGGCACGTGGAATCTTCCTGGGCCAGGAATCAAACCAATGTCTCCTGCGCTGGGGGGCGGATTCCTATCCACTGCATCACCAGCAAAGTCCTGCTTTTTAACTTTTATTTTTTGAAGTTTATAGAACTTCTTTGCTGTAGATGAAAAGCTTGATTAAATCATTTGTCTCCAGACTATCTCCCTCAAAACAACCTGCCTTGAGCATGTATGGTTGACAACTTGATGAAAAGAAATTGTGGCTGGCACACACAGGAAGATCTGCTTTCTTAAAATCTCATATCCTAAGAATCTTATGAGTCCTTCAACGGTGTCAACTGTGTTTTATGAGGTATTTATTCATCTACTCAATTTGATCGTGTGCTGCTGTGTACGAGGAACTGTGCCAAGAAAAGTGGATACGTTACAAGAGAGAATCCTCACCCTCAAGAAGCTTAGAGTAGTCAGGGGATTAGATTCATGTTTTTAGTATAAAGAACTATGGCAAATGCTACAAAAATGAAAGCAGAGGGTGGATGGGGTACCCAGGAGGGTTAGTCAATCCAGTCTTGTACTATCAGGGAGCATTTCCCAAAGGTAATAGCATCAAATCTGAGACCTGAATGATAAATACTAGTTAGCCAGATTAAGTAGAAGAGCTGGTCAGAGGGAATCAGTTTTTTAAAAGTATTATTGAAATACGTATTTATTAGCTTATTTTTGCTACATTGGGTCTTAGCGGCAGCACGCAGTATCTTTAATCTTTGTTGTAGCGTGCAGGATCTTTATTTTCAGCATGTGGGATCTTGGCATGTGAACTCTTAGTTGCGGCATGTGGGATCTTAGTTCCCTGACCAGGGATCAGGCCCTGGTCCCCTGCACTGGGACTGCAGAGTCTTAGCCACAGTTCAGTTCAGTCACTAAGTCATGTCCAACTCATTGGACTGTAGCACGCCAGGCTTCCCTGTCCATCACCAACTCCCAGAGCTTGCTCAAACTCATGTCCATCGAGTTGGTGATGCCATCCAACCATTTCAGCCTCTGTTGTCCCATTCTCCTTCAATCTTTCCCAGCATCAGGGTCTTTTCCAAGGAGTCAGTTCTTTGCATCAGGCGACCAAAGTATTGGAACTTCAGCTTCAGAATCAGTCCTTCCAATGAATATTCAGTACTGATCTCCCTTAGGGTTGACTGGTTTGATCTCCTTGAAGTCCAAGAGAGTCTTCTCCAATACACAGGACCACCAAGGAAGTCCTAAGTTTAGTTGTTGTTGTTTTTTTTTGCCTCCTGGGTTTTAGTTTTAAGGTATTCTAGGCAGAGAGAAAAACAACCTGGGCTCAGACCAGCAGGGAATAAAAAGCATTTGAGAAATTGAAAGTAATTTCGTGGGTTGCGGGGGAGATGAAGAGAGATGAAGCAGGAGAGGAAAGCGGAGGTCTGATTATGCAAAGCCTTATAAGGAAGATAAAATGTATGGGGGTTATTAGAAGGACAGTGAGGAGCCACTGAATCTTTTTACATGGAAGGTGTATAGTAAAATCATATTTGTATTTCAAAAAACTTACTCTGAGGATGAGTTTGAGATAAGATTGAGACTAGAAGAGGGTTCTGTTAGGAGGTGGTTATAGTAACTGGGGCCAGAGATGATGAGCTGGACTTGGCTGGAGACAGTGGGGCTGGGGGGAGATGGCCATCAATGTCTCTAAGACAGTGTGAAGCAAGCAACCCAAATCTGGCATCCTGTCACGTTCAAACAGTTGCTGTCATGATGGGATAGGCCGGCAGAATGCAAGCTGTCATCTCCTTGCTTGATTTCAGCTAACTGTGGAGTCCCTGGGGGTGGGGAGCGGGGCAGGGAATATTTTGTATTCATCTGTGTGTCTCCAGAGGCTTCCCCGGTGGCTCAGCAGGTAAAGAACTCACCTGCAGTTCAGGAGATGCAGGAGATGCAGGTTTAATCACTGGGTTGGGAAGAACCCCTGGAGGAGGGCATGGCAACCCACTCCAGTATTCTTGCCTAGAGAATCCCATGGACAGAGGAGCCTGGCAGGGTACAGTTCAAAGTGTCGCAAAGAGTCAGACATGACTGAGCACACAGAACACTGAGGGTCTCCAGTATCTCAGAGATGCTCAGAGAACGAATGTTTTTTTTAAAAAAATACTTTTATTTATTTATTACTTTTATTTTTGGCTCTGCTGGTTCTTTGTTGCTGCGCAGGCTTTTCTCTAGTTGTGGAGAGTGGGAGCTACACTCTAGTTGCAGTGCTTGGCTTCTTGTTGCAGTGGCTTCTCTTTTGAGAGCACAGGCTCTAGCGTGTGTGGGCTCAGTAGTTGCAGCTTAGCTGCCTGCGGCATGTGGGATCCTCTTGGACCAGAGATTGAACCCATGCCCCCTGCATTGCAAGGCAGGATTCCTAACCACTGGACCACCAGGAAAGCCTATGAATGTTCTTGAGTAAGTATTTTAGATACAGTTGCTGCTCTCATGATTTTCCAGACCAAACTTAGGAAAAATCAATGATGATCAGGAAATGAAGGTCTAGAGTTATTTCATCCTGTACACTGAGGTGTGAATGCTTTAACTTGGTTCATTGTGCTTGTTGAAATGCCCTGGATGTTTTTTCTGACTCAGTTCTCTTCTGCCATCTGCTGGGACAAGCATTTCATAACATACCAAAAAGAGATAACCAATGAAGACAAGCCTAAAAGATTCATAGGGGAAGCAAGGGAAAATACCTGGACAAGTTTACAATTGGAGAAATACGTATTGTTCCCAGGCTGTCTTCCATCTGCAGCTGACCTCTGAGTATATTTTCCATAATCTTTTCTATTCTTTTCCTCACACAGACTATCCTCAGTATCTGTACTCTCCTTTAGTTTTTGCAGGAGGCCTATGGTATGCTTTTGAGAAACCTGTATGCAGGTCAGGAAGCAACAGTCAGAACTGGACATGGAACAACAGACTGGTTCCAAATAGGAAAAGGAGTACGTCAAGGCTGTATATTGTCACCCTGCTTATTTAACTTATATGCAGAGTACATCATGAGGAACGCTGGGCTGGAAGAAGCACAATCTGGAATCAAGATTGCTGGGAGAAATATCAATAATCTCAGATATGCAGATGACACCACCCTTATGGCAGAAAGTGAAGAGGAACTCAAAAGCCTCTTGATGAAAGTGAAAGAGGAGAGTGAAAAGGTTGGCTTGAAGCTCAACATTCAGAAAACAAAGATCATGGCATCTGGTCCCATCACTTCATGGGAAATAGATGGAAAAACAATGGAAACAGTGTCAGACTTTGTTTTTTTGGGCTCCAAAATCACTGCAGATGCTGATTGCAGCCATGAAATTAAAAGACGCTTACTCCTTGGAAGGAAAGTTATGACCAACCTGGATGGTATGTTGAAAAGCAGAGACATTACTTTGCCAACCAAGGTCCGTCTAGTCAAGGCTATGGTTTTTCCCATGGTCATGTATGGATGTGAGAATTGAACTGTGAAGAAAGCTGATCGCCGAAGAATTGATGCTATTGAACTGTGGTGTTGGAGAAGACTGTTGGGAGTCCCTTGGACTGCAAGGAGATCCAACCAGTCCATTCTAAAGGAGATCAGTCCTGGGTGTTCATTGGAAGGACTGATGCTAAGGCTGAAACTGCAATACTTTGGCCACCTCATGCAACGAGTTGACTCACTGGAAAAGACTCTGATGCTGGGAAAGGTTGGGGGCGGGAGGAGAAGGGGACGACAGAGAATGAGATGGCTGGATGGCATCACCGACTCAATGGACATGAGTTTGAGTGAACTCCGGGAGTTGGTGATGGACAGGGAGGCCTGGCGTGCTGTGATTCATGGGGTCGCGGAGAGTCGGACACGACTGAGCGACTGAACTGAACTGAACTGAACTGATGGTAACAGCCACTGTTGTTACCCATCACTAGTTTCGAAACGAGGAAAGAGAAGCACAGAGATTCAAATAAAATGCCAACTCGAAACAGTCAAAAGTGGCTGAGTCAGGCTGAAGCCTGCTTTGCTCCTAGTTCCACTTTTCTCACAAAACAACTTGATCAAAATAAGAGAGAGTTCAAGAGAGGATGAGAGGCCTGGATGTCTGAGGCATGGACAGGACATATCTGCAGGACAGAGGCAGAGAAGGCTGGCAGATCCTCAGTGTTCTGTGCTTAAAATGCCCATTGTTGATATGAGGATTGGAGAGTGGAGAGTAGTACATTATATGTCTCCCAGTGAAAATCAAGGGGGACTTCCCTGGTGGTCCAGTGGTAAAGAATCCATCTGCCAATGCAGGGGACACTGGTTCCATCCCTGGTCTGGGAAGATTCCACATGCCGTGGGGCAACTAAGCCCGTGCACCACAATTGCTGAGCCTGCGCTCTAGAGCCTGTGCTCTACAGGAAGAGAAGTCACCGCAGTGAAAACCCCAGCACTGCAACTAGAGAGCAGCCCTGCTCGCCAAAACTAAAGACAGCCTGTGCAGCAATAAATACCAAGCACCGTCAAAAGGAAAAAACGTCCAGGGGATGTCCCTGTAGGGGAGATCAAGTCTATGAAGAATGATAAAGCATGGCCTGAAGAACTAAAACGTTTGGTGGATGATGTCAAAATAGATACTGTTGTTTTGGTTAATATATGTGGTTAAGACAAAGACTCAGATATAGAAAACTAGGGATTACCAGCGGGGAGAAGGAAGGGGGAGAGCAAAAAAGGAGGAGGGAAGTAAGAGGCACAAACCGTTAGGTATAAAATAGGCTACAAGGATATATTGTACTTGGAGAAGGAAATGGCAACCCAGTCCGGTATTCTTGCCTGGAGCATCGCATGGACAGAAGAGCCTGGCAGGTTACAGTCCATGAGATCGCAAGAGTTGGACGCGTCTTAGTGACTAAACCACCATATATTAAACAACATGGGGAAGATAGCCAATATTTTACGATAACTATGAATGGAGTATAAACTTTAAAAATTGTGGGACTTCCCTGGTGGTCCAGTGGCTAAAACTCCACACTCTAGTGCAGGGGCCCAGGTTCGATCCCAGGTCAGGGAATGAGATCTCACTGGCTGCAATTAAAGATCCTGCTTGTTGCAACTAAGACCCAGCACAGTGAAATAAATATTTTAAAATTGTGAATCAATATATTGTACACCCGTAACTTATATAATATTGTACGGCAACTATACTTCAGTAAAAAAAGACAAAGACAATAGTGCACCATCTTTTTCTCACCTAAACTTAAGTCAAGTGTGCATGCATGTTGAGTCACTAAGTCGTGTCAACTCTTTGGGACCCCATGGATTATAGCCAGCCAGTCTCCTCTGTCTGTGAGATTTCCCAGGCGAGAATACTAGAGTGGGTTGCCATTTCCTTCTGCAGGGGATCTTCTCGACCCAGGGATTGAACCCCTGTCTCATGCCTCTCCTGCATTGGCAGGCAGATTCTTTATCACTGAGCTACCTGGGAAGCAAGCTTGTTATTTGCATATAAATATTTTTTCGGGCTCCAAAATCACTGTGGATGCTGATTGCAGCCATGAAATTAAAAGACGCTTACTCCTTGGAAGGGAAGTTATGACCAACCTAGATAGCATATTAAAAAGCAGAGACATTACTTTGCCAACCAAGGTCCGTCTAGTCAAGGCTCTGGTTTTTCTAGTGGTCATGTATGGATGTGAGAGTTGGACTGTGAAGAAAGCTGATCGCCAAAGAACTGATGCTTTTGAACTGTGGTGCTGGAGAAGACTCTTGAGAGTCCCTTGGACTGCAAGGAGATCCAACCAGTCCGTTCTAAAGGAGATTAGTCCTGGGTGTTCATTGGAAGGACTGATGCTAAAGCTGAAACTCCAATACTTTGGCCACCTCATGCGAAGAGTTGACTCACTGGAAAAGACTCTGATTCTGGGAGGGATTGGGGGAAGGAGGAGAAGGGGACGACAGAGAATGAGATGGCTGGATGGCATCACCAACTCTGTGGACATGAGTTTGAGTGAACTCCGGGAGTTGGTGATGGACAGGGAGGCCTGGTGTGCTGTGATTCATGGGGTCGCAAAGAGTCAGACATGACTGAGCTACTGAACTGAACTGAACTGAAGTGCTTATGTAAATGCACAAATATATTCTTGGACTTAAAAACCTTAAACACTCAGAGATGGCTAAAATTCTACTTTACTTTCCCCAGAGATACCACTGTTAGTGGTAAGCTTCCAGATCCTTTTCTATGTGTTTACACAAACGTGTGTGTTGCCATGGGAACGTGGAGTGTTGTCTGGTGTTTTATTTCAGTATTAATGATAGCTCTCTGTACTTCCCCGCCTCTGCATCTGAACACTCCATGCTTTCCTGAATCACTGGGACGTGCCATGTCCTTCACAGGAGGCCCCTCCTGGGGCTCCACCTTACTACCTCGTGACAGTCGAGCTCTGCCCAGCCCTGGTCCTCTCACACCACGCCTCCAGCCTGGAAGCTCTCTATAGCTGCTCCCCAGTTTCATGACAGGGTTTCTTTCTTTTTTAAACTGGGGTAGAATATACATAGGACAGATTTATTATTTGAACCGTTTTGAAGTGAGCAGTGCAGTGGCTCTAAGTGCGCTCACATTGTTGTGCAGCCATCACCACCATCCATCTCCAGGACTTTTCCATCTTCTCAAACTGAAACTCTACCAATCAAGCAACTTCCTGGCCCCCCACCCCTGCAACCACCATGCTACTTCCTGTTCTATGAATTTGATGACCCTAGGTACCTCATATAATTGGAATTATATAGTATTTGTCTTTTTGTGTTTGACTTCATTCACTTAACATAATGTCCTTAAGGTTCATCCGTCTTGTAGCATATGCCAGAATTTTGATTCCTTTTAAAGGCTTAATTGTACGTATATACCACATTTTACTTATCCCACCCATCAACTGATGCACGCTTGTGTTGTTTCCTCTTTTTGGCTGTCCTGAATAATGCTGCTATAAATACGGGTGTTCAGATATCTGTTTGAGTCTGCTTTCAATTCTTGTGGATATTTGCCCAAAAGTGGTGTCAAAGCTTTCTGAGCATATTTCGAGCTGTAGCTTCCTGTTTTACCAAGTTACCCACCCACCAAGGGTACTCCTCTTTGATTTCTAGGATAGCTATGGTGTTAAACACATGTTTTTCCATTTCTAAAGATTTTGGGTAAGAGAGAGATTGTTCTCAAACTCCTACATTTCAAGACTCATTTCAGAAGTCCTCAGTCCTGCTACCTCTTCCCTGATCCATGCTTAATGCACTGAGTTTCCTTCTCCTTTGTGCTGCTTTAGCACTGTGTTCTCCTGCAGAGCAGCACTGTCCCTCTCTGTAGCTTTACCTTCCACACAAGACTGTGAACTTATTGAGGGGGAGAACTGTCTCTTTTTAATCTTTAATCTGCTATATTGTATATAGCTGTCAGTGTCTGTTTTTAATTTTTTTTAGATAAAATATTTGGGGACTTTCCTGGTGGTCCAGCGGCTAAGACTTAATGCTCCCAATGCAGGTTCAGTCTCTGGTCGGAAAATTAGATCCCACATGCTAAAGATCCTCATTCGGCAATGAAGACCTGGAGCAGCCAAACAAATAAATAATATTAAAAATATCTTTAATAATTATACACAGTTAAAAATTCAAATAGCAAATAAAAGGTTTATAAGCCTTAACCCACCCCTCCCCATCTTGATACTGATCTCCAGAAGGAAACAATTCTGCTTCAATTTTTAGTTCTCTAAATGTTAATTTGGCCTGTGCTGCTACACCATCTCTCCTGTGGAGTATTGTCTCTCAGGTTCTGCACTGGTAGTATCTAATCCATCTGTATGATAATTTGGTTCTTCTCTACAGCCACTCATCTTTCCTGCCCCCATTGACTGCAATTCCTCACCCTCCCTGTCTCCATGCCCACTGCCATGGGGCTCTGCTGATCTTCCCATCTCTACGCTTCGCCTTTGACTTTGGGCTCAGTCACGTGACATCCTTTTGCTGATGGGCTGTTCGCAGACATGAGGCAATCAGGGCTTAGAGAGGTGCTCATGCAGTAGGGTCTGCCCTCGTGCTGATGTGCTTGGCTAGTCTACTGATCTGAGAAGAATACCAGATGTGAGGCACAGTTCTCCCAGTTGACCTGTAGACCCACAGAGGGAAGCAAAGCCATCCAGCCAGACCCAGTTCAGATATGCTCAACTCTGGTTCATCTGCAGATGAGTGAGTGATAATAAACGATGATCGCACTAAGCCGTGGAGTTTTGGGGTAGTTTGTTATGCAGCAGTAGCTAACAAATGCGTACTTCTACCTATCCTAGTATCTGTCTTCCCTGCCCTCTCCAGTTATACCATCATTTCCCTCCATCTATTGTTACCATTTCAACCTTTGCATCCCATTAATTGCTAATGGTAAAGTGGAGCAGGACCTATGGTCCTTACCCCTCCATATCCTCAGTCTGCCTTTTGCCTGTGGAAGAACTTTAGCCAAAGAATACATTAGCCAGAGAATAAATTTAATCAGAGAAGTGGGAAAATTCAGAAGCAAAGGAAAACAGTCAAAGGAGACCTAATAACAATAATTTAGCCATTAAGCAAAGTCAAGGATCTTTAGTTCCTTCTCAAAACAACAGATAATATTCTGAGCCACATCCTGTGAGCTGTCCTGTAGATAGGGGAAGCCCCACCACATGGAAGACGTTAACTACATGATGAGCAGACTGTAGCCATGACATAAGCTGCCACAATTCCGAGAACTGGCCTCAAGGAAATGGGCACAAACTGGCCCTGGAAGTGCAGACTAACTGCACTTAATCAAGATGACACTGGTCTCACCACTGATGACCAATTTCAAGATGGCTGTCAGAGCTGACTGTGCTGTTTCTGCACATAGGCCCTGCCAGCCTATAAAAGCTCTTGCTGCCTTATTGTCATTGAGGGGGAGTCAGCCTTTGGATAGGAGTCTGCCCCCATCCCCCTGAGTTGCCAGCATCAAAAATAAAGCAAACTTCCTTTCCACTGACCTGGACTCTTTATTGGCTTTTGAGCAGTGAGCAGCCTGACTCTACTTTCAGTTACAATTCTATCACTTTTCTTCCCATTTTGTACAAGTTTATTCTCACTCCTCTTCCTTCTACCCCCACTCACCATTTCCTGAGTCCTGCTTTCCATCAACTCCACCTTAGCTTTAAACGTTGAGATTTGATTTCACTAACATTGTGTCTGTTATGGAAATTTTGGACCCTTGCTACTTTCTAAACCCATTATGTTCCTATGGAGGAAGATTGAGAAAAGATTATTTTAGAGCATACCCACAATTTACGATGAACCAGTTTGGTGTGTTTTTCTTCCTTACAACCAAATGAGCCCAGATTAATACATCCCCAGTTCCGTCAAAGCTCCTGGGGACAAAGACTCAAAGAGAAGGAGGAGCAGGGGGTGCAGAGAAGAGTTGAATGTCAGGATGAGATTTCTTTGCATTAGTTTTGTTGGGCTCTTAAGAAGAAGTCATAGAAAATAAAAGATTTCCTCTGTGACAACTCTTTCTTTTTATTGCCACACACACTTGTGGCAGTAGCAGATGGCTGCTGCTGCTGCTGCTAAGTCGCTTCAGTTGTGTCCGACTCTGTGTGACCCCATAGACGGCAGCCCACCAGGCTCCCCCGTCCCTGGAATTCTCCAGGCAAGAACACTGGAGTGGGTTGCCATTTCCTTCTCCAATGCATGAAAGTGGAAAGTGAAAGTGAAGTCGCTCAGTCGTGTCCGACTCTTTGCGACCCCATGGACTACAGCCCACCACGCTCCTCCATCCATGGGATTTTCCAGGCAAGAGTACTGGAGAGGGTTGCCACTGCCTTCTCCCAGCAGATGGCTAGGTCACATCAATTTAATATAACAGCCATACTTTACAAAGCTCTAGCTTAATTAATAAAGATAAATTAAACCAAGTTGGGCATTGTGCCCAGAAAATCACTATGACGTAGGATAGTAAGAAGAATATTACCTATTGATATATTTTGCTATTAATTTAACCAGACACAATGGGAAATTGGACATGAAAAATGCATAGATATGTGGTCTGCCATTGGGATTCTCTGTTGGTATGGATGATCTCCTTGGGTTGGTGGAATCTCTTAGGTCTTTCCTAACCCTCTACACCTGTGTGGATCAGAAAATGTAATGAGGGACTCCTCCCTTCCCTTTGTGGGGCAGTGGTGACTTTCATTTCCCCCTATTTTCCAGAGGAGAAGGAGATGACAGAGAATGAGGTGGTTGGGTGACATCACATCACTGACTCAATGGACATGAGTTTGAGTAAACTCCAGGAGTTGGTGATGGACAGGGAGGCCTGGTGTGCTGCAGTCCATGGGGTCATAAAGAGCCAGACATGACTGAGCGACTGAACTGAACTGAACTGATTCTCCGGAATCGTGAAAAGAACACGAGTCAGGGAGTAGAGAGTTTTAGATTTGAGCAGCCACTTTAGCATATCTTGGAAGTGTAAACTTGAGCAAGTTCCTTAACTTTCTTGACTTTAGGGTTTCTCCAGATAATGAAAACAAATTGTAAGTTTTGCTGTGAAGAGTAGATGAGATGACATTCAAAACACTTCACATGCCTGTATCACAGAGGATATATGACAGAAGGCAGTATTGTTCTTCTTACTCATCAGCTTGAGATACACATTTAGTTTATTAAAATTATTTTTGCCTGCACCGTGTCTTTGTTGCTTTCCCCAGGCTTTCTGTAGCTTCAGTGAACAGGCTTCTCATTGTGGTGGCTTCTCCGGTTGCAGAGCACGGGCTGTGGAGTGTGCGGGCTTCAGTAGTTGTGGCACTCTGGCTACGTTGCCTTGTGGCTTGTGGAATCTTCCTGGATCAGGGATCGAACCCATGTCCCATGCACTGGCAGGCTGATTCCCATGCACTGCGCCACCAGGGAAGTCTGGAGATAAATATTTATTTTGATATTTAACTTGGGTCATCCACTAACCTCCAGTGAGAATGTATTTTTTTCTTTTCCTACCAGCCTCTCTCCTCATCTCACTTGGGATATGGTGTGATTCCTGGGTAGGATCATCTTCAGCCAAGAAAACTGGAAAAACACGGTGTCCAGGATCTTTGTTGTTTTTGCTGGTTCTGCCACACAGTGTCACTGTTGAAACAGGCAATCTGGCCACTGTGTGCCATCCTGCTGGCCGATGCCCAGGGATCTTAGGGAATGAAGCAGATACCTCTAGGAAATACAGTGATCTGAGAGCAGCTGTTGTATGCTACTTCAGTCTCCTGGAGAGGTTGCTTCTATTTAAATATTTTTTATGATGGAAAAAAGCTGTAAGACCAGTGTACAGGAGGGACCCTCACACCTGTGCATCCTGCCCGTGATTGGGGCTTAGCCTTGTTGCCTAGCTTCATTCTCAAATCTTTGAGTAGACTCAACCAGAAGCTCCATGCTGGACGGCGTCTTTGCATGTGGAGTGCTTCCATCATGCTCAAGTAATTAGCATCTTCTCCCTGGCTGTACTGACTTGTAGATTCCTGCTACAGAGAGTCCCTTGTAGGAGAGCCAACAATGACAAAAATTGGAAAACCTTCCTTTCTTTGGACGGCTCTGCCCAGTGAGTTCCTTCCGTGCTTCCTAGGTGGCGCTAGTGGTAACGGACCCGACTGCCAATGCAGATATTTAGGAGACATAGGTTCGATCTCTGGGTCGAGAAGATCCCCTGAAGGAGGGCATGCAACCTGCTTCAGTATTCTTGCCTGGAGAATCCCATGGACAGAGGAGCCTGGCGGGCTATGACCCATGGGGTCGCAAAGAGTTGGACGTGACTGAAGAGACTTAGCACGGCGCAGATGACTTCCCCGGGCATGGCTGTTGCTGACGTGTGCAGTGGGCTGGGATGAGGAAGCAGACAGGGTTGAAGGAGTGCTGAATTAATATCAGTTGTTCACTGCTAGCTCTAAAGCCAGATCTCAGGTCTTAAATGTACTGAGGGTGCTCGTCATAGGAAGGATGTCCATGAAGAGATGCCCAAGACAAACAGATTAATCCAGAAAACAAATAAACTAAATGTATAACATGATCCTATTTTCCCTTGCATTTCTCTATTATCTGAATTTATTTTTATATAGTATATGCATGATGACTTTGCACATAGTAAAAAAACAATAAAGATTAGAAAATCACGCTAAACTTCTGGCATAGTGGTCAGGAATAGAGCCTTCAATTGAAGGAAAGATAGGGGGATAAGGTGGCATCTTTATAAGGACTGCTTTTGGAAACATTGGAAAAGTCATATTATCAAAATTATTTTTTTAAATGATGAAACACAAAGTAAAATCCATTGTTGTTGTTGTTTAAAAATTTAGTCACTAAGTTGTGTCCAACTCTTTGCAACCCCATGGACTACAGCATACCAGTCTTCCCTGTCCATCACTATCTCCTGCAGTTTGCTCAAACTCATGTGCATTGTGTCTATGATGCTATCCAACCATCTCATCCTCTGTCGTCCCTTTCTCCTCCTGCCTTCAATCTTTCCCAGCATCAGGGTCTTTTCCAATGAGTCAGATCTTTGCATCAGGTGCCCAAAGTATTGGCGCTTCAGCTTCAGCATCAGACCTTCTAATGAACTGTGAGCTAGGCTTTATTTCCATGAAATGATTGTAAAATGATGAAAATAATATCAATACGCATGCCCTAACACAGCAGAATCATACAAGAGCAGATGGTATTTCTGACTACTTGTGGCCAAGAAAATTTTCTGTGCCTTCTCTTCATGGAGGCTTCCGTTCTCTGTTCTCACTTTTGATTAAGTGGCAAGTGGTTATGTTCTCTCCAGTGGGTCGTGCCCGTATCTGAGTAGCATCCCTTATTTGGTTAGAGATTATGAATTGAGAAGATGAGGGAAACTGACATTTCATAGTACTACTGCATGTTCAGCACTGGACCAGTGACTTTACTGCTCTCATGACCCAAAGTCCTTGGATCCAAGAGGGGCTAAGAGCAAATTTAGAAGTTCTGACTGCCCCCCCCGTAGTTCAGTTCATATACTTTTTAAAATATTTTTTTTTGATGTGGGCCATTTAAAAAGTCTTTATTGAACTTGTTACAATACTGTTTCTGTTTTATGTTATGGTTTTTTGACTGCAAGGCATGCGGGATCTCAGCCTCCTGACCAGGGTTTGAAGCCACATCCCCTGCATTGGAAGGTGACATCCTAACCACTCGACCACCTAGGAAGTCCCCATATTTTTAAATAGACTTTATTTTTTAGAGCAGTTTTAGTTTGCAGCACAGCTGAGAGGAAGGTACAGAGGCTTGCCATAAACTTCTGTCCCCCATGGATGCATAGCTTCACTTTGATCAACGTCCCCCGTCAGAATGGTGCATTTGTTACAATTGATGAACCTACTTTGACATGTCACAATCACTCCAAGTCTGTAGTTTACATTAGGGCTCACTGTTGCTGTTGTATATCCGATGGGTTTGGACACCTGTATAATGACTGGATCTACCATTGTAGTATCACACAGACTAGTTTCACTGCCCTAAAAGTCCTCTGTGCTCTAACTTTCATCCCCCATAACCCCTGACAACCACTGATCTCTTTATTGTCTCCATAGCTGTCTTCTCCAGGATGTCACATAGCTGGAATCATGTCGTATGTATCCTTTACAGATAGGTTTCTTTCACTTAGTAAAGTACATTTAAGTTTCCTCCACAGTTTTCATGGCATGATAGCTTATTTCTTTTAGTACTGGATTATACTCCATTGTCTGGATGTACCACAGTTTATTTATCTAGTCACCTGCTGAAGCACATCTGGGTTGCTTCCAAGTTTTGGCAATTATGAATAAAAGCTGCTACTATAAACATCCATGTGCAGGTTTTTGTGTGGACATGTTTTTTAACTCCTTTGGATAAATACCAAGGAGTAGATGCTAGCTTTTGGCACTTTCTCCTGCTTCTATGAACTTGAAAACAACAAATATGTATACATGTTTTATTAAAAGGGCTTATTCAAATTGCCCACATATAAATTAAAGTCTCTTTTAGTTGCATATGTTTTCTGTATTAACTTGGATGATATTAGCTCCTGGGGTAGATTAAAACTGATTTTTTTCATCGGATTTACAATAAAATAAAAATTTACAATAAAAATATATTTCTTAGTTCCCAGTCCAAATTAGCTGGAACGCTTTCCATTTGGCTATTCAGGGTCCTGGTTCCTTCTATCACCACCAGGTGCCCAGAGTTCTTTCCATTCAGCTGATGGCCTGGGGGAGGGATTATGTGGAAGTCAAGTGTGTCTGAATCACCTTAACCTGCAGGAGACATCACTTCTGCACACATCTCCTTGGTAAGAACTGGTCCTGTCTAGGTACTGGGAAATGTAGTGTTTCCTGGGCAGCCATTTCCCGCTCAAACTCTGCACTCTAGAGGAAGATCACGCATCTTTCATGGTTACCCAATTATCTACCACAGGTATATGTGTGTGCATGCATGCGTGCTCAGTTGTGTCTGACTCTTTGTGATCCTGTGGACTGTAGCCACCAGTCTCCTCTGTCCATGGGATTCTCCAGGCAAGAATACTGGAGTAGGTTGCCATTTCCTCCTCCAGGGAATCTTTCCGACCCAGGGATCAAACCCAAGTCTCTTGCATCTTCTGCATTGGCAGGTGGTTCTTTACCACTGTGACACCTGGGAAGCCCACTCACAATTCAAATATATGATTTTGGATTCTGGAAAAATGCAATGTTTAATTTCATCAGTCACTTTCCAACTAGCAATGAATGGCAAAAAAAAGAGGTTATTTGGAGTTAAGGAGAAGTTTGGGGCAGGGGGTAGGGAGGGCTTCCCAGCTGGTGCCAGTGGTAAATAATCTGTCTGCCAATTCAGGAGATGCAAGATGTGGGTTTGATCCCTGGCATGGGAAGATACCCTGGAGGAGGAAATGGCAAACCACTCCAATATTCTTGCCTGAAAAACTCCACAGAGGAGCCTGGTGGGCTACAGTCCATGGGGTCACAAGAAGTTGGACACGACTGAGCATGCATGTGTAATGAGACGGTATAGAGATTCAGATCCGTCATACTGGAGCTTCCTGCTTGAACTTACTCAAGCCATTGATTGACAGATGTAACATCCCCTGAGCAGAGTGGTCAGAGAGTAGAAGGGTATCTGCTTGTCAGCAAATTCTTTAGATGGGTAAAAAGCTTCCATGGATTACAAAGACTGTCAATGTCATGTGTATTTCCAAGTGTTAGTCACTCAGTTGTGTCTGACTTTTTGCGACCCTGTGAACTATAGCCCACCAAGGCTCCTCTGTCCGTGGAATTTTCCAGGCAAGAATACTGGAGTGGGTAGCCATTCCCACCTCCAGAGGGATCTTCCCAACCCAGGGATCGAACCCAGGTCTCCTGCATTGCAGGCAGATTCTTTGCTGTCTGAGTATTTCCAAAATTATTAGTAAAACTAAACACCGCTTTGTGTAAGAAGTAGCTATACCTCTAAAACACTGCTGTTGGCATTTCTAATGGGTTCAGCTATTTGGAGAACAAAATAGTATCATATCTTAAAGTTGAAAACATGGACATCTTATGACCCGGCAATTCCATCAGTGCTATCGATAAGGATTTATTTTCCAGTCAACAATCCCAGATAACGCAACAGTGAAAACAACTGCATGTAAAAATAACTCCTAGTGGCTTTATTTTTTGACAAGATGACATCTGAAGAGCAGGAAAAAATTGACCAAGTTCTTATGAGAGAGAAATCGATTATTTTGGAATGCCACTGTCAGCAGGGGAAAATGCACTTTGGCAGCAAGTTTCTAAATGATGGAGATCGTCATGCTGTTTGTCTCACAGACTTCTCAGGGCAAGACTGAGAATTAGAATTTGACTAGGTAAAAAATATCTGTGCAGAGAAGAATCAATGAATTACATCAGGTAGTTCATATGAGTAGATGGGCAAATATATGAGATGGAATCATAAATTTTACAGTAACATTTTAACTCATTAAAAAAAATTAACAGAAGTATTGATTCAGGGAGAAGGGAAATGTTACAGGATTTCTCAGTTGTAGAAGTGGAGATTTAGAGATAATAATTTGCTTTGCAGACTGATTATTCAAGTAACATGATTGGAGCATGATCATGATCACCCTAGTGATATACGTAGTAAATTTTCTTTTGCATGGTCACTTAATTGAGGACCTCAGCTCTTCAGAAGTGTGTGCTAGAAATATAAAATGTACATAATTGGGGAGAGACATGGATGGACCTAGAGACTGTCACACAGAGTGAAGAAAGTTAGAAAGAGAAAAATAAATATCATATATTTAATGCATATATGTGAAATCTAGAATGACGGTACAAGTGAACCTGTTTGTAAAACAGCTAGAGAGCCACAGATGTAGAGAACAAATAAGTATGGACACCAAGGAGGGAAAAGATGAAGAGGGATGAATTGGGAGAATGGGATTGTCATATGTATATATATACTACCATGTATAAAATAGATAACTAATGAGAACCTGCTGTATAGCACAGTGAACTCTACTCAATGTTCTGTGGTGACCTAAATGGGGAGGAAATCCAAAGAAGAGGGATAAATGTATACTTGCAGCTGATTCACTTTGCTGTACAGCAGAAACTAACACAATATTGTAAAGTAACTAGAGTCCATAAAAATTAATTAAAAAATAAAATGTATATAAAATAGAATAGATCTCAGAGCAGAAAACCATGTCACAGACTTCATGGGCTTAAAGTTCATACATTGTACTCAGAGTAGTTTCCTCACAATACTGCTTGAATTTTTCTAATTTAACTTTGTGTTTGTGTCTGAAAGATCTGACTGGCTGTTTCCTCCTTTGAATAGCATTGTTTAAGAGGAACACATTAGAGGTGTAGGGATGTGTGTGTGTGTGTGTGTGTGTGTGTGTACACATCTAAAACATGGTTCTTAACGGGGTAATTTTGCTTCTCCTTCTACCAGGCAAAGTGAAGTATAGTGGATTTACAATATGAAGTTAGTTCAGGTTTGCGTGCATGCTAAGTTGCTTCCATCGTGTCCAACTCTGTGTGACACTATGGACTGCAGCCCACCAGACTCCTCTGTCCATGGGATTCTCCAGGCAAGAATGCTGGAGTGGGTTGCCATTTCCTCCTCCAGTAGTCCAAGTGTACAGCATAGTAATTCAGTTATTTTTTTCACATTATATTCCATTATAGGTTATTACAAGTTATTAACCATGATTCTCTGTGCTGTACTGTAAATCCTGGTTGCTCCTCAGTTTTATGTATAGTAGTTTGTACCTGTTAATACCATACTCCTAATTTATCCTGCTCGCTTCCTTTCCCTTTTTGTAACCAAAAGTTTGTTTTTTATGTCTGTGAATCTGTTTCTATTTTGTATATAGGTTCATTTGTATTATCTTTTAACTTAAAAAATGTTTTCTCTGCCTACCAGAACAAGGAATTTCTGTTTTATGTTTTATACAACAGTATAGTTCAATTTGCCTGTTACTCCAGGTGTTTCTTGACTTCCTAGTTTTGCATTCCAGTCCCCTATAATGAAAAGGACATCTTTTTTGGGTGTTAGTTCTAAAAGGTCTTGTAGGTCTTCATAGTTACTCCAGATGTTTCTTGACTTCCTACTTTTGCATTCCAGTCCCCTATAATGAAAAGGACATCTTTTTTGGGTGTTAGTTCTAAAAGGTCTTGTAGGTCTTCATAGAACCGATTAACTTCGGCTTCTTCAGCATTACTGGTTGGGGCATAGGCCTGGATGGAATGAAGCAGGGCAAAGGCTAATAGAGTTTTGTCAAGAGAACACACTGGTCGTAGCAAACACCCTCTTCCAACAACACAAGAGAAGACTCTACACATGGACATCACCAGATGGTCAACACTGAAATCAGATTGATTATATTCTTTGCAGCCAAAGATGGATAAGCTGTATACAGTTAGCGAAAACAAGACCAGGAGCTGACTGTGGCTCATATCATGAACTCCTTATTGCCAAATTCAGACTTAAATTGAAGAAAGTAGGGAAAACCACTAGACCATTCAGATATGACCTCAATCAAATCCCTTATGATTATACAGTGGAAGTGAGAAATAGATTTAAGGGACTAGATCTGATTGATAGAGTGCCTGATGAACTCTGGACGGAGGTTCGTGACATTGTAAAGGAGACAGGGACCAAGACCATCCCCATGGAAAAGAAATACAAAAGAGCAAAATGGCTGTCTGAGGAGGCCTTACAAATAGCTGTGAAAAGAAGAGAGGCGAAAAGCAAAGGAGAAAAGGAAAGATATAAGCATCTGAATGCAGAGTTCCAAAGAATAGCAAGGAGAGATAAGAAAGCCTTCCTCAGCGATCAATGCAAAGAAATAGAGGAAAACAACAGAATAGGAAAAACAAGAGATCTCTTCAAGAAAATTAGAGATTCCAAGGGAACATTTCATGCAAAGATGGGCTCGATAAAGGACAGAAATGGTATGGACCTAACAGAAGCAGAAGATATTAAGAAGAGGTGGCAGGAATACACAGAAGAACTATACAAAAAAGATCTTCATGACCAAGATAGTCATGATAACATGATCACTGACCTAGAGCCAGACATCTTGGAATGTGAAGTCAAGTGGGCCTTAGAAAGCATCACTACGAACAAAGCTAGTGGAGGTGATGGAATTCCAGTTGAGCTATTTCAAATCTTGAAAGATGATGCTGTGAAAGTGCTGCACTCAATATGCCAGCAGATTTGGAAAACTCAGCAGTGGCCACAGGACTGGAAGAGGTCAGTCTTCATTCCAATCCCAAAGAAAGGCAATGCCAAAGAATGCTCAAACTACCGCACAATTGCACTCATCTCACACGCTAGTAAAGTCATGCTCAAAATTCTCCAAGCCAGGCTTCAGCAGTATGTAAACCGTGAACTCCCAGATGTTCAAGCAGGTTTTAGAAAAGGCAGAGGCACCAGAGATCAAATCGCCAACATCCGATGGATCATGGAGAAAGCAAGAGAGTTCCAGAAAAACATCTATTTCTGCTTCATTGACTATGCCAAAGCCTTTGACTGTGTGGATCACAATAAACTATGGAACATTCTGAAAGAGATGGGAATCCCAGACCACCTGACCTGCCTCTTGAGAAACCTGTATGCAGGTCAGGAAGCAACAGTTAGAACTGGACATGGAACAACAGACTGGTTCCAAATAGGAAGAGGTGTACGTCAAGGTTGTATATTGTCACCTTGCTTATTTAACTTATATGCAGAGTACCTCATGAGGAACGCTGGGCTGGAAGAAGCACAAGCTGGAATCAAGATTGCTGGGAGAAATATCAATAACCTCAGATATGCAGATGACACTACCCTTATGGCAGAAAGTGAAGAGGAACTAAAAAGCCTCTTGATGAAAGTGAAAGAGGAGAGTGAAAAGGTTGGCTTGAAGCTCAACATTCAGAAAACAAAGATCATGGCATCTGGTCCCATCACTTCATGGGAAATAGATGGAAAAACAGTGGAAACAGTGTCAGACTTTATTTTTCTGGGCTCCAAAATCACTGCAGATGCTGATTGCAGCCATGAAATTAAAAGACGCTTGCTCCTTGGAAGGAAAGTTATGACCAACCTGGATGGTATGTTGAAAAGCAGAGACATTACTTTGCCAACCAAGGTCCGTCTAGTCAAGGCAATGGTTTTTCCCGTGGTCATGTATGGATGTGAGAGTTGGACTGTGAAGAAGGCTGATCGCCGAAGAATCGATGCTTTTGAACTGTGGTATTGGAGAAGACTCTTGAGAGTCCCTTATACTGCAAGGAGATCCAACCAGTCCATTCTAAGGGAGATCAATCCTGGATGTTCGTTGGAGGGACTGATGCTAAAGCTGAAACTGCAATACTTTGGCCACCTCATGCGACGAGTTGACTCACTGGAAAAGACTCTGATGCTGGGAAAGGTTGGGGGCGGGAGGAGAAGGGGATGACGGAGAATGAGATGGCTGGATGGCATCACCGACTCTGTGGACATGAGTTTGAGTGTACTCTGGGAGTTGGTGATGGACAGGGAGGCCTGGCGTGCTGTGATTCATGGGGTCGCGGAGAGTCGGACACGACTGAGCGACTGAACTGAACTGAACTGAGGTCTTCATAGAACCGTTCAACTTCGGCTTCTTCAGCGTTACTGGTTTGGGCACAGGCCTGGATTACTGTAATATTGAATGGTTTGCCTTGGAAATGAACAGAAATCCTTCTGTCGTTTTTAAGATTGCATCCAAGTACTGCATTTCGGACTCTTTTGTTGACCATGATGGCTACTCCATTTCTTCTAAGGGATTCCTGCCCACAGTAGTATATATATTAGTCATCTGAGTTAAATTCACCCATTCTAGTCCATTAGGGCAAAGGCTAATAGAGTTTTGTCAAGAGAATGCACTGGTCATAGCAAACACCCTCTTCCAACAACACAAGAGAAGACTCTACACATCGACATCACCAGATGGTCAACACCGAAATCAGATTGATTATATTCTTTGCAGCCAAAGATGGAGAAGCTGTATACAGTTAGCAAAAACAAGACCAGGAGCTGATTGTGGCTCATATCATGAACTCCTTATTGCCAAATTCAGACTTAAATTGAAGAAAGTAGGGAAAACCACTAGACCATTCAGATATGAGCTAAATCAAATCCCTTATGATTATACAGTGGAAGTGAGAAATAGATTTAAGGGACTAGATCTGATTGATAGAGTGCCTGATGAACTCTGGACGGAGGTTCGTGACATTGTAAAGGAGACAGGGACCAAGACCATCCCCATGGAAAAGAAATGCAAAAAAGCAAAATGGCTGTCTGAGGAGGCCTTACAAATAGCTGTGAAAAGAAGAGAAGTGAAAAGCAAAGGAGAAAAGGAAAGATATAAGCATCTGAATGCAGAGTTCCAAAGAATAGCAAGGAGAGATAAGAAAGCCTTCCTCAGCGATCAATGCAAAGAAATAGAGGAAAACAACAGAATAGGAAAAACAAGAGATCTCTTCAAGAAAATTAGAGATATCAAGGGAACATTTCATGCAAAGATGGGCTCGATAAAGGACAGAAATGGTATGGACCTAACAGAAGCAGAAGATATTAAGAAGAGGTGGCAAGAATACACAGAAGAACTGTACGAAAAAGATCTTCACGACCAAGATAGTCATGATAACATGATCACTGACCTAGAGCCAGACATCTTGGAATGTGGAGTCAAGTGGGCCTTAGAGAGCATCACTACGAACAAAGCTAGTGGAGGTGATGGAATTCCAGTTGAGCTATTTCAAATCTTGAAAGATGATGCTGTGAAAGTGCTGCACTCAATATGCCAGCAAATCTGGAAAACTCAGCAGTGGCCACAGGACTGGAAAAGGTTGGTCTTCATTCCAATCCCAAAGAAAGGCAATGCCAAAGAATGCTCAAACTACCGCACAATTGCACTCATCTCACACGCTAGTAAATTCATGCTCAAAATTCTCCAAGCCAGGCTTCAGCAATATGTGAACCGTGAACTCCCAGATGTTCAAGCAGGTTTTAGAAAAGGCAGAGGCACCAGAGATCAAATTGCCAACATCCACTGGATCATGGAGAAAGCAGGAGAGTTCCAGAAGAGCATCTATTTCTGCTTCATTGACTATGCCAAAGCCTTTGACTGTGTGGATCACAATAAACTGTGGAACATTCTGAAAGAGATGGGAATCCCAGACCACCTGACCTGCCTCTTGAGAAACCTGAATGCAGGTCAGGAAGCAACAGTCAGAACTGGACATGGAACAACAGACTGCTTCCAAATAGGAAGAATGTGTCAAGGCTGTATATTGTCACCTTGCTTATTTAACTTATATGCAGAGTACATCATGAGGAACGCTGGGCTGGAAGAAGCACAAGCTGGAATCAAGATTGCTGGGAGAAATATCAATAACCTCAGATATGCAGATGACACTACCCTTATGGCAGAAAGTGAAGAGGAACTCAAAAGCCTCTTGATGAAAGTGAAAGAGGAGAGTGAAAAGGTTGGCTTGAAGCTCAACATTCAGAAAACAAAGATCATGGCATCTGGTCCCATCACTTCATGGGAAATAGATGGAAAAACAGTGGAAACAGTGTCAGACTTTATTTTTTGGGCTCCAAAATCACTGCAGATGCTGATTGCAGCCATGAAATCAAAAGACGCTTACTCCTTGGAAGGAAAGTTATGACCAACCTAGATAGTATATTAAAAAGCAGAGACATTACTTTGCCAACCAAGGTCCGTCTAGTCAAGGCTATGGTTTTTCCTGTGGTCATGTATGGATGTGAGAGTTGGACTGTGAAGAAAGCTGATCGCTGAAGAATTGATGCTTTTGAACTGTGGTATTGGAGAAGACTCTTGAGAGTCCCTTGTACCGCAAGAGATCCAACCAGTCCATTCTAAGAGAGATCGATCCTGGAAGGACTGATGCTAAAGCTGAAACTGCAATACTTTGGCCACCTCATGCGACGAGTTGACTCACTGGAAAAGACTCTGATGCTGGGAAAGGTTGGTGGTGGGAGGAGAAGGGGACGACGGAGAATGAGATGGCTGGATGGCATCACCGACTCTGTGGACATGAGTTTGAGTGAACTCCAGGAGTTGGTGATGGACCGGGAGGCCTGGCGTGCTGTGATTCATGGGGTCGCGGAGAGTTGGACATGACTGAGTGACTGAACTGAACTGATAGTTCAATTTAACTTTAAAATTTATATATAGTCTCTAAACCAAATACATATTATAGGACAAAAATTATTTATTAGAAAAAATATTTGTTGGCTTATCTTGTTCTCTAATATAATTAAAGTTAATTAAACATGGTTGGGTATAAGTGAAAAATAGTTTTGTAATATTATTAAATATTTTGTTAATAAACTTAATAATACAATGTTTGAAAATACACTGATCTAATACGAAATATTTTTACTCAAAATAACTTCTTTATTATACATCATACAAAATTATAAAATTATTTGAAAAAATCCTAAGAGAACTTTTAAGAAATGTATTTTTGTGAAAAGGCTTAGTATATTAAAACAAAAATTTAGCAAACTTATCTAAACAATTTTTAAGGTCTTTCCAGTTTTGAGTGTCTATAATCTATGTTTATTCCATTTATCAGTTTATTATACAAGTAAATTAAGTTACTTATTCTTTCAATATTTGTCGACTCTCTAACATTGTAGTATTATTATTTGCACAACAATGGATCCCTTATTTGGTAATGATAATGTATACTCTTTATGGATACATTTTAATTTTTATCTATTTAATTCCAGTTAGACTATAAGTCTTTCAAGAAAAAACTGTATATGAGAATTCTTCACTTTCTTTGGGGAATTAGTTAAAAGGAATATATCAATCCTGCTGCTTTGAAATGTCTTGTTGCAAAAACTCTAAAATTGTATTACTCTTTAGATTCCACATATGAGTGATATCATATAGTCTTTGTCTTTCTCTGTCTGATTTACCTCAGTAAGAATACTATTCTCCAGGTCCATCCATATTGCTGAAAATGACAGTTATATTCTGTTTTATGGCTGAGTAATATTCCATTGTATATATATATACATTGCAACTTCTTAAGTTAATCATGTGTTGATGCCAAGACATGGGAACAACCCAAGTGCCCAGTTTTTGATTGGATTGCTTTTGTTTTTTGATATTGAATTGTATGAGCTATTTGTGTATTTTGGAGAGATTTTTGATTGTCCTGACTGGGAAGAAAAGGAGAATTGTTATTGGCATTCGAAGACAGAGGCCAGGGATGTTGATAAAAATACTAAAGTACACAAGACAGCCCCTACCCAACTGAAGAATTATCAGGCACAAAATATCAGTAGTTCTTCTCTAGAAGCAGCAGAAGAACATCAGAAGGATACGTGTGGCTGCTTACAACCTAACAGCAAGGTAGGAGGCAGAAAATGATACAGACAGACACATGAGTTTCAAAAAATTAAATATGCAAAAGCATGTCAGGGTGACATGGCTTAGCATGGAGGCAAAGAACTCAATGCATGCCAATAAACTTCTGAGGCTGTCTCTGTATCAGTGCGCTGAGTGGCAATAGCTGTTCAAATGATGTTAATGTATTCAGTTTGATAAAATATGTGGGTGATCTTTATTACCTGCGGTTAAGCCATGGTTTTTCCTGTGGTCATGTATGGATGTGAGAGTTGGACTGTGAAGAAAGCTGATCGCCGAAGAACTGATGCTTTTGAACTGTGGTGTTGGAGAAGACTCTTGGGAGTCCCTTGGACTGCAAGGAGATCCAACCAGTCCATTCTAAAGGAGATCAGTCCTGGGTGTTCATTGGAAGGACTGATGTTAAAGCTGAAACTGCAATACTTTGGCCACCTCATGCGACGAGTTGACTCACTGGAAAAGACTCTGATGCTGGGAAAGGTTGGGGGCGGGAGGAGAAGAGATGGCTGGATGGCATCACCGACTCTGTGGACATGAGTTTGAGTGTACTCCGGGAGTTGGTGATGGACAGGGAGGCCTGGCGTTCTGTGATTCATGGGGTCGCGGAGAGTCGGACACAACTGAGTGACTGAACTGAACTGGACTGAACTGAAGCCAGAATGCAGATGGCAGAGACTGACATCAGTGATAAACAAATACTTCTGAACAAGGCCTGGAGCTAAGGGATTGTTACCCAGTGTACTGGAGACAGAATTTATGTGAGAAAGGACATGCATTCAAACATCTTAGCCCGCCAGTGTGTGACCTTGGACAAATTTTAAATCTTCTGACTCTCTGCAGGGGATTATCAGATCTACCATGCTGAGTGCTATGAAGATTAAATAAAAATATTTGTGTAAAGATCCTGAGGCATAGAAAGCACTTAATACATAAGAATTTTTACTATAGAAATGACAAAGAAATCATTCATTCATAATGTTAATAATAAGTAAATACTACCTAGACATATTAGAAAGCAGACACATCACTTTGCTAATGAAGATCTGTATAATCAAAGCTATGGTTTTTCCAGTAGTCATGTACGGATGTGAGAGTTGGATCATAAAGAAAGCTGAGCATTGAAGAACAGATGCTTTTGAACTGTGGTACTAGAGAAGACTCTTGAGAGTCCCTTGGACTTCAGGGAGATTAAATCAGTCAATCCTAAAGGAAATCAACCCTGAATATTCATTGGAAGGACTGATGCTGAAGCTGAAACTCCAATACTTTGGCCACCTAATGCGAAGAACTGACTCCTTGGAAAAGACCCTGATGCTGGGAAAGATTAAGGGCAGGAGGAGAAGGGGGTGACAGAGGAGAGATGGTTGGTTGGCATCACGAACTCAATGGACATGAATTTGAGCAAACTCGGGGAGATAGTAGAGGACAGAGGAGGCTGGTGTGCTGTAGTCCATTGGGTCACAGAGACTTGGACACAACATAGCAATTGGACAGCAGCAAAATCTATATTTATGATGTATTTATATAATAACAATACATGAGGAACAATTTTTATAGATAATCTGATGTCTTGAGGTCTACCATTTCAGTATCTTGGCGTTTGGCAAGTAAAAGGTGATCAGCACAATGCTGGCGACCTGAACTCTATGACCAGCCATTCCTAGACAGCAGAGATAGTGAAGGACAGGGAAGCTGCAGTCCGTGGGGTCGCAAAGAGTCAGACACGACTGAGCGACTAAACAACAACAGCCATCTCGGTGTTGGAGGGAGACTCAGTCTTGTCTATTCTGGCTCCCACCTGCTGGGAAAGCAAGAAATCCTGCAGCATCTGCACGTGGAATTAAACCACTTCCATCAGAAAGAACCCACATCAGAGAGACAGTCACATACCCAAGGCATGGTTAAGGGCATCAGTGACCATCTCTCTCTCCTTTAACTCCTGGACCTCTTATAGCTTCATCTTCAGACAGAACTAGGTTAGTATCCCAGCTTCAGGGTTTACTACCTTTGGGGCCTTGTTACCTTGGTGAAAAAACTGTAGAGAAGCAAGTTACTTTATCTCTTTAAGCCTCAATTTCTTCACTTGTAAAATGGGATAGTAATAATTCCTATTTTTCAGGGTTATTGTGTAACAAACACTATTAAATAAAAATTAAATACATGCATTCAATACATATAAAATATTACAGATAAAATCATGTCCACGAAACATTTAGCTCAAGGTTTGCATATAATAAGAATTCTATGAATGTTGAATGTTCTGCTCTTTTCATTATTACCAACCTTGGGATAGCTTTGGACGAAGATCTTATTGGATATTACCCTGATGATCTGGGTCCTAAGTTGGCACTGCTCTCAAGGGGTAATTCTTCTATTGGACTTCCAATAGTTAGCTTTTAAAATTTGCAAAAAAAAAAAAAAAAATTCAACTTTGAAATTCCTTTTCAATAAGGAATAGCAACTTTTTCCTTTTTAAAAAAGTTCAAACATTATAATTAGTCAGAATTACTGTATTAAAGACACTGATAATTCAAGACATTATCAATAAATAGAAATTACAAACTTGTTGAAATTACAAACTCATTTTAGTTGAGATTACAAACTCTTGTTGAAATTACAAACACATTTTATATCCTTTTTATACTTTCACATTGGTGAAAGGAACATGTCTTGGTTTATCCTGAGTTATTTCAAGTATTTTGAGTTACTGTTTTTTATTTTATTGTCTGTTTATTCTAAAATAAACAGGTAGGTCCTCACCTGCTTGAGCGGTGTCCCTTGTGGGAATGGTCTAGCCTTACTCCTGAGACATGACTTTTGAACAGTGTGTACTATGTAGAAGACTGGACTTGTCTCAATTGGGATAAACTTTCATTTTTTGCTGTCTGAGCACATAAAGGTGAGACAGTAGCAAAAGCAGAGTTGTAGGTAGCAATACTCTAAATATTGATTTGTTTTGGGGCTTAGACCTGGACCAGCTTCTCTATTAATGTCAACTTGTTAAGTGAGTTCATCCTGGCTGCTGGTTTTGAATACCATTAGCATGCTGCTTTGAATGCAGAGTTCCAAAGAATACCAAGGAGAGATAAGAAAGCCTTCCTCAGTGATCAATGCAAAGAAATAGAGGAAGACAACAGAATAGGAAAGACTAGAGATCTCTTCAAGAAAATTAGAGATAACAAGGGAACATTTTATGCAAAGATGGGCTCAATAAAGGACAGAAATGGTAGGGACCTAACAGAAGCAGAAGATATTAGGAAGAGGTGGCAAGAATACACAGAACTGCACAAAAAAGATCTTCACGACCCAGAAAATCATGATGGTGTGATTACTCACCTAGAGCTAGATATCCTGGAATGTGAAGTCAAGTGGGCCTTAGGAAGCATCACTATGAACAAAGTTAGTGGAGGTGATGGAATTCCAGTTGAGCTATTTCAAATCCTGAAAGATGATGCTGTGAAAATGCTGCACTCAGTATGCCAGCAAATTTGGAAAATTCAGCAGTGGCCACAGGACTGGAAAAGGGCAGTCTTCATTCCAATCCCAAAGAAAGGAAATGCCAAAGAATGCTCAAACTACCGCACAATTGCACTCATCTCACATGCTAGTAAAGTAATGCTTAAAATTCTCCAAACCAGGTTTGGAGAAACATGAACTTCCAGATGTTCAAGCTGGTTTTAGAAAAGGCAGAGGAACCAGAGATCAAATTGCCAACATCCTCTGGATCATCGAAAAAGCAAGAGAGTTCCAGAAAAACATCTATTTCTACTTTATTGACTATGCAAAAGCCTTTGACTGTGTGGATCACAATAAACTGTGGAACATTCTGAAAGAGATGGGCATACCAGACCACCTGACATGCCTCCTGAGAAATCTGTATGCAGGTCAGGAAGCAACAGTTAGAACTGGACATGGAACAACAGACTGGTTCCAAATAGGAAGAGGAGTACGTCAAGGTTGTATATTGTCACCCTGCTTATTTAACTTATATGCAGAGTACATCATGAGGAACACTGTGCTGGAAGAAGCACAAGCTGGAATCAAGATTGCTAGGAGAAATATCAATAACCTCAGATATGCAGATGACACAACCATTATGGTAGAAAGTGAAGAAAAACTAAAGAGCCTCTTGATGAAAGTGAAAGAGGAGAGTGAAAAATTTGCCTTAAAGCTCAACATTCAGAAAACTAAGATCACGGCATCCGGTCCCATCACTTCATGGGAAATAGATGGGGAAACAGTGGAAACAGGGCTGACTTTCTTTTCTGGGCTCCAAAATCACTGTGGATGCTGATTGCAGCCATGAAATTAAAAGATGCTTATTCCTTGGAAGGAAAGTATGACCAACCTAGACAGCATATTAAAAAACAGAGACGTTACTTTGCTAACAAAGGTCTGTCTAGTCAAGGCTATGGTTTTTCCCATGGTCATGTATGGATATGAGAGTTGGACTATAAAGAAAGCTGAGCGCTGAAGAATTGATGCTTTTGAACTGTGGTGTTGGAGAAGACTCTTGAGAGTCCCTTGGACTGCAAGGAGATCCAACCAGTCCATTCTAAAGGAGATCAGTCCTGGGTGTTCATTGGAAGGACTGATGCTAAAGCTGAAACTCCAATACTTTGGCCATCTCATGCGAAGAGTTGACTTATTGGAAAAGACCCTGATGCTGGGAAAGATTGAGGGAAGGAGGAGAAGGGGACGACAGAGGATAAGATGGTTGGATGGCATCACCGACTCAATGGACATGGGTTTGGGTGAACTCCGGGAGTTGTTGGACAGGGAGGCCTGGCGTGCTGCGGTTCATGGGGTTGCAAAGAGTCGGACATGACTGAGTGACTGAACTGAACTGAACTGAACTGAACTGAACTGAACTGAGCATGCTGATGACCGTCTTTATATCTACAGGCCAAATCTCATGCCTGAGGTCATTTTCACCCATTGAACTGCCTACTTGACATCTCCATGACTGTCTAATTGGAAATCTAAACTTCACACATGCAGAACCATACTCCTGATTCCAGACCATGACCTTCACCATGCCTATGCCTCTCTAGCTCAGTATCGGCCCCACTCCAGTAATGAATTGTCTGGTCTTTGTTTCCATTCCTGGGACTCTAAACCCTTGGAATCTTCCAGGTGATAAGACAGTCTTTGTTAATCATGGTGGGCCTCTTAGACCACACCTGTTTTTATGCTAATGAGATGTCTTAGGACAAGGGCTGGTCATGCCAGGATGACAGCTATGTGATTTGAGGGTTGGGGCCTTGAGCCATCTGATATCAGTCCAACCTCTGAAGATGGGGGAGCTGGAGAGTAAATTTAATTCTGTAGCCTAGGATTCAATCCATCATGCATATATAATGAAGCCCCCTTAAATACTCTGGGCACTAGGGCATGGGTGAGCTTCCTGATTTGTGATATACATTGATGTGCCAGGAGGGTGACACATCCCGAAAACATGGAAACTTCACCTTTGGGCTCCTCTCAGACCTCACCTAGTATGTCCCTTCATTTGGCTGGCCTTAATTTGTATCCTATATTATAAAATTGCAAGTAAAATGTTTTCCTGAGATCTATGAGTTGTTCTAGCAAATTGTTAAACCTGAAAGGAAATGGGACCCCAAATAGGCAGCCAGTTGGTTAGGTGACCTGAGAACCCTGGAGCTTGTGGAGGACCATGCTGTAAACCTGTGAGGTTTGAACTAACTCCAGGCAGTTAGCCCGAGCTCATCCACTTCTTCCCATCTCTACTGCCCCCTCCTCAGTCTCAGCCACCATCACTTAAACCTGAACAACCAGGATGGTCTTTTCATTGGCCCTCCTCCTTCTACCCTTGTCCCTACAGTCTGCTCTTTATTTTCCTCCATTCTGTAATCAGAGTGATCTTACAGAAATGGAAATCACTTAATGACATGATACTGAAAAATGCTCCTACAGTTTCCCCTCACACCTAGAATAAACTTAAAATTTCTTCCCAGGGTCTACAAGGTCCCACACAGACTTGCACTTGTGTGTTTATTTAACCTCAATTCCCATTATTCCCCAATGGCTCAGTGGTAAAGAATCTGCCAGCAATTTAGGAGATGCAAGAGATTTGGGTTCCATGCCGGGGTCAGGAAGATCCCCTGGAGCAGGGCATGACAACCCACTCCAGTGTTCTTGCCTTGAGAATCTAATGGCCAGAGGAGCCTGGTGGGCTACAGTCTATGGGGTCACACAGAGTCAGACACGACTCAGCATGCACACATGCCCTTTATTCACTGTGCATCAGGCACACTGGCTTCCTTTCTGATCCTTTACCACAGTGATACTCAATCTAATTGCACTTTAAAATCACCTGAAGCACTGAAAAAATACCAAGCATTAGAGTGAAGCCTGGGCATTGGTATTTTTAGAATGTTCTCTAGGGTCATCAAATGGGCAGCCAAGGTTGAAAGCCACACAAAGTTCTTCAACACAAAGAGCTCTTTTCTGCCTCCAGACTTAATCCTTGTCATCCTGTCCAACTGGAGTGCTTTTGAAATTGCCAGGTCTCACCTCAGCCATCATCTCCTCAGAGAGGAGGACTCAGACATTCTCCTAAGGTGGCCCTTAGTGCTTTCCTCTTTCTCATCCCTTTATCTACTTTATAATACTTACTTTAATTTGTAAGTATCTTGCTTATTTAGGTTTACTTATATCTACTTCTCTGGTAGAATGTAAGTACCACCAGGATGGAGTCTTCTTTGTTGCTGTATCTTCAACTTCTTAGCACAAAGGTTGGCATAGCTGCTCAGCAAATACATTTTAAGTGTTTCTTATACAAATAATTGAATAACTGAAAAAACTAGCTAAGGTTCCACATGGAAAAATAGTACTCAAAAATGCATAACAAATGGGATTTACTGTAGAGCACATGGAGCTCTGCTCAGTGTTATAGCTCATGAACTCTGAATGGGAGGTGAGTTTCGGGGAGAACAGATACATGTAAATGTATGGCTGAGTCCCTTTGTTGTTCACCTGAAATTATCACAACAGTGTTAATTGACTATACCACAATACAAAATAAAAAGTTTTTTTTAAAAAGAAAACTAGCACTTGATGAATTTAACGGCTCCTTTGTCCTTCTGTATGTAGTTTATCTGTATCTATATCTGCATCTCTATTTCTACATGTCTATAGACACAAACATATGAATATGTATATAAATACACAAGCACATATTATATGTGTACTATATATTTTTTCCTAGAAAAAAATGGTTCTTTTAAAAATATTTGTCCAACACAAATATTGTGTTGTAAAGTAAATGAAGTAAATGAGTCCCAAGAGCCCTAAATAGGAGAGGAGCATTATTTGACAGTCACACTGGAGACTGCTCAGGGTGAGGTCTTGGGCTCAAAGCCTTCCTGGAACATTCCCTTTGTTGGACCAATTTCTGGTCCTCTCTCAGGCCTCAGCTTTGGTGTCACTGCTTCACACCAAAGTGGAATGCCCTTCTGTGACAATCGCTGTGGAGGATTTGATGTGCCTGTTTGTGTGTCCCGTCTCTCAGGGGCTGTCCTGTCTCCATTCTGAGCACCTAGAACAGTGCCTGGCAAACAGCTGGAGCTCACACGGGCACTGGATGCACTTGAGCACAGGGTGGCAACAGGAGAGGTTTTAGAGACACTCAGCTGGGCTCAGACCCCAGCTACTTCCTCAATTGCTTCATCATCCTGGACAGAGTCACTTCATTTAGAAGATAGGGAGAACAGTATCTACCCTCAAGAGTTGTGGGGCCAAATGAAGACTATACTGGGAAATGATTTTTAGTAGCTATGTCCATTAAGTTTTAAATTAAATTTATTGACTTCCATGTGGTACATATTAATATATACAATGGAATATTATTCAGCCAAAAAGAAAGGAACAAAACTGGATCACTTGTAGAGATGTGGATGGACCTGGAGACTGTCATACAGAGTTAAGAAAGCCAGAAAGACAAAAACAAATATCTTATTAACGCATATATGCAGAATCAAGAAAAATGGTATAGACGATCTTATTTACAGAGCAGAAATAGAGACACAGACTTAGAGAACAAATGTATGGATACCAAGAGGAGAGGGTGGATGGGAGGAATTGGGAGACTGGAATTGACATATATACATTACTGATACTATATATAAAATAGATAACTAACAAGAACATGCTGTATAGCACAGAGAACCCTACTCAGTGCTATGTGGTGACCTAAATGGGAAGGAAATCCAAGAAAGAGGGGATATATGTATGGCTGATTCATTTTGCTGTACAGTAGACACCAACACAATATTGTAAAGCAACCATTCTCTAAAAAAAATAATTTAAGAATCTACTGGCTTCCCTACTATTTTCTCAAAGCAGAGACCTGATACCTGGCCAACCGCTTCAGACCACAGAGATTCATCAGGGAGCACGACTGTGCCCACTCTATACCTGCTCTTCCATGGTTCTTTCAGGCAAGAGCATTTCCCCAAGTTTCTTGACTAGTAAGCAGGGCTCTGAGCTGGTGCAGATTCCGTGAAGACCAAGCTCCCCTCTGGGTGGGTGGCTTTGTGGAGACCTGGAGGATGGGTTAGCATCTGTGACATGTAAACGGAAAATACGGGTCACATTTTCCCCCTAATCACTAAACTACAGCATGTGCAGGAAAGATGTGAGTCTGAATATTAAATGTGGGGAACTGACAGTGGCTTCTTTGATGGATAATTCTCAATCTGATCCTCAGGAACTTACTGATAAACCTCCTTGCTTGATTGATGAGGGTGTTGCCAAGGATTTCTTTTTTTAATCTTTGACATTTTTAGCTTGCCTACAATCCAGGAACTTCAGGCACAGGCAGTTCTATTCTTTTCTAGGAAAACGAACCTCTTTCCATGAAATAAATTTGTTTCTCTAGGCTCATTTTGATGTTGTCTCCCTCTCTCTTTCTGTGACGTAAGAAAGCTGCAATAAGGGAGGCCCTCTATCTGCAAATCTGAAACCATGGGGAATGTTGTGCTCAGGAAATTAAAAAGAAAAATTCATGCTAGGTGGGGCTACCTATCTGTGGAATAGACTATAAGATTGTCTGTGAACACAAGCTCTATCCAAGTGGAAAAACACGTCTACAGTTGGAGGGATCCATTTCAAGTCTTGGCTCTGTTATCTACTATAAGTGTAATCTTGGGAAAATTTCTTGAATTCTTTAAATCTTAGTTTCCTTATTTTTCAGTATATAGTTTACCAATGTATACAGCAAGGAATTTATTATAACAATTAGTTGAGGTATTATTGTATCTGAAGCCCCTTGGATAATGCTCCTACATCACAGGCAGTGAATATAAGGTTATTACCTCCATGGCCATCTTCATTATGAAGGATCTTAGGGTACAGTTTTAAGGAGGTGGGAAAACTGGATGTGACAACAACTTTGAAAATGACTTGTCGACATTTTTTGGAGTACTTATCTAAATGCTGTGCAATATGTATTAACTCAACAACTCTGAGGTAGGTTCTATTCTCACCTCTATCATATAGATCAGGAAAATGAGGCCCAGAAACAAGTCACACAGCTGAACAGTGGCCGAGACAGGATGCCAACTTAGGGAGTGTAGATCCAGAGCCTGTGTACCAAGCCCCTGACCAGGTTAGCTTCCTTCCAGGATATAAATCCAATTAACTGGTTTCATTACGTTAAGGAAGACCAATGAAGAGGCAGGAAAGAGTAAATTTTATTTATTTATTTGTTTACTTATGGCTGTGCAGAGTCTTTGCTGCTGTGTGGGTTTTTCTCTAGCTGTGGAGAGCGGGGACTACTCTCTAGTTGTGATGTGAGGGCCTCTGATTGTGGTGGCTTTTCTTGTTGTGGAGCAAAGACCCTAGGGCATGCTGGCGTTAGTAGTTGCGGTTTCTGGGCTCTGGAGCACAGGCTCATTAGTTGCAGTGCATGGGCTTAGTTGCCCTGCGGCACGTAGAATCTTCCTGGGTCAGGGATCAAACCTGTGTCTCCTGCATCGGGAGGTGGATTTTTTACCACTGAGCCAACAGCAAAGCCCCTATCTTTCTCCTCCTGACTTAACTTCACTTAATGTGATAATCTCTAATTCCTCTCATGTTGCCCTAGCATTCAGTTCAGTTCAGTTCAGTTCAGTCGCTCAGTCATGTCCAACTCCTTGTGACTCCATGAATCACAGCACACCAGGCCTCCCTGTCCATCACCAACTCCCGTAATTCACCCAAACTCATGTCCATCAAGTCGGTGATGCCATCCAGCCATCTCATTCTCTGTTGTCCCCTTTTCCTCCCGCCCCGAATCCTCCCAGCATCAGAATCTTTTCCAGGGAGTCAAGTCTTCGCATGAGGTGGCCAAAATATTGGAGTTTCAGCTTTAGCATCAGTCCTTCCAATGAACATCCAGGATTGATCTCCCTTAGAATGGACTGGTTGGATCTCCTTGCAGTCCAGGGGACTCTAAGAGTCTTTTCCAACACCATAGTTCAAAAGCATCAATTCTTCGGCAATCAGCTTTCTTCACAGTCCAACTCTCACATCCATACATGCCCACTGGAAAAACCATAGCCTTGACTAGACAGACCTTTGTTGGCAAAGTAATGTCTCTGCTTATCAACATGCTGTCTAGGTTGGTCATAACTTTCCTTCCAAGGAGTAAGCGTCTTTTAATTTCAAGGCTGCAATCAGCATCCACAGTGATTTTGGGGCCCCAAAAATAAAGTCTGACACTGTTTCCACTGATCTATTTCCCATGAAGTGATGGGACCAGATGCCATGATCTTTGTTTTCTGAATGTTGAGCTTCAAGCCAACTTTTTCACTGTCCTCTTTCACTTTCATCAAGAGGCTTTTTAGTTCCTCTTTACTTTCTGCCATAAGGGTGGTGAAGTGAAGTGAAGTGAAGTGAAGTCGCTCAGTCGTGTCCGACTCTTTGCGACCCCGTGGACTGTAGCCTACCAGGCTTCTCTGTCCATGGGATTCTCCAGACAAGAATACTGGAGTGGGTTACCATTTCCTTCTCCAGGGGATCTTCCTGACCCAGGGATCGAACCCAGGTCTCCCCCACTGGAGGCAGACGCTTTAACCTCTGAGCCACCAGGGAAGCCCTTAAGGGTGGTATCATCTGCATATCTGATGTTATTGATATTTCTCCCGCCAATCTTGATTCCAGCTTGTGCTTCTTCCAGCCCAGCGTAAAGATGATGCTGTGAAAGTGCTGCACTCAATATGCCAGCAAATTTGGAAAACTCAGCAGTGGCCACAGGACTGGAAAAGGTCAGTCTTCATTCCAATCCCAAAGAAAGGCAATGCCAAAGGATGCTCAAACTACAGCATAATTGCACTCATCTCACACGCTAGTAAAGTCATGCTCGAAATTCTCCAAGCCAGGCTTCAGCAATATGTGAACCGTGAACTCCCAGATGTTCAAGCAGGTTTTAGAAAAGGCAGAGGCACCAGAGATCAAATTGCCAACATCTGCTGGATCATGGAGAAAGCAAGAGAGTTCCAGAAAAACATCTATTTCTGCTTTATCGACTATGCCAAAGCCTTTGACTGTGTGGATCACAATAAACTGGAACATTCTGAAAGAGATGGGAATCCCAGACCACCTGACCTGCCTCTTGAGAAACCTGTGTGCAGGTCAGGAAGCAACAATCAGAACTGTACATGGAACAACAGACTGGTTCCAAATAGGAAGAGGAGTATGTCAAGGTTGTATATTGTCACCCTGCTTATTTAACTTATATGCCCTAGCATTACTTGCATTACAAATAGCATTACTTCCTCTGAGGCCCAAGGGCCCTAGAGCCCATGCTGCACAAGAGAAGCCACTACAATAAGAAGCCCGTGCCCGGCAACCGGAGACTTGTAGTCCCCACTCACCACAACTAGAGAAACAGCCCATGCAGCAACAAAGACTCAGCACAGCCAAAAATAAATAAATAAATATTTTAAAATTTAAAAAAGACAAATACTATATGATATCACTTACATTCTTGTTTAGTTCCTAAGTTGTGTCTGAATCTGTTGCAACCCACTGGACTAGTCTGCTAGGTTCCTCTGCCCATGGTATTTCCCAGGCAAGAATACCGGAACAGGTTGCCATTCCCTTCTCCAGGGGATCCTACTGACTCAGGGATTGAACTCATGTCTCCTGCACTGCAGGCAGTTGTTTTTTTTTTTTAAACCACTGGGCCACCAGAGAATTCCCTATCACTTATATATGGAATCTCAAATATGACACAAATGAACCTATCTATGAAGCAGAAACGGATTCACATAGAGAATGGGCATGATTTGCTAAGGGGGAAGGAGGTGGGAGAGTGATGGAGTGGGAGTTTGGGGTTAGCAGATGCAAACTATTACATATATTAATAGAACAGATATATAGCTCATGCTCAGTTTAGTCATAGCTGACTCTCTGGATCCTTTGGACTGTAGCCCAAAAGGCTCCTCTGTCCCTGGGACCTTTTGGGCAAGAACACTGGAGTTGATTGCCAAGTCCTCCGCTAGGGGATCTTCTCTACCCAGGGACTGAACTTGTATCTCCTGAATTGCAGGTGGATTCTTTACTGCTGAGCCATCAGGGAAGCCCCAATATAACTCAGGGAACCCATATTCAATACCCTACGATAAACCATAATGGAAAGGAATATGAAAAAGAATATACATAACTAAATCACTTTACTGCATAGCAGAAACTACTGCAACATTGTAAATAAACTACACTTCAAAAATTATTTTTATGTTTTTAATATCAAGTTTATTATTTATAATATAATATTATTTGTATTAATTTTTAATCACTTATTTTTATCTACCAGTTCTATTCTCTATCAATCATTCTGATTACTTATAGTGTTATTACTTTTAATTTTAATAATTTTAGTAATATTTTAATTTATAAATGTATTTAAAAATTAATATAGATTTTATTCTGCTTTACCTAAAACCAGTGGTCCACATATAGATAAATTTGAGTGACACTTCCCTATCTAATCCTACTCCAAGCTAGCACTGGGGGAAAAAGATGAACAAAACATGCTATTCCTGATATCAAGCACTTGAAATCTAACTGGGTAATTTATATGCATAAATTTCCAGAATAATGAGACAATGTATGATATAATTATACAAAGAAATTTGTATTTTCCAAGTGGCAGGACTAAAGCCGGGAGAGAGTATTCTTGACTGTATCACTGTATCAGTAGTCTTAAAATTTAACATTTAGTGTGAAGAATTTTGATTTTTTAATTGCTCACTCAGTCATGTCTGACTCTGAGACCCCATGGACTGTAGCCCTCCAGGTTCCTCTGTCCATGGGATTTTTTTAGGCAAGAATACTGGAATGGGTTGCCATTTCCTCCTCCAGGGGATCTTCCAAACCCAGGGATTGAACCTGTGTCTCCTGCACCTCCTGCTTTGCAGGCAGATTCTTTACCTCTGAGCCACTGGGGGGATTTTAAGCAATACAAAAAAGAAGAGTATAGTCTGGGGAGCCACCATTTACTCATTACACAAATTCAATAATGATTAATGCCATGGACATTCTCATTTGATATATATTGCCAGTTACTTCTTCCCACCCCACTTCCTGGATTATTCTGAAGCAGATCCCAGATATATTGTTTCATACATAAATATTATCAGAGTATCTTTAAAAGGTATGTATCTTTAAAAAAACCTAATAATATCATTAAATTGCATAAAAGTTCTTTACTTTCTGATCTTTGATCCATGTCCCAAATTTCCCTGATTGTCTTATAAACATGTGTGCATGCAAATTAGCTTATGTATTCTTGTGCATGCTTGCGCACGGGCATGCATGTGTGTGTGTGTTTATACTTGGTTTGTTGGAAACAGGATGCAAACAGTCCTTATATTACATTGACTGATTTATCTCGAAAATGTCTTTTTAAATCTACAGATGACCTTTCCTTTAAAAAAATTTTTTCTGTAATTTTTAAGGAAAAAAATGTAATCAAATTGATCCATTCTTGCCTTACTGCTTCTGGATTCTCTGTCATGGTTAGTGAAGATTTCCCCATTCTCAGATTAGATTCATTCACACATGTTTTCTTCTGCAAGTTTTAAACCTCTGATCCATTTGAAATTTATTCTAGCATAAATTGTGAAGAGTGGATCTAATTTTGTATTTTTCCAAATGACTATCCAAATTTCTCAGCACCATTTATAAAATGTCCATCCCCATGCTTCTCTTTTAAATTTCCTCACTTGGTCAAGGGAGAATAGCAGTGTAAGAGAGATGAACAAATATTATTCAGACATTATAACAAATCAAGCAATCCATTTGTACTGATGCAGAAAAACATCTTTCATATGTTTAGTTCAGTTCAGTCGCTCAGTGTGACTCTTTGTGACCCCATGGACTGCAGCACGCCAGGTCTCCCTGTCCATCATCAACTCCTAGAGCTTACTCAAACCCATGTCCATTGAGTCGGTGATTCCATCCAACCATCTCATCCTCTGTTGTCCCCTGTTCCTCCCGCCTTCAATCTTTTCCAGCACCAGAATCTTTTCAAATGAGTCAGTTCTTCCCATCAGGTGGCCAAAGTATTGGAGTTTTAGCATCAGTCCTTCCAAAGAATATTCAGGACTGATTTCCTTTAGGATGGACTGGTTGGATCTCCTTGCAGTCCAAGGGACTCTCAAGAGTTCTCCAACACCACAGTTCAAAAGCATCAATTCTTTGGCACTCAGCTTTCTTTATAGTCCAACTCTCACATTCATAAATGATTATTGGAAAAACCATAGCTTTGACTAGACAGACCTTTGTTGGTAAAAGTACTGTCTCTGCTTTTTAATAAGCTGTCTAGGTTGCTCATAACTTTTCTTCCAAGGAGCAAACATCTTTTAATTTCATGGCTGCAGCCACCATCTGCAGTGATTCTGAAGCCCCCCAAAATAAAGTCTTTCAGATGTTATTAAACTAAAAAAATGTAAAGATGAATACAGTATGAGTCAACTTTTGTTTTAAAATTATATATATACATATATATATATATATATAAAATATACAAGAAAGAATACATTTACAGGAAAAATACATATGGGAAATACCTGGAAAAATTTTCTTCAAACTGTAAATAATGGTTAACAGTAGTTACCTCTAGAGGTGGGAAAAAAGGGGTTGAGTTTTAATTTTTTTCTTTGTATATTTTAGTTACTATTTTTTTTACAATAAGCCCACATACTATATTGGCTCAAAAGTGAGATCTGAACAAAAGATCATTAGCACATCTTGAACTGCGTTTGACAAATGCTTACTGAGCTCCACCGTGCGCTAGGTTTGCCTGTGTGCTCTTTGTCTGCGCTTCCCCATAATGCATTTCAAATCACCCACTTTCTCTGTTTCCTGGTTTCCTACTCTGAGAAAAGGAGGTTTTAGAATGCACTCAGGATGAACAATTAGGACACCTAGATTCTGGTCCCCACCCTTCTGGACTAGCTTGTGAACGTCAGTTAGCACATGGCTTCTCTGATCCTCTGCTTCTACACCTGTTAAAGGGGGCTTGGATCAGGTCCTCTCTGCACTGTGCTGTCCCTCTTTGGAATTCTGTGATCTGACAATATTTCCATGTACTCTGCATGCGTCATGTGACCAGACCCATTCTAGCCAGGCTGGCCAATTCCAGTAAGTCCCTGACCATCCAGCCTGGCTGGAAAGTAGAATTCAGAGAATATTTACTCTGATTATGCCCATTCTGCAGACCAGGATAGATTACTTAGGATACATTATTTAATTTATATTTAAATTAAATATAGATTATTTAGGATAGAGAGATTATTTAGGATAGAGAAATTATTTAGGATGGATAGATTATTTAGGATAGATTAATTTATACTTAATTAGTATCATAGGTGGCAAATGTCAGGGAAATTTTGGGGAGGGGAATTAAAAAGGGATTACATAAGTCTCTTGAGTAGCAAGTTTTCTTTTTGTTGGATAGTGAAGTTATTCTATTTCTTTTAATACCTTTTATTGGGTAATAAGTGTTTAATATAGCTTTTTTTTTAAAAAATACTGAGTTTATTTCACATGTATATTTCTGTCTCCCCACCATTTCCATCTGTCTGACCACCACTACTACTATTCCTATCATAACATTCCATACATACTTAAAACTAAGCAAAGGGTGGAGTTCCATCTTTAAAAACTAAACAGGCATTTTGGACAACACATAATATAGCTTTTAAAAAATGAGTACAGTGTGATTATGTTACAAAAGCATTCAACTTAAACAAAATCAGCTATAAGTATGTGATTCTAGTGTTTTGCATGCAGCAGGAACTTTATATGCAAGTTGACTTTCTTATCTGGTGCTTAGCTGAAGAAACAGCTATCTGTTCCAATGCCAAAGGAATTACTGGTTATATTGATCAACCAATAACTGACCAATCAGCAATTGATCAGTCTGAGCGCTAAATATCGCGCTCAGACTAATTCAGAGAATTCAATTTTAACTATATATAATTTTTCACATTGTAGGCTGCCATTAGAAGCTAATATTGACATAAAATATATTTCTATTGTAATATCAATATATGCTCAGTGTAAAAAGTTGAAAAAATACAGCAGCAGAAGAAACTAAAAGTCATCTCTAAGCTCTCAACATGGAGATAATAACTGTAATGGTTTTTCAGGCTTATGGTTCTCCAATATTTACTCTAAGGACATATTAATGTGTTAGGATACACATTTGAGATATTATTTTAAGTATTTTGCCCACTGGATTCCTTTGTACTTTATCCTGTGGTCATCCCTCACTGCCTTCCACTCTATCAGTTCTTAAAAGTTCAACATTACCTTTTGAAACTTTTGTCAGAATAAAGAGCCTTGAATATCTAGCTTCAAAATATGTCAATATTTTGAAGGTCTATGTCCTGGAGAATTCAGTGCATAACATTGCATGAGTGGGGCTTCCCTGGTGGTCCAGCAGTTAAGAATTTGCCTGCCAATGCAGGGCACACAGGTTCGATCCCTGGTCCTGGAAGATTCCATATGCCTCAGCGCAACTAAGCCTGTGTTCAATAACTGTGTGCCACAATTACTGAAGCACTGAAGCCCTTACCCTGTAGAGTCCCTGCTCTACAGGGACACAGAGCACTTGTGAAGAGAGAAGTGGATGGAGTTGAGAAAACTATGTGGCCTTGAAGAGACCCAGTACCAAGCTGCTGCCCATTCTTTGCTCAAGAGAGCCCCATCTATGCTGGCAACTGGGAAATGTGTCAAGTCCCACTGACTACTGCATCCCTCCTGAAGTAAGATTTTGTATTACCAGGGCCAAGAAACAAAGTAGGTGTTCCCTCCCTACCATCACACTAGGATCACCCACAGAGATCTGTCAGTGTGTTTCTGGCATGTTGATCACCTGGCGTGAGTGTTGTCCATCTGTTCCCCGAGACACTGCTAGTCTCAATCAAATCACCTCATGTGTCCAGTGCCCACTTTGCTGGTCAACAACACTTGTGAGCCCAGCCGGAGCCTGGGCCCTGGACACCTGGAGGGGCAGTGGTGAGGTCATACAGAAAGACCCAGCTGTGGTTCTTTGGTGAAATCAGCTCTCTGATTAAAATTAAGGGATAAGGAGGCAAAGCATGGAGGGGTTTTTTTTAGTAATAGGCTTTATATTTTTTAGGGAAGTTTTAGGTTCACAGCAAAAGTGAAACCCTTAGACATTCAAAATTGGCACATACTCCACGGCCTATTCAAACAGCCTTCTTTTCCACTTTATAATCTAATCATACATTTCCTCCTGTGATTAAACATTCTCCAGGAGAATGATTTTCATGGCTCCAGGGCATGTGCAGGTAGCATAATTTATTTTTAAAAATCCCCTCTTGTTGGACATGCAGATGATTTCCAGTGTTTTGCTGCTGCAAATAAGTGTTACAATGACCTGCCTTGTGAAATCTTTGTGAATGTCTCTGAATTGAAAACAGACTCATAAAAAATGTCAAGCAATCACAAAACAAGGACTATGAACATGATTGTCTGGGTTTTGCCCTTGCTTTCCAAGATTATCAGCAGTCCATAAAGCAGCTGAAGCCTCAGCTGCCTTGCAGATGGGCGAAGCCCACAGGGGCTTCATGTGGACTTAACACACACTGGAGAAGGGAAGAAAGGCAGACTGAGGAGTTTAAGATTGCCATGGAAACGCGCTTTCTAGCTAAATGTACATCTTGCTATCTAACCCATGTCTCAGAGTCTACAATGACCAGTATATGCGGAGTGAGGTCCTACTTTGGGGTCAGCAGTTTCTGAGGAGACTCTGCAGTTCCTAGCAGCCTTTGCCCTCTCACTTATGACTCAGGAAGTCCGGTTGGAGTTGTCCTCACACATGAACAGAAAAGCCGTGAAATATTAATGCTCTGTTACTGACTCTGCTGCAAACACTTGGAGAGTATCAGCCCCTTCCAAATCAATAAGCTTTGCATTATGCATGAGTGCCCCAAAGTCACGCTTATCCTTTTGGTTACAGGGTGGGAGGACTAGGAGCATAGGCCAGAGGAAGATGCCAAACTGGGAGGGTCACAGTCCCTTTTTTCAATGTTTTTACTGCAGAACCAGTTCAGTCAGTGCAGAGAACTAGAGTGTGTTACCCATCAAACAACCCATGATTTGGAGAAGACCAACGGGTCACTTTGATTTTTCTACTCTTTCATATTAGAAAAAGGGAAGTAGTGTTGTGCAGCAGAAACTAACACAACATTGTAATGCAATTATTCTCTAATAAATAAATAATTAAAAAAAAGAAAGGAAAAGGGAAGTGGTAGGATTTTAATATATTTTATCTCTGTTTACACACTCATTACAGTAAACTTGGAGAGTACAGAAAGATATTAAAATTTAAAAAAATGTGCCATTTCCAGTCCCTGGTGGGATGGAAAGTTCACAGCATTTGCATATTGTGGCTGCCTCCGCAATAGACATAATTATCAACAGTCCCCTTAGTGGTACATTTGTTACAGTCAGTAACATACTGACACATCACTGTCACCCAAGTCTGTAGGGTTCACTGTTGGTGGTGTGTATTCTATGGATTTGGATAAACGTATGAAGACATGCATTTACCATATGAGTGTCATAAAGATTAATTTCAATGCCTTAAAAATCCTCTGTGCTGGATTTTTAGAGCAATGAATACATTGTATATGATACTATGATGAAGTATACCTGTTACTGTACATTTGTGCAAACCTACAGAATGTACAACATCAAGAGTGAACCCTCATGTAAACTGTAGACTTTGGGTGATTCTGATGTGTCAATGCACTTTTATTAATCATAACATACGTACTACTCTGGTGGGGGATATTGATAATGGAAGAGGACTTGATGGACATGCATCTGAGCAAGCTCCGGGAGTTGGTGATGGACGGGGAAGCCTGGCATGCTACAGTCCATGGGGCAGCAAAGAGTCAGACACAACTGAGTGACTGGACTGATCTGACTGATCTGCATGTATGGGAGCAGAAGATATATAAGAAGCCTCTGAACCTTCTTCCTTACTTTTGCTGTGAACCCAAAACTTCCCTAAAAAATATAAAGCCTATTACTAAAAAAAACCCCCTCCATGCTTTGCCTCCTTATCCCTTAATTTTAATTTACATGTGACTTTATATTTAAAATGGGACTTTCGCAGACAACATAGAGTGGAGTCTTGCTTTTTGATCCACTCTGTCGAAGTCTGTCTTTTAATTGCGGTGTTGATACTCTTGACATTTAAAATGTTTATCGATACAGTTGGATTACTATCTGCGCTATTTGTTTCTGTTTTCTGTTCATGCCCTTGTTCTTTATTCCTATTTTTGTCATCGTCTCTTTTTCCATTATTTGTAGTTTTACTTGAGCACTTTATATGATTCCATTTTCTCTCCTTTCTTAGCATATCAGTTTTACTTCTTTTTCAGCTTTATTTAAGGGGTTGCCCTTGATAGAAATTGAGCTTCCGAGGTGGTGCAGTGGTAAAGAATCTGCTTGGCAATGCAGGAGACACAGGAGATACAGGTTCGATCCCTGAGTCAGGAAGATCCCCTGGAGGAGGAAATGGCAATTTACTCCAGTATTCTTGCCTGGAATATTCCATGGACAGAGGAACCTGGCAGGCTACAGTCCATGGGGTTGCAAAAAGTTGGACACGACCGAGCAACTGATTATGCACTCAGGCAGGCCTAGATAGAATTTGCAAATAATATATTTACAGATAAATCCAAGTCTACTTTCTTTCTTTCTTATTAATTAGGCTTGTGGGATCCCACCCAGCTTGTGGGATCCTAGTTCCTTGACCAGGGATCGAACCCACACCCACAGCAATGAAATGGAGGAGTCTTAACTACTGGATTGCTAAGGAATTCCGAAGTCCATCTTCAAATAACACTATACTGTTTCACAGGTAGTGCGAGTACCTATGAAAACAAAATATTCCTAATTCCTTCCTCCCATCCCTTGCTTATATCTTATATCACTGCAGTCATTTATCTCATTCATACAGAAGCATATGGAAGTGTATATGCTTATATATACAATTGCATATGCTTAATTGTATATATTGGAGAAGGAATTGACAACCCACTCTGGTATTCTTGCCTGGGAGATTCCATGGGCAGAGGAGCCTGGTGGGCTACAGTTCATGGGTTCACAAACAGTCGGACAAGACTAAGCGACTAAACGATGACGATGATATTGTATGTATATAATAAACATACAGAGTCAAGTACACTGTTGCTACCGTTATTTGTAACAAGCTATTATCTGTGAAATCAATTAATAATAAAAAACATAAAAGCTTTTATTTACCTTCATGGATTTCTTCTCTAGTGCTCTTCCTTTCTTTATGTAAATGTGAGCTTCTGACCCATATCAATTTCCTTTCATTGGAGGAGTTCATCCAGAGAATCTGACCACTTGATGACCTGGGAGCTAGACCCAGGAGGTGGGAGGCTCCTCAACCCTGCCCTGTCCTTGTAGCCTGCACTCTGCCCACTGTTCCCACAGTGCGAGCCATTTTCAAAGATGCAGCTTTAAAGCCATATGTTGTTCAGGCCATCTGGATGGTACGTGTGGCCTAACTTTGTTCAGTCCTCTACATAAACTTTAAGATTCTGGTGGGCAGGTCTGGAGATTGACTCATCTTGTGCTGCCTAAGATAAGCCTCAAGGTAAGCCTCAACCTAATTATTACTGAATTAGGTCACGTGGATGCCTACAGGAGCCCCATCTGGCCTGGGTGGGGAAGGTTTTTCCCTGTTCAAGTGGGACAAAAACTGAAGCTGAGATGGAAGCAATGTAAGCTTTATTCAATGGCCAGAGGCTGGAGAAGCAGGAACTTAGCTGCAAATCAACTTCTTGCCTGGGTGAATGATTCAGGTATGATTTTAAGAGTAAGCTTCATGAGGGGGAGGCATCTGCATCGGTTTTCTAAGAGGCAGGGTTCTTCCTGGAACTGAGTTGCTACTTCTTTTCTGCCCGCGCATGGTTCTTTGGCATCTGGGTCGGAAGCCGGTGGAACCATCCTGGTGTGGATGGCAGAGAGGTTAGTATTATAATGAGATGGTAACGAGCTGCACTTGTGACACTGAACCAGCTTGCCAGGGTGTTCTTGTGGATGGACTCTTGTTCCTGTGCCATGAACAGGGCATGGTTTGTTACTGTTCAGTCGCTAAGTCGTGTCCAACTCTGTGACCCCATGAACTGCAGCACCAGGCTCCCCTCTCCATTATCTCCTGGAATTTGCTCAAATTCATGTCCATTGAGTTGGTAATGTTACCTAATTATCTCATTCCCTGTCACCCCCTTCTCCTTTTGCTTTCAATCTTTTTCAGCATCAGGGTCTTTTCCAATGAGTCAGTGCTTATCATTGGGCTTGCCAAGTGGCGCTAGTGGTAAAAAACCCACCTGCCAATGCAGGAGACACAGGAGATGCAGGTTTGAACCCTGGGTTGGGAAGATCCCCTGGAGAAGGAAACGGCAAACCACTCTAGTATTCTCACCTGGGAGATCCCATGGACAGAGGAGCCTGGTGGGCTATAGTTCACGGAGTTGGACACGACTGAAGCGACTTAGCACGCACGCATGGTTTGGTCTCTTCACAGTCCAAGAAACTCTCAAGAGTTTTCTCCAGTACCATGATTTGAAAAGTAGTTGTGGTTTTCTGCATTTTACCTAGAGGGAGGGGCAGGGGTATGGTCCTGGGGCCACAGCCTTGGTACCAATTCCCTTGCTTGTCAGATCTGCCACCTACCAGGCTGGAGTGTCTACCTCTTTCTTACGGCTCTCCTTGTCCTCTGTGTCTGAGAATCTCTTTCAGATTTTCCATGGGAAGCTCTAGGTTGGTTTTTTTAAACATTAAAAATATATATATTTATTTAAAAACATTTTTAACTTATTTTGGCAGTGCTGGGTCTTAGTTGTAGCTTGCAGTATCTAGTTCTTTGGCTTAGGATCAAACCAGTACCCCCTGCATTAGAAGCACAGAGTCTTAGCCACTGGACCACCAGGCTGTTGGTTTTGAACCAACACCTTCTCTCTAAAGAAACTTCTTTTAACATTTCAAGGCAAGACTACACATTCTCTCAATTTTTGTTTGCCTTAGAATGTATTTATGGTTCGCCTTTGAAGAGGACCTCAGAATACAGAATTCTAGGTTGGAGTTCATTTTTTTCCTCTCAACACTTATATTTCACTCCTTGCTCTTCTTGCTTGCATGGTTTCTGAGGGAATAGGTGGATGTCATTTTTTCTTTGGTCCTTTTAGAGGGAAGGCATGTTTTCCCTCTGGCTCTTTTTAAGATTTTATCTTTGATTTTCCTCAGCTGGAATATTATATGCTTAATATTTTCCCCCAGTATCCTATCTGTTCTCTGAGCTTCCTGAATCTGTGGTTTGGTAGCTGATGTTAATTTGGGGAAATTCTCAGTCATTATGATACTGAGTCCAAGCTCATTCTGCTCGCTGCTTGACAGACCAGTATACAGGGAGAGGAGTTCCTGAGGCAAGGAATGACGATATTTGGAAAGGCAGCAGGCTGATGAGATGGCGGACGAGCATATCAGAGAAGCATCTTTCCCCAGTCAGGATTCTGGCTCCTTTATATAGAGTGGGGGGGGGAGGGGCACACTGCGAGGCGACCGTTGGTGGGGGCGGGAGGCTAACAGCCAATCAGGAGTGGCCCACTCTAACGGCTGGGCGTCCATGCCGCGCCTATTATAATTATTGCTTTGAATATTTCTTCTGTTCCTTCTTTCCCCCTTGGTGTTCCTTTTACTTGGATGTTGTACCTTCTGTAGTTGTCCCACAGTTCTTTGCTCTTCTGTTCCATTTTTAATCTTTTTCCTCTTTGCCTTTCAGTTTTAGAAGTCTCCAGTGGCATATCAGGCTTCCCAGGGGCTGCTAGTGGTAAAGAATCCGCCTGCCAAAGGAGACCCAAGAGATGAGGATTTGATCCCTGGGGCAGGGAAGATCCCCCTGAGAAAGAAATGGGAACCTGCTCCAGTATTCTTTCCTGGAGAACCCCATGGACAGAGGAGCCTGGCGGGCTACAGTCCATGGTCCCAAGAGTCATGTGTATACATGGACTTTTGTATACATGGTGTTTAGATGGAGAAGATATTTGGGGATGAAAGGACAAGCACTTCACTCAGCTTGGGTGACTTCCTTAAGTGGGAATACATGAGCTGAGTTTTCAGTGGTGACAAGAATTCAGTCAGATGAAGACTAAGCTGACAAAGGGAGCTTAAATAGAGGAAACAGCTCATGCAAAGCTGGAGGCGTGGAAACTGGACAATGTACTGGATGGCGGGTGAAGACTGACGGGGCACTGAGAGAGGAAAGATTAAGAACTGGGTTAGCAGGAGTTATTTTCATTTTGGTCTCCAAGAACTGTTTTTCCTGGAAAGAGAACAGAAACTCATAGTTTCTATTCTATGTACAGTCTGTAACACGTGCTTGTGCTCAGTTGCGTCCCACTGTTTGTGACTCCAAGGACTGCAACCGTTCAGGGTCCTCTGACCATGGGATTTTCCAGCAAGAATACTGGAGTGGGTTGCCGTTTCCTTCTCCAGCGGATCTTCCCAGTTCAGGGATCCAACACATGTCTCCTGCATTGGCAGGTGGATTCTTTACCACTGAGCCACTGCATGTCAGTCTCTGGTGAGGCCAAGCTTTACCAAGCAGAATACGGTCCAGAAATAATCTTTTATTATTATTACTTTTTTCTTAAGGAATCCTCTTTTATTATTATATTTTTTCTCTCAGGAATTCTCTTATTTTTTCCCCTCAGGATCCTCTTTAAGAAAGTGTGGGACAAGGGTCAGTTTTTTGGTTTTTTTAGATGTGGACCATTTTTTAAAAAGTATGTGTTACAAAATTGCTTCTGTTGTTTATGTTTTGGTTTTTTGGCCTTGAGGCATGTGGGATCTTAGCATCCCCACCAGGGATGGAACCCTCACCCCCTGCATTGGAAGGCTAAGTCTTAACCACTGGACCACCAAGGAAGTCCCAAGGGTCAGGTTTTAAAGGATTTTCATCAAACATAGAGTTTAAAATGAAAGTTTTGTACTTAAGATAAATGTCACTTATTTAAAAAGTCTACTTACCTGGATTCCTTAGAAACAGTGCTTTTAGGCTTTTTTAATTAGAAAAATGTGTAAAAGTAATTATTGAACATAACTCCGGAATAAAAAAAAACAGGCATCTCAGCTTGAAACAAGGGTGTGTGTGTATGTGCGTGCACACGTGTATCTGTACTGAAGCATCAAGAACTCAAGTGATATAAGCGTGCCCCTCACCTGGAAGACTAGAATTGTAGAACACAGTTTACAAAATATTGACTTAGAGAATATGAGAGATAAAGGAACTTACTGATGATTTAATGAATTGTTAGAGTTCTAAACCCTTCATGTTAGAAATAGGAATTGTCAGAGTTGTCAAGGCATTGTAACTTTTTTCCAGGGAATGAGACCAAATGTTGTCTCAGGCACTCTAAAAATTCTGATGACTTAATTTCTCCACATGCTTTCTTTTCCCCAGAAAGGAACTTGACATACTGGGACCATCTTGGGCCTCAATTCAGGAAGTTTAATAAAATAATAAGTATAAAATTTGTTATTTTGGGAGCACTTTCTGTATTTCCTACAGTGTGAAAGCATTTTCTATTTGTTATCTTAAATTTTTAAAAAATTGTGATAAAATACATAGAATAAATTTTGTTATCTTAGCCACTTTTAAGTATACAGTTTATCAGTATTAGGTAATTCATGTTTTATGCAACCATCACCACCATCCATCTCCAGAACTCTTCTTATCCTGCAAAACTGAAACGTGGTACCAATTAGGAAACAATTCCTACTACTCTCCTGGCAACTATCATTCCACTTTCTCTTTGAACTTGACTACTCTGGTACTTTATATAACTGGAATTATACAGTATTTGTCCTTTAGCGACTGGCTTATTTCACTTAACATAGTCCTCCATGTTCACCCATGTTGCAACATGTCTCAGAATTTCCCTCTTTTAGGACTGAATTCCATTATATGTATATACCACCATTTGCTTATCCAAATGGTTGCTTCCTTCTCGGCTATTGTCAATAATATTACTATAAATGTGTTTTAAAATATCTCTTTAAATCCTTGCTTCCAGTTTTTTAGGCATCCTCATACATGGATTCTGGGTCAAATGGTAATTTTATTTTTAATTTTTTAAAGAACAACCTTAATGTTTTTCATGGCAACACACCATTTTACATTTTTACTAACAGTGCACAACAATTCCAACTTCTTTGCTTCATTGCCAACCCTTGCTATTTTGTTTTCTTTAAACGATAGCCATCCTAATGGGTGTGAAGTGGTAACTCAGTGTGGTTTTGATTTGCATGATTAGTGATGTTGAGCATCTTTTTATGTGTTTACTGAGATTTGTATATTTTCTTTGGAGATATATCAGTTCAAATCCTTGTCCATTCTTTAATTGGGCTTGGTTTTTGTTTTGTTGCGTTGGAAGGGTTCTTTATGTCTGCTTGCTATTAACCCTTGATGAAATAGATCACTTGCAAATATTTTCTCCCATCCTGTGAGTTGCCTTTTCACTCTGTTGATTGTATCCTTTGATGCACAAAAGCTTTTAATTTCATATATAGACCATTTTATCTTTTTCTTTTTTTTGCTTTTGTTGCCTGTTCTTTTGGTGACATACCCAAGAAATCAATGCCACATCTAATATCATAAGAGTTCTATGGGGTTCATGCTTATATTTAGGTCTTTCCTCCATTTTAAGTTAATTTTTGTATAGGTTGTAAAGCAAGGGTTGCATTTCATTCTTTTACATGTGGATATCTGGTTTTCCCAACATCATTTGTTGAAGCCACATGACTTTCTTAAAGCCACCCAACTAAATGGTAGCACAGATGGGGAAAAACCTTAGTTTCCTGTTTTCAAGTTTTAAAGACTTCCCCTCTATTCTTTGTCCATGCCCCATGGGACACTCTTAGGTTACTGAGGCATTACTGTCATCACACACAGGTGTGATGGAGCTTACACTCTTGAAGACACTTGCATTTTTAAGGAAGAATTTGTTGCCCCTAATAAGTTATGACCAACCTTGATAGTATATTAAAAAGCAGAGACATTACTTTGCCAACCAAGGTCCGTCTAGTCAAGGCTATGGTTTTTCCCGTGGTCATGTATGGATGTGAGAGTTGGACTGTGAAGAAGGCTGATCGCCAAAGAATTGATGCTTTTGAACTGTGGTGTTGGAGAAGACTCTTGAGAGTCCCTTGGACTGCAAGGAGATCCAACCAGTCCATTCTAGAGGAGATCAATCCTGGATGTTCATTGGAGGGACTGATGCTAAAGCTGAAGCTGCAATACTTTGGACACCTCATGCGACGAGTTGACTCACTGGAAAAGACTCTGATGCTGGGAAAGGTTGGTGGTGGGAGGAGAAGGGGACGACGGAGAATGAGATGGCTGGATGGCATCACCGACTCTGTGGACATGAGTTTGAGTGAACTCCGGGAGTTGGTGATGGACAGGGAGGCCTGGCGTGCTGTGATTCATGGGGTCGCGGAGAGTCGGACACGACTGAGCGACTGAACTGAACTGAACTGAACTGAATATTTTCGAATAAGTAAAGAAATCACTGCCTGCTCAAACGGTCATCCAGTGTCCCCTCTACTCACCATTCTTCTGAGTTTGGAACAAAGGCAAAGCAAATCACAAAAATAGTCACTTGTCATTTGTACTTTATTTGACATAGTTATCCTTACTAAATCCCTTGGCCCCTTAAGCACCAAGCATCTTTCCACAGGGAAAGAAAATAGGCTTGCTCAATGAGCTGTAAATATATGAAAATATGAATTATGAAATGATTAATGTGAGAGGTCCAAACTTTGCTAACTTAATTTCTAAACTATCTATCTACTGAGACTCTCTTTGATCATAATTCTAGTTTGATTCATCGCTAAACTGCCTTCTATCCAATTTTCTTTGCAGGAACTGGTACTTAATATATCTCAGAGGGAAAGATTTATGAGTAAAATCCTAAGAGTAAAAATATTTAAAAATCACTTTCAAAATGTGTTAAACAGGACAAATCTCTTTCTGTGTAAGCGTGTGTAACTGTATGTATATTGAGTCCCACAGAGTCCAATCTTTGCCTGGTGTTGTCGTTAAAGAAACACAGCCCAACAATGAAAAGTAATTAGAGTGTTCCAGCGTCAGCAATCACATGCCTGTTGGCCAGCAGCAAAGTAGATTCAGGTCATCACCCACGCTTCTTTCAGTCTGCGGCTCTTTCACACTCTGCAACCACCCTTCCAGCTGAATCAAATGTCCCCCCGCCCCCGACCCCTATCCAGTAGCCTTTTTTATTTTAATCCCTTCTTTCCTTCCTTCTAGAATCCATTTTCTTCCTCAGATATTTCCTTCTTCAAAGATTTTACTGCAGTGCACAATAAAGGGAATAGCCTTATCACCTTCTTCCCCACCACTCTTGTCCAGGCCACCATCACTTCTAGCCCAAATTGCTACATCAACATCTAAATAGTCTCCTTGCTTCCACCCCAGTCCCTTTCAAACACCAGATGATCCTTTAAAAATATATGCCAGTCTCACCTTCCCCTCCCCTTGAGTATGCATTTGTTCACTGTCTGTTTCCCTAATAGACGGTGCTCTTTAATGATTGGGAATCTTGTCTGTCTCTGGGTTGTATCCCCAGGGGGGAGAGCAATGGTGATTTTTACATGAAAGGCACCCCCAGGTTTTGGAATGAAAAACTGAGCTGATGAACAAACTTTTTGCTTGCTTTTATACGTTAATTTATTTATTTTTGGCTATGCTGGATCTTCATTACTGCATGGACTTTTCTCTAGGTGCGCATGAGGGCTTCTTATTGTGGTGGCTTCTCTTGTGGAGCACAGGCTCCAGGGTGCATGGGCTTCAGTAGTTATGTAGGCTCAGTAGTTGTGGCTCCCGGGCTCGAGAGCACAGGCTCAGTAGCTGTGGCTCAGGGGTTTAGTTGCGCCATAGCATGTGGGATCATCCCAGATCAGAGATTGAACCTGGGTCTCCTGCATTGGCAGGAAGATTCTTTACCCTTGAGCCACCAGGAAAGCCCCCATCCTTCTTTTGTAAATACTGTTTCTTCTGTAGAGAATGTCCTCTCTCAGAACTGGCAAAATTTCAGCTTCAGGTTACAGAAAAGATAGCGTGCTTTATTTCACATAAACAAGTAGCTCACGCACATTTTGAGCATGGCCAATGAGATACCAATAAGTCTTCACAAACAGTGAGGTAAACAAATCCTATTCTCAAGGAAAACAAATGCTATGTCTCTGCTACCTTCCTACTGCTATCTGTAATGCCACAATTCATATGAAAGTGAAAGTCGCTCAGTCCTGTCTGACTCTTTGCGACCCCATGGACTATATAGTCCATGGAATTTTCTAGGCCAGAATACTAGAGTGGATAGCCTTCCCTTCTCCAGGGGATCTTCCCAACCCAGGGATTGAACCCAGGTCTCCTGCATTGCAGGCGGGTTCTTTACCAGCTGAACCACGGGAAGCCCAAGAATACTCGAATTGTTAGCCTGTCTCTTCTCCAGCGGATCTTCCTGACCTAAGAATCGAACTGGGGTGTCCTGCATTGCAGGCAGATTCTTTACCAACCTAGCTATCAGGAAAGCCTATATGTATACAATTTTTTTTCTTAGTGGTTTCCTCTTAATAAAGGGGAGAAAGAAGAAAGAAGTGACTTAAACAATAAGGAAGTTAATATTGGAAATACAGAGGTAGCCAGATTCTAGCAACAGGATGATGATGCTGAGTTTGAAGGTGCTTTTTTGTCTCTGTCTGACATCCGGTACTATGTGTGGCCACCTCCTGTGCCCCGTCTCATATACTCTCAGTCTGCCTTCCATCCAGGCTTGGATGCAAGAGTCAGCTCTACTCAAGTCTTTTAGCACCTTGCCTCAGCTACACAGTGTATTTTTTACTTTCTGCCTCAGGGCTTTTCTGATGCAAGATATGGGATTCTTCTGGAAACCTGCTCATCCAACTCAAGGACCAATGAATGATCCAGTTGCAGAATCCTCAGTTCCTTTGTGAAGCCTCTGTGAGGCAGCAAAACCAACTGGAGCACCAGCTGATGCTTCCACATAAACAAATGTGCAAATATGAAATTTACATTCAGCGTGCCAACCTTTGATCAATGAGAGATGAATGTGCCAGATAAACATTTCATCTTAGAACATCTAAGTGGCCTGGAATAGTGCTTGGCATATAGTAGGTACTCAATAATATTGGCCTATGATTAATATGGTTAAATACAGTGTATATATGCATGCTGCTGCTGCTGCTAAGTCACTTCAGTCGTGTCCGACTCTGTGCGACCGCATAGACGGCAGCCCACCAGGCTTCCCCATCCCTGGGATTCTCCAGGCAAGAACACTGGAGTGGGTTGCCATTTCCTTCTCCAATGCATGAAAGTGAAAGTGAAGTCGCTCAGTCGTGTCCGACTCCTAGCAACCCCATGTACTGCAGCCTACCAGGTTCCTCCGTCCATGGGATTTTCCAGGCAAGAGTACTGGAATGGGTTGCCATTTCCTTCATACACATATATTAATATATTTAACAACACATTTTATCTTTATACATCTGTTATTGGGTTTCACTTGCAGTCATCTCTGTGTTTCTAGAGCTTGAAGTGAATAAAGATCTGTTGAATGAGTGAATGAACAAATAGTACAGAGAATATATGCTATATAAATATCTGGAAGGGAGAGATTACTGTGGAAAGCTAGGGGACGAAGTAAGGTTGTCTAGGCAGGTTCACTGGAAGAAGTGGAATCTCAGCAGGTACTTGAAGGATAAATTAGGTTTTTATAGGGTTGAGGATTAGAAACAGTATTAGTATGAGGAGCTGTGTGTCTAATGATACAGAAGAGAAAACAAGTACAAAATATTCAAGGGAGCACACCGATTTGGGTAGAATGGGCGGTGTGGGGACAGGCATGAGGAGGAATAAGGCAGGACAGCTAGGTTAGAACTAAAATTATTCCTATAGGAGAAGAGTGATTTTATGGAAGAATCTAGGCTTTGGACTTTTACTGTAATTTGACTCATTTGCTTATTGGTTGTGTGGCACTCTAAGCTTTTAAAAACAAATTTAGCACATGAAAATAAAGTGCATAGCTTGCAGTGTTTTGGGGAAAATTAGCAAAAATATATATAGAATGGCTTTCAAATGGTAAGTACGTGATAAAAGCATCTGTTAAGTCAATTGTTATGCTGGCAGGTAATGTTAAAGGTTTTTTTTTTTTTTTTTAAATACCGGAAGAGTGGCATCTTAACATCATTTGATGGTAATATAATTGAACCATCAAAATTTACAGAGTGATAAAACCCAGGAAATGAACCAGCAAGTCTGCCAGACGCGTCCACTGTCTTCTCTGGCTGACTGGGAAGCAGCAGAAGGTAATGGAAATATTTAGAATCCTGTGATGGGATTTTGTGGGTTCCTTTTTTCCTCTTTTAGATTTAGTTTTAAAATTCTGCTTTCAAGCAGACAACTGCTTTTTAAAAAATGGAATCGTTTGATTTTTCTGCAGTATCAGGTGATACTTTCCTTCCTAAGAGCCAACAATCAAATCTTTCTCAGTAAGTTCACATACTGAATTTTGCCATGGTCAAGTCTGGAACTCCTCTTTGCCTGTAGAGCAAGTGGAAGAGATTCTGATTCTCTGCATTTTAAGTTTTTCTACTGATAAAGCTACAGCCAGAAGAGACTTTATCATTATCACATTATTCTTAGGCAAAGGCCCAGAAAGAGTACACACCAGTTTTGTAAATAAGTTCACTCATATCACTTTTTAAAGATTCTGCATATAAGTGATATCATATGATATTCACTTGTAAGATTCACTTCATCTTCAGGTCCATCCCTGTTGCTGCAAATGGCCTTATTTCATTCTTTCTAATGGCTTTTGAGCTGTGGTGTTGGAGAAGACTCTTGAGAGTCCCTTATACTGCAAGGAGATCCAACCAGTCCATTCTAAGGGAGATCAATCCTGGATGTTCATTGGAGGGACTGATGCTAAAGCTGAAACTGCAATACTTTGGCCACCTCATGCGACGAGTTGACTCACTGGAAAAGACTCTGATGCTGGGAAAGGTTGGGGGCGGGAGGAGAAGGGGACGACGGAGAATGAGATGACTGGATGGCATCACCGACTCTGTGGACATGAGTTTGAGTGTACTCCGGGAGTTGGTGATGGACAACAGCAGGCCTGGTGTGCTGTGATTCATGGGGTCGTGGAGAGTCGGACACGACTGAGCGACTGAACTGAACTGAACTGAACTGAATGGCTGGGTAATATTCCGTACCATTGTATATACCTACCAGAAACAGACTTAGAGAAATAATGTATGTTTAGCAGGGGGAAAGGGTAGAGGAGGAAGGGCATAGATTGGGAGGTTGTGATTGACATGTCCACACTACTATGTTTAAAATAAATAGCCAACAGGACCTACTGCATAGCACAGGGAACTCTGCTCGATATTCTGTAATAACCTAAATGGTAAAAAAAGCTTGAAAAAGAAAAAGTACATGTATATGTATATGGCAACCCACTCCAGTATTCTTGCCTGGAGAATCCCATGGGCAGAGGACACTGGCAAGCTGCAGTCTTTGGGGTCGCAAAGAGTTGGACACGACTGAGCGACTAACACTATGTATAACTGGATCACTTTGCTGCATACCTGAAATTAACAAAGCATTGTTAATCAGCTATCAGTTTAGTTCAGTTCAGTTCAGTCGCTCAGTCATGTACGACTCTTTGCGACTCCATGGACTACAGCACGCCAGGCCTCCCTGTCCATCCCCAACTCCCGGAGTTTACTCAAACTCATATCCATTGAGTCAGTGATGCCATCCAACCATCTCGTCCTCTGTCGTCCCCTTCTCCTCACACCTTCAATCTTTCCCAGCATCAGGGTCTTTTCAAATGAGTCAGTTTTTCGCATCTAGTGGCCAAAGTATTAGAGCTTCAGTTTCAGCATCAGTCCTTCCAGTGGACACTCAGGACTGATCTCCTTTAGGATGGACTGGTTGGATCTCCTTGCAGTCCAAGGGACTCTCTATACTCCAACATAAAATAGAAATTTAAAAAACTAAGTGAAAAGAGAAACACCAGTGCTTTTCAGAATGTGCTGGTTTCCAGATTGTAGCTTCAGTTGTGACTCACCCTTTGCAGCTCTCATTTGGTATTCGTTGGCCCTTTCAAAACGCAAATTGATTGTGGATTTTCCCATTTCTACTCTAATTACCTAAACCTTTGCTGTTCTAAGCAATCAGTTTAAGAGTCCACTGTAGTTACTTTCCCAAAGTGAAAACATAAAATGAAAGTGTTCCCTTAGATGCATTTGTATTCCTGAAGTGAATTGTTGTAATTAACAATAGAATTCTGTGGGAGGAGGACACAAAAATTTGACAGATGTCCCCCTGTTTCCTGAAGAAAATAGGACCCAAAATGCTTTTGATTAAGTGAGGTTTATCTCTTGAGGATTGAGGGATAAGAAAAGGTAATTTAGTTTCTACAGAAACATTTTGGTGAGAGATGTGCCTTGAATTTAAAGTAAGTTACAAATCTGACTCAAAACAAATCTCAAAAGAAAATTTTAAAAATGATCTTTCCTTCAGATTTTCAGTTAGAAGTCAGAATTAGCATTTCTTTACCTATTGAAAAAGGAGATTTCCATTCATTAGAAGCAGTATATCAGCGTGGTTATTGTCACTCCTGGTTTTAGGATGAGATAGAGTAGGTTCATCTCCTGACGTCATTACTTACTATTAAGTGATCTTTGGCAAGTTACACAACTTGTCTGAAAAAATGTACCTACCTCGTAAAAGTGTTGTGAGAGTTAAAGAGTTAGCAAATCAATTTCTGCTTTCCAATAATATTTAATAGGTGACATATCATTAATCTTCAGCATCAACTAGAAAAAAGAATTATAGGAATCATATTTTATTTTTATTATTATTTAAAAATGTTTTAAAATTTATTTGGTTTCACTGAGGCATGCAGACTTCCTCTATCTGTGGTGCATGGGCTCCGGGACGTGTGGGCTCAGTAGTTGCAGCTTTTGGGCTTAGTTGTCCCATGGATTGTGGGATCTTAGTTCCAACGAGGCATCAAACCCAATCCCCTACACTGGAAGATAAATTTTTAACCACTGGACCACCAAGGAAGCCCCAGAAATCATATTTTAAAAGATATCTGAGAATAGTGGAAACAAAAAGGACTAAATGAACTAATATTCCAAGGAAGAAAGAGCTCTTCTGTTGTTCAGTTGCTAAGTCTTATCTGACTATTTGTGGCTCCATGGACTGCAGCATGCCAGGCTTCCCTGACCTTCACTATCTCCTGGAGTTTGCTCAGACTCATATCCACTGAGTTGATGATGCCCTCCAACTATCTCATCCTCTGTCACCTGGCTGCCCTCAATCTTTCCCTCATCAGGGTCTTTTCGAATGAATCGGCTCTTTGCATCAGGTGGCCAAAGTTTTGGAGCTCCAACTTCAGTATCAGTCCTTCCAGTGATCTCTTGATAGGTGAGCTGATTTTACTTTTTTCTTCCTTATGGAGATTTGCTGAGTCCGAGCATGAGCTGAGGATCAGGCGAAGGGGCTCTACTAGGGGAAGATAAACCAGCAGAGCTTTAGACCACCATATGGCTTTATGCCTGTTTAAAATGTATAGAAACCCCAAATGTAGTTTGCCTGGTGGGATCTTTGCTGATGCTGAGTGGGGGAGTGGTATAAGAAGCTAGGTGCTGAATTGGAAAGGCAGAGTGAGATATTTTGCAGTCTCATAGTGCTGATGAGTAAAATCCTCCATGAGGCAATGTCCTACAATAAACACATGACCACTGTCATCTTTAAGACATATGAAAACAGAGGTGAAATTAGCCTAAGTAGAGAGCTAATATCCAGTTCCTTGGAAGCTTATTTTTGAATGGATTGAGGTGAGTAACCCCTCATCTTATCTGTATGACAGAGGGCACGGTAAATGATCTCTAAGAAGCAACAGTAATTTCAGTTTTCAATAGTTCCTTTACACATGATATCTGACATACAAATTAAAAAAAGGGATACATGCAAAGAGACAGGAAAAATTTTACTAATAGTCAACAGAAAAGATAATAAACTAGACTAAATTATTCCTATATTGAAGTTAGTAGATTTTATCATAAATGTGTTAAAGAACATAGAAAGATGGATCAAATGGTTAAGAATAAAACTACAGCAAAATTTATGTCAATTAATCAAGTAGCCATTTTGAAAAATATAATATCTAGGCTTAAAAACTCATTGGATGGGTTTAATAGCAAATTGGTCATAGCAGGAAGCAAATTTAGTGAACCTAAAGAAAGGTCAGTAGAAAACTCTCAAGCTAAAGTGCAAAGAAGGTGAAAAGAGAATAGAAAGAATAGAGCGTAAGGCATGAGGGATAATAGCAAAACCGTTTAATTATGTGTAATGTCTGTGCTCTCTCAATCAAAGAGTGTAGGAGAGAGAAAACAGGGCAGAAACAACATTTGAAAAGATAGTCTGAGAATTTTGTAAAACTAATAAACAACATTAACCCACAAATTGAAGATGCTCAGTATCAGAAAAAAGCAAAGAAAATCATGTTGTTCAGTCACTCAGTTATGTCCCACTCCTTGTGAGCCATGGACTGCAGCTTGCCAGGTTTCCCTGTCCTTCGCCAACTCCTGGAGCTTGCTCAAACTCATGTCCATCCAGTCGGTGATGCCATTCAACCATCTTTTCCTCTGTTGTCCCCTTCTCTTCCTGCCTTCAATCTTTCCCAGCATCAGGGTCTTTTCCAATGAACAGTTCTTTGCATCAGGTGACCAAAGTATTGGCCAAAGAAAATCATACATAGGAACAGAATAATTAAACATATGAAAGAAACTATTAAAAGAAGCAAAATTAAGATTACTTGCAGAGAAGTGAAAATAAGACTAATAGAGTTTTAGACCGAACATACGAAAGACATCAAGAAGACAATAGAATGACATCTTAAAAATGATGAAAGAAAAAAAAACTTCCATCAACAAATGCTATATATAGTGAAAAGGGACCTTCAAAAATAAAGGTCAAATAAAGACATTTTTAATTGAAAAAAATCTGAAATAATTAGTCTCTAGTAGTCTAGAGAATTAGTCTCTTCCCTACAAAAAATACTAAAAAGACCTATTCAGACTGTAGTAAAGGAACCTCCAATAAATACACAGGAAGGAATGAAGAAGAACTGGGTAAATATATGATAATATATAGAAAAACATTGACTATAAAAGAACAGTAATAAGAATGTCTTGTGGGTTCTGGGCTTTGGTATATATATATATATGTGCACGCTAAGTTGCTTCAGTCATGTCTGACTCTGTGTGACCCCACTGACTGGAGCCCACCAGGCTCCTCAGTCCATGGGATTCTCCAGCAAGAATACTAGAGTGGGCTGCCATGCCCTTCTCCAGGGGCTCTTCCTAACCCAGAGATTGAATCTGCGTCTCCTGCACTGTAGGTGGCAGGTGAATTCTTTACCCACTGAGCCATCAGGGAAACATGTACTTCTTTATATATGAAATTTCTTCAGTTACATCTGTCATCTGTCTCCCCATGATGGGAATGGTGTATGCTAAGACCTGTCAACCCCATGTTATACCAAGTTTTTTTTTTTTTTGCCATGCCACAGCTTGTGGGCCCTTAGTTCCCCGATCGGCACCCTCAGCAGTGAACCTGCACCTTTGGGAAAGAAAGCGTGCAGTCCTAAGCACTGGACCATCGGGGATTCTCTACAGCAGGCATTACAATCCCTCAGACTGACATCTACGGGTCAGGTGAAATAATGAAACTCACTCATGTAATCTGAGAGGGGCTATTTGAAATATACATGAAGAGAGAGAGAGAGACCATTGGATCTGTTTCTGTTTCTGCCTGGGAAATGAATAGCTCAGAAAAATTTCTTGGACAAAGCAGCTGGCCTAACTGAAAAACAAAAAAAATTTAAGTCTGTTTACTAATCTTTACACTTGAAGTTATGTCATTGTAAGTTAAAAAATATTAAATTTTTTTTATATTAAAATATATATTTTAGCATAAAGTTCAAAAAAAATAAATGGAGTTGAACTTAGATTTTTGCATTTTTGGGGAAGTGATAAGTGATGTGCTTTGTTGTGCTTAGTCGCTCGGTTGTGTCTGACTCTTTGCGACCCCATGGACAGTCGCCCACCAGGCTCCTCTGTCCATGAGTATTCTCCAGGCAAGAATATTGGAGTGGGTTGCCATGCCCTCCTCCAGGGGATCTTCCCAACCTAGGGATTGAGCCTAGGCCTCCCGCATTGCTGGCAGGTTCTTTACCATCTGAGTCACCAGGGAAGTGATGAGGTGACTGCAATTAGAGTTCCACTATAGAAACAGAGCCTCTAACTAAGATAAAAATACCAAAAGGGAAAACTAAAGTGAATAGAGTATATATAATAATTAAAGACATTAATTAATGAAGAAGAAGAAGGTAGGAAAATGATAAACAGATAATGAAAATTGGGACAGAAAACAAATTCCTAAAAGTTTGAAAATCATACTTCAAATAATCTTATGGATCAAGGAAATCACAGTCTACATTAGATAATATTTAAACTGAAAAAAATGTATATGGAACATATTAAAATTGGTTAGATGTAACCAAATCGGTATTTAGAGGGAGGTTTATAGGCTATTAAAACTCAATAATCTAAGTTTCTATTTGAAGACAGGAAAGGAATAGCACAAAAGAAAGGAAAACCATCAACTCACCAAAATCAGGAATGAAAAATGAGACATCACTGCAGCTAATAATTTTGAAAACTTAAATGAAATGGATAAAGTCCTTGAAAAGTAATAGTTTAACAAAGCTGAAAGAAGAAGAAATAGAAAATCTGAGTAGTCACATGGCAAATAAAATAATTGACCTTGTAATAAAAAACCTCACAATAAAAACTTCAGGCTCTAATAGTTTCACTGATGACTTTCCCCCAATGTTTAAGAAAGAATATACAATCTACACAAACTGTTCCAAATAAAAGAAATGAGAAAAACTTTTTAGCTTGTTTATGAGGCCAGCACAACCTTGTTATAAAAGCTTGACAGGGACGTTATAAAAGCAGAGTTCTAAGTTAACATCACTCATGAACATAGAATATTTTTAATATAAAAATATTAAAATATCAAATAAAATCCAGTTATATATAAAATATGATATCATGGAGTTTGTTTGAGGAACATAAAGGTGGTTTAACATCCAAAAGTCAATGAATGGAATTACCCATATGAGTTGAATAAAAGAGTAAAACTACGGATATCTCAATGGAGGCAAAAAACTTTTGACAAAATTCTACATATTATGAAAAGTTCTTTCATCTGATAGAGTTTTTAACAATGGCTAACATCATGAATGTTGAGCTTCAAGCCAACTTTTTCACTCTCCTCTTTCACTTTCATCAAGAGGCTTTTGAGTTCCTCTTCACTTTCTGCCATAAGGGTGGTGTCATCTGTGTATCTGAGGTTATTGATATTTCTCCCGGCAATCTTGATTCCAGCTTGTGCTTCTTCCAGCCCAGCGTTTCTCATGATGTACTCTGCATAGAAGTTAAAAAATCTGGGTGACAATATACAGCCTTAACGTACTCCTTTTCCTATTTGGAACCAGTCTGTTGTTCCATGTCCAGTTCTAACTGTTGCTTCCTGACCTGCATACAGGTTTCTCAAGAGGCATGTCAGGTGGTCTGGTATTCCCATCTTTTTCAGAATGTTCCACAGTTTATTGTGATCCACACAGTCAAAGGCTTTGGCATAGTCAATGAAGCAGAAATAGATGTTTTTCTGGAACTCTCTTGCTTTTTCCACAATCCAGCGGATGTTGGCAATTTGGTCCCATCACTTCATGGGAAATAGATGGGGAAACAGGGGAAACAGTGTCAGACTTTATTTTTTTTGGTTCCAAAATCACTGCGGGTGCTGATTGCAGCCATGAAATTAAAAGACGCTTACTCCTTGGAAGGAAAGTTATGACCAACCTAGATAGCATATTAAAAAACAGAGACGTTACTTTGCCAACAAAGGTCCATCTAGTCAAGGCTATGGTTTTTCCAGTGGTCATGTATGGATGTGAGAGTTGGACTGTGAAGAAAGCTGATCGCCGAAGAATTGATGCTTTGGAACTGTAGTGTTGGAGAAGACTCTTGAGAGTCCCTTGGACTGCAAGGAGATCCAACCAGTTCATTCTTAAGGAGATCAGTCCTGTGTGTTCATTGGAAGGGCTGATGCTAAAGCTGAAACTCCAATATTTTGGCCACCTCATGCGAAGAGCTGACTCACTGGAAAAGACTCTGATGCTGGGAGGGATTGGGGGCAGGAGGAGAAGGGGATGACAGAGAATGAGATGGCTGGATGGCATCACCGATTTGATGGACATGAGTTTGAGTGAACTCCAGGAGTTGGTGATGGACAGGGAGACCTGGCGTGCTGTGATTCATGGGGTCGCAAAGAATCGGACACGACTGAGCGACTGAACTGTACATCATGAAAGTAAAAGTGAAGTCGCTCAGTCATGTCCAACTCTTTGTGACCCCATGGACTGCAGCCCACCAGGCTCCTCTGTCCATGGGATTCTCCAGGCAAGAACACTGGAGTGGGTTGCCATTTCCTCCTCCAGGGGATCTTCCCAACCCAGGGATTGTACCTGGGTCTCCCACATTGCCGTCAGACTCTTTACCCTCTGAGCCACCAGGGGAGCTAGCATCATACTTAAGGGTAAAAAGTGCTTTTTTATGAAATTAAGATAAGGCTCTTCATTATCACTTTTATAATTAAAATATGTAATAGTATGAAGACTTTTTTCCTGAATATGAATAAAACCATATATCGAGTACCACCACTTTATTTTTAAAAAATCTTTAATTTTATATTGGAGTATAGCCAGTTAACAATGTTGTGATAGTTTCAGGTGGACAGCAAAGGGACTCAACCATACATAAGCATGGATCCATTCTCCCCCAAGCCCCCCTCCTATGGAGGCTGCCACATAGCATTGAGCAGAGTTCCCTGTGCTACCCAGTAGGCCCTTGTTGGTTATCCATTTTAAATATAGCAGCCTCAGTACCACTTTAATTCAATGTTGTCTGAGAGGTCCTAACCGGAGTCATCAGGCAAGAAAAGGTTTAGATACCAGATATAAGCACTGATGGACTTCCCTGGTGATCCAATGGTAAAGAATCCGCCTGCCACTGCAGGAGGCACAGGTTTGATCCTTGGTCGGGGAAGATCCCCTGGAATAGGAAATGGCAACCTGTTCCAGTATTCTTGCCTGGAAAATTCCATGCACAGCAGAACCTGGCGAGCTGTACCCTATGGGGTCGCAAAGAGTCTACACGACCGAGCAGGCACGCACTATCCGAGGATTCACCTTCCCAGGAATTCAAGTCGTGCCCTCCAAAGTGTCTTAGTTTGGGGCTGGTGAAAGGGAGTGTGGAGTGCATAGCGCCCCCTGGTGCGAGGCGCGGTGGAGAGCGCGAAAGAGATGCCAGTCATCAGTAGGGGATGAAACTCGAAACTCGAGGAATAAGAAGTTTAGCGTGTATTGCTCGGCAAATCCAGAGAGCCTGGGTCCCCAGCTGGGTTCCCTGCCCATCAAGCTATCCCAAACACTCCGTCTTGAATCAGAAGGGGATTTAGAAGCGAGAAGAGGTGGCCGCCGCCAATGCCTTTAATGTCCAGGCCGGGAAGAAAGCGGGTTAGGATCTGATCCCGCTGAGTAGAGGACCCAGGAGCCTCCCGCCCTGGGTGCTCGGTGTGGCGGGGGCGCGCTGCGCGCTGCGGCGGCGCGGGCGCCGTGATGCAGGTGTGACACCCGCGGACTCCTGCCGCCGCCGGGATCGCCCCAGCGCCTCGTTCTCCCGAGCAGCCGGCCGGCCACCCGGACGGACCCCGCTCAGCCCGCACCCGGAGGCGGCCGCGTGCGGATTTCCCACCCAGGTAGGGGACGGCATTGCTCGCTCCAGTGCGTGCAGACCCGGCCGGGGGCGCGGAGTCCGCGCGACCCTGGGGGCTCCCAGGCTTGCCTGCCTGGGCTGAAACGTACACGTATAAATGTTGTTTATAGTAAATGGCACCAAAGACAGGGCAGAGTCTTGGAAAGCTGGCGCAGAAAAGCAAGCACTTGCCTGCTGCGCGGGGTTGCGCGCCTCTTTGGGGGCATCCCCAAGGGCTGTTTTTAAAATCTTGTTTGAACTGTTAGCGCCATACATAGTTTTGCAACTTAGGCTACTGACGTTGATAACTCCCTTTCCATAAGCTTCCTAGTCACCCCTTTTAGTTTCAGTTCTTTGCAATTAGATGGATGTGTGTGTGTGTGTATGTGTGGTGAATGATGTTGTTGTTGGTTTGTTCTTAAAGGACAGATCGAAACCAGGCTTTCACCTGGTACCTCTGGGTTGGGGTTAGTGAGTGTGTATTTCTGTGTGTGGAGGGCGCCCTCCGCGGGCGTGGGAGACGTTTCTTAGGGACGCGGAGAGGATTTGTTTATAGATGGATTTTAGCGCAAGGAAAAGAACATGATTTATTCTGCAGGGATGGGTGAGCGGGTGCGTTTAGCCAGGGAGGAGCGAGGCGCTGCCGTTTCCTCCGCAGACGGGTGTTAGATCTATCTGCTGTCCGGGGTTCAGCCTGAAACACGATCCTTAAACCAGAAATCACAGATGCAGACTTCCTCCTTTTAAAGGTAACTTAACGTTGGTGTCTGGGGCTCTGGTAAGAGCAGACCGGTAGGGTGGGGTGGGGTGCCGTGCTCATTTTTTAAAAAGCTTGTTCAGAAGCAAATGTGGGTGGTTTTGAGGTTCGGGGAGTGGCAGGTGAACGATGAGAAGCAAACATCTACAGGGGAGAACTGGGCATCCTAGCCAGCTCAGCGATCCTTCTGGTCTACTCTGGACTCTTCTGATTCCGCTTCTTGCCCTTTCCAGAAGAGGTCACTTACCCTGCTTGCTCCAGTGGGAGCAGCAAACACAGTGCAGGCTCACTCTGCATCTTTCTTGAGTCAGCAAATACTGGTCGAGCACCTAGTATGTGTCAGAGGCTGGATTAACCCTGGGGGGCGCAGAGAGGATGAAAACAAAGTCCCTTTCCCCAGAAGCTCACATCTGGTGGAGAAGAAGCACCTGTAATAATGAGGTGTGGTAAGTTCAGCAATGTAGATGTGGGAAGAGTGGTGGGAGCGGGAAGAGAGGAATTAATGTGGCAGTGATTACTTTTCTTTTAAACAAAGGCATTGCATGAATTTCAGTAGAAACGGGACCCCTCTCTTGGTTTTTTGGCCTGTGAGTAACCCCCATCAGCCTCTCTGCCATCAGCATCAAGGCTGCTGTATGTGCAGAGCTCTGTAAGTTGCAGCAGGGTTGGTGTTTGCAGTGTGTGACCAGATACCAGTAGACACAGACATAGGATGACAACCAAGAGAAAAGAGTGTCCAATGCAGGAGGTCATGCTTTTTGTTTCTTTGATGGATTGTTTTCCTAAGTTCTAGGACCAGGAAGGTTTGGGAGCAGTACGTCACAAAGACAAGGATTCTGGATAGTTCTGAGGGATTCTCAGAGCAGATGAACTTCTGCCTTCATCTCCTTGGGGTCCCTGACCTGTCTGTGCTTGTCCCAGCTCAGTTCAAAAGGAAAGCTTTGAACTTGGATGTCTCTAAATGGATGGAATAAAGGAAATCTAAAGCTATTCCAACCAATGTGTTCTGGGAAATAAAAATCCAATCTGACGGATTTTTTTTCCTGGACAAAATCTATGGTGGGTGATAGAAAAATGGTAGAATGAAGAACTCTTGTGTTAGACATGTTGCCAGAGATGCGTCTTACATGCGTCTTATAACCTAAACCATCACTAAGGTATTTAAAAAGCAGATGGGCACACTTCAAGGACTGTGGGTTTTGATACTCAAACAGACTTGGGTAAGTGTCTTATGCAGGTTTCTTAGCCTCGCTTTGAGCTTTGGTTTCCTGAGATATAAAATGGAGATAACTGGAATTCTTCTAATATAATTACATCATAAGTGCTTAAAAATATGTGTTTATTGGGAAATGATCATCATATATAAATTGCTTGACACAAAGTAGGTGCTTAAGAAATGGCAGTTCATTTATTGAGTACCTACTATGTGTCAGCAAATGCTCTATGTGTAGGGATACAGAATTGAATTAAATAAAGTCCCTCAAGGAGCTTAGCTTGTGTGTGTGTGTGTATGCAAGATAATGGACCAATAAATAACAAGGTAATGATTCATTATAGTGGAGAGAAATAAAGCAGAGTAAGAGGAACAGGGAGTCTTGCCAGAGGGCGGGGTGAGGATTGTTACTGTTTAATATAGATTGGTCAGGGAAGGCTTTGCTGAGGAGTGACATTTGACTGGACCTCTGGGGAAGTGAGGAGCAGGCCAGACAGCTGTCTGAGGAAGAGCATTCTGGGCAGTGTAGCAGCACCTGCAAAACCCTGAAGCAGGAGGGAGGTGTGTTCATAAGAAAACCCAGAAAGAAGTCCAGTGAGGCTGCGGGTGAGTGAGCGAGGGGATCAGCAGTAGGATTTGAGGTCAGAGGGGTAAGCCGGCAGGCTCACTGGGGTATTGCCTCTCATGATTTCTATTTGTTGGTAAGATTAAAATCCTGAGCACTTGTGGAAGGAATTGGATGACATCCTACACTCGATGTTTAGAAGAAAGCTGGTTGGGAGACATAGGTTCCTAGGTCACTCAGCCTGAGCAAATGCAGCCAGCAGAGCCATAAATCTTTCCAAGGTGATGAGAAGCTCAGTGCAAAAGTGTTCAGCAATCTTTCATCCAGATCAAGGACTGTTTTAGGGCTTCTTTTGAACCTTTCCCGCGCAATGAAACAAAGGGCCACCTTTACTGAATAGTGCTGCAGCTGTTGTCCTTGCTAGTTTTTAGTCTGTATTCTTTGAGGATGAAAGTAGTTTCTGTGGCTATGGAAAGATGTTAGAATCAACTGGAAATACATTGACTGTTGGTGCTCCATGGGATGCATGTACATGATATTATATGGTGCACTTATTTGAGACTTCCATCTTGTAGGCTGAATACAAAGACCACAATTTGCTTCTCCACCCCTCTGGGACTTCATTCCTCTAAAGCAGGGGTCCTCTACCTCTGGGATCTAATGCTTGACGATCTGAGATGGAGCTGATGTAATAGTAATAGGAATAAAGTACACAATGAATGTAATGCGCTTGAATCATCCTGAAACCATCTCCCCTGCCTGGTCCATGGAAAAATTGTCTTCCACGAAACTGGTCCCTGGTGCCAAAAAGACTGGGGACTGCTGCTCTAAAGAGCATGGTTTGCGCAGAATTACTGTTACCAAGGGGAAGAGTGTGAGGGGAGGGAGGACAGATAAAGTAGGAGTTTGGGATTAAAATACACACATTGTGCTTCCCAGGTGGCGCTAATGGTAAAGACTCCGTCTGCAAGGCAGGAGATATAGGAGATGCGGGTGTTATCCCTGAGAGAAGGGCACAGCACCCCACTCCAGTTTGCTTGCCTGGAGAATCCCATGGACAGAGGAGCCCGGTGTGCTGCAGTCCATGGAGCTGCAAAGAGGCGGACACGACTGAGCAACTGAGCACATACATGCACTATTACAGATAAAATAGATAAATCACGAGGACCTATTGCATAGCACAGGGACCTGCATTCAGTATCTTGTAATAACCTATAGTGGAAAAGTATCTGAAAAAGAATCTATCTATCCATCTATCTATCTATCTCATATGTATCTGATAGAATCACTTTGCTATACACTTGAAATCAACTGGACCCAATTACAAAAAAATAAAGAGCATGGTTTTGGGGATTTGAGAGCTTCCCCCCATGACTTACCCTAGTACTGCGGGACTGTTGCAGTGTGTTTTGTGGATAGAAATGGGGTTGGATGCCTGAGAACCTGGTCAAAGTTTCTGTGAAATAGGATGTGACAAGGTTGGGTCCTGGCTGGGTGGCTGGCTGGGTGTTCCCCAAGTTACCCCTTTAGAAGGTGACTTTCACCTCTGTGGATTTTTTTTCCATCCGAGGTCTTGCTGCCTCAGAAAACCAATCTGTCTCTCTGGGCTGCATCCCAGTGACCTTGCTCAGCCCAGTCTGTGCATTTGCAATGGCTGAGACCCTGTGTGGTGTGGCGGGGTGTCTTCTTCTTGCAGATCCCCTTGGTGACAACCACATCACAAGGAGAAGTTTCCTGATGAGCATGTGTTCAGAGCAGAACAACTGAGATGCTTCCCCTGGGGGCTGGTCACACACATTAGGGCTGACCTTACCAAGGGGACTACAGGACAAACCTCCCTACAACTTAGCGGCTTAAGACAGCAACTTTTTCTCATTTCCTCACATGTCTATGGGCTGGCCAGGCAGTTCTTTAGGTCTGAGTTGGGCTTGATTCATCCCGGCTGGGTTTGTTCATGTGATTTTTGTCTGCCCTTGGAGTGGCTGAGAGCTGGCTGCTTGAGGGTGGCCTTACCTGGGGGAACTTGGCTCTACTCTGGGTAGTACCACATTTTCCAACAGGCTTGCCCAACATGTTCACATAGTATCCCTGGAATCCAAGGGAGAGTAGAAACTTGCCTGATCTCTTGAGGTCTAAGTTTATGCTTGGCACACTGTTGTTTCATCTTTGTCTGTTGCCAAAAGTAAGTCACAAGGCCAGCCCAGAGTGAAGGTGTAAAGAGTCTGCCTGCAATGCAGGAGCCCAGGGTTCGATCCCTGGGTCTGGAAGATTCCCCTGGAGAAGGGAATGGATACCCACTCCAGTATGCTTGCCTGGAGAATCCCATGGACAGACGAGCCTGGCGGACTGCAGTCCATGGGGTTGCAAAAGGTTGGACATGACTGAGTGACTGATAGTTTCTCTTCAACTCACAAGGCCAGCCCAGAGTGAAAGTGTAGGGAATAGAATACACTTAAAAAATTGGTTACTCATTTGGCTGTGCCAGGTCTTAGATACAGCATGTGGGATCTTTGACGTTCTGTTGTGGCATGTAGGGTCTAGTTGCCTGACCAGGGATGGAACCTGGGCCCCCTGGATTGCAGAGTCTTAGCTTCTGAACCACCAGGGAAATCCCTGGCGTACACTGCCTGATGGAAGGAGCTACGAAGGCACACTGCAAAGAGCATGGGTATGGAGGGAGGAGGGGAATTGGACTGTCTTTGCATTCAGTCTACCATAGGGACGTTAATATTTAAAGTCCCCTTGACTAAGGCTCCTTTTTTCCCAAATTCTGCTTGAATGGACAATGCCTGAAACTTGCCCTTTTCTTTTTCTCTGCTGTTCTCTGTTTCCATGGCTGATCAGCTTCAGACATATGAATCTTTAGATAGCCATTCATCCACCAAATATTTACTGAGTGTTCCTTACATGCCAGGCATGGGCTTCCCAGGTGGCATAGTGGTAAAGAATCTGCCTGCCAATGCAGGATGCACAAGAGACGCAGGTTCAATCCCTGGGTTGGGAAGATCCCCTGGAGGAGGAAATGGCAACCCATTCCAGTATTCTGTGCCTAGAAAATCCCATGGACAGAGGGGCCTGGCGGGCTACAGTCTGTGGGGTCACAAAGAGTCAGACGTGACTGAGCGACTGAGCACACACACAGACATGTGCCCCAGTCAAGGTGGCAAGGGCCATCCTCATGATGCGTTCATTCTAGTTGGGGAGATGGTATGCAAATAAGTAAATATGTATTATGTGATGAGAGGACATTGAGTCGGGAGAGCAGGATGAGGAGTGCCTGGTTGAGTGGATGAGGAGCAGGATGAAGGAAGGGGTGGGAGTGCTCAGGGTGACATGAAGGAAGAGAGTCAGCCAAATGGATATTTGGGGAAGGACCCTTCTAGGCAGGGAAAGTGCGAAGGCCCCGAGGAACAGTGTACGGGTGTATCCTGGGAACAGAAAGGGCGTTCATGTAGAGAGGGTGAGGATGGAGAAGGTGAGATCAGACAAATCCCTGAGAGCTGGGTGATACAAGGTTATCTAGGGCCTTGTGTGGACTGTGGCTTTTACTCTGAGCGTGATGGGAAGCCAGTGGAGAATTTTGAGCACTCGCTGACATTATCTGATTTAAGCTTTACAATGATTACCTGAGCTTTAGACCTCAGAATAGACTTTTGGAGTTAAGGGTGAAAACAGGGAGATAAAGTCAGGAGGCTACTGCAGTGATCCAGGCAAGAGATGGTGGTGGTTTGGACCAGGGTAGTTAGTGGTGATGGTGAAAAGTCATCAAATTACAGATAAATTGCTCTAGGGATTCAAGGATGACTCTACATATTTTGACCTGAGTGACTAGAAAGAGTGGCCCTTTACTGAAATGGAGAAGGAAGAGTAGTGGGCTTTAACTGGACATCCAATGGGAGATGCTAATTTGATAGTTATATGTGTGGGTCTAGAGTTGAAGGAAGAGGTCCTAGAAGGAGATATAAGCTTGAGTATCGTTAGCATTTTTAATTTGTCTCTTCAGGGAACCCAGTCACTGCTGTACCACCAGTGCTCTGCATATTGCTTGGCACATAGTCTGTGCTCAGTGAGTATTTACTGAATGAGCGAATGGAGTCATTCAATCACTGGAGGTGACTGCGGATCTTTGTTTCAGTGGGTCTTGAAGTGTAACTCCCTGAAGTTATCCTTTTTCTTTTCAAGGTCTCATGAGAGCCTTATTGTGGATCCCATGGACTAAAAACAGACTTTAAATGTGAAGGCTCCAATTGCTTATGTCTTACAGAAAACAATGTGTGATGACAAGTAAGAAGGAGAAACAAGTGGAAACCAAAAAATAGCTCATGCTTTCAAAAAAGGAGACAAAATCCTGCGGGAGAGGAGGCTGCAATTCAGAGGTGTGATGTTCTTGGGTTATTATTGTACTTCTCTTAATTTAAGATTAAGCAGAAGCAGGAAAGAATCTTGAAAAAGGAAGATGTTTATTTAAATCAATTTTGTGCCAAGTGAAAGAGTGTCACCAGCTTGCTTGAAAAATCCCACATCTACAGCATCTTGTGTCATCTGTTCCTGTTTATAAAAGGAGAGAAATCAGCAATAGTCTTATAGGAAAAGGGGAGGAACAGTTATGGGGTTTAATTGGTGTGACTTTAATTGGAGAAGGAAATGGCAACCCACTCCAATATTCTTGCCTGGAGAATCCCATGGATGGAGGAGCCTGGTGGGCTACAGTCCATGGGGTTGCAAAGAGTCGGACACGACTGAGTGACTTCACTTCACTTCACTTCACTTAATTGGAATGAGTTCATTCTCAGACTCCAGGTGCTGACCATTTCCTCCCCATGGTGTGACTGAATGTGTGTGAGTGTGAGTTTTGTTGGTAGTGATATTAGAGGGGGTGGGAGTGAGGGAAAAAGGTAGGTACTGCAATGGTAAATGGTTTCCTGTTTGTGTGTGTGTGTGAGACAAGGAAAGACAGAGGAAACAGTGGGAAAACAGGAACGAAAGCTGAGAAGGAAATATGAGAAAGGGATATCCAGTTGGCCTCGTTTGTACGTGTGGATACCAAGCGGGACCATGTTGGAGACTGGATGGAGCGGTGGGATTTGGGATCAAACAAAACTTGGTTTGAACTCAATGTTCCTTACTTTCTAGCTGTATAAACCTTAGCAAGTTATTTAATTTCTCTGAGCCCTGGTTCCTTCAGTTATAAGATGATGATGGCATGATGATGGTGGTGGTGGTGGTGATGAAGTGATGATGGTAGTAGTAATAACACCCAAGGGGTCTGCAGTTTCTTTCATGCTCTTGTTCTTGGAAATATGTTGGTCTAAATACTGATTAAAGAATTACTGAGTGCATGCTTCGTCATCAGTTGTGTCCGACTCTTTGTGACTTCATGGACCATAGCCCACCAGGTTTCTCTGTCCATGGGATTTTTCAAGCAAGAGTACTGGAGTGGGTTGCCATTTCCTCCTCCACGGGATCTTCCTGGCCTGGGGATCAAGCCCATGTCTTCTGTGGCTCCTGCTTTGCAGGTGGATTCTTTACCTGCTGATCCACTGGGGCTTCCCAAAGCATTACTACATCTAATGAAAGAATTGGAAGTTCTAAGTGTAGAGAGAGTTTAAAACCTGTCATTTAATGTTGCCAGTGCTGATGAGATTATTTGCATGAGGCCCGTGGTGTTCAAAATGAGACACGTGGATAATAATCAGACTTATGAGCTAGAGACTTCTGAGGTGCCTCAAAGGGACACCAACCTTCCATTCTCTGCAATAGGCCAACCCCCCAGCTCAGCTCTGCATTGTCTCATACTCTGTTAGAATTCCTTGATCAAGGTTTTTGAGTCATTTGGATTATGTAGGTGCAGAAACTCTCCATCAGATGCCTCTGGGTTTTGCTCCCATAAAATCTGCCCCATGATGTTTTCTACTGGAAAATCTGCTATTCTCCCTGCTCCAGGTACATAGTAGGCACACAATACGAGTTATTTGATTCATGAATGAGTAAATGCTATTGTGGTTGCTTGGTTGGCAGAGGCTCCTTGGTTTTTCCTGTTTGAGCTGGACAAGACATGACGATGTGAGAGACAACGCTGAGTTTCAGCTGCCAAGGGCTTCCCAGTTGGCGCGGGTGGTAAGGAATCCGCCTGCCAATGTAGGAAACATGAAAGATGTGGGTTCGATCCCTGGGTCGGGGTCAGGAGGATCCCCTGGAGGAGGGCATGATAACCCACTCCAGTATTCTTGTCTGGAGGATCCCATGGACAGAGGAGCCTGGCGGGCTACAGTCCATGGAGTTGCAAAGAGTTGGACACGACTGAGTGACTAACATACAACACACAGCAGTGAATGGTTTCTCTCTGTCCCACCTCCCTGCCTTTGCTGCCATTCTGGCCTCCTCTGGATCAAGGAGCATGGACTCAGGTTTCTCTTGGGGCTCTCAGATGCTTCAGGAGCGAAGACCAAAGCTCCATTGCTGTCCTGACCATGGATTACAGTTCACCCACTGTGGCTCCTGCCCCAGTGAAAACCTGCACCATGGATTCCCTCCTTCAGCAGCCTGTGGTCCTATCAAATTTCTCTGTTTCTATGGAAGCTCCTGTTCCACCCACTTCCTGTTTCCTTCAGTCTTTCGAGCTTGCTTCTGTCCAGGGCAGCAGTGGGGAGAATAGCATTAACTTTTTTCTTTTCCCCAAAAGGCAACTGAAAATTCTCCCTGAACTAGAGACTCTGTGTGTGTGTTATCGCTCAGTCATGTCTGACTCTGCGACCCCATGGACTGTATCCTGCTAGGCTCCTCAATCTATGGACTTTTCCAGGCAAGAATACTGGAGTGGGTTGCCATTCCCTTCTCCAGGGGATCTTCCCGACACAGGGATCGAACCCTGATCTCCCATATTGCAGATTCTTTACCATCTGAGCCACCAGTGAAGCCCAGTGACTCTGTAACCCTCAGAATTAAATTGAACTCTTTTAGGAGCTAGAACATATAGGCCATGTCTTCTCTTCCATTCCCACTTTATAGATGGGAAACCTGAGGTCCAGAGCGAGGAAATCACAGATGAAGATACTGTTGGACAAGTGGTGGAACAACCTCATTTCTTTCTCTTCCCTTTCTATGTACATGCAGGAGAAGGTAATTTGGCCAGACTTCTGGGGCCTTCTTGCATGTCCGGATCTAGCAGTTGGCTGTTCAAGCTGGGAGCTGGGGACCATTAACTGCTTCATACATCAAACCCAGATGATGCATGCGTTGGCAGGAGCTCTGGCACCTAAAAGTCACGTCAGCATGGGGGAGATGTGTGTATTTCACACATGTATTTTCATGGCTCCCCATTACTGAAACCTGCCAATGAACACATGTCTGTCCATCAATACCTCCAAATGTACAAATTTGTTTTAATGAGTATTTCATAGGCAGGTTCCTTTGGCTTCCCTGTTGGCTCGGACGGTAAAGAATCTACCTGCAATGCAGGAGGCCCAGGTTTGATACCTGGGTCTGGAAGATGCCCTGGTAAAAGGAATGGCAACACACTCCATTATTCTTGCCTGGAGAAGTCCCTGGACAGAGGAGCCTGAGGGGCTATAGTTCCATCCAGTCACAAAGAGTCGGACACGACTGAGTGACTTTCACTTTCACTTTTCATAGGCAGTTTCCTCTTTGGGCCCAGAACAAGTTCAGGACAGTGGAAGGACTTACTTGGACTAGAGGATCTTAGTGTTTCAGAGCTAAAGGGACTGTAGGAATCTAAACTCCCTACAAGGCAAAGACAGGAGCTGAGTCTAGAGAAGGAAATGACTTGTTTAAGGTCCTACAGTCAGGGAACATTAGAGAGAGGACCAGAGCCCAAGTCAGGCCTGCAGAAACTCAGTTCATCTGAGTAGAGAGCAAAAGAGACCACGATCACAGCAGCATTATTTACAAGGTCTGGAAGCAACCTAAGTGTCCATCAGCGATAGATGGATAAAGAAGCTGTGGTACATGCATACAACGGAATACTACTCAGCCTCAGGAACAAATGAAATCTTGCCATTTGCAACAACATGGGTGGACTTGGATGGTATTATGCTTGGAGAAATACATCAGCCAGAGAAAGGCAAATACTGTATGGTGTCATTTATGTGTGGAATCTAAAAAAGAAAACCAGCTAGTGAATATAACAGAAAAGAAACAAACTCACAGATACAGAGAATAAATGAGTGGTCCCCGGTGGGGAGAGGGAAGTGGGAAGGGGCCAGAGAAGGGCAGGAGATTAAGAGGCACAAACTGCTGGGCATAAAATAAACAAGCTACAAGGGTGTGTATTGTGCAGCACAGGGAATATAGCCAATACTTTATAATAACTGTCAATGGAGCATAAGCTTTAAAAATTGTGGATCACTGTGTCTGCTCCTGAAATTTATATAATCTCGTACACTGCCTGTACCTCAATTAGAAAAATTAAGAAAAAAAAGAGAGCACAGGAAACGAAGCCTGGGTGTCCTTCATGCTGAGAAGCCTTCTGCAACATGACGGCTGGTTCCCCCAGGCAGCTGAGAGCCTGGGCGGCTCCCCTGCAGCTTCCTCTGAGAAATCCTCTGGGGGTTTCCCCTGCCGGTGACCCAAGCGCAGGCCCAGTGAGCGGACTCCTGGTCTGCCCATGGCCCCTGCTCTCCTGCCAGGCACAGGGTCTGACCGTGGCCTCTTGCCTGATGGGGGACGCAGCAGATGGTGCTGATCGGAGCCCAGCTGGCACGTGGGCGGCTCTAAGGGAGCAGAAACGGCCTGGCGGGGAGGGGCCTGCTCCAGACCAGAGTCCCAGGCGCCCCCAGGACAGGGCTAAAGAGGTCACGGCCATGTCAGGAGCTCCTGACCTTGGCCCTGAGGGCTGAAGGGACTCTGTTCCACTCCTGTGCGCCCCCCTCACCAGGATGAGTGATGAAGGCAGCCCACCTATGGTTGCTTAAATGTCTGTGGGTTACTGGCGGCTGCTTTGAGTATTTTTCAGCAAAGCATAAAAATTAAGCTTGAAGGAAAGGGAAGATCTGGGAAAGCAGAGTAAACGTGGTAGCTTCAAAATTAAAGTGGTAGTACAGGGAACTCTCGCTCAATGTTACGTGGCAGCCTGGATGGGAGGGGAGTTTGGGGGAGAGTGGATACATGGATACACCTATGGCTGGGACCATTTGCTGTCCACCTGAGTCTATTACAGCAGTGTCAATGGGTTATGCTTCAATATAAAACAACAAGTTAAAAAATGAAAGTAGTAAGAGGATAAGCCCACGTGGAGTGGTGAAGAGGTCGATTAGAAAGGGTCAGAGCAGGAATTTCCCTGGTGCTCCAGTGGCTAGGAGTCCGAGCTTCTAGTGCCGGGAGCCCGGGTTTGATCTTGGTCAGAGAACTAGATTCCACAAGCCGCAACTAAAAAAATCCTGTATGTGGCAACTAAGGCCTGGTGCAGTCAAATAAATAAATAAATAAAAATATATATTAAAAAAGACAAAAAAAGAGAAACTGTCAGAGCAGCATGGAAACAGGATGGGATGCTGAGCTGAGCTCTCCTCTCACTCCCCACGATGGGTGACTTTGTCTTCATTTGGGGGTCCCAGCCCATCTCTGGCAGAGAAGCTGTGCCAGCTCCCTGCCTCACATCACGGGGTTGGGGGCCTCCTGTTTCCACAGTGACCCAGTGTAGGGGACCAGGTAGAGCTCTCACAGGCCAGGTTATTCCCATCAGGTTTCTCAGGTTCATCCGTGTCACTGCCAGGTTGATGTCCTGGGACTCAGCCCATTTTCTCCAGGCATATAAGGTCTCTTCTGGCTGACTTGGCCTTCCAATTATTCCTGGATTCTTGAGCTTCTTAGAGAGGGTAGAGAAAATAAAGAGTCCTGGAGTCAGTCTCTCCTGGGTTCCTGGCCTGGCCTTGCTTCTTCCTCAGTTGAGATCTTAGGTGAGTCATTTAGCAATGCTGGGCCTCAGTTTTCCAATCAGTAAAATGGGAATGATGATGGTCTTAACTACTCTGTAGAGTCACTGATGGAAGATACTATTAGATGCTGCATCCTCAGTCCAATGACTAGTTGAGGTCCATTTACAGCAGCAGCTGCTTGAGCCTGTCACCTCCAGATTTCCTGTGCACACCACCAGATTCCCTGCAGCCTGCTCAGGGCTCTCATCTGCTTCCTCTGCTCTCACACTGGGGAGACAAGAAACTGCTTAGGACTTGCCCATTTGGGAAACAGAGGGGAAAGTCATGCTGGTGTTATAAGAATCACCTTCAGCATTTGCTCAGCACCTCATATTTCAACAGCAGTGTCCTCACAATAACCCTCAAATAGGCAGCTTATAAGTCTGTTTTATTCTCTTACAGATAAAGAAATAGAGACAGCAGAGTTTAATCTTACAGCGAAGTTAGCTTTATACTGAGGACCCACACAGATGCATTAGATGTGGTTCCTCGAGGAGCTTGTAGTTTGATCATGTGACAATAATGATGATTATGATGTTTATATGATTTCATTTCATTTCATTCTTCCAGTCCCTGTGAAGTGGGAGTTTATTGTCTCCATTTTGTCATGGAGTAAACTGAGGTTCAGAGAAGTTGAATAAGTTTCCCAAAGGTTATTATTGTTGTTCAGTCTCTCAGTAGTGTCCAACTCTTTGTGACCCCATGGACTGGAGCACACTAGACTTCCCTGTCCTTCAGCATCTCCTGGAGCTTGCTCAAACTCATGTCCACTGAGTCAGCGATGCCATCCAACCATCTCATCCTCTGTTGTTCCCTTCTCCTCCTGCCTTCAATCTTTCCCAGCATCAGGGTCTTTTCCAATGAGTCGGCTCTTCACATCAGGTGGCTAAAGTATTGGAAGTTCAGTTTCAACATCAGTCCTTCCAATGAAAATTCAAGGTTGATTTCCATTAGGATTGATGGGTTTGATCTCCTTGCAGTCCAAGGGACTCTCAAGAGTCTTCTCCAATACCATAGTTCGAAAGCATCAATTGTTGGCTCTCAGCCTTCTTTATGGTCCTGTTATCACGCCCATACATGATTACTGGAAAAACCATAGCTTTGACTAGACAGACCTTTGTCGGCAAAGTAATGTGAGCATTGATTGAAGGGGAGAATGGATGCAAATGCACGGTTGCTTAACCTCAGAACATGTTCTTTGCTGTGAGCTGTGTTCCCTCCCCACCAAGTCCATGAAGGCTGGTTAGGTGCAGCAAAGAACCTCACTCCATGACCTTGACTCCAGCCTCTCCTGCTCCTGTTGCTACAACCCACAGTCTCCTAAAGGGAGTTTGCAAATATCTGGCTACTTCCTAATGGGCTTAAACCAGGAACTGGATCCAACTGGATTCCCAGCCTCTGAAGCTATTTTCCTACAAGGTCTTATAAGGGCTGCAGTGCCTAGGCTCTGCTGTTGGGAAGCTCATTAATTAATTATGAGACTACAAGGTGAGATGATGATGTCACAGAGATATAAACTGAGTGAATGTTTGTGGGAGCATGGACTATAAGCAATGATTATTGCTGCATAAGGAGAGAAGACTGAGGGCCAGAAAAACTACTGGACAGGGTGAAGGGACATTGCTTAACTGGGCCTTGAAGGATGAGTAGGAGTTTTCCAGAAGGGCGCTGGGGAGGAGAATGGTATTCCTGATAGAGGAGATAGTTTGAGAAGTAGCTAGACCTGAGAGTCTTCACTTGATTTGGGAACAAACAAACTGGTATGGTGAGGTGGCTTTGGCTGGCAGTTGAGGACGGGTGAAGGGGATGGTGGAAGGTGGCATGGACACACACTGGAACCTCTTGGGGTTTTTCTAACTTTTGTTGGAGTATAATTGGTTTACAATGTTTTTTTGGTTCCTTTGGGGAGTTTAAATGTTATTAGGAGTGCAGAGGGGGGAAAACCTCTCAAAATCCACTAACATAGTCAGAAGAGCTGATTGTTGTCTTGGCTTCTTGAAATGGTCCTTTGAATGTTGAGATAATTATTGTCCTATGCTTCATCCACAAGGCTTGGCCGTGTGTGAACTGTGTGGATCAGAAGTCTGATATAGTGTCCATCACAGACATCCATCCAGTTAGAGAGATAACAACTGTGGAAACTGTGATTGATGTCTTGGAGATCTTCAGTGCACAGAAAGATCCAAGATAGCGTGGAAAGTATTTAAGAAATATAAAGAAGTCCTAGACCATACTTTCCAGAACAAACAGAGCAGAAAGTTCTGTTTTCTGGATTTAGAGTAGAGGAGAGAGCTGTAAGGGGACCAAGAGGACCAGCAATCTCTTTATTAAACCTGCTTCCTACTCTTCCTGGGCACACAGACTCCATTTCCCAGCCTCTTTTGCAAGATGCGACAGATCTGTTGATGTGATGAGAATGGGTGTGATGGGTACCACTTCCAGGGCCGGCCGGTGAACTTCCATGTGCCCTCCTCCAAGCTCTTTTCCCATCCACTGGCTGGCCCTGCTTGGTGTTGTCTCGTGTGCAAGAAATAAGTTCTGCTTATGTTAAACTACTGACATTTTGGAGTTTGTTAGAGCAGTTAGCCTACTTTCACCAATACAAAGCCTGAAATTTTAATGAGTAATTCCTCTTAAGCTTATGGGAACACATCACAGAGGATCAAGAGTGTTTCTTGCTAACATAAAGATGAAAAAGCTACCTCTGGGCTGACTGCTGGGTTGTCTGTTTCATGTGAGCTTTGGTTTTAATTTTAAAATTTATTGTATTCCTATTTATTAACATCTGTTTTAATATTTAAACTTATTTTTAATAGTTAAAATAGTTATACTGCACAGTATTTTAAAAAGTCCAATAATTTTAGATAGGTAGAATCACTGTATGATTCAGCAATTCCACTCCTGGGCATATATCCAACAAAACTGCAATTCAAAAAAAATATATGCACCCCTATGTTCATAGAAACACTATTCATAATAGCCAAGACATAGAAGCAACTGGACAGGGACAACTTAAATGTCCTTGGACAGATGAATGGATAAAGAAGATGTGATATATATTTTATATATGTGTGTGTGTGTGTGTGTGTGTGTGTGTATGTGTATACACAACAGAATAGTACTCACCCATTAAAAAGAATGGAATAATGCCATTTGCAGCAACATGGATGTAACTAGAGATTATCATGCTAAGTTGTTGCCGTGGTTCAGTCACTAAGTTGTATCTGACTCTTTGCCACCCCATGGACTGCAGCAAGCCAGGCTTCCCTGTCCTTGATTATCTCCTGGAGTTTGCTCAAACTCATGTCCATTGAGTCACTGATGCCATCCAACCATCTCATCCTCTGTTGCCCCCTTTCTCCTTTTGCCTTCAATTTTTCCCAGCATCAGAGTCTTTTCCAATGAGTCGGCTCTTCACGTCAGGTGGCCAAAGTATTGGAGCTTCAGCTTTAGCATCAGTCCTTCCAGTGAATATTCAGGACTGGTTTCCTTTAGGATTAACTGGTTTAATCTCCTTGCTGTCCAAGGGACTCTCAAGAGTCTTCACCAGCACCCAATTTGAAAGCATCAATTCTTTGGCACTCAGCCTTCTTTATGGTCCAGCTCTCACATCCATACATGACTATTGGAAACACCATAGCTTTGACTATATGGACCTTTGTCGGCAAAGTGATATCTCTGATTTTAAATTTGGTCTAGGTTTGTCATAGCTTTTCTTCCAAAGAACAAGTATCTTTAAATTTCATGGTTTCAGTCACCATGTGCCATGATTTTGGAGCCCAGGAAAATAAAATCTGTCACTGTTTCTACTTTTTCCCCATCTATTTGTTGCGAAGTGATGGGACTGGATGCCATGATCTTAGTTTTTTGAATGTTGAGTTTTAAGCCAGCTTTTTCACTCTCCTCTTTCATCCTCATCAAGAAGCTCTTTAGTAAGTCAGAAAAAGAAAGACAAATGCCATATGATGTCAGTTATATGTGGAATCTAACTATGACGCAAATGAACCTATCTGTGAAACAGAAACAGAATCATGGACAGAGAACAGACTGAGGGTGACCAAGGGGGAGCCGGTTGGGGGAAAGGTGGAATGGGAAATGGGGGTTAGCACATGAAAGCTTTTATATATAGAATATATATGTGCTGAATTATGGAGTAGTTCATCTAGATTTATTATTGAGCAGATGGTCCGCAAAGAGTCGGACACGACTGAGCGACTGAACTGAACTGAACTATGTAAAATTGATGGTGGTGGTGGTTGAGTCGCTAAATCGTGTCCAACTCTTGCAACCCTGTGGATTGTAGCCGGTCAGGCTCCTCTGTCCATGGGATTCACCAGGCAAGAGTACTGGAGTGGGTTGCCATTTCCTTCTCCAGGGGATCTTCCCGACCCAGGAATTGAACCTGGGTCTCCCACATTGCAGGCGGATTCCTTACCGACTGAGCTATGAAGGAAGCCCCAAATTGATAAAAATCGATAAAATCGATATCTGGTGGGAATTCGTCGTATGATGCAGGGAGCTCAAAGCCGGTGCTCTGTGACAACCTAGAGGTGTGGGAGGGAGTGGGATGGGGTGGGAAGTGGGAGGGAGGTTCATGAAGGGCACGTATGGATGCCTATGGCTGATTCATGTTGGTGTATGGCAGAAACCAAAACAATGTTGTAAAGAAATTATCCTCCAGTTAAAAATGAGTTTAAAAAAAGTAAAAATATAAGAGCAAAATATCCTATATTAACACACACATATATGGAATCTAGAAAGATAATACTGATGAACCTATTTGCAGGGCAGCCATGGAGACGCAGACATAGAGAACAGACCTGTGGACGCAGCAGGGGAAGGAGAGGGTGGGATGAATTGAGATAGCAGCACGGAAACACATCCAAAGCCGTATGTAAAATAGACAGCCAGTGGGAATTCGCTGTATGATGCAGGGAGCCAAAGGAAAAAAAAAAGATGACTTTAAGCTTTTCAAAAAAAAACTCCAACAAATTAAAATATGGCTTTGTTGCCACTGTTTGTTTTCAATATCTATGCAGTTTATACTCAACTTGAGGTCCTTTTTCTTTTTTGAAAGAGTTTTTAAAATTTGCTTTTAGTTGACAAACAATGGTAGTCTAGTTTCTGGTGCTGCTCAATAATGCACCATATGTATTTATTTATCTATTTTTCTCTTTACTTTTTGATTCCCTTCACCCATTTCTCCAATTTCTTCTGTCCCTGGAAGGAAGGAGGACTGTTCTCTGTGTCTGTGAGCATGTTTATTTATTTGTTTAGTAGATTCTCCGTATAAGAGAGAGCTTACAGTACTTTTCTTTCTTTGACTTACTTCATTTAGCATGATGCCATTAAGATGATCACAAATGGCATGGTTTCATTCTTTTTGTATGGTGGCATAATATTCTATTCTTTATCCATTCAACTATCGATGGACGTTAGGTTGCTTTTATATCTTGACTATTGTAAATAATGCTGCAATGAACATGGGGGGTACATATATCTTTTTGAGTTAGTGTTTTCATTTTCTTCAAATAAATACCTAGAAGTGGAACTGCCGGATCATATGGTAATTCTATTTTTCCGATTTTGAGGAACCTATAGCATGTTTTCCATAGTGGCTGTGCCAACTCATGTTATCACCAACAGTGTACAAAGGGTCTCTTTTCCCTACAATCCTCATCAACACTTGTTCTTTCTTATCTTTTTCATAATAGCCATTCTAACAGGCATGAGGTGATAGCTCATTGTAGTTTTGATTTGCATTTCCCTCATGATTAGTGATGTTGAGCATCTTTTCATGTGACTGTTGGTGGTTTTCTTTGGAAAAAAGCCTGGTGTAAGGTAGTGGCCAAGTTTCTTTCTTTTCTATGTGGCTGTCCAGTTTTCCCAATGTCATTTATTAGGAGACTTTCTTTTCCGCAGTGTATATTCTTGACTCTTTTGTTGTAAATTAATTCACCATATATGCGTAGGTTTATCTCTGGGCTCTTTATTCTGTTCCATTGATCTGTGTGTCTGATTTTTTTGCCAATACCAAAAATATACTGCCAATATTGTAGTTTTGTAGTATAGGAAGATGCCTTCATCTTTGTTCTTCTCTCAAGATTACTTTGGCTTTTTGAGCTTTTTTGTGTGGTTTCATACAAATTTTAGGATTGTTTGTTCTATTTCTTTGAAAAATTCTGTTGGAATTTTGATAGGGATTGCATTGAAGTTACAGATTGCTTTGGTCAGTACAGACATTTAATACTGATTTTTCTAATCTGTGAGCACAGCGTATTTTTCCATTTGTTTGTGTTTTCTTCAGTTTCTTTCATTAATATCTTGTGGTTTTCAGGATACAAGACTTTCACCTTCTTGGTTAAATTTATTCCTAGGTATTTATTCTTTCTGATGCAACTGTCAATGGGGTTGTTTTCATTTACAAATGATGCTACTATTTTAAAACATATTTCATTTGTTAGAGCAGTTATAAGTTGACAGCAAAATTGAGAGGAAGATACAGAGATTTCTCATCCCTCTGCTCCCAACATGCACAGTCTCTGCTGTTATAGGATCCCCACCAAAGTGGTACATTTGTTACCACTGATAAACCTACACTGACACATCATGATCTCTCAAAGTCTGTACTTTACCTTAGGGTTCATTCTTGGTGTTTCACATTCTATGTGCCATAGCATTTTAAAGCCAAGCAGCTTGGTTTGATACTTATAGGTTATATAACCTTGGACAAATAGTTTAACTTTTCAGAGCCTCAGTTTTGTCATCTGTAAAATGGTCATAGTAATATCTACTTTCAGCAGTTATTTGGGGTGCATTTATTGAGGAGATGGTGCATTTATTGAGGAGTTAGTGCTTTGCAGACCACATGGCACTCAATAGGTGTTTTCTCTCTGGACTGAAAGCTCCCTGGCAGCCAGCACTGTATCATCTTGTCTATCCCTAAAACTCTGGTGTCTACCAGTCCCTGGCAGACGAGGTGCTCAATGGTTAGTTATTTAGCAAATTTGGAGTACCTTTAAAAAAATTATTAACTCTTGGCTGTGCTGGATCTTCATTCCTGCACGAGAGCTTGCTCTAGTTGTGGTGAGTGGGGGGTCTACTCTCTAGTTGCAGAGCCTCTCATTTCAGTGGCTTCTCTTGTTGCAGAGCATGGGCTTTAGTGCTCAGGGCCTTCAGTAGTTGTGGCTCATGGGCTTAGTCACTCCCCAGCATGTGGGATCTTCCCAGAAGAGGGATTAAACCTATGTGTTCCCTCCATTGTCATCTGGATTCTTAACAACTGGACCACCAGGCAAGTCCCAAACTTGGAATACCTTAAACCAACCTGTGCATTTCAAAGGAGAAACGCTGTAACCCTGGATTGGAGAATTGAGAAGAGTGATGGAGAGGCTCTACCACTTTGGCCTTGGGGCACTGAAGGGTTAATGATCAGCTCACCAGAGGGCTAGAGAACAGGAATTTGCAAGAGAAGGTGGGGGTGCTTTCCGTTTCTAATGTGTGTGCATGAGATTGCTCTATATTTGGATGATGGCTCTCTCATCTGAGGGTTAATCCTCTTTGTCCGAGTCATCCAGCCTGGGGATTAACTGCTTTAAACTCCAAGCCTCACTGTCCCTGACAATGTGAGTTTTGTGTTGCCAAGAACTGGGGCTTTCAGGGGTCAGTTTTTATTGACCCAGCACACAAGGCTCCTTTGTGATCACTAAATCCTGGCCCCTAATACTATGGAGAGAGAGACTGAGGCCCCTTCAGGGGAGGTAACATTATTTCCTGTGGCAGATTTATGATCAGAGCCCCTGTTTCCAGCCTGGAGTTCTCTCTTCTGCTCTGTGCTAGTGTTTAATGAAGGTTTCAGGAGAAGGGGCTTAGCTGAAAGAGCAAAACAATGGAATGGAGTGCTGGATGTAAATTCCATGTTGTGTTCTGGGGAAGTCTCCAGTACGTCTGGGGAAAGTCTGGCCGGCTCCTTTGCTAATAGATGGTCTATTTGGAAACACTTCCAAGGGGCTTGAGTCCCCCACCACTTTTGACTTTGGGTGCCCAGCTCACGATTCCCTTTCTGGGATCAAGAAAATCTGGCTGACCCCACTGGGGTCACATCCCTGTCCTGGAGACCACTCTATGAGTACCACATGGTATGAGGGAAGGGGAGTTCCTTAAAGGGAAATTGAGGATTTGTTACCAAAAGAAGGGGAATTGGTTATTGGTCACGGAAACCCCTGGTGTCTGCCACAGATACTGAGCTGACTTCTCTTGCTTAAATAAAGATTATAAAGTATTAGTTTCGTTGATGTGTATCAAAGACGTTAAAGTCTGGCTATGTCTTTATCTTTCCTTCTTTTCTAAGGGGTTCTAAGTCTACTCTTTGTAAAAAATACTTATTTATTTGGCTGAATTGGCTGTTAGTTGTGGTACACAAGGTCTTCCTCGCATCATGTGGGATCTTTCATTTGCAGCACCCGAAACTCTAGCTGTGGCATGGGGTCTTTAGCTGTTCCATAGCATGTGGGATATTAGTTCCTTGACCAGGGATTGAACCTCTGTTCCCTGTGTTGCAAGGCAGATTCTTAACTGCTGGACCACCAGGGAAGCCTCGTGCTTTCCCTATTCTTGCATTTTAAGAATTAGAATATGAAAAATTCAAAGGTAGATTCCCTCCATCCCTGAAACCCCTTTGTATCTATATTCAACAAATACTGATTGACTGCCCACCATGCTAGGCATCAGGGTTAGTGGAACGCAAGGAAGACTCGATCCTTGTCTTCTGAATTGCTGGCTTGTCTGTAACTTGAAGACCTGTAAGCCCCACTGCTGGCCATCAGGGGTACTAACTTTGGTTAAAAAAGGGAGTGAGTCATTGAATCACACTGATGAGTTATTCTGCCAAAGAACGTGACTTCACATTCTCTCTGCATGCAGAACATCTTGGAAATTGGAAGAGACAAAAAAATCCATCTTGGGAAAACATCTTGCTACTCTGTTCCCCTGAAATGGGGAGAGTGGGTGGCTTTCACTTGTGCTGCTTCTGTTTTCAGGCTGTGAACAAGAACTGGCACTCCAGCCTGCTTTGTTGTTGTGTGGCGGTGTTTGAACACTGGACAGCATATTGCTTTGCTATTATCAGGTTACTTGTATAAGCCTAGCAGCTGGCAATTGTGTAATCGTTTTTAAAAGAAAAAGCAAGAGATATTTGCTTAGAGAGAATTTCTAAAAAGATAGAGATGAGACGTGCCGTGCAATCCCATGCAGAACGTTGGATGACTGCTCTTCACAAAGGCAGGCTTGTTCCTTGGTTAGAATTCCCCATGGGACTTCCCCTCCTCAAAGTTCAGGGATGGGTCATGCATTCTGGAAGGGAAGCCTGTCTCATTTTCTCTGCATGCACTGACAGAGCTGGGAAAGTTGCCTTGGCTCTTGGGATCTAGTCAGTCTTATACTGAGAGCCTTGCAGCTCTGAGTCCAAAGTCAGTCCCAGAGTACAGACCCTGGAGAGCACAGAGCTGTACTTTTCTCTCTTCCTGTTTCATGTTCCCACTGTGGTCGGATGACTGGATTTGAAGCTTGTCTCCTTCACTCCCTAATTGTGCTTAAATGCTCTGTGCCTCAATTTTCTTATCTATACGATAAAGATAATATTAATAGGGCTCTGTCTCATACAGTTGTGAAGAGAAAGAAATTCAATGAGGTACTACAGTGCTCAGGACTTGCCAGGTGGCTCAGCGGTAAAGAATCTGTCTGCTACTGCAGGAGACTTGGGATGGGGGTTCGATCTCTGATTGGGAAGATGCCCTGGAGTAGGAAACGGCAGTATTCTTGCCGAGGAAATCCTGTAGGTAGAGGAGCCTGGTGGTTACAGTCCGTGGGGTTGCAGAGTTGGACACAACTGAGTAACTGAGTATGCATGCACTATAGTGCTCAGCATAACATTGGGCAGATACCAAGTGTATCAGTCAGCTATTACTGCCTGAGAATAATAATGCTGCATAACAAACATCCCCAGATCTCTCAGTGACTGACAAAATGAACTTTATTTATCTCACTCATGAGTTTGTCAGTCAAATAGAGAGGCTCTCCTTCATGTTGCAGGTCAGGTGCAGATCTGCTCTGTGCGTCTCTCATCCAGCTCCTTGGATGCTACAGGCAGCTGCTAAGGATGTGTCCTTCTCACGGCAAATGGTAGGAGGACATGAGAGACGCCTAACTGTAAAGGTAAATTGAAAGCCCCTGTGCATATCCTGTTGCTGACATTTCACTGGCCAAAGCAAACCACATCGCCAAACCCAACATCAATGAAGTGAGAAAGTACACATCTCTCACAGTGGAAAACACTGCAACATTATTTGGCTAAGAGTGTGGATTTGAACTGTATTCTATTGGGAATAATAATTTGAGCCTTACAGCAAGTTATTTATATGACAGGAAGTTGAGTGGAAATTTTGTGTTGTTCAGTTGCTTAGTCATGTCTGACCCGTGGACTGCAGCATGCCAGGCCTCCTTGTTCCTTTCCATCTCCCGGAGTTTGCTCAAACTCGTGTCCATTGAATCGGTGATATCATCCAACCCTCTCATCCTTTGCTGCCCTCTTCTCCTTTTGCCTTCAATCTTTCCCAGCATCAGGGTTTTTTCCCAATGAGTTCATATCAGGTGGCCAAAGTATTAGAGCTTCAGGATCAGTCCTTCCAATGAGTATTCAGGGTTGATTTCCCTTTAGATTGACTGGTTTAATCTCCCAGCTGTCCAAGGGATTCTCAAAAGTCTTCTCCAGCACCACAATTCAAAAGCATCAATTCTTTGGCACTCAGCCTTCTTTATGGAAATTTTCTATCATCCCAGAATAGGCATTCAGAGGGCAAATCTGAAAATATGAAGTTTTAGGCACTCTGATTTTTATAGTGAGCCACAAATAACCAGGGGGCTTCCCGGATGGCTCAGTGGTAAAGAATCCACTTGCTAATACAGGAGACACAGGAGATGCAGGTCCAGTCCCTGGTTTGGGAAGATCCCCTGGAGGAGGAAATGGCAACCTGCTCCAGTATTCTTGCCTGGGAAATACCATGGACAGAGGAGCCTGGTGGGCTACTGTCCATGGGGTTGCAAAGAACTGGATGTGACTGAACACGCATACACAAATAACTGGGGTCCCTCATGACTTTCTAAGAGGTATCACATCTGGCCTTGGAGCCCTCAACTCTAAGCCTCCAGGTCTACATAGGTATAGTGATGGAAAAGAAGACATCATCTATGGAATCTTCACCTGTAGAAAGTACTTGCTTGAGGTGAAGGACTGTTTGCTCCCTATGAAGTCAAGTGAAAGGACCTTGAGAGATTTCCTTGTGCAGACTGGAGATGCTCGCGAAGAGGGACATGGGGCATCTTATACCCGCAGACACTCCACCCCACTGTGGTTCTGCTGGAGTGTATTGAGCTTGGAGGGCTTGATGTGTCCCCTGGAGTTTAAAGCAGTGAAGACACAGAGGGCCTCCTTTGAGTCTGGAAATTTTGGCAGGTAGGAGGCTTAATAGAGTAGACCATACCAGCAGGGAAACATGGATGGTGGTACAGTGCCAAGGGAAGAAAAGGACCTTTTTCTCATCCATTCACTGAGGCTTTGGAAGGTACTGAATGCTCCTTGGGAGGAAGCATAAAGCTTAGGGGAAGAGCAGGCGCCCCAGGGCTGCCTAAACAGTAGCTAAATCACAGCAGGGGAAAATCTATTGGTTTGGCCAAAGAGTTCATCCGGGTTTCCCCATAAGATGCTGCAGAAAAACACGGATGAACGTTTTGGTCAGCCCAATAGTTGAAGTAGTGGCTGGATGCATGGTCAGCTGGAGGGTATGAGCTGGGACCCAGTGGCCCCTCTCTGACATGCTCCTCAGGGCTGCAAGAAGCTAAGGTGAGCTGAGCCTTGCCCCAGGAAAGCAGCATACCTGGGAACCGCCTGCATTAGAGGGGCGGGTATAGACCAGAGCAATGCCGGAAGGGACATCTCCCTGTTACCGTAATTATTGTGGCTCTGCGCCACTCAACGTTCCGGTTTGAACGGACAGAATCGATCTGTGCTGCCTTCCTCCACTTCCGGCCCCTCTTTCTAGCTTCTTCCTGCCTCCCTTCAACTCTGCTTGGAGCCTGGCACATTTCACGCACTGGCTAATCAGCTCTTCCCGTGTGGAGGCAGGGCCCAGGGGTGTGGGCATGCCGGCTGATCTGCTTGGGGCTCCCAGCACTTACTCCTAATCCCCAGCCTGTCTGGCCGGCAGCAGATGGGATCCTCTGTGGGGAGCTCACCCAGGATGCTCCACTTTTTAGGATAAGGTGGGGTCCAAAGCACAAAAATAAAATCCTGCCACTGAGTATATCTTCGCAAGGAGCAAAGGGTTGGCATTTCTAGCGGAATAAGAGTTTCCCAGTGGTGAGCTATTGTTTTTTTTTTTTTTTTTAACGATAAATCTTTTCTTAATCTCAGGGAGAGATTCAGTGGTTAAAGTGGATGAGGGAAAAGGATAAAATGTGCCTGAGGTCTCGTCTGAGTACAAAGTTCTAGTGAGCAATCCATTCATGCTCCTGTTTAGGTCGGGGCCACTTGCTGAGTTGCCTGAATTTAGCAGATGACAAATCCCCCCACTCTGGCTCTGGTTGTTGTAAACTATTATATTAATAACACACAGAATGTGACTTAGTCCAAGACTCATGTTTGCAAGGGAATTTGAAATTACCGAAATCTGTTGGTGAAATTAGAAACTATTCAAGTTTGTCATACAGGTCACTAGTTTCTTTATGCTTACTAATTTTTTTATGATTAACTTGATAGTATTGGCTATTGAATAAGATTTGGAAAATAGTAAAACTTATAAAGTTACTCATACTGCCAAGTTACTTTTCAGAACACGGTGCTAATTTACCCTACGACCAGCAATGTATGAATGCCCCTCAATGTATCCTTGATGTTTAATTATGAAAAAAAATAAAACATGGTCAATTTGTTCATTGAGACAAGATGTTAGTTTTCCTGTATTTGATTTCTAACATGATTGAGCATTTTGCTTATTGACTAATTGTATTTCCTTTCTTTTAAGCATTGTCTTTCCATGTCCTTTGTCCATTTAAAATTGAGTGCTAGTGTTTTCCATATTTGTTAGTAAAAGCTCTGTGTGTATTGAGGTTACTAAATCAGTGACTCATAATTACTGTAATCATGTTCCCAATCTATTTGCCTTTAATTTTGTACTTATATGGTCTTCTTGCCATGTAGCAATCTAATTTTTATGTATTCACATTGCTAGTGTTTTCAGTTAAAATTCCATTCTTTTCATGCTTAAGTTTTTCCTTACCCTAAAATTTCCTTACCCTGTAAATTTGGGCTGGTTTTACCATTTTAATTTTATATGTGAGCTATTAATCATTTTCACTTTATTATGATCTTACGGTGGGAGGTAGGGAATTAATCTCTGTTTTGTTGTTGTTCAGTCACTCAGTCGTGTCCGACTCTTTGTGACCCCATGGACTGTAGCCCGCCAGGATCCTCTGTCTGTATAATTTCCCAGGCAAGAATACTGGAATGGGTTGCCAGGTCCTTCTCCAGAGAATCTTCCCAACCCAGGGATCAAACCTGCTGCATTGGCAGGTAGATTATTTACCACTGAGCCACCAGGGAAGCCCAACTCTATTTTAGTTCATTTTAACTGTTGTTGATCAGTCTTTCAGTACCGCTCAGTGAATACTCCTTTCCCTACTGAGTTGAAAACCCACCTGTATAGTTTGCTCTATTTGATCTCTCTGTCTCAAACTCATGTAATTATTATACTTTTATGTTCTGCTTTAATGTCTAGAAGTACAAATCCCTCTTCAGTCTTACTTTTAAAATGTTCCTTTGGTATTTGGCTCAGATGGTAAAGAATCTGCTTGCAGTGCAGGAGATCGGAGTTCGATCCCTGGGTTGGGGAGATCTCCTGGAGAAGGGAATGGCAACCCACTCCAGTATCCTTGCCTGAAGAATTCCATGGACAGAGGAGCCTGGTGAGCTACAGTCCATGGGGTCACAAAGAGTCGGACACAACTGAGTGACTTTCACTTAGGTATTTTTACCCATTTATTCTTCCAGATGAATTACTGAGTTATGTTGCCAATTGTATTGAGAAGCCAGAGCTGATGTGTTGAATTAAGACTATGCAAACTATGACCTGCTGAATGAGGGGGTACAAACCATCTGCATAGGATTGACAAGTGGCTTCTTCAGCATCTGAGGTTCCACTTTGGGGAAGGGGAACTTCAGGGGTGGTTTTATTAACTTTTTAAAAACTTTACTTTTAATTGAAGGATAATTACAATATTGTGATGGTTTCTGCCATACATCAACATGAATCAGCCATAGGTATACATATGTCCCCTTGCCCTTCAACCTCACTCCCACCTTCCTCCCCACCACACCTCTTTAGATTGTCCCAGAACACCAGCTTTGGGTTTCAGGGGTGGGTTTTGATTGAAAGTGCAGTTTCAGTACGCCTGCACCAAGGAAGCGAGTGGGCACAGTTGTGGTGAGGGGAAGGGCAGTCTTCTGTCCCAGGTCACGATCCAGCAGGAAACTGAGGACAGTGTAGTAAGCACCGATTACTCATAAGGTGGTTGAGCCAGAAGTTGCTAATTTTTCATGGGCTTAACTCTGTGTGGTTATTTTGTTTGTATTAATTAATTTTTTAAAAATTGGAGGATAGCTGATTTACAGTGTTGTATTGGTTTATGCCATATAAGAATGCGAATCAGTCATAACTATATGTGTATCTCCTCCCTCTCGAGCCTTCCCTTCCCCAGCCCACCCCTCTAGGTCATCACAGAGCATCAGGCTGCGTTCCCTATGTTTGGTATGTAGCAGCTTCCCACTAGCTGTCTATTTCACAGATGGTAGTGTGTATATGTCAGTGCCACTCTCTTAATTTGTCCCACCCTCTCCTTCCCTTGTTATGTCCATGGGTCTATCACTACATCTGCAAATAGGTCATTTTTGTAGATTCCATATACATGCATTAATGTATGTTATTTGTTTTTCTCTTTCTGACTTTCTTCACCCTATAGAGCATGCTCTAGTTCCATCCACCTTAGTTCAATTGATTCACATTTGTTCCTTTTTCAGTTCAGTTCAGTTCAGTTCAGTCGCTCAGTCGTGTCCAACTCTCCGCGACCCCATGAATCACAGTGCGCCAGGCCTCCCTGTCCATCACCAACTCCCGGAGTTCACTCAAACTCATGTCCACAGAATCGGTGATGCCACCCAGCCATCTCATTCTCTGTCGTCCCCTTCTCCTCCCGCCCCCAACCTTTCCCAGCATCAGAGTCTTTTCCAGTGTGTCAACTCGTCGCATGAGGTGGCCAAAGTATTGCAGTTTCAGCTTTAGCATCAGTCCTTCCAATGAACACCCAGGATTGATCTCCTTTAGAATGGACTGGTTGGATCTCCTTGCAGTTCCTTTTTAGGGCTGAGTAAATATTGCATTATATATATATATATATATATATGGATATATGGATAAAGTTCACTAATTTTTCATGTGCTGATTAGTTATCTTAAAAGGGACCCTGGAAAAAGCAAAGCAGGAACTTACGGAGGGCATCCTAAACTCAATCCTTTTCTAATTGTCCAGACTCTGGACAGGGTTATCATATTGTAAAATGCCTAGGCAAAAGCTCAGAAAAACAAAAGTTGTTTTTCACATCATACTGAGTTAAGAAAAAATCCTGTTGGAATTTGGATAGGAATTATAGTTTAATTCCACTACCAATTACATTTGTATTTATGTAGTTACATTATTAGTTAATTTGGTGACACTTGGCATTACAGAAAATGGTATATTTCTTTATTTATCCAATGTTTATGTTCAGTCTCTCTACGAAGCTTTGTATTTTAAAATAACAAAACTATTAAAATAAGAAAATAATAGAAAAAACCTAACCCTCACTGAGGATTATAAGCTGCTGCTGCTGCTAAGTCACTTCAGTTGTGTCCGACTCTGTGCGACCCCATAGACGCCAGCCCGCCAGGCTCCCCCGTCCCTGGGATTCTCCAGGCAAGAACACTGGAGTGGGTTGCCATTTCCTTCTCCAATGTGTGAAAGTGAAGTTGCTCAGTCACGTCTGACTTGTAGCGACCCCATGGACTGCAGCCTACCAGGCTCCTCCGTCCATGGGATTTTCCAAGCAACAGTACTGGAGTGGCTTGCCATTGCCTTCTCCGGAGGATTATAAGCTAGGCTTTGGTTACTTTAAATATAATATCTCATTTAATCTTCCCAATTTACCCAAGATGATTCAGATAGTAAATGGCAGAGAAACCTAGTCAAGACTTTTAGATTCTGGAGCCTGAGCAGTTACACTGTAGCTCCTCCCTTAAGATTCTGGCAAATTATCTCCTGTAGTTTGAAGTGGCAGGGAAATAGTCTATGAAAATATTTTGTTCTTATATTTGTTCTTATATAATATAATAACTTATATTAAAATTTTCTCTTTGAAATTAAGAAAGTGTTAGAATGGGGTGAACTTTGCTTGAAGTTTGGTAAACACTATGGATTTGAAGGGGCTTCACAGGTGGTGCTAATGGTAAAGAACCTGCCTGCCAATGCAGGAGACACAAGAGACGAGGGTTTGATCCTTGGGTCTGGGAAGATCCCCTGGAGGAGGAAATGGGAACCCACTCCAGTGTTCTTGCCTGGAGAATCCCATGGACAGAGGAGCCTGGCAGGCTGCAGTTTGTAGGGTCGCACAGAGTCGGACATGACTGAAGGAACTTAGCACAGCACAACACATAAATTTGAAAAGTGAAGATTTTCTTTATATTAGGCAGATTTTTATCCAGTGCTTTGGTTCTCAATCCTGGCTGTGTATTCGAATCAGCTGAGGAGTTTATTTTAAAAAAACAAAACAAAAACCAAGCAATATCCTAACTCTCCTTAAGGATACTTAAGCCAGACTCTAAGGGTGGCCTGGAAAATTGAATTTCTTAAAGAAACTGTCCAGCGATCCTGATGTGCAGCCAAGGTTTTCGACCGTGACAGAGTAAAGCTTCAGTTATCGTTTCTGTTTCTGACACTATTTTCCTCCTGGAGTCACCCACAGTTCTTGGCTAGAATCTTCTTTCTTTGTCTTTCACGTCTATCATATTCTCTGATCAGTTTTACCTTTTTAGAGTTTTGATTTTCTTTCTGAAGGTGGACTTAACAGCCAGTCAAACCAAACAGATCACCCACTAGCTAGAAGGAAAGAGAGTTGGCTTAAAAAGGAAAACAGATGAGATTAGAACATCAATTCTCTTAAAACTCACGAGTCCTCATCCCAGTCAGGGAATTTTTTCCTCTCTGCCACGCCCTCTCCTCCACCCATCTCAAGAAAGAATCTATTTATAAACTATTTTGAAAAACAGTGCTTGTTCAGGAGCCTGACTACAAGAGACTGTATTCCCAATATGTGCTAAAGGCCCCATTTGGCCCCACTATGTCAGGTACGATACAGTAAGTCCTCTACACGCGAACCTTCAAGTTTCAAGCTTTCAAAAATGCAACCGTGCATCTGGTTCCAGCAAAGAACCAGAACCCATGCCGTCAACATCAGCCGTGAGTGAAATCACAGCTTTCACTCCGTCTCCTATTGTTGATAGTCCTTCAGCTCTACCCTCTTCCATCTCGTCTCCCTCCTCCATTAGTAACTCTTCTGGCCTGTTCACTAGATGCTAGCCCCTGCATGCCAGCTGTTGTACTGTACTTTTCAAGGACCTGTACTATAAGATTAAAAATGTTTCTTTTGTGTGTGTGTTTGTTTTTTAATGTATTATTTCTGTGAAAAGTATTTTAAACCTCTTTCTGTACAGTACTATATAGCCGATTGCATTAGTTGGGTACCTAGGCTAACTTTGTTGGACTTACAAACAAATTAGACTTGCCAATGCGCTCTTGGAACGGAACTTATCCATATGTAGGGGACTTACTATAAATATAATTCAGGAGTTTAAGGCCAGGGGTGTTGTGGATGCATCTAAGATGAGCACAAAGCCTGATTCAGAGTAGGTTTCATGGGAGATGCTCCCTGCCACGGCGCTCACAAGTGGGGTCCCCAAACATCCTCACTGAGGACTCAGCTGGGAAAGCAGGGGTGCCCTGTCTGGAGCATCTTTAACTGCTCAGCTTTCTTCTGATGGGTAATGATTCTGCTCCTTTTGCCTCGTGAGCCGTTTGTACACCGGTTCCCTGCTTGTTCTCTGCTGCAGAGCTGGCACCCCAGGTCTGACTCCTTCTCCATCCTTTCTGCTGCTTCCAGTTGCTTCTTTTGTCTCAATGGGTGACTGAGCAACACTGGACTCCCCAGTGAAGATACTGAGCACCCGGGCTTATTGTCCCCCATGTTTCACCTGTTCTCAGTCCTCCACTTTCCAAGACACCTGTTTAAATAAAAGCTTGAGGAAGAGACGGAGCTTGTGGCCCATCCCACCACGAAGCCTGCATTTGTTTATCTAGGAATACCCTAGAAACCCAAGATCCATGCAATAAACACTGTTCACTTTGTTCGAGTCGTGGGACACAAATGGAGGGGAGCGTGTGTGTGTTCAGTGCCTACCACTTCTAAAGAGTAGACCTCCTTTGCTCTTTGCCAAACATTCCCACAAGGTAGAAAGTACTATTCCCACTTTACAGAGAAGCCAAGTCACTTATCCAGTGTCTCATGGTTGGCATGTGGTAGGGTTGTGGTCCACACTTTCAGATTCCTTGTCCAGGGCTCTTTACATTGGGCATGTCTTCCCTGAGCGTCTCCAGAGATGAATAGGGAGAGATTAATTGGGAGCAGGCTGGATTCACTAGATAAGCCATCTCCTGGCGAGACCCTCCTGAGCTCTGAGCACGTGGCCTGTGTCTCCTCACTGTTCCTAGAAGTTTTACCCGGAAGTCACCCAGGGCCATGTAGAAGATTGCTGCCCAGAGAGACACCCCGCAGCGGTGCATAGGACAAATGGGGGTAACATCGTGCTGGAGGTTGCCCCATCATAAGGCATTCAGCTTTGCCAGTTCAAAGTTGTACTCAGTCCTACCTGACTCTCTGAAACGCTATGGATTGTAGCCAGCCAGGCTCCTCTGTCCATGGGATTCTCCAGGCAAGAATACTGGAGTGGGTTGCCGTTTCCTCCTCCCGGGGATCTTCCTGACCCAGGGATCAAACCCGTGTCTCCTGCATTGGCAGGTGGGTTCTTTACCACTGAGTCACCTGGGAAGACAGTTCAGAGAGGATTCTTTAAGTTCCTTGGGACACAGTTGTCCATGTAGCCCTGTGGTGCTCTCCTCACCCTGTGGCTCCTCTTCCAGCCTCTTCTTCTCCCTGTTCTGGGGGCTGGAAGTCTAGATCGAGGTGCCCGCAGGTTCATTTCTCCTGAGGGCTCTCTCCTTGGCTTGTGGAGAGTACCCCGGTTGATGTCTTCTTACATGAATTTCCTCTGTGTGTGCATCTCTGGTGAATCTCTGCATGTCCTCCTCGCAGAATGGTCTTCCTGGGCGATCCTCAGGGTGTGCCTTGCTGTTCCTGGTTTGCTCTTCTTTTCTCACCACATTCATTACATTATCAGAATGCTATTAAGATTTACACGAAACCTCCCAGCCTCGGGGCCCATCTGTTCTTGCTATTTATTCCCTCAGGGGAGTCACGAATCTGTCATCTGTGATTTTACAGTTCTCCGTATCTGAGGTGCCAGCGCCGTGTTTCCTCTGTGAGGCCACGACGCAGAGCTCTCCTCTTCGTGAAGGGCTATGGGGGGGATTGTGCAAAGGATGACATCCCTTTCTTCAGGAAGTGAGACGCCTTCTCCTGAGTGCCAGGCACAGCTGCCAAGTCCTGCTGGGAAAATATGCACCCTTGCCTCACAAAACAGAGGCTGCCAGGCCCAAACAGGGATCAGAGACCTCTTTTAAAGTGAGTGAAGTCGCTCAGTCGTGTCCAACTCTTTGCGACCCCATGGACTGTAGTCTACCAGGCTTCTCCATCCATGGGCTTCTCCAGGCAAGAATACTGGAGTGGGTTGCCATTTCCTTCAAGTCAGACTTAAATAGCTTCCTGCTGTCCAGAGATACAGCCATTGTTTGTTCTTGAAAGGGAGTGGTATTAGTTTGCCAGAGCTGCTACAACAAAATAACACAGATGGAGAGGCTTGTTGTTGTTAAGTCGCTCAGTCACGTCCAACTCTTTGCGACCCCATGGACTGCAGCACGCCAGGCCTCGCTGTCCATCACCAACTCCCGGAGTTCGCTCACGTTCATGTCCACTGAGTCAGTGATGCCATCTCACCATCTCATCCTCTGCCACCCTCTTCTCCTTTGGCCTTCAGTCTTTCCCAGCATCAGGGTCTTTCCCAGGGGAGCCTTGAACGGCAGGAAATTTTCTCCCTGTTCTGGAGGCTGGAAGTCTCGATCGAGGTGCCTGCAGGTTCACTTCTCCTGCGGGCTCTCAACCTTGACCTGTGGACAGTAGCCCTGCTGATGTCTTCTTACATGGTTTTCCTCTGTGTGTGTGTCTCTGGTGAATCTCTGCATGTCCTAGTCTCCTCTTCTTTCTTTAAACGGCTTATTTATTTAGCATTTAAAAGCATTAGTTTTGGCTGTGTTGGTCTTTGTTGCTGTGTGCAGCATGCTCCAGTTGCGGAGGGCGGGGCTGCTCTCCACTTGTGGTTCACGGGCTTCTCTTGTGGTGGGGACAGGCTCTGGGCACTCAGGCTAAGCAGCTGTGGTACATGGGCTTAGTTGCCCCACAGTGTGTGCAGTCTTCCTGGACACCAGGGATCAAATCTGTTTCCCCTGCGCTGGCAGGCAGACTTTTAACCACCGGACCAGCAGGGAAGCCCTTCTTCTTATAAGGACACTGGTCAGATTGGGTCAGGGTTCTCCCTGAGGGCCTCACTGAACTTCCTGCTCAGTCTCTCAGTTGTGTCTGACTCTTTGCGACCCCACGGACTCCTCTGTCCATGGGATTCTCCAGGCAAGAATACCGGAGTGGGTTGCCATGCCCTCCTCCAGGGGATCTTCCTGATCCAGCCATCCAACCTGCGTCTCTTATGTCTCCTGCATTGGCAGGAGGGTTCTTTACTGCTAGTGCCACCTGGATCACCTCTTTAAAGGTCCCATCTCAAAATACAGTCACATTCTGAGGCACTGGGTGTTCAATGTATGAATTATGAGGGAACGTAAGTCAACCTATAACCGAGAGTTAACAAGTGAGAATATAGACACTGTTGAGTTTCTGTTCTGCGCCAGGCACTGTACTTGCAGTTTCACATACATTTTCCCATTTGTTGAAAAGGACCTTATAGATCATGCAACGGCAATCCCAGCTGAACTCTGTGTAATGACCACTGGCAGCACAAGAGGCGAAGCTCCCCTTGGGAGGCTGGAAGTTTAACACCAGGGGATAAAGAGCAGAGAGAGAAATTTAAGTTTCCTCGAAGAAAGAAAAGGGCCCCCAGCCCCACTGCACTTGAACATAACTGGATTGAGTAAATTAACAACGATGATAATAATAGTGATAGTAATTGAAATTTGTTTTTTTAAAAGATATTTATTTATTTACTTGACTGCATCTGATCCTAGTTGCAGCACGTGGGATCTTCGTTGCCTCATGGGGGATCTTTCATTGCAGTGCATGGACTCTCTAGTTGTGGCACGCAGCTCCAGAGCATGTGGGTCCAGTAGTTTAGGCTGGCAGGCTTAGCTGCTCCATGGCACGTAGGATCTTAGTTCCCCCAACCAGGGACTAAACCCATGTCCCCACGTTCCGGGGCAGATTATTTAACCACTGGACCATCAGGGAAATCCCTGAAATTGGTTGAGTGCTTGCTGTGTTCTAAGTGCTTTCAGCATTTGTTGTTGTTGCTCAGTTGCCAGGTCATGTCTGACTCTTTGTGACCCCATGGACTGCAGCATGCCAGGCCTTCCTGTCCCTCACCATTTCCCAGAGTTTGCCCAAGTTCATGTCCATTGAATCGGTGATGCCATCCAACCATCTCATCCTCTGTTGTCCCCTTCTCCTCCTGCCCTCAATCTTTCCCACCATCAGGGTCTTTTCCAATGAGTTGGTTCTTTGCATCGGGTGGCCAAAGTATTGGAGCTTCAGCTTCAGCATCAGTCCTTCCAAGCTTCTAGTGTATGACATATTTAATTGTTGCCATTCTAAAGAAAGAACACATTTAACACTCTTACGAGGTGTTGATCAGTCAAGTATGTGCAGAAAAGCGAGCTTCTCAGAAGGCGATGCCGGCAGTGCCTTCCAAATACTGCCCAAGAAAGAGGACGTTCTAGCCAGCAGACCCGGGTATTGGCAAGGCTGTGCCTACTGTGGGGACACAGGTGCCAGGGTCTGAGCTGGAGGCCAGAGAGGGTGACTCATCCACTTCTGCCTCCTCCAGTTCTGTTCTTCTCAGCATCCTTCCAAATACAGATGGGTCTCCCCTGCCGGTCTGCCTAATAAGATAGGGGGTGCTGGCCATGCCAAGATGAGGATTCTGACTTACCGGTAGATGTCTCCTTGCAAATCAGTCAGGCCTTCTGGTTGCTGTCTGGAATCCATGGGGAATGGGAGAGAGACTTGTGTTGCAGGCCTGATGAAACCTGATTTGGGGTGACAGCCAGACCTTGGGCGGGGATATTATGTTTGTTTCTTTTGCTGCTGTAATGAATCGCCACATAGTGGGTGACAGTGACACACGTGTATTATCTTATAAGGGCTTCCGGCATGGCTCAATGGTAAAGAATCCACCTGCAATGCAGGAGATGTGGATTTGATCCCTGGGTTGGGAAGATCCCCTGGAAGAGGAAATGACAACCCATTCCAGTATTCTTGCCTGGGAGATCCCATGGAGAGAGGAGCCTGGTGGGATACAGTCCACCAGGCTCTTATAAAGAGTAGGACACAACTTATCGACTAAACAATAATAAATTATCTTGCAGTTCTGGAGGTCAGAGTTTGAAATGGGTCTCCCTGGGCTAAAATCAAAGTGCCTGCAGGGCTACATTCTTCTGCAGGCTGGAGGAGAGAACCTGATCCCTCGCCTTTTCTGGTTTCTAGAAGCCGATTGCATCCCCAGGCTTGTGCCCTTTTCTCCACCTTCAAATCCAGCAGCTTAGCGTTCTCTGATTTCACTCTTACTCTCCCCCTCTTGTCTTCCTCTTTTCTGTGAGGACCCTTGTCATCACGATGGGTCCACTCCCATAGCTCAGCATAGCCTCTGCATCATAAGATCCTTTGCTTAATCACACCTGCAAGTCCCTTTTGCATGTCAAGTAGCATGTCCACAGATTCCAGGGATGAGGACGTGGACAGCTTTGGAGGTCATTCTTCTGCCTCCCACAGTTATGCCCTTTTAAAAATTGGTGTCTATTTTTTTGACTGTGCCATGTAGCATGGAAGATGTTAGTTCCCTGACCAGGGATCAAACCTATACTGGGAGCATGGAGTCTTAACCACTAGACTGCCAGGGAAATCCCCCCACAATTATCCTTACTGAGTTAAGAGCACCCTTTTGGGAAAACTCTTGGATGACAGTCAGCTGTTCACTTTAGTGACACCCAGCCTCAGCACTGGCTGTGCACTCTAAGTTTTGAAGTTGGACATCCCTACCTGGTGAGGTACTGGGATGTCATAACCCACGTGAAAGTCCAGGAAACTGAGGGTCACAGGGGCCGAGTAGTTTTCTGGGATTGGCACCCTTTTCGGCAGGTAGCCCCATCATTGACATTGCACCGTGTTCCTTTCCAATCCATATAACAGACAGGGACATAAAAACTTATTTCCATTAGTATTTTCTTTATAAGAAGGAATATAATTTCCTAACCAGGTGGCAGGAAAGTAGAAATGAAAGCATGCTGTTGTTTAGTTGCTCAGTCCTGTCTGACTCTTTGCGATCATCACCAGGCTCTTCTGTGCATGGGATTTCCCAGGCAAGAATACTGGAAGGGAGTTGCCATTCCCTTCGCCAGGGGATTGGCTGGACCCAGAGATCAAACCCGAGTCTCCTGCATTGGCAGGTGGGTTCTTTACCTTCCCATCCACCAGGGAACACAAGTCTATTTCTTCATGTGATATGCCAGGGATTGCCCTGTTTCCAAAGCTAGCAATCCTTGTTTTCTGGGGTCTCTCTGCATTTGGCTTTATTGTAAAACTTAATCAACAAATCAGGGTATAGATCACCTTAAGAAGGAAGTAGGCAAATCTCTTATTTTGTTTAATTGTTCATGCATATGTGGATTCTTTCATTACACACGGAGTGACTTTTCTTTGGTGGGTGTTGTGAGGAATATAGAGATGTTGAAAATGTGAATATTGTTCTCAAGCAGTTCAGTCTGGTCATTTGTACTGTAGACCACAGAGGAAATCTTGTGGACCAGGCTTTGAAGTTGAAAGATGGACTCAACTGCTAAGTTCTGTCCATCCTCAGCTGAGTGATATTTGGCAAGTAGCTTAATCTCTCTGAGCCGGCCTCAGTTCCTCCTTCCATACAATGGGATAATAACTGTAAGTACCTTGGAGGGTCCTTGTAAGGACCAAATGAATGTCAAGCTCCCAACTCTGAGCTGAGGGCATGGCAGATGCTCGTGAGATGTTCTCAACCCTTCTTTCCCCTGGCTGCTTAGCCTTATCTTTAAAGAAAAGGAAAGAGTGTGCATGAGATGGGGTGGGGAGAGTGGGAGGCAAATTTAAGCATTTCTGGGATGTTCTAATAATGGGCAGAGACCAGGCTGAAAAGAGATCAGCTGCGCGTTTTGGGTGCCCAATGCAGAGCAAACTCGTTCAGCCTCGCCCTCTATTTGAGGCTGCCAGAGAGGCATTCTGTGCTCTAAACCCTCATGCTGGCAGCACTGTCCAGCATCATCTTCCAGCAGAAAAGCTCAGTAGGTGTTTAGAAAGCAGACTGTCCACCCTGTTCTGATTTTGGAAAAGAAAAGCTCTTTCTGTGGAACAAATAACCTTTGAATCAGAAAGAGAAGAAATCTAGAGGTATAACAGATGAATAGAATAGACCCAGGGACAGCCCAGAATGGTGTTTGTGTGTCTGGAGCTGAGATGCCAGTGGGGAGGTGGGGGTGCATTAAGGGGAAGGAGGAGAGAGACATTTGGTATAAGAGTTGTGCCAGGCTCTGCGTGATGCCTTTGCAGGCGGAGTTCAGGTTTTAATCCCTGAATTCTGGAGTGCAAAAGTAGTCCCAGCGGTGACCAGAATTTCTTTTTACTGATTGATTGAGGTTTGTTTGATGAACAATGCTGTGTTAATTTCTGCTGTACTGCAAAATGACTCATGTATGTACATACATACCTTCTTCTTTTTTTTTTTTATAATCTTCTTTTCCATCGTGATTTATCCCAGGATGTTGAATATAATTCCCTTGTGAGATGTAGTCCAGATTTCTATGTTAACTCTGCCAAGCCAAGCAGATTCAGGAGTAGTTCTTTGAGCTTTTCTTGTCTTTTTCTCATTAGATGCATTAAAGTGACTTGCATTTTGTGGACTTTAAGGAGACTTGAGTGGAGGGAGGGAAGAATGACATTTGGTGCTCTTTGCACAGAGAAGCATCCCCCAGGTATTCGAGCATATTCCACAGATAAAAGAAGGTGAGTGCACTTCTGAATGCTCTTATCTTTCTTAGCCTTATCCCCAGGGCTCAAATCAAACCTGAGATGGCGGAGAAAATGCCTCTCCACCCGGCAGGAACACATGCTGTCACCAGCCCCACTCACTGTCTAGCAGAGATTGTCAGCCACCTCCTGGGAGCTGTTTTCACCCTCTCCCACCAGTGAGTCATCCTCAGAGGCCAGTTCTCAAGAAGGTGGGATGGCAGAGCAGGAGGAGGTGTCAGAATGTGAAAGCTGTTCTGTTCTTTCCTTGAAAATTAACTTGGCAGCTTGTAAACAGTGAGCTTTCTGCATGGAGCCAGAACAAGTGAGCGGACCAGCTAGTGGGCCAGGGTCTGGAACCCACCCCCATCTTCCACTTAATTGAATACGAGATCCCGACATTGCCTTATGCAAGTCTCATTATACTGCTTTACAAACAGGGGTGAAATAATCATGGTGACAGTTTCTATGGGAGATCCTTGGGATCAAGTTATTTCAACAAATATTTAATGTGCCCTGGGCCAGTGGTGAAGAACTCTGCCCCCATGGTGGGAAACTCTGCTTGCATCTCTGGGTCGGGAAGATCACCTAGAAGAGAACAGGGCAACCCACTCCAGTATTCTTGCCTGGAAAATCCCATGGACAGGGGAGCCTGGAGGGCTACAGTCCACGGGGTCACAAAAGAGTCAGACATCACTTGGCGACTAAACAATAACAATGGGTCAGGTATGTGCCACATACAGGAATAAGTACACTGAGGGTATCTGCCCTGGAGGCAATGGGAAGATGAACATATACATGACCATCGCGTAAGGTCAGTGGAAATGAAGGCTGTGGCCAAGGTATAAAGTGCCAGGTGTGACAATGAAGGAGAAATCCTTGTCTGCAGGAGCTGGCACGGGGGGAGGAGGGAGCAACCAAGTGAGATGGTGAAGCCAGCAAAGTCTGGGCAAAGCCCAGAACTGGAACGTGATCTGAGGGCACAGATGTGGCCATGCGGTGGACAGAAGCCAAAGGGAGGAACACACGGAGCATACAGTGTGATGGCTGTGTGGCTGCTGGGCAGCCCCAGGTGCTCCAGCGCTGGGGAAATGGGCAGGCAGCAGGGAGCCACCCATTTCCCTAGACGTGGGACATTTATTTATTACTTTTTAAAATTGGAGTATGGTGTATATACTCCATATATATATATGTATATATATATATGATTGGAGTATACCACTTCTTTGATGGCAGTGGTAAAGAATCTGCCTGTGATGCAGGACACTCAGGTTTGAACGTTAGGTCAAAAAGATCCCCTGGAGGAGGGTGTGGCAACCCACTCCAGTATTCTTGCCTGAAAAATCCCATGAACAGAGGAGTCTGGCGGGCTACAGTCCATAGGATCTCAAAGAGTTGGACATGACTAAGCGACTCACACTACTAATAGTTGCTTTACAAGGTTGTTAATTTCCCCTGTACAATACAGTGAATCAGCCACGCGCACACGAGTATCTCCTCTTGTTTGGATTTCCTTCCTGGTTACAAGGTCACCGCAGAGCACTGAGTAGAATTCCCTGTGCTATACACGTGGTTCTACCAAGGCTGCTTTGCAGGGAATTGTTTTGGTCTGATCTGGTCTGCCATAAGTGGTTTTAGGCTTGTTCGCTGGTTAGACTGTTCGCTAATTGTGTGCCCATGAGCACAATTTTCCTTGGGCTCTACTTCATCAGCTGTATAGTGGAGGCAGAAATCGTTTCCACATCAGGGTCTTGGGAGAGTGGAATGGGATGACGTGGGGAGAATGCTTAGTTCAGCGACTGGCACTTGGAAGGCTCAGCAAAGGGAGTGCATGTCAATAGCCATTCAAGGAAGGCTCCACAGTGGGGAGCCGGGCAGGGCAGTGGGATGGTACTCGGGAGACAAGGGGCTGCAGGCCTGAGGCCACGTGGTGGTTGCTGTGTTGGCAGGTGGGGGAGACCAGTGCCTGAACCTGGTTGGTGGTGGGCAGGGGGAAAGAGGGATTGTGATGACGTGATGCTGAGATTGCAGGGCTAGGAGGTGTGGGGAGTGGGGCGGAGGGAGGAGGGAGTTCCAAGATTAGGGCAACTGGAAAGAGGATGGGGCACTGCTGGAGGAATCCTGAATTCCATTTGAGCGTTTCAGAGGCTGGTGGGCGTCTCAGTGGGCAGACTCTTGAGCTGATGGCAAATTCACGGGGCAAGGTCAGGGCTGAGTTACGTGCTTGGCTAGGGCTGAAATGTGATATGGGGGAAGTGGCTGTATAGCCTTCCAGGGAGACAGAGGGAAAGTGTCGTGAGAGAGCCTTAGGGAATATGCCCATATAAAAAGGAGGTGTGGTCCAGTGGCTAGGAGTCCACACTCCCAAGGCAGGGGACCCTGGTTTGACCCCTGGTCAGGGAACTATGTCCTGCGTGCGACAGCTAGAAGACCCTGCGTGCTGCGGCTAGGTCCCAGTGCAGACAAATCAGTGAATATAAAAAATAAAAAGGAGGTGGAGGATGATGAACATGGGATGAGAGAGAGATGGCAGGGGGATGAGAGAGAAGGCATTCAGGGAGGAAGGAGAGAGAGCCAGGACAGGGCTGGTGTCATGGACCCCAGAGTCGGAGAGGTCTGTCCAAGGGGGGATCCAGGAGGATGAGGACCCACGAGAGACCCCTGAATGATAATCAGGACAGAATCAGTGAGTCTGGAGGAGATGCTGCCAGCACAGTCCTGAGAACAAGAAGGGCAGCTCCGAGGGTGAAGAGACAAGAATGCAGGCGGGGATACAGGCCAGTGAACCCAGACATTTCTCAAGATGGTGGAAGAAGGAAGGAGACAATTAGATTGACTTAGTGAGAAAGAGCATAGGGAGAAGTGTTTTCAGAATGTGCGGTGCTTGAGCATTTTTACAGAATGAAGGCTAAATGAGAAGAAAGACCTTGAAGATGCAGGGGAGGAGGTGGTGGATGGAGCCAAGTCCGGGAACCCACTGGGGCAGGTGGGGCTGCACACAGAGGGAGGCTGGTCTCTAGGCAGCGATGGTGTGCAGAGAGCCTGGATGGGAGGAGGGTGGAGACGTTTGGAGACTAGGCTGAGGGACTCAGTGAATGGGGTGAAGTAAGAGGGAAGGTTTTGGAAGTAGCTGGGGTTTATGGAAAAGGTTTGGAACAGCCCAGGGGCTCAACAAACTGACAAGCAGAACTGGGGCTCAGTTGCTTTGAGCATCCAGACTGGAGGCTTAGCTGATGAGCCCGTATATGTGTGTGTGTGTGTGTGTGTGCGCGCGCGTATATATGTGTGTATTACATATGTAATCCATGCATATATAGGTACATGTATATATTGTGTGTATATACACAAATGTTTTGTTTTGATTGTTTTTGTTTTCCCATGAGTATGGTCAAGCTAAGCAATGGGAAGAAAATGGGATTATGCAAGGCTGGAAATTGTGCCTGTCTGTGGTACCTCATGAGAACTAGCATTGTTTCATTTAAGGTCAGTGCCTGATAAAGAACAGCAGACTAAAGTCAGCCTTGTGTTGTGTGCCGGACCTTGAGAACTTAGCTCAGTTAATACTATGAAAACCCTATGAGGGAGGCCATGTTATTTTAAAAAAAATGATTATTTATTTATTTGGCTGTAACTTAGTTGCAGCATGTGGGATCTAGTTCCCTGACCGGGGATCAAACTCGGGCCCCCTGCATTGGAAGCTTGGAGTCTTAGCCACTGGGCCACCAGGGAAGTCCTGGAGGCCATGTTTTGCAGATGAAGAAACTGAAGGTCATAGAAGTGACCTGAATATGCCCCACATGAGATAGGTGGCAGGCTTCCCAGGTGGTGCAGTGGTAAAGAATCTGCCTGCCAATTCAGGATACACAAGAGGTTCAGGTTTGATCCCTGGGTTGGAAAATTCCCTGAAGAAGGGCATGGCAACCCACTCCAGTATTCTTTCCTGGAGAGTCCCATGGACAGAGGAGGCTGGTGGGCTATAGTCCATGGGGTTGCAAAGAGACAGACATGATTGAGCACACACACACACACACACACAAAGTGGTGGTGGGGGAAACAGATCCCCGTGAATCTGTAGGAACTTGACCTTTGTCTCTATCTGGTGGATGCAGCAGTAGACGTGGGTTCAGGGGTGAGGACACACAAAAGGGGAGCAGTTCCCGTGGGGTCAGATGCACCAGTGAGCAGCGGGCTGTGACTCTAGAAAAAAGAACACCGCACAACCCAGCCTCCTGCTCCACTGCTCTGAGGCAGCAGATGTGGGAACTTTCTCTTCCCTTCTCTCTCTTTTTTGAGGCTGTCTGCACAGGAATTGACAAATTCTAATGATAGTCTATTTTGGAGGGAGTGTTAAATTATTCAGATGCAGGCACAAATAGAACGTCTCCAGCAGCCTCGACATCCTGCTTGAACCCACAGATGTCAATTTCCTGGACCCTGTGAGGGTCTGCAGACCATGCCTGGGTGGGAGGTGGGGGCAGGGCTTTATTGAACCGTCTAAACACTGCTGTCCAGAGCCAGGACTCCAAACCCTGAAGGTGTCCAGCCGCAGGCTGCAGGGACTGCAGGGCAGGGCTTGGCTTCATGACGTCGGGGCTTCTTCAAGTCCCCCGGTCCTCCTCCTCGAGGGCATCCTAAGCCGGCCAGGTGTGTCATCCCTTGAAAGCAGCCACTGCGACCTCCGCTTCTGCCGCGATTACACCTGTGGTTTTGCATTTCTCAGAGCTCCAAAAGGCTCATGTGTGAGTCATGACGATGTTCAGGGAAGTTCCAGAAGTCAGGCATGTTTCGATTTCTCAACGTAGGACTCTTGTCATGTCTCTCTGCTACTTTCTTCTCAGGGTTCCTTCTCTTCTCGGGAACTTTGTCTTGAGGATGCTCAGGCAAGAGGCCAATGAGGATGGCTCTGATTCTAGACCCTCCCTGTGGAAATCCCTGGAGGACTGGACAGAGCAACCATGTAGCTGCAAGCTAGGGTGGTTATTTAATTTATATCCAAACCCAGACACCAGTGTGAAAAGGGGGTGCTCTTTAATAGTGACCCCAGGGTGTCAGGCGTTAACAGGCACTGTCTGGAGCAATTTGCAAGGATGGCCACTCTAGAAAGAATGGGGGCGAGGGGGAGTGTTTGCAGTTAAGTGTTTTGTTTATCTTTAAACAACTTCATTTTCCTCCTGGGTTGAACTGAAATCTGCTTTTTGTGATCCTGTTGGAGGATCATATGCCAGGCCCAATTTCTAGCACAGAAGTGTTCGATATATATTGACTCCTTTTCTTTTTACTTAAAAAATAGACTCAAACTCAATAAAAACAATAGTGGCAACAAGAACTGCTCTGCACTGAAAATCATGTGTAGGATCCCAGCAGGTGGCATTGAACGCTGGCCTATTTTCCCACTCCCCACCCCCAGCATTGCTGCTAACCCATCGGTAGAGGAGTGCCTTTTCACTCAGCCATTTTCTTTCTTCTCAGATACTCTTGTCTCAGGTGCTTCTCCCCCAACAACCTGCCTCTTTTTTCACTTTTACCTTCCAAGGAGATTTTTCTTTTGACACATATTCCCCCTATCTGCCACCCTCTTGATCCTCGTCATGAAATTAAAAAAAAAATCATTTATCTGCCTACATCGGTTCTTCGCTGTGGTCTGCAGGGACTGAACCAGGCCCTCCTGCATTTGGAGCATGGAGTCTTAGCCACTGGACCACCAGGGAAGTCCTGTGAAATATTTTTTAATTTTATATTGACGTCTAGTTGATTAACAATGTTGTGATGATTTCAGATGGACAGCAAACTGAGTCAGTTAAATTATACATATACATGTACCTATGCTTTTTCAAATTCTTCTCCCATTTAGGTTGTTACAAATAATATTGAGCAGAGTTCCCTGTACCACACAGTAGGTCCTTGTTGGTTTTCCATTTTAAATATAGGAGTGTGTACATGTCCATCCCAAACTCCCTAACTATCGCTTCCCCCATCCTTCCTCCTGGCAACCATAAATTCATTCTCTAAGTCTGTGAGTCTGTTTCTGTTCTGCAAATAGGTTCATTTGTATCATTTCTTTTTAGACTCCACAATCTATATCATATAATATTTCTTTTTCTCTGTCTTACTTCACTCAGTATGACAGTCTCGAGGTCCGTCCACACTGCTGCAAATGTCATGATTCCATGTGCAGAAAGAAGTGCTCTGAATCTCTGCCTTGCAGGAGGGTGAGAGAACCCTCATGCATTCTCCCATGGCCAGTTTTTTAGGTATTCAACTCCTCTTTCCCTACACACAACCTTGATTTCTTTTTTCCCCAGAGTTAGCTATGAATAGAAATATAAACTATCACGTTTTGAAAACTTTGTAAATATCACGACCTTCACAGACCCTGAGGGATCTGGGAGTCCCAGGGTAAATCACTGGTTTCTGATACATGAAAGAGTGACCTGTATTCTCTGGAGATAATTCAGCAGGAAGGCATTCAGGCAGCTACAGGTGGACGGTGCAGCTTAGGCGTGAACCTCAGTAAGAAGGAAGAGAGTGGGCTGGTCTCAGCGGGCTGTTGGGAGTTTTGATTTAGGGTTCATGCACCTGACAATTCCAGAATGCAAGGTTTCAAGTTGTGGGGCTTTACTCTCTAGGGACCTTTGGTATATTTTTGGAGAGAAAACTTTTTTATTTAATTTTATTTACTTAGTTGTTTTTAGCTGGGCTGGGTCTTCACTGCTGCAAGCAGGCTTCCTCTAGTTGCAGCAAGCGGGGGCTACTCTTCCCTGTGGTGCTCGGGCTTCTCATTGCGGTGGCTTCTCTTGTTGCGGAGCATGAGCTCTGAGGCACGTGGGCCTTAGCAATTGCGGTACCCGAGCTCTACAGCACAGACTCAAAGTTGTGCTGCCCGGGCTTAGCTGTTCTGTGGCATGTGGAATCTTCCCGGACCAGGGATTAAACCAGTGTCCCCTGCTTTACAAGGTGGACTCTTAACCACTGGACCACCAGGGAAGCCCCTGGAGAGAAAGCTTTTATCTCCATGTGTTGATCCCAGCCAGCAGAGACCAGTGAGAGGGTCCAGCCCTTTGGGGTGCTTGTTCCCAGGCAGAGAACTGTGCAGAGGAATAAGGGATCTTGTGGGTAGCTGCCAGCAATCCGCTATGTCTTTCATTTCATCAGTGGCTAGATTTGCTGAGCCCTGATTGGACTGTGAAGTAGGAGCAGCCATTCCTTCCACAATCTGTGAAAAGGAGCTCTAAGCTTCGGTAGGCAAATCCTTTCTAGCTGTCATCATGTCTGTCTTTCAGGAGCAGGGATGGCTTCCTCTTTCCCTGGGAAGGTGGGAGCGGTGACAACCAGGGTTGGCTCTTCTCCTGGGCCGAGAGGCATCTGGAAGCTGGTTCACAGGGATCCAGGACTGGCAGTGATGAAGCGGAGACTGGCAGTTTGGCTGGAAAGGAGAAAAGAGATGACTCTGGGAGGACTAGTCATTCCTCTTGTCCTGGCCGTGGGCCCCTTCTGACCAGGAAGAAACTGATGCTCCTTAAGGAAAGGTTGAATCCTGTGCAGAAGTTGATCTGTATGCAAAAACCACTACAATATTATAAAGTAATTAGCCCCCAATTAAAAAAAAAAAAAAAGAAATCAGAAGTGCCTGTCATTTTCAGGGAATGGAAGTACCAACTGAGATACCAATTGTTGGGACAACTTGGGAAAATCAGGTTGTTGCTGAGCCTTAGTTTCTCCAGGTGAGAGGTGAGAGATTTGGGTGGGATAGCTTCTCCATCTCACTGTTTTTTTTTTTTTTCTGGAATATTTTTAAATCATTTTATGGAAAACTTGAATATGATGGTGGGACACCCCTCCAGACTCCAATGACTAATCACCCCAATTACTAATGAGTGTTTAAGCCACTCTTATATCAGAATCCAGCCAGCTCAATCATTTCGAAAATTGTGTGGTTCTCAGTGTGAGATTGAAGAGGCAAGTGGTATTAAAACATTTACCACAAAACTGTTACTTATTTTAAACTTATAGTTGGATTTACTGTGGATAAAAGGTCAGCAAATAGCTAGGAGTAGCCGCATGTCAGGCATGAGATGGTGGACAGATTACTTGTGCATTTATCTTTAGACTCAGAAATCTTACTTCTAATATTTAATTCCAAAGATATTGTGGCAAAAATATGAAAACCTATTTATATAAGGCTAATAATTGTAGCCAAGAACATCAATTGATTCAAACATACCATATACGTTTAGACCCACAGTTCATAATGGTTCTCAGAATAAAAGTGCCTCATTGGTCACTTTTAGAGGATTTAGGGAGGGACTTCCCTGGTGGTCCCATGGCTAAGAGTTCACCTTGCAATGCCGGGGACACCGGTTTGATCCCTGGTTGGGGAGCTAAGATTCCACATGCTGTGGTGCAGCTAAGCCAGTTTGCCTTAATTAGAGAGTCTATGCTGCAGATTACAGATTACACAATTAGAGAGAAGCTCATATGCTGGAACAGAAGGTCCCGAATGCTGAAACTAAGACCCAATATGACCAATAAATACATAAATAAAAATTTAAAAAAATTAAAAGGAAATTCCCTTAAAAAAAGATTTAGGGAGCCAACTTATTTTGAGAACTGGGGAAAGGATTAGATAGTTACCTTGCCTGTCCTATGCAAACTAGTTTAGGACAATTAAAGAGTAAACGAGGGAAAGCAGCTTCTTTTCATAGAGTTATTCCGGGTCATAAGTAAAAAGAGTGATAGAACTGGAATTTTGTCACCCTGAATTTCTAAGTCTAGGCAGTGATCTCCAATGGCTGCTAACATGATGAAAAAAAGACAAGATGTTATGTGCTTCTTGGTAGAAATACTATACCATTGCCTGTGAAGCAGCTTTGAAAAAAACTAATCCGAGTTTGAATAAGAGCAGCAATGTCCAATAGAACTTTCTGTGATGACAGAGATGTTTTATATCTGCGCCATCCAATATAGTAGTCCCTGGCTTCATGTGGGTATTGAGAAGGAGACTAATGTGATTAAGGAAATGAATTTTTAAAATTTATTGGGTTGTGATTAAATTAAAAAATTTAAAAATTGAACTATAGTTGATTTACAAAGTTGTGTTAGTTTCTGGTGTATAGCAAAGTGATTCATACATATAATGGAAAAGAATATGAAGAGAATATGTATATATATATATATATACATGCAAATTGTACATACATATATACCCATATCTTTTTCATATGCTTTTCCATTATGGTTTATTTTACAGTATTGAATATAGTTCCCTGTGTTAAACAGTAAGACCTTGCTTATTTATTTTATATACAGTAAATTTCACCTTATTTTGCCGTAAATTTATTATAAAATATGGGCTTCTCTTGTGGCTCAGACTGTAAAGAATCTGGCTGCAATGCAGGAGACCAGGGTTTGATCCCTGGGTTGGGAAGTTCCCCTGGAGTAGGGAATGGCAACCCACTCTAGCATTCTTGCCTGGAGAATTCCATGGATAGAGGAACCTGGTGAGCTACAGTCCATGGAGTTGCAAAGAGCCGGACATGGCTGAATGACTAACACTTTCACTCAGTTTATGTATTTTATATATCTGTTAACCTTGCTGCTGCTGCTGCTGCTAAGTTGCGTCAGTCGTGTCCGACTCTGTGTGACCCCATAGACGGCAGCCCACCAGTCTCCACTGTCCCTGGGATTCTCCAGGCAAGAACACTGGAGTGGGTTGCCATTTCCTTCTCCAATGCATGAGAGTAAAAAGTGAAAGTGAAGTCGCTCAGTCATGTCCAACTCAGCAACCCCATGGATTGCAGCCTACCAGGCTCCTCCGTCCATGGGATTTTCTAGGCAAGAGTACTGGAGTGGGGTGCCATTGCCTTTTCCACCTTCCCCTTTGGTAACCATAAATTTGTTTTCATGTCTGTAAGTCTGTCTCTGTTGTGTAAATAAATTAATTTGTGTCATATTTTGGATTTCACATATAAGTGACATCACATGGTATTTGTCTTTCTGTCTTAATTAATTTAAATTTAGGTAGCCATATGTAGCTAAAGGCTATTACATTGGACCATGCAGCTCTAGGCTTACCCGTGAGTTTATGGGAGACACATAACACAGAAGAACATGTTAAATGACACCATAGGAATGCAAATAGCAAAACATACTGTAAAGAAAACTCTATAGAACAAGCTATTTTCACCAGTAAATAAGATATGATGAATAAAGCCAGATATTCTGGGGAACATGTAAATTATTAAAGACAAGTGAGAACCACCAATGAAAAGACATGGAACATCTTTGAACCATGATTTGAGCAAAGAAACTAAAAAAATTATAAGAAACTAGTATCACCAAGCTATTACTGTTTTTTAGGTGTGATCACAGAATACTAATTATTTGAAAAAGAGTCCTATTATTTTAGAGACACTACTGATACGTTTATAAATGAAATCATATGACGTATGCGATTTGATTCACAACAATCCAGTGTTTGTGTGAGGAGGGGAGAGGATAGAGAATTGAGTGGGTGTAGATGAAACAAGATTGGAATGAGTTGATCATTGTTCAAGCTGGTTGGTGGGTACATGGGAGTTCATTATATTATTCACTCTACCTTTGAATGTGTTTGAAAATTTTTGTGATAAATTGTGAAAAAAAGAAGTAAGGGAAATTTCCAAGAAGCCTCTCCCCAAGTTTAAATAATAGCAACAGCAAGAAAAGTTTCGCCTTTGACTTAAAATCTGAGCTGGGAACTGGGGGCCATAAAGGATGTATACATGGTACACGTGCAGAAGCGGGCCAAGAGGAGCTACCCCACGCCCGCGGTCAGGGGTGGTGGCCGAGAGGAGCTATCCCATGTCCAAGTGGCGGTGGCTGCACGGGCACAGGAGGGCCGAGAGGAGCTACTCCACGTTCAAGATCAGGAGGGGCGCCGTGAGGAGATACCCTTCGTCCAAGGTAAGGTGCAGTGGCTGTGCTTTGCTGGAGCAGCCGTGAAGAGATACCCCATGACCAAGGTAAGAGAAACCCAAATAAGACAGTAGGCATTGTGAGAGGGCATCAGAGGGCAGACACACTGAAATCATAATCACAGAAAACTAGTTGAGCTGATCACACGGACCACAGCCTTGTCTAACTCAATGAAACTAAGCCATGCCGGGTGGGGCCACCCAAGACGGGCAGGTCATGGTGGAGAGGTCTGACAGAATGTGGTCCACTGGAGAAGGGAATGGCAAACCACTTCAGTATACTTGTCTTGAGAACCCCATGAACAGTATGAAAAGGCAAAATGGTAGGATACTGAATGAGGAATTCCCCAGGTCGGTAGGTGCCCAGTATGCTACTGGAGATCAGTGGGGAAATAACTCTAGAAAGAATGAAGGGATGGAGACAAAGCAAAAACAATATCAAGTTGTAGATGTGACTGGTGATAGAAGCAAGGTCCGATGCTGTAAAGAGCAGTATGGCATAGGGACCTGGGATGTTAGGTCCATGAATCAAGGCAAATTGGAAGTAGTCAAATAGGAGATGACAAGAGTGAACATAGACATTCTAGGAATCAGTGAACTAAAATGGACTGGAATGGGTGAATTTAACTCAGATGACCATTATATCTACTACTGAGGGCAGGAATCCCTTAGAAGAAATGGAGTAGCCATCATGGTCAACAAAAGAGTCTGAAATGCAGTACTTGGATGCAGTCTCAAAAATGACAGAATGATCTCTGTTTGTTTCCAAGGCAAAACATTCAATATTACAGTAATCCAAGCCTATGCTCCAACCAGTAACGCTGAAGAAGCCAAAGTTGAATGGTTCTATGAAGACCTACAAGACCGAAAAAAGATGTCCTTTTCATTATAGGGGACTGGAATGCAAAAGTAGGAAGTCAAGAACAACCTGGAGTAACAGGCAAATTTGGCCTTGGAGTACGAAATGAAGCAGGGCAGAGGCTAATAGAGTTTTGCCAAGAGAATGCACTGGTCATAGCAAACACTCTCTTCCAACAACACAAGAGAAGACTCTACACATGGACATCACCAGATGGTCATCACCGAAATCAGACTGATTATATTCTTTGCAGCCAAAGATGGAGCAGCTCTATACAGTTAGCAAAAACAAGACCAGGAGCTGACTGTGGCTCAGATCATGAACTCCTTATTGCCAAAATCAGACTTAAATTGAAGAAAGTAGGGAAAACCACTAGACCATTCAGATATGACCTAAATCAAATCCCTTACAGTGGAAGTGAGAAATAGATTTAAGGGACTAGATCTGATAGATAGAGTACCTGATGAACTATGGATTGAGGTTCATGATACTGTACAGGAGACAGGGACCAAGACCATCCCCATGGAAAAGAAATGCAAAAAAGCAAAATGGCTGCAGAGGAGGCCTTATAAATAGCTGTGAAAAGAAGAGAAGTGAAAAGCAAAGGAAAAAAGGAAAGATATAAGCATCTGAATGCAGAGTTCCAAAGAATAGCAAAGAGAGATAAGAAAGCCTTCCTCAGCAATCAATGCAAAGAAATAGAGGAAAATAACAGAATAGGAAAGACAAGAGATCTCCTCAAGAATATTAGAGATGCCAAGGGAACATTTCATGCAAAGATGGGCTCGATAAAGGACAGAAATGGTGTGGACCTAACAGAAGTAGAAGAGATTAAGAAGAGGTGGCAAGAATACACAGAAGAACTGTACAAAAGAGATCTTCACGACCAAGAAAATCATGATGGCGTGATTACTGACCTAGAGCCAGACATCTTGGAATGTGAAGTCAAGTGGGCCTTAGAAAGCATCACCACGAACAAAGCTAGTGGAGGTGATGGAATTCCAGTTGAGCTATTTCAAATCCTGAAAGATGATGCTGTGAAAGTGCTGCACTCAATATGCCAGCAAATTTGGAAAACTCAGCAGTGGCCACAGGACTGGAAAAGGTCAGTCTTCATTCCTATCCCAAAGAAAGGCAATGCCAAAGAATGCTCAAACTACCGCACAATTGGACTCATCTCAGAGGCTAGTAAAGTCATGCTCATAATTCTCCAAGCCAGGCTTCAGCAATATGTGAACCGTGAACTTACAGATGTTCAAGCTGGTTTTAGAAAAGGCAGAGGCACCAGAGATCAAATTGCCAACATCCACTGGATCATGGAAAAAGCAAGAGAGTTCCAAAAACATCTATTTCTGCTTTATTGACTATGCCAAAGCCTTTGACTATGTTGATCACAATAAACTGTGGAAAATTCTGAAGGAGATGGGAATCCCAGACCACCTGACCTGCCTCTTGAGAAACCTGTATGCAGGTCAGGAAGCAACAGTTAGAACTGGACATGGAACAACAGACTGGTTCCAAATAGGAAGAGGAGTATGTCAAGGCTGTATATTGTCACCCTGCTTATTTAACTTATATGCAGAGTACATCATGAGAAACGCTGCACTGGAAGAAGCACAAGCTGGAATCAAGATTGCTGGGAGAAATATCAATAACCTCAGATATGCAGATGACACCACCCGTATGGCAGAAAGAGAAGAGGAACTAAAGAGCCTCTTGATGAAAGTGAAAGAGGAGAGTGAAAAAGTTGGCTTAAAGCTCAACATTCAGAAAACTAAGATCATGGCATCTAGTCCCATCACTTCATGGGAAATAGATGGGGAAACAGTGGAAACAGTGTCAGACTTTAATTTTGGAGGCTCCAAAATCACTGCAGATGCTGATTGCAGCCATGAAATTAAAAGACACTTATTCCTTGGAAGGAAAGTTATGACCAACCTGGACAGCATATTAAAAAGCAGAGACATTACTTTGCCAACAAAGATCCGTCTAGTCAAGGCTATGGTTTTTCCAGTGGTCATGTATGGATGTGAGAGTTGGACTGTGAAGAAAACTGATTGCCGAAGAACTGATTCTTTTGAACTGTGGTGCTGGAGAAGACTCTTGAGAGTCCCTTGGACTGCAAGGAGATCCAATCAGTCCATTCTAAAGGAGATCAATCCTGGGTGTTCATTGCAAGGACTGATGCTAAAGCTGAGACTGCAATACTTTGGCCACCTCATGCGACGAGTTGACTCACTGGAAAAGACTCTGATGCTGGGAGGGATTGGGGGCAGGAGGAGAGGGGGACGACAGAAAATGAGATGGCTGGATGGCATCACCGCCTCGATGGACATGAGTTTGAGTGAACTCTGGGAGTTGGTGATGGACAGGGAGGCCTGGCATGCTGTGATTCATGGGGTCGCAAAGAGTCGGACACGTCTGAGTGACTGAACTGAACTGAACATGGTACCCAAGAGGAAAGGCAGGGGCCCCTGAGGTCAGATACCACTGTCAACCCTGCAATAAGGAGAGTAAACCTGGAGCTGGTACTAAGATTTCTTTCTAAGCTGTTACCTCAGTTTAAAATGATTCCTGGTCTGTAGTGTCCCTGGTTCTCAGAGAAGGCAAAAACAAATTCTCTCTGGAGGTGAGCATCTTCCAGTTAGGCATGTAGGATTCTACAGACGAAGGTCAAACAAGTATGAACAAGTATTAGGGTGAATATAAAAATTATCATCCAAACTAGGACACTTTTGGTGATGAAAGAAAGTGATCAAATAATTTTTGTTGTTTCGTTGCTAAGTCATATCTGACTATTTTGCAACCCCTTGAACTGTAGCTCTCCAGTCTCCTCTGTCCTTGGGATTTCCCAGGCAAGAATACTGGAGTGGGTTGCCATTTCTTTTTCCTGGGGATCTTTCCAACTCAGGGCGGGAACCCATGTCTCCTGCATTGGCAGGAACCCATGTCTCCTGCATTGGCAGGTGGGTTCTTTGCCACTGAGCCACCAGGGAAGATATGCTAAAATAATTAGCAGATATTAAATTACTGCAAAAGAGATAAACAAGGACTTTCCTGGAGAAACCAGTGGTCCCCCTGGCAAGCAGGTGTGGAAGGAAGACCCGAGTCTGGTGGGAGTGAGAGATCGCATCTCACCCCAGATCGTCTGGAAGTTGATCTCATGCCCTGGGTCAGTGGTTCTCAAAATGTGGTCCTCAGACCAGCAGCATCCTGGGAATTTGTTAGGGTTGTAAATTCTTGGACTCGCCCCTAGACCTAATAAAGTAGAAACTCAGGGGTGAGGCCTACCAAGCTGTTTTGGAGCAAGTCCTTTTGGAACAGATCAGCAGTCCCCAATCTTATTGGCACAAAGACTGGTTTCATGGAAGACAATTTTTCCATGGACCTGGAGGGAGGGATGGTTTTGGGATGATATGAGTGCATAACATTTATTGTGCACTTTATTTCTATTATTATTACATCAGCTCCACCTCAGAGCATCAGGCATTAGATCCTGGAGGTTGGGGACCCCTGATTTAGGTGATTTTAATGCCCTAAGTTTGAGAACCCCTGGCTTGTGCTCAGGTGTGCTCAGTCAGTCAGTCGAGTCCATCTCTTTTGCGACCCCATGGACTGTAGCCCACCAAGCTCCTCTGTCCATGGAATTTTCTGGGCAAGAATACTGGAGTGGGTTGCCATTTCCTACTTCAAGTGATCTTCCCAACCCAGGGATCGAGGCTGCATCTCTTCTGCCTCCTGCATTGCAGGTGGTGGATTCTTTACCACTGTTCCACCTGGGAAGCCCTGTTTGAGAACCACCAGCCTAAGTAAATATTTTTTAACTGGTGTTACCAGCTATTAACAAAATTCCAATGAGCATCACAGTACCAATGACATTTTTTTTTTTTTTACAAGTAATAGCAGATAGGAAGAAAGTTGCATTTTTCCCCATAATAAGCATTTAAATGGCACCTGGTAATTCTATAGAGTCTAATGACAGTCTTTCAATAATTATCTGTTGAGAAGGATTTTAAGCTAATACAAATGCATTTTATCATTTTATGTAAACACTTTCTGTCTCAAAGGTCTAGTGATTCTGTCAGAGAATTAGAACAAAAATAACACTTTCTCAAAGGAGGATTTAGTTAGGTGTATGCCGCTCCTCTGTGTCAGTTCCTGGAATTTTCCTCCAAGTTCTCAAACAGCTCTGGCTCATTTAGGTCATTTAGGTCTGGTACTCACTTAACCTGGGATCTAAGCTGCAGCCGTTCCTGTCTGTTCTCTTTGTTGTCTTCCAACCAAAATTGTAGCACTTGGCTGATGCTAGTTTCTCTTTCTTCACTGGGTTTCCTGTACTAACCAGACTGAGTTTGGGGTATGTATTGGATATATCCGTGGCTTAACACACTCTCTTCTCTCTAAGACATGCTTGCACTTGTCCCGAACAAGTTTCTGGCATGTTTCAGTGGCTGTTTATCACCTTTGTATCAAGCATAATAAGATGGGCTCTCCCCATTAGTTAGAGCCTTCCTGGAAGTTTATAAACACATGGGGAGAGTCTCTCTTCTTCAATCCTTCAGCCACCTGATGTAAAGAGCCGACTCATTGGAAGAGACCCTGATGCTGGGAAAGATCGAGGGCAGGAGGAGAAGGGGACGACAGAGGAAATGGTTGGATGGCATCACTGACTCAAAGGATATGAGTTTGAGCGA